>NC_138314.1:6262500-6862500 GCF_965601325.2 Salmo salar | reverse complement strand
TTCAAGGCCTACCTTCAAACTCAGTGCCTCTTTGCTTGACATCATGGGAAAATCAAAAGAAATCAGCCAAGACCTCAGACAAAATATTGTAGACCTCCACAAGTCTGGTTCATCCTTGGGAGCAATTTCCAAACACCTGAATGTACCACGCTCATCTGTACAAACAATAGTACGCAAGTATAAACACCATGGGACCATGCAGCCGTCATACTGCTCAGGATACTCAAGATGCTGGTTGAAATAGGTACAAAAGTATCTATATCCACAGTAAAACGAGTCCTATATCGACATAACCTGAAAGGCCACTCAGCAGGGAAGAAGCCACTGCTCCAAAACCGCCATAAAAAAGCCAGACTACGGTTTGCAACTGCACATGGGGACAAAGATCGTACTTTTTGGAGAAATGTCCTCTGGTCTGATGAAACAAAAATAGAACTGTTTGGCCATAATGACCATTGTTATGTTTGGAGGAAAAAGGGGGAGGCTTGCAAGCCGAAGAACACCATCCCAACCGTGAAGCATGGCAGCATCATGTTGTGGGGGTGCTTTGCTGCAGGAGGGACTGGTGCACTTCACAAAATAGATGGCATCATGGGGAGGGGAAATTATGTGGATATATTGAAGCAACATCTCAAGACATCAGTCAGGAAGTTAAAGCTTTGTCGCAAATGAGTCTTCCAAATCGACAATGACCCCAAGCATACTTCCAAAGTTGTGGCAAAATGTCTTAAGGACAACAAAGTCAAGATATTGGAGTGGCCATGACAAAGCCCTGACCTCAATCCCATAGGAAATTTGTGGGCAGAACTGAAAAAGCGTGTGCGAGCAAGAAGGCCTACAAACCTGATTCAGTTACACCAGCTCTGTCAGGAGAAATGGGCAAAAATTAACCCAATTTATTGTGGGAAGCTTGTGGAAGGCTACTTGAAACGTTTGACCCAAGTAAAACAATTTAAAGGCAATGCTGCCAAATACTAATTGAGTGTATGTAAACTTCTGACCCACTGGAAATGTGATGAAAGAAATAAAAGCTGAAATAAATCATTCTCTCTACTATTATTCTGACATTTTACATTCTTAAAATAAATTGGTGATCCTAACTGACCTAAGACAGGGAATTGTTACTGGGATTAAATGTCAGGAATTGTGAAAAACTGAGTTTAAATGTATTTGGCTAAGGTGTATGTAAACTTCTGACTTCAACTGTGTGTGTGTTTGTGTGTGAGTGTGTGTGTGTGTGTGTGTGTGTGTGTGTGTGTGTGTGTGTGTGTGGTTATAAAGGACATTTGTGAGTTATTTCATGTTCAATGTGGGAGAGAAATTGAGATGAGAAACAACACACACACTATGAGTCACTGTGGCAAAAGGTATATGTATCTTTGGGAATATGACACTGGCCTCACTTGCCCCGTGATAAGACAACTTTAGGGATACTGAATTTTCCGCCCTATTTCTATTGTCTCTTTTTTCTCTCTATATGCTTTTTTTCTCAACTTTTTCCCATTTCATTGCTTGGAGATGAAATATTAAATATTGCATTCAATAACCGTGCTGACTGTTTAATATAATATTTTCATCGATTGTGGACTAATTCCAATTGATCTCAAGAAGAACATTGGGTTTACTGTCAATTGAAGAATGTGCATTCAAATCCAGGACTGTAGCATTGTAACCAGTCTGACAGAGCTTTTCCACAGCAGACACCAGCTATACTCTTAATCTGATCACCCTGTTGCAGGAGAACTTTCCTGCAATGGCAGAAATGTAAAACTTGATTTGTATTTGAGGTTTAAAAAGGCTTGTGAAGTTTGTAATTTTCACTTTTCTCTTACGAAAAATGTATCAACCCCTACAAATATTTCCATAAATTGTAATCCACATAATAATTCACATTTCCTGTTGCTGCAGGATAATTGTCCTGCTGTAGCAAACTGGCTCAAATTAAGATCCTACATCTGTACAGAGTATATAATAATATCTCGCCCCCCACATGATTGCACCCAGCAGTCTGTCAGACAGCGCAGACAGCCCTTATCATGCTGACTCATACTGGCCCTTAACCGGTCTAGCTGTTCACCAGCCAGCTCACTGTTACACCAACCAACTGTGACTCATCAAACAGTACATACCTCTATCTCGCTCTGTCACTCTCTCGCTCTCTTTCCTTTTCCTTAGCCCCATCCTATTCACTGACTATGCATTATACTTACAGTG
Source organism: Salmo salar (assembly GCF_965601325.2). NCBI lineage: Eukaryota > Metazoa > Chordata > Actinopteri > Salmoniformes > Salmonidae > Salmo > Salmo salar. The sequence continues at coordinate 6,860,286 of NC_138314.1, read as the reverse complement.
AGGGAAAAAGTATTTGATCCCCTGCTGATTTTGTACGTTTGCCCACTGACAAAGAAATGATCAGTCTATAACTTTAATGGTAGGTTTATTTGAACAGTGAGAGACAGAATAACAACAACAAAAAATCCAGAAAAACACATGTCAAATGTTATAAATTGATTTGCATTTTAATGAGGGAAATAAGTATTTGACCCCCTCTCAATCAGAAAGATTTCTGGCTCCCAGGTGTCTTTTATACAGGTAACGAGCTGAGATTAGGAGCACACTCTTAAAGGGAGTGCTCCTAATCTCAGGTTGTTACCTGCATAAAAGACACCTGTCCACAGAAGCAATCAATCAATCAGATTCCAAACTCTCCACCATGGCCAAGACCAAAGAGCTCTCCAAGGATGTCAGGGACAGGATTGTAGACTTACACAAGGCTGGAATGGGCTACAAGACCATCCCCAAGCAGCTTGGTGAGAAGGTGACAACAGTTGCTGCGATTATTCGCAAATGGAAGAAACACAAAAGAACTGTCAATCTCCCTCGGCCTGGGGCTCCATGCAAGATCTCACCTCATGGGGTTGCAATGATCATGAGAACGGTGAGGAATCAGCCCAGAACTACACGGGAGGATCTTGTCAATGATCTCAAGGCAGCTGGGACCATAGTCACCAAGAAAACAATTGGTAACACACTATGCCGTGAAGGACTGAAATCCTGCAGCGCCTGCAAGGTCCCCCAGCTCTAGAAAGCACATATACATGCCCGTCTGAAGTTTGCCAATGAACATCTGAATGATTCAGAGGACAACTGGGTGAAAGTGTTGTGGTCAGATGAGACCAAAATGGAGCTCTTTGGCATCAACTCAACTCGCCGTGTTTGGAGGAGGAGGAATGCTGTCAATGACCCCAAGAATACCATCCCCACCGTCAAACATGGAGGTGGAAACATTATGCTTTGGGGGTGTTTTTCTGCTAAGGGGACAGGACAACTTCACCACATCAAAGGGACGACGGACGGGGCCATGTACCGTCAAATCTTGGGTGAGAACCTCCTTCCCTCAGCCAGAGCATTGAAAATGGGTCGTGGATGGGTATTCCAGCATGACAATGACCCAAAACACACGACCAAGGCAACAAAGGAGTGGCTCAAGAAGAAGCACATTAGCCTGTTAGGGCTAGGGGGCAGTATTGACACGGCTGGATAAAAAAACATACCCGATTTAATCTGGTTACCACTCCTACCCAGTAACTAGAATATGCATATACTTATTACATATGGATAGAAAACACCCTAAAGTTTCTAAAACTGTTTGAATGGTGTCTGTGAGTATAACAGAACTCAAATGGCAGGTCAAAACCTGAGAGATTCCTTTACAGGAAGTGGCCTGTCTGACCATTTCTTGAACTTCTTTTCCATCTCTATCTTTTACTAAGGATCTCTGCTCTAACGTGACACTTCCTACGTCGTCCATAGGCGCTCAGAGCCCGGGAAAAAACAGAATGTCGTCATCCCAGCTCCAGGCTGAAACACATTATCGCCTTTCTCAAGTGGCCGATCAAGGGACACTGGGCTTAGGCGCGTGACCCGACCGCCCCCGCCTTTGTGATTTTTTTTCCTCTGTTTGCCAAAAAGGAGATTCCCTGTCGGAATATTATCGCTTTTCTACGAGAAAAATGGCGTAAAAATTGATTTTAAACAGCGGTTGACATGCTTCGAAGTACGCTAATGGAATATTTAGAATTTTTTTGTCACGAATTGCGCCATGCGCACGACCCTTCTTTACCATTTCGGATAGTGTCTGGAACGCACGAACAAAACGCCGCTATTTGGATATAACGATGGATTATTTTGGACCAAACCAACATTTGTTATTGAAGTAGCAGTCCTGGGAGTGCATTCTGACGAAGACAACAAAAGGTAATCAAACTTTTATAATAGTAAATATGATTATGGTGAGTGCTAAACTTGCCGGGTGTCTAAATAGCTAGCCCGTGATGCCTGGGCTATGTACTTAGAATATTGCAAAATGTGCTTTCACCAAAAAGCTATTTTAAAATCGGACATATCGAGTGCATAGAGGAGGTCTGTATCTATAATTCTTAAAATAATTGTTATGCTTTTTGTGAACGTTTATCGTGAGTAATTTAGTAAAATGTTAGCGAATTCCCCGGAAGTTTGCTAGGGTATGCTAGTTCTGAACGTCACATGCTAATGTAAAAAGCTGGTTTTTGATATAAATATGAACTTGATTGAACAAAACATGCATGTATTGTATAACACAATGTCCTAGGGTTGTCATCTGATGAAGATCATCAAAGGTGAGTGCTGCATTTAGCTGTCTTCTGGGTTTTGGTGACATTATATGCTGGCTTGAAAAATGGGTGTCTGATTATTTCTGGCTTGGTACTCTGCTGACATAATCTAATGTTTTGCTTTCGTTGTAAAGCCTTTTTGAAATCGGACAGTGTGGTTAGATTAACGAGAGTCTTGTCTTTAAATAGCTGTAAAATAGTCATATGTTTGAGAAATTGAAGTAATAGGATTTTTAAGGTTTTGAAAATCGCGCCACAGGCTTCAAGTGGCTGTTACGTAGGTGGGACGAATTCGTCCCGCCTAGCCCAGAGAGGTTTTAAGGTCCTGGAGTGGCCTAGCCAGTCTCCAGACCTTAATCCCATAGAAAATCTGTGGAGGGAGCTGAAGGTTCGAGTTGCCAAACGTCAGCCTCGAAACCTTAATGACTTGGAGAAGATCTGCAAAGAGGAGTGGGACAAAATCCCTCCTGAGATGTGTGCAAACCTGGTGGCCAACTACAAGAAACGTCTGACCTCTGTGATTGCCAACAAGGGTTTTGCCACCAAGTACTAAGTCATGTTTTTCAGAGGGGTCAAATACTTATTTCCCTCATTAAAATGCAAATCATTTTATAACATTTTTGACATCCGTTTTTCTGGATTTTATTGTTATTCTGTCTCTCACTGTCTCTCACTGTTCAAATAAACCTACCATTAAAATTATAGACTGATCCTTTCTTTGTCAGTGGGCAAACGTACAAAATCAGCAGGGGATCAAATGCGTTTTTCCCTCACTGTAGAATGCACAAAAGACAATAATACAGAGATGCAACTGTGTGTGTGTGTGTGTGTGTACATGGTTTCACATCCACATGGACTCCCCTGCAGGGCTCTTCCAAGTATGATGCTGTGGATCCGGGCCCAGAGGCCAGGAGAGAGCGGCATCAACATCATCACAGCTGACTTCGTAGAGCTGGGAGACTTCATCAGTGCTGTCATCACGCTCAACTATCATATGGATGATGAGGAGGAAAACGCCACCTGAGACTGAAAGACAGGGGGTGCCAAAGAGTTAAGTCCTCAGCTCAGTCTCACTTTCTCTTTGGTGTCCATTTTCAGGAGAGGCTTTCCTCTGACTTATTATATAGGGCTATCAGAGTTTACAGAGGAAGAGAGAGAGAGAGAGAGAGAGAGAGAGAGAGAGGGAGGGAGAGAGGGAGGGAGAAGGAAACGTTAAGATAGGAGGAGAAAGAAAGGTGGAGATAGGGAGGATGGACTTTGGTGCTCGTTTAGAGCGCCGAAAGTGAATGAGAAATGTTTGGTTTTATCTGTTTTGGGGTCAAAAGGGCAATTGGTTTTTAACGACGCTTCGCTTGGCTTCGCTTCAAATCTGCTGTAACGATAACTGCTTCTATCCTCCAATCCCACAAGCTCGTGTTTCTGGCATTTCCATTTCTTGTGAGGCTTAAGCTAGCTTATTAGCATATTCTACAGACATAAATGTTGTTCGTATTTCAGTGACAGTGATGGCCAACCTACATCAAAACTCATTTTCATTGGTGCCAGTAATACATCTGATTGTCGTCAACCTGATTAGCATGTCAACTACTCACACATGGCTGTAGAACTTACTTCCTGATGGATGGATGGATGGATGGGGTGGGTGATTGATTGATGGAGCTTCCCAAATAGTTATTATAGTTTTTCGATCTCTTTCTACATTTATTGACTATTTTGTCTCTGTATCAGTCCTGTCACCACAATGCGTAAATTGATAACTTCTTACAGTACATTGATTTAGCTCCTAGACCACCTGTAACAGCACTTTCCCTATTTGACAGATTGCCAGACAGATTGATATTTGTGTGTCTTTTGATTGATTGCCTCTCTCTCGAGTGCCCTCTGTTGGGTATTGCAGATCAGTATTTCCCAACCCTGGTCCTCAAGCTCCCCCAACAGTACACATTTGTATTGTAACCCTGGACAAGCACACCTGATTCAACTTGTCAACTAATCATCAAGTCCTCAATGAGTTGAATGAGGTGTGTTTGTCAAGGGCTACAACAAAACTGTGGACTTTTTGGGGGTACTTGAGGACCAGGGTTGGGTAACACTGTTGTAGATGACCATAAAACAGGTTTAATTTCATGTTTCTCACAATGGCTTGATATCATTCTAATCTCATGTAGGTGTCTGTTGTCCTGAAATATTCACCACAATGTTTCTTTTCTTTTTTTAATCATTTAACTTTTCTTCTTTTCAGTTACTTGTATAGAATATAATAGAATAGTTATCTGTTGCTTTACTATTACTCGTGTGTTTGCCTGCTTAATTGCATTCAGTCTAGTAGAAAGATGTTTCCCTTGCTTTGCTCTGCACCTATTCAGGACAAACTGTAAATGCTCAACTAGGAAGACAAATTATATTTGAAGTGGCACTTGCGGCGTAGTGAAGAATACAATACGTATCACATTTTCTTTGCTAAAATTTGTTTTGCACATTATGCAAGAACTTCGCATATATATCAAAAGCTTTGCCTCATTTCTCCCCCCCAAAAAAATGTTACGATTATTGTTGCATCTTTTACAGAGAATGTATTCTGAGAAATTGTTATGTAAACTAATGTTTATTGTGAACCAAAAAAAGGAGGAAATGTTACATTTTGAATATGTGAATGTTTGTCCTGTATGAAAATGTGCCATTTCCAACTTTTTTCATTGTGTGTGTGTGTTTTTATGTAAGAGACGGACAGACAGACAGACAGACAGACAGACAGACAGACAGACAGACAGACAGACAGACAGACAGACAGACAGACAGACAGACAGACAGACAGACAGACAGACAGACAGACAGACAGACAGACAGACAGACAGACAGACAGACAGACAGACAGACAGACAGACAGACAGACAGACAGACAGACAGACAGACAGACAGACAGACAGACAGACAGACAGACAGACAGACAGACAGACAGACAGACAGACAGACAGACAGACAGACAGACAGACAGACAGACAGACAGACAGACAGACAGACAGACAGACAGACAGACAGACAGACAGACAGACAGACAGACAGACAGACAGACAGACAGACAGACAGACAGACAGACAGACAGACAGACAGACAGACAGACAGACAGACAGACAGACAGACAGACAGACAGACAGACAGACAGACAGACAGACAGACAGACAGACAGACAGACAGACAGACAGACAGACAGACAGACAGACAGACAGACAGACAGACAGACAGACAGACAGACAGACAGACAGACAGACAGACAGACAGACAGACAGACAGACAGACAGACAGACAGACAGACAGACAGACAGACAGACAGACAGACAGACAGACAGACAGACAGACAGACAGACAGACAGACAGACAGACAGACAGACAGACAGACAGACAGACAGACAGACAGACAGACAGACAGACAGACAGACAGACAGACAGACAGACAGACAGACAGGCAGGCAGGCAGGCAGGCAGGCAGGCAGGCAGGCAGGCAGGCAGGCAGGCAGGCAGGCAGGCAGAGAGATAGATAGAAAGACAGAGAGATAGATAGAAAGACAGAGAGATAGATAGAAAGACAGAGAGTAAGGATTTAATTGAGTGTTTGTATGTATTGTGTGTATTGTTCAGAAGTGTGAACATTTTCATACAATTTGTATGTGTCAATGACTTCATCCTTATGACTTAATGTTAAAATATATTTTATATCATGTGAAAAGTTTGTATATAAAGTGCAATGGATTTACTGCCATGTAATTGTAAATGAAAATGAATGCCAAGAACTATCCACAAGAAAGGCTTCTACAGAAATATCTCAGTTGTAATAACACACAAATATATGGCCAATACGAGTTTTGTCCATATCTCTGAAAGTCAAATACACTTCCAAAATATATTTTTTGTAATTAATTAACTATGTGCAGGAATCAAAATATATTTGTAAATATATTTCTTGTCACTTAGTGGATTAATACCTTTTGGATGCTATCCTAACCTGACTATAGCTACTTGAGTTGTTTGTGTTCATCTCAAGTAAGAAAATACTCAAGACCTTTAATAATTATCACCAAAATGTGTACACTGCACTGCAAACATGATAAGTTATGATATTCAATAACAACAGCAATTATATTTAGTTCCAAATAGGTAATGTCCAATGTTTTGCTTAAACTCTGAGACGGTAATATACCTAAGAAATAAACTATTGCAATACACAGTGTAAAAAGACACCTACATACATGTATTTACTTATAAAGATACTTATAAAGTCATCTAGTGTTGACATAATTATACCCTCCATATTGTAGTCCTTACCTTTCTGTCCATTTTTGGTGTGATGAGTCCATTGCTGTAAAACTGTTGTAAAGACCAAACCTTGTGCGTTACAATGAAACTGATTCTGTTCTAAGTGGAAGATGACTAATCAAATAAAGCTTCTAAGCCTGTACAGTATGCCTATGAGACTTTCTATCATCCTATTTTCATTATTTCACATGGGAGGGAAAAACAAAAGATAAGAGACTTCTGAGCTGAGTGACTGACTTCGACTGCTTACAATTAAATTGCTCACATCAGAAGCATATCTCCAGATTTGCCTTGACTTTCAACCTACTCAAAAGAGCCTCCAGGAACCTTCCTTGCCAGTTACCAGGGTGACCAGGAGAGGCACATGCTGTGACCTTGTTGTGGTGTGTTCCCTCTAATCTCCACCCCATCGTACCCATCGGCAGCCAGGTGTATTTATCAAACACTGATGAATATTAACTCCTAGCAGACAAGAAAGAGTCCTGTCTGTTTACTGATGCACTGGCCCTGGTTGTTTGTGTGTGTGCGTACAAGTACGTTTGTCCATGCGCATGTGTGTTTCTAAATATAGCCCTTTCAGTAAAGCATGTGCTCAGTAATTAAGCTGTGCTGGGTTATGCTAGGCTACCAGGAACTGACAGGACAGCTGAATGCAACACAGTGAGGACCAATGCACTCCTTTCACTTGTCTGAAACCATAATGTTAAAGGAAACAAGGGTGTTTCAGTTCACAAAGTAAATTCACCTCTCTTGTACTGTAACATTTCAACGAAACGGTAGACATGTCACATGTTCATCTGTGACTTTTGGTGCAGGCATACAGTATCTAACCCTCACTGGAGGATGTGGGGGCAATATTAAAATGGATGTTAGGTTTCAGTCAGATACCTACATTAATCCAACCTCTCTAGGTAATCCATGTTCTTTCCTCTAATGTGAGAGTGGAGGCAGGAGATTCTGCCTTAGGGGTGGATGCAAGAGCCGACGTATTCAAATAAGTGAGTGAGAGGGTGATTGCGTTGGGCGGAGATTTTATTAGAAGGGGGGGATGAGAGAACCAGGTTAACCCCCTAGTAACATAATACAAAAAAAAACATCAAAATCAATCAGTTTAAGCTAGAGATATCTGATGCGTCTGATATCGCACTACCGCATCTGCAGTGAAAGGTGGCAGAGCTAGAGTGATGTTTGTCAGACCTTGAGACAAACCCGAAAATTGGTCTTCTCATGAAAACGTCTGTAGCGTCCGAACGGTTTGACCTACCGTTTTGCTCTATGACCCCCACAAGTGTCATGGGACTCATCTGAAGGTAACCGGTACCGGTTTTAAAAAATTAATGGGAGTATGAAGGCAGTTTTGTGTCCACTCAAAAAAGGGCTTAAATAGCTGTGAATTTTTTTTACAAATAACTAAAAAATAATATATATATATATATACTGTTGAAGTCGGAAGTTTACATACACCTTAGCCAAATACATTTAAACTCAGTTTTTCACAGTTCCTGACATTTAATCCTAGTAAAACTTCCCTGTCTTAGTTCACTTTATTTTAAGAATGTGAAATGTCATTATAATAATAGAGAGAATGATTTATTTCAGCTTTCATCACATTCCCAGTGGGTCAGAAGTTTACATACACTCAATTAGTATTTGGTAGCGTTGCCTTTAAATTGTTTAACTTGGGTCAAACGTTTAGGGTAGCCTTCCACAAGCTTCCCACAATAAGTAGGGTGAATTTTGGCCCATTTGAGGATGAGGTCAGGGCTTTGTGATGGCCACTCCAATACCTTGACTTTGTTGTCCTTAAGCCATTTTTCCACAACTTTGGAGGTATGCTTGGGGTCATTGTTCATTTGGAAGACCCATTTGCAACTAAGCTTTAACTTCCTGAATGATGTCTTACCAACAACGACGAGACGGCCTACAGGGAGGAGGTGAGGGCCCTCGGAGTGTGGTGTCAGGAAAATAACCTCGCACTCAATGTCAACAAAACAAAAGAGATGATCGTGGACTTCAGGAAACAGCAGAGGGAGCAGCCCCCTATCTACATTGATGGGACAGTAGTGGAGATGGTGGAGAGTTTTAAGTTCCTCGGTGTACACATCACGGACAAACTGAAATGGTCCACCCACACAGACAGCGTGGTGAAGAAGGCGCAGCAGCGCCTCTTCAAGCTCAGGAGGCTGAAGAAATTCGGCTTGTCACCAAAAACACTCACAATTTTTTACAGATGCACAATCGAGAGCATCCTGTCGGGCTGTATCACTGCCTGGTACGGCAGCTGCTCCGCCCATAACCGGAAGGCTCTCCAGAGGGTAGTGAGGTCTGCACAACGCATTACCGGGTGCAAACTACCTGCCGTCCAGGACACCTACACCACCCGATGTCACAGGAAGGCCAAAAAGATCATCAAGGACAGCAACCACCCGAGCCACTGCCTGTTCACCCCGCTAACATCCAGAAGGCGAGGTCAGTACAGGTGCATCAAAGCTGGAACCGAGAGACTGATAAACAGCTTCTATCTCAAGGCCATCAGACTGTTAAACAGCCATCACTAACATTGAGTGGCTGCTGCCAACATACTGACTTAACTCAAGCCACTTTAATAATGGGAAAATTGATGTAATCAATTTATCACTTGCCACTTTGTTACTTATATTAGATAATGTTTACATAACCTACATTATTCATCTCATATGTATATACTGTACGCTATACCATCTACTGCATCTTGCCATCTTGATGTAATTAGATGTATCACTAGCCACTTTAAACAATGCCACTTTATATAATGTTTTCATAACCTACATTACTCATCTCATATGTATATACTGTACTCTATACCATCTACTGCATCTTGCCATCCTGATGTAATGTATCACTAGCCACCTTAAACAATGCTGCTTTATATGTTTTCATACCCTACAATACTCATCTCATATGTATATACTGTACTCCATACCATCTATTTCATCTTGCCTATGCCATCACTCATTTATATATTTTTACGTACATATTCGTATTCATTCCTTTACACTTATGTGTACAAGGTAGTTGTTGTGGAATTGGTAGATTACTTGTTAGATATTACTGCATGGTCGGAACTAGAAGCACAAGCATTTCGCTACACTTGCATTAACACCTGCTAACCATGTGTATGTGACAAATAAATTTGATTTGATTTGATATGTTGCTTCAAAATATCCACATAATTTTTCTTCCTCATGATGCAATCTGTTTGTGAAGTGCACCAATCCCTCCCGCAGCAAAGCACACCCACAACATGTTGCTACCACCCCGTGCTTCACGGTTGGGATGGTGTTCTGCAGCTTGCAAGCCTCCCCCTTTTTCCTCCAAACATAACAATGGTCATTATGGCTAAGCAGTTATATTTTTGTTTCTCAGACCAGAGGACATTTCTCCAAAAAGTACGATCTTTGTCCCCATGTGCAGTTGCAAACCGTAGTCTGGCTTTTTTTATGGCGGTTTTGGAGCAATGGCTTCTTCCTTGCTGAGCAGCCTTTCAGGTTATGTCGATATAGGCCTCGATTTACTGTGGATATAGATACTTTTGTACCTGTTTCCGTCAGCATCTTCATAAGGTCCTTTGCTGTTGTTCTGGGATTGATTTGCACTTTTCGCACCAAAGTACGTTCGTCTCTAGGAGACAGAACGCGTCTCCTTCCTGAGCGGTATGACGGCTGCGTGGGCCCATGGTGTTTATACTTGCGTACTATTGTTTGTACAGATGAACGTGTTCAGGCATTTGGAAATTGCTCCCAATGATGAACCAGACTTGTGGAGGTCTACAATTGTTTTTCTGAGGTTGTGGCTGATTTCTTTTGATTTTCCCATGATGTCAAGGAAAGAGGCACTGAGTTTGAAGGTAGGCCTTGAAATACATCCACAGGTACACCTCCAATTGACTCAAATGTTGTCAATTAGCCTATCAGAAGCTTCTAAAGCCATGATGTCATTTTCTGAAATTTTCCAAGCTGTTTAAAGGCACAGTCAACTTAGTGTATGTAAACTTCTAACCCACTGGAATTGTGATTCAGTGAATTGTGAGTGAAATAATCTGCCTGTAAACAATTGCTGGAAAATGTACATGTGTCATGCACAAAGTAGATGTCCTAACCGACTTGCCAAAACTATAGTTTGTTAACAAGAAATGTGTGGAGTGGTTGAAAAACGAGTTTTAATGACTCCAACCTAAGTGTATGTAAACTTCCGACTTCAACTGTATAAATTAGATATATATTACACCTATATTACACACATTAGATAAATATATATTTCCTGAGCTTTTTTATAAACTCAGCAAAAAAAGAAATGTCCTCTCACTGTCAACTGTGTTTATTTTCAGCAAATTTAACGTGTAAATATTTCTATGAACATAAGATTCAACAACTGAGACATAAACTGAACAAGTTCCACACACATGTGACTAACAGAAATGGAATAATGTGTCCCTGAACAAAGGGAGGGGTCAAAATCAAAAGTAACAGTCAGTATCTGGTGTGGCCACCAGCTGCATTAAGTACTGCAGTGCATCTTCTCCTCATGGACTGCACCAGATTTGCCAGTTCTTGCTGTGAGATGTTACCCCACTCTTCCACCAAGGCACCTGCAAGTTCCCGGACATTTCTGGGGGGAATGGCCCTAGCCCTCACCCTCTGATCCAACAGCTCCCAGACGTGCTCAATGGGATTGAGATTTGGGCTGTTTGCTGGCCATGGCAGAACACTGACATTCCTGTCTTGCAGGAAATCACGCACAGAACGAGCGGTATGGCTGGTGGCATTGTCATGCTGGAGGGTCATGAGACTGCCGGAAGGGTGCCACATGAGGGAGGAGGATGTTTTCCCTGTAACACACAGCGTTGAGATTGCCCGCAATGACAACAAGCTCAGTCCGATGATGCTGTGACACACCGCCCCAGACCATGACGAACCCTCTACCTCCAAATCGATCCTGCTCCAGAGTACAGGCTTTGGTGTAATGCTCATTCCTTCGCCGATAAACGCGAAGACCACTTTTTACCATTCCTGTCTGGTCCAGTGATGGTGTGTTTGTGCCCATAGGCGACGTTGTTGCCTGTGATGTCTGGTGAGGACCTGCCTTACAACTGTCCAGCTTCTCTCAGCCTATTGCGGACAGTCTGAGCACTGATGGAGGGATTGTGCGTTCCTGGTGTAACTCGGGCAGTTGTTGTTGCCATCCTGTACCTGTCCCACAGGTGTGATGTTCGGATGTATTGATCCTGTGCAGGTGTTGTTACACGTGGTCTGCCACTGCGAGGACGATCAGCTGTCCTTCCTGTCTCTCTGTAGCGCTGTCTTAGGCGTCTCACAGTACGGACATTGCAATTTATTGCCCTGGCCACATTTGCAGTCCTCATGCCTCCTTGCAGCATGCCTAAGGCATGTTCACACAAATGAGCAGGAACCCTGGGCATCTTTCTTTTGGTGTTTTTCAGAGTCAGTAGAAAGGCCTCTTTAGTGTCCTAAGTTTTCATAACCGTGACCTTACTTGCCTACTGTCTGTAAGCTGTTAGTGTCTTAACGACTGTTCCACAGGTGCATTAATTGTTTATGGTTCATTGAACAAGCATGGGAAACAGTGTTTAAACCCTTTACAATGAAGATCTGTGAAGTTATTTGGATGTTTACGAATTATCTTTGAAAGACAGGGTCCTGAAAAAGGGCCGTTTCTTTTTCTGCTGAGTTTATCTCCTAGATATGACAAACACTTCAAAACATTGTTTTTTATGATAATTTCTTTTTTTACTGTCTTTTTTGCCATTTATGAATATGTTATTCAATGAGTTTCTCTGGACAATAGTAGTAAAGGCCAAATTCAATATTTTATCAAATAATTGTGTATTTTTTATACCTAAAGGGGTCCTAATATTCCACATCAAATAGCTAAATGATCCCCCTCCAATGGCTTATACTTTTAAGAATGAAAAGAACAGAAGGATAGACAGAGGGAGGTAAGTGAAAAGAGCCATGAAGGTAGGAAAAAGGAGGAATGGGAAGTTAAAGGAAGAGAATGAAAGATGGCCATAGTAGATGATGAAAGAGAGGGAGGTTAGAAGGAGGGAAGTGAGAGGATAAAAGTACTGTGTTCTGTAACAGGAGGGTCTGTAATATAAATTGTTCCATCAGGCACTTTCTCATGCTAGTTGATTAGAAGGCTTGTCACATTATCTGTCTGCCTTTGCTCAGACTGGTAATCTGTGTGCTAACTGAATCAGCACTGGAGTGAATATTGCATTCCAAGTTAAGAGTTAAGGGCCCGCCAAATATTGCGTTGAAAAATATAGATTAATCTGAACATAACGAGGTTGTCAATAAAACCTTGCCATTCCTATTAGACCCAGAGAGTCAAGTGAAAACTAGCTTTGGAGATTTAATTATGAAGCCAACCAGACAAATGTGACTTCAGGGGCTGTGAGGAAAGTTAACATGTAAAATGAATGACAGTTCATTAAGTATATTGACACATGGCTTGATAGGGAACAAACATCCCGAGGGAGGGAGGGAGGTAGATAGCTAGATAGCTAGCTAGCTAGCTAGCTAGCTAGCTAGCTAGATAGATAGATAGATAGATAGATAGATAGATAGATAGATAGATAGATAGATAGATAGATAGATAGATAGATAGATAGATAGATAGATAGATAGATAGATAGATAGATAGATAGAGTGAAAAAGATAGAAATCAACAGTATATTGCTGCAAAAAGAAAGACTCTGTCTGAAAAGCAGTTCTAATATATATTTATATTTGGGGTGGCAGGTAGCCTAGTGGTCAGAGCTCTGGGCCAGTAATCAAAAGGTTGCTGGATCAAATCCCCGAGCTAACAAGGTAGAAATCTGTTGTTCTACCCCTGAACAAGGCAGTTAACCCACTGTTCCCCGGTAGACTGTCATTGTAAATAAGATTTTGTTCTTAACTGACTTTTCTAATTAAAGGTTTAAAAACATTTTTTATAATAAAATAAAAGAATTATAACGTCCTCAAAGCAGAAACATATTGCCTCCAGCTTATGCAGGCCATATTACACTTTAAAAAGGGAAATCAAAACCTCAGACAAGTTCCAATTGAAGACATGTTCTGCTGGCTGACAGCTTAATAAACCCTCTACCTAGCCCAAACATGGGGACTGGTGTATTTACAGTGACTTAATACACATTTTGTGTTACAGCCTGAATTAAAAATGGATTAAATTGATTTTCTTCTTTCACCCATCTACGCACAATACCCCATAACGACAAAGTGAAAACATGTTTAGACATTTTCGCAAATGTATGGAAATTGATGTACAGAAATATCTCATTTACATAAGTATTCACAGCCCCAAGTCAATAATTTGAAGAATCACATTTGGCGGCTATTACTGCTTTGAGTTGTCTTGGGTATGTCTATCAGCTTTGCACAACTGCATTTGTGGATTTTCTCCCATTCTTCCTTGCAGATTTTCTCAAGCTCTGTTAAGTTAGATGGGGAACAGCGGTGAATAGCAATCTTAAGTCTTTCCACCAGGGATGCACGATATATCAGTGAGCATATCGGCCGATATTAGCTAAAAATGCAAACATCGTCATCGGCCCGATGTCTAGTTCAACGCCAATCTGCAAAACCGATGTCAAAGCTTGATGTGCATACCTATATAATGTAGGTAGATGACGTAATGACGCCACGACAAATATAGCGCTACACAGAACAAAAGCAGAAAAATACTAAGCGCGCACTTCCAGAGTAAGAGTAAGAACATTTCAGAGACAACTCAAAGGCGAAATCCATTAACGGCAAGATAATGGAATTCATTGCCCTTAACAATCAACCGTTTTCTGTCGTGGATGATGTTGGCTTTCACCGACTGGTCGAGCACCTCGAGCCCAGTCCACACTACCAAGTAGGCGCTATTTTTCAGATGTTGCTCTTCCGGAGTTACACAGTATTGTTGAAACGCACATCTATGAGCTACTTGCTATGGACGTCACTACTATTAGCTTCCCGACTGACATTTGGACCAGCGATGTCAGCCCCATGAGCATGCTGAGTCTGACGAGGTTCGACGAGGATTTCGTACTGAGGAAAGCTGTATTGCATGCTCAAGAATGTGCTGGTTCTCATACTGCTGCTGCCATTTCAATGGCATTTGAGAACATGTTTGAAACTTGGAAACATGAACACACTCCTAGCTCCATTCGAACAACTGACTCGAGAAATAAGCTCATCAACTGCGTCTGCAGCAGACGTGATACCCTCTGTCATGGCATTGAAACACCTGCTCAACAAAACTGTTGACACAGACCGTGGGGTTAAAACTTGCAAAAATTCTTGAGGCTGTGAACAAGCGATTCGGTGGCATTCTCTCTGAGCCTCTTTACTGTGTCTCCACCATGCTCGATGCTCGGTACAAGGACTTCGATGCAGACAAGAAACAGGGTTTATGTGAAATGTTACAAACACAGCTGGATAAGATGGAAGAGAGGCCACAGACAGACAGAGCTGAAACGTCACTGTTTGACAGGTATGATGAATTCCTGGTTGAGACTGAACAAATGAACAATGAAACAGCACAGAAAGTAAGTGAAATAATTAGGTTTTGATTATGTTTTACTGGTAATGACATACGTAAATGGCAACAAAATAACTTTTTGGTCAGTGTGTGTGTGTGTGTGTGTGTCTCAACTTTTTAACTGTACTAAAATGCTTAAAAGGCCGCAAAAATGTGAAATATCGGTTATCGGTATCGGGTTTTTTGGCAAGGAAAATATTGGATATCGGTATTGGTCAAAAATGTCATGGCATTCCTACTTTCCACAAATGGGATTCAAGTCTGGGCTGTGGC
Organism: Salmo salar; assembly: GCF_965601325.2. NCBI lineage: Eukaryota > Metazoa > Chordata > Actinopteri > Salmoniformes > Salmonidae > Salmo > Salmo salar. The sequence continues at coordinate 6,844,810 of NC_138314.1, read as the reverse complement.
TGGGCCACTCAAGGACTTTCACATTCCTGTTCTGAAGCCATTCCAGTGTTGCTTTGTCTGTATGGTCAGGATCATTGTCTTGTTCGAATGTAAATCTTCGCCCCCCAGTCTAAGGTAGGTTGCACTCTGAAGTAGGTTCTCATCAAGGATTTGCCTGTATTTGGTCCCATTCATTGTTCCCCCTATCCTTACCAGTCTCCCAGTCCCTGCCGCTGAAAAGCATCCCCATAGCATGATGCTGCCACCATGTTTCACAGTTGGGATGGTGTTAGAAGTTTGATGAGCTGTGCCTGGTTTTCTCCGTTTCGCAGCGCTTTGCATTAAGGCCAAATAGTAAACATTTTGTCACACCAGACCTCAGAATCTTTTGCCTTATGCCCTCAGATTCTTTTACATGCCTTTTTGAAAATTCCAGGTGTTCTGTCTGGCCACTCTCCCATTAAGCCCAGATTGGTGCTGTAGAGACTGTTGTCCTTCTGGCAGGTTCTTCCATCTCAGCCAAGGAACTCTGTAGTTCTGTCAGAGTGGTCATTGGGTTCGTGTTCACCTCCCTGACCAAGGTCCTTCTTGCCCGTTTGCTCAGTTTGGTCGGACGGCCAGCTCTAGGCAGAGGCTGGGTAGTTGCATATGATGGAGTCCCTTGTGCTCTTGGAAACTTTCAACAGTCTAGAAATAGTTTTATACCCTTCCCTAGATACTGTATATACCTCATCACAATCTCGGCAATCTACGGCCAGTTCCTTGGACTTCATGGTATAGTTTCTTTGTAAATGATGTCCAAACAATTGAATTGGCCACAAGTGGACTCAAGCTGTAATAACATCTCAAGGATGATCAAAGGAAATTGGATGCACAGGAGCGCAATTTGGAGTCTCATAGCAAAGGGGTGTGAAAACTTACGGAAATTAGGTATTTCTGTATTTAATTTTATTTTTGTAATTATAGTTTGTATTGTTTCCTTTCACAATATAACAAAAATGCAATTGAATTACATTTGGCACTAAACATTATCTTGACAGACAATGAATGTATATATATATATAAATTCCAGTGTCTCAATATGACTCGTTTGGCTGTGGTTAGAGCAACTTTTTGCCAGTTTAAACATGAGCTTCTCAGTCTATCAATATCCTTAGTGATATTCAGTAATAGCAAAGCAGGATTTGCAAGTATTGTGGTACCCAGAATATCCCCAACCGTTTCTATTACCTGCTGCCTAAAGGTATGCAAGTTTGGAAAGTTCGAGAATATATGGATCATGCCACCAGTACTTGACTGACATCTCCAGCATGGGTTGGATTCTATCAAACCTATTCTGTTCAACCTCAGGTGTCCAATAAATCCTACTGAACACTTTAAGTTGAATCAGCTTTGACAGGGCAGTTCTCATTGGGAGGAGCATCTGTTTTACTATTATATACCATTCCTCCTCTCCAAATGTTACCTCCAAGATGTTCCCCATATGGCCTTTAGGCCCTTACGTCTTCCATTAAATCCACCTATAAAAGGTGGCTATACAGTGCATTCGGAAAGGATTCAGACCCCTTCCTTTATCCCACATTTTGTAACCTTACAGCCTTATTCTAAAATAGATTAAATAAATGAAAATCCTCAATCTACACACAATACCCCATAATGATGAAGTGAAACAGGTTTAGATTTGTTTTGCAAATTTATAAAAAAAAACAAAAAAAACATAAATACATTATTTACATAAGTATTCAGACCCTTAGGTATGAGACTCAAAATTGTGCATCCTGTTTCCATTGATCATGCTTGAGATGTTTCTACAACTTGGAGTCCACCTGTGGTAAATTCAATTGATTGGACATGACTTGGAAAAGCACACACCTGTCTATATAAGGTCCCACAGTTGACAGTGCATGTCAGAGCAAAAACCAAGCCATGAGGTTGAAGGAATTGTCCTTAGAGCTCTGAGACAGGATTGTGTCGAGGCACAGATTTGGGAAGGGTACTAAAACATGTATGCAGCATTGAAGGAGCACAGTGACGTCCATCATTCTTAAATGGAAGACGTTTGGAACCACCAAGAGTCTTTCTAGAGCGGGCCACCAGGCCAAACTGAGCAATCAGGGAGAAGGGCCTTAGTCAGGGAGGTGACAAAGAACCCGATGGTCACTCTGAGTTCCTCTGTGGAGATGGGGGAATCTTCCAGAAGGAGAACCATCTCTGCAGCACTCCACCAATCATGCCTTTATGGTAGAGTGGCCTGAATGCCAAGTGTCACGTCTGGAGGAAACGTGGCACCATCCATACAGTGAAGCATGGGGGTGGCAGCATCATGCTGTGGGGATGTTTTTCAGTGGCAGGGACTGGGAGACTAGTCAGGATCAAGGGAAAAATGAAAGGAGAAAAGTACAGAGAGATCCTTGATGAACATCTGCTCCAGAGCGATCAGGACCTCAGACTGGGGCAAAGGTTTACCTTCCAACAGGACAATGACCCTAAGCACACAGCCAAGACAATGCAGGAGTGGCTTCGGGACAAGTCTCTGAATGTCCTTGAGTGGCCCAGCCTGATCCCGGGCTTGAACCCGATCAAACATCTCTAGACAGACCTGAAATTAGCTGTGCAGCGACGCTCCCCATCCAACCTGACAGAGCTTGAGAGGATCTGCAGAGAAGAATGGGAGAAACTCCCATTTGAGGCTGAAAACTCGAGGCTGTAATTGCTGCCAAATGTGCATCAACAATGTACAGAGCAAGGGTCTGAAAAATGTGATATTTCATTTTTTTCTTTTTTACACATTTGCAATAATTTCTAAAAACCTGTTTTTGCTTTGTCATTATGGGGTATTGTGTGTATTTTTTGTACATTTACTCCTTTTTCTCCCCAATTTCATACTATTCAATTGGTAGTTACAGTTTTGTCCCATCGCTGCAACTCCCCTATGGACTCGGGAGAGGCAAAGGTTGAGAGCCATGCATCTTCCGAAACACGACCCTGTCAAGCCGCTTCTTGACACACTGCTCGCTTTACCTGGAAGCCAGCCGCACCGATGTGTCGGAGAAACACCATCCAGCTGGCGACCGAAGTCAGCCTGCAGGCGCCTGGCTCGCCACAAGGAGTCACTGGAGCGCGATGGGACAAGGAAATCCCAGTCGGCCAAATCCTCCCCTAACCCGGACGATGCTGGGCCAACTGTGTACCACCTCATGGGTATCCCGGTCACAACTGGCTGTAACACAGCCTGGGATCAAACCTGGGTCCATAGTGACACCTCAAGACTTAGACCGCTGTGCAACCCGGGAGGCCGGAAAAAAAAACAATTTAATACATTTTAGAACAGGGCTGTAACGTAACAAAACGTGGGAAAAATATCAAGGGGTCTGAACACTTCCCGAATGCACTGTATATACAGTTGAAGTCAGAAGTTTACATACACCTCAGCCAAATACATTTAAACTCAGTTTTTCACAATTCCTGACATTTAATCCTAGTAAAAATTCCTTGTCTTAGGTCAGTTAGGATCACCAGTTTATTTTAAGAATGTAAAATGTCAGAATAAAAGTAGAGAGATGTAACGCCCTGGCCATAGAGAGGGTTTTTTTGTTCTTTATTTTGGTTAGGCCAGGGTGTTACATTGGGTGGGCGTTCTATGTTCGTTTTCTAGGTTTTTTGTATTTCTTTGTTTTGGGCCGTGTGTGGCTCCCAATCAGGCACAGCTGAAGTTTGTTGTTGCTGATTGGGAGTCACACATAAGGAGCATGTTTTTCCTTTGGGTTATGTGGGTAATTGTTTCTGTTGAGTGTTTTGCACCTGACAGGACTGTTTGGCTGTCAGTTTTCTCGTTTTCTTTTGTGTAGTGTTCTTTATTAAATTAATATCATGATGAACACTAACTCCGCTGCGCCTTGGTCTACTCTTTCTCCCGACAGCCGTTACAAGAGAATTATTTATTTCAGCTTTTATTTCTTTCATCACATTCCCAGTGGGTCAGAAGTTTACATACACTCAATTAGTATTTGGCAGCATTGCCTTTAAATTGTTTAACTTGGGTCAAAGGTTTCAGGTAGCCTTCCACAAGCTTCCCACAATAAATTGGATGAATTTTGGCCCATTTCTCCTGACAGAGCTGGTGTAACTGAGTCAGGTTTGTAGGCCTTCTTGCTGGCACACGCCTTTTCAGTTCTGCCCACAAATTTCCTATGGGATTGAGGTCAGGGCTTTGTGACGGCCACTCCAATATCTTGACTTTGTTGTCCTTAAGACATTTTGCCACAACTTTGGAAGTATGCTTGGGGTCATTGTCGATTTGGAAGACCCATTTGCGACAAAGCTTTAACTTCCTGACTGATGTCTTGAAATGTTGCTTCAATATATCCACATAATTTCCCTCCCCCATGATGCCATCTATTTTGTGAAGAGCACCAGTCCCTCCTGCAGCAAAGCACCCCCACAACATGATGCTGCCACCCCCGTGCTTTACGGTTGGGATGGTGATCTTCGGCTTGCAAGCCTCCCCCTTTTTCCTCCAAACATAACAATGGTCATTATGGCCAAACAGTTCTATTTTTGTTTCATCAGACCAGAGGACATTTCTCCAAAAAGTACGATCTTTGTCCCCATGTGCAGTTGCAAACCGTAGTCTGGCTTTTTTATGGCGGTTTTGGAGCAGTGGCTTCTTCCTTGCTGAGTGGCCTTTCAGGTTATGTCGATATAGGACTCGTTTTACTGTGGATATACACTGCTCAAAAAAATAAAGGGAACACTTAAACAACACAATGTAACTCCTAGTCAATCACACTTCTGTGAACAATAAATGACAATAAATTTCACATGCTGTTGTGCAAATGGAATAGACAACAGGTGGAAATGATTGGCAATTAGCAAGACACCCCCAATAAAGGAGTGGTTCTGCAGGTGGGGACCACAGACCACTTCTCAGTTCCTATGCTTCCTGGTTGATGTTTTGGTCACTTTTGAATGCTGCCGGTGCTTTCACTCTAGTGGTAGCATGAGACGGAGTCTACAACCCACACAAGTGGCTCAGGTAGTGCAGCTCATCCAGGATGGCACATCAATGCGAGCTGTGGCAAGAAGGTTTGCTGTGTCTGTCAGCGTAGTGTCCAGAACATGGAGGCGCTACCAGGAGACAGGCCAGTACATCAGGAGATGTGGAGGAGGCCGTAGGAGGGCAACAACCCAGTAGCAGGACCGCTACCTCCGCCTTTGTGCAAGGAGGAGCAGGGGAAGCACTGCCAGAGCCCTGCAAAATGACCTCCAGCAGGCCACAAATGTGCATGTGTGCATGTGTCAGAAACAGACTCCATGAGGGTGGTATGAGGGCCCGACGTCCACAGGTGGGGGTTGTGCTTGCAGCCCAACACCGTGCAGGATGTTTGGCATTTCCCAGAGAACACCAAGATTGGCAAATTTGCCACTGGCGCCCTGTGCTCTTCACAGATGAAAGCAGGTTCACACTGAGCACATGTGACAGACGTGACAGAGTCTGGAGACGCCGTGGAGAATGTTCTGCTGCCTGCAACATCCTCCAGCATGACCGGTTTGGCGGTGGGTCAGTCATGGTGTGGGGTGGCATTTCTTTGGGGGGCCGCACAGCCCTCCATGTGCTCGCCAGAGGTAGCCTGACTGCCATTAGATACCGAGATGAGATCCTCAGACCCCTTGTGAGACCATATGCTGGGGCGGTTGGCCCTGGGTTCCACCTAATGCAAGACAATGCTAGACCTCATGTGGCTGGAGTGTGTCAGCAGTTCCTGCAAGAGGAAGGCATTGATGCTATGGACTGGCCCGCCCGTTCCCCAGACCTGAATCCAATTGAGCACATCTGGGACATCATGTCTCGCTCCATCCACCAACGCCACGTGGCACCATTATAAGTGAAATAATCTGCCTGTAAACAATTGTTGGAAAAATGACTTGTGTCATGCACAAAGTAGATGTCCTAACCGACTTTCCAAAACTATAGTTTGTTAACAAGAAATTTGTGGAGTGGTTGAAAAACGAGTTTTAATGACTCCAACCTAACCTCTTACATCTAGACGTTCCGCTAGTGGAACACCTGCTCCAATATCCAATGATAGGCGTGGCGCGAATTACAAATTCCTCAAAAATACAAAAACTTCAATTTCTCAAACATATGACTATTTCACAGGATTTTTTTTTTTAGCAGACGCTCTTATCCAGAGCGACTTACAGTAGTGAATGCATACATTTCATTATTATTATATATTTTTTTTGTCTGTGCTAGCCCCCCGTGGGAATCGAACCCACAACCCTGGCGTTGCAAACACCATGCTCTACCAACTGAGCTACAGGGAAGGCCATTTTAAAGACAAGACTCTCCTTTATCTAACCACATTGTCCGATTTCAAAAAGGCTTTACAGCGAAAGCAAAACATTAGATTATGTCAGCAGAGTACCAAGCCAGAAATAATCAGACACCCATTTTTCAAGCTAGCATATAATGTCACAAAAACCCAGAAGACAGCTAAATGCAGCACGAACCTTTGATGATCTTCATCAGATGACACACCTAGGACATTATGTTATACAATACATGCATGTTTTGTTCAATCAAGTTCATATTTATATCAAAAAACAGCTTTTTACATTAGCATGTGACGTTCAGAACTAGCATACCCCCCGCAAACTTCCGGAGGAATTTGCTAACAATTTACTAAATTACTCACGATAAACGTTCACAAAAAGCATAACAATTATTTTAAGAATTATAGATACAGAACTCCTCTATGCACTCGATATGTCCGATTTTAAAATAGCTTTTTGGTGAAAGCACATTTTGCAATATTCTAAGTACATAGCCCGGCATCACAGGGCTAGCTATTTAGACACCCGGCAAGTTTAGCACTCACCGATATCAGATTTACTATTATAAAAGTTTGATTACCTTTTGTTGTCTTCGTCAGAATGCACTCCCAGGACTGCTACTTCAATAACAAATGTTGGTTTGGTCCAAAATAATCCATCGTTATATCCAAATTGCGGCGTTTTGTTCGTGTGTTCCAGACACTATCTGAAAGGGGAAATAAGGGTCGCGCGCATGGCGCAATTCGTGACAAAAAAAATCTAAATATTCCATTACCGTACTTCAAAGCATGTCAACCGCTATTTAAAATCCATTTTTATGCCATTTTTCTCGTAAAAAAGCGATAATATTCCGACCGGTAATGTCCATTTAGCTAAACAGAGGAAAGTAAACAAAGCTTTCGGTCGACGCGGGCACGAGCCTGAGTCTCACAGTACTGTAACCAGCCACTACCCAAAAGCGCTACTTTTTTTCAGCCAGAGCCTGCAAAGCCACGATTCAGCTTTTTACCGCCTTCTGAGACCCTATGGCAGCCGTAGGAAGTGTCACGGGACAGCTAAGATCCTCACTCTTCAATAAACAGAGACAAGAAGAACGACACCTTGTCAGACAGGCCACTTCCTGCATGAAATCTTCTCAGGTTTTTGCCTGCCATATGAGTTCTGTTATACTCACAGACACCATTCAAACAGTTTTAGAAACTTTGGAGTGTTTTCTATCCAAAGACAATAATTATATGAATATTCTCGTTACTGGGCAGGAGTAGTAACCAGATTAAATCGGGTACGTTTTTTATCCAGCCGTGAAAATACTGCCCCCTAGCCATAACAGGCTAAGTGTATGTAAACTTCCGACTTCAACTGTAAGCCCTGTGATATGTGGTAATTTGCAAAGGATTTCTTTCTTAACACTTATATCAGAATGTATATGGAATTTGTTGTTATTCTGTCCTACCTTAAACATACATTCACTAAGCTGAAGATATCTCCAAAATGTCTTGTTTCTGTACATTTTACTTGGACCTTAGTTCTTCGAAACAGGTAAGTGTTTTCTTGATATAGACAACCAATGATCTTTATCCCCTTTCTATACAAATCTTTCCAGAAAATCATGTGTCCCACTATGTGTCCCAGCACTGGCCTGGTTTTGACACCTCCACACATGGTCGTAAATTAAGCAGGAGAGGACTCTCTCTCTACCCTCCAGTATTGGCTAAAGGAATGTCCCTTTGTCTCCAGAGACTTTTGCCTGCCCAAAATTATAATGTCCAAAAAGTGAATAATGAATCAATAATTCTAACAAATAATTTGGGGAATGATTAGTGGGGAGATATGGAAAATGAATGTGATATGGTTGATCATTTTGTGATGTCATTAAAAATCTTATGGAGGAAATACTGTAAATTGGAAAGTATGGCCATTACATGTATGAGGTTTCATCCGATGTGTTGAGCATTTAATATGAAAAGTGATGAAGGTATTTGTGTTAAGATAGAAAACAAAAATCACATTCCTAATGAGATAATAGTTTTTGATATCCTTTGCACGATAAGTAATCATGCCCTGAGCAAGATCAGAGAGCTTGTCAGCATGACGGAACACCCCTTTTGACCAAGCGTGCATAAAGGCTTGGAAGAGAAATCAACCTTTAGACCAGGAAACATGAGGCATTAGCTGTATGTTAGAAAGGGTTGAAACTTTGAACCTCAACACAAGGTGAAGAAATAAACTCACCTTCCTTTAGACCAGAGAGACAAAGAGCTGCAGCTCATGTCCATCGTGGTACGAATCCTAAATACCAACACGAGGAGCTGATTAGCTGTCCTAAGTACGGTATCTAGGAAAGTGAATTCAAGTAAAACCATCCTATTACTCTCTTCAGACCATCGTCTACTGCGTTGCTCTCATCACCCCACTGGGGATCATCGACACGGCTGATTAGCCTGTCTTCAGAGGACCAATCTTCTAGAACGAGTGGAAGGCAACACCGCCTTTTAGTTCTGTTCCAGACTACATGACAAGTCATTGAAGCCGCGGACAACTAAGAAGGACATTGTGACCTCTTGTGGACAATCAGAGCCTTACACTCAAGTCCGGGAGAAGGCCAACCTAACCCATTTCCGAGAAGGCTTGGCTCCCACAGAGATAAACGACAAACGAAGGCATTTCACATCTAAACGCCTTCATGATTTCTTACTCTAAATGGGCGATGGTTCGTGTGCAAAGTATATGATTAATGGGAGAATAGTTATAGAATGTATCCACAATAAGTGTCCCTTTTTCTCTCTCTTTTTCCCCATCTCCATGTAATCAGCGTCATATTTTGTCAGTCCACTAGGCACCTTTGTCTCATGTAAAGAGTGTATGTGTATTTTGTGTTATTAAATAAATAAATTATTAAACCCATTTCTGTAGTACTGAATCATGGAGGGCTGGGTTTTTTGCAGATCCAAGAAGGTTACGATTGTTCAGAATGATGATATGATAAGAGGTTATGATTAATATGTTGACTGTTTTATGGATGTTATAGGTAAATACCTTATAGAGTTTAATTCGGGAGATGGTAACTCTTAAACAACTTCTTCCGTGGTGCCCCAAATCCTAATGAGTTAACTTCTCTAGGGTAGGTAAGATGCAACCGTCCCACCTGGCCAACATCCGGTGAAATTCCAGAGCGCTAAAATTCTAAATACACCATTCGTTATATTAAACATTCTTGTAAATATATGTATCTTACATAATTTAAAAGCTTAATAAGCTGTTGGGGCTAGGGGGCAGTATTGAGAATTTTGAAAAAAATATGTGCCCATTTTTAACTGCCTCCTACACCAACTCAGAAGCTAGAATATGCATATTAGGTTTGGATAGAAAACACTCTGAATTTTCTAAAACTGTTTGAATGGTGTCTGTAAGTATAACAGAACTCATATGGCAGTCAAAACCCTGAGACAAATTCTGACAGGAAGTGGATACCTGATGTGTTGAATTACCTTTAAGCCTATGCCATTGAAACACACAGGGGCTTATTAATCGATGAGCACTTCCTATGGCTTCCACTAGATGTCACCAGTCTTTACAAAGTGTTTTGAGTCTTATACTGTGAGATCTGACCGAACAAGAGCCTTGGAACGGTGGTGGCCAATTAGACTCTGGCGCGCGAGTTCATGTTGGGTACTCTCGTTCCAATACGTTTTAAAAGAGAATGCAATCGTCCGCCTTGAATATTAGTCAAGTTCTGGTTAAAAAAGGCACTAATGATTTATGCTATACAACGTTTGACATGTTTGAACGAACGTAAATATTTTTTTCCCCCTCGTTTATGAAGACAAGTCCGGCGGGCATAGATCATGTGCTAACAACACGGAGCTTTTTGGACATAAATTATGAGCTTTTCGAACAAAACTACATTTGTTATGGACCTGGGATTCCTGGAAGTGACATCTGATGAAGAGAATCAAAGGTAATGGATTATTTACATAGTATTTTCGATTTTAGATCTCTCCAACATGGCGGTTAGTCTGTATCGCAAAGCGTATTTTTCTGGGCGCAGTACTCAGATTATTGCAAAGTGTGATTTCCCAGTAAGGTAATTTTTAAATCTGGCAATCCGGTTGCGTTCAAGAGATGTAAATCTATAATTCTTCGAATGACAATATAATATTTTACCAATGTTTTCGAATAGTAATTATTTAATTTGTTGTGCTGATTGACTGGTGGTTATTGGAGGGAAACGATTTCCTCAACATCAACGCCATAGTAAAACGCTGTTTTTGGATATAAATATGAACTTGATAGAACAAAAAATGCATGTATTGTCTAACATAATGTCCTAGGAGTGTCATCTGATGGAGATTGTCAAAGGTTAGTGCATAATTTTAGCTGGTTTTCTGCTTTTGGTGACGCCTGTCTTTGAATTGACAAAACATTACACACAGCTATTGTCAATGTACTCTCCTAACATAATCTAACTTTATGCTTTCGCCGTAAAGCCTTTTTGAAAATCGGACAACGTGGTTAGATTAAGGAGATGTTTATCTTTCAAAGGGTGTAAGATAGTTGTATGTTTGAGAAATTTGAATTATGACATTTAATTGTTTTCAAATTTGGCGCTCTTGATATTTCACCTGTTGTTGATAGGGTGTACCAGGGGTGGGACGCTTGCGTCCCACATAGCCCATAGAGGTTAACCTCTTGTTAATCCAGCTGCTGTGTCAGATTTCAAAAAGGCTTTAATGGCGAAAGCATACCATGCAATTATCTGAGGACAGCGCCCAGCACACAATAGTATAACTAGCATTTTTCAACCAAGCATTAACATCACGGAAGTCAGAAATAACAATAAAATAAATCGCTTACCTTTGAAGATCTTCCTCTGGTGGCAATGCCAAGTGTATAAGCTACACAGTGAATGTTCGTTTTGTTTGATAAAATCAATTTCTATAGTCTAACACGAAACATTTGTAAATCGGTTGCGTCGTGATTTCCGTCTCATTCAACTTTGAATGAAACATTTTGTGGTAATTACACACACTAAACAAACGTTTATCCAGTCATGGTTGGTTTCATTGCAATCCTCTGGGTGTTAGTAACACAACCAAACATCATGGTTCTTTTCCCGGGACATATTGACCGAAACAAACCGATTTGAAGACACCAATAAATGACCTCATTGCGCACCAATGGTAGGACCGGTCTATCGTTGATTGACTGTATTTTGGCCCAATGACCACTGATCATCTTGAAATCTAGCTTGGAAGATAGCCATTGAGCTGAGGTAAACGGCAATATGGTAATACGTTCGAAAATGTGTAATGAAATGTGTAAAGTACACATTGGCTATACATTGTGGACGTGTGGTGTGTGTGTTATATATATATTTTATTTATTTTATATAAACATGGAATGGAACAGCACTTCACCATAGTGATTATGTTCCCTGTACTCTATATAATACATTTCTGTTTATTTTCCGTGTTGATACAGGGCTCATACGTGAAAGTATTCTTACTGATTTTTTTTTCTTTCACAGTGGCAGTGACTCTGATTATGAGCCTCCAATGTCTAGGTGTCCATCCCCCTCTGAAGCTGGTTCATCCAGCCGGACCTCTGCTGTCTCCGGCTCCACACCTATCCGGCCATCTAGAGGTGTGAAGACAGTTACAAAGAAGCGGAGGTGGGGAAGAGAGAAACCTGCAGAGGGTCGTTGGCACTCTGTGCTAGAAGATGACATTGATCCAATTCCACCAGTATTTAGACCAAAAAGGCTGCCAGGACCTCAACTAGACATGACTGCAAAGTACAGCCCCCTTCAACTTTTTAAACTGTTTTTCACCTCGTCTGTTATTGATTCCCTGGTGTCTAACACGAATAAGTACGGGGCTAAGAAGCAGGCAGGAAAGAAAGAGGCATTGAAGCCCATTTCCATGTCAGACCTTTTCTGCTACCTTTCACTGGTCATTTACATGGGCCTGGTGAAGTTGAAAACTCTGAGGGACTATTGGAAAACGTCAGCTCTCTACCAACTGCCTTTCCCCATGACTGTCATGTCTTGTAAAAGATTTCTGGCTATCTCAAGGGCGCTTCACATCAGTGACCCAGAAGTTGATGGGGAGAATGACAAGAAGAGAGGCACACCAAGGTTTGATAGGCTCTGCAAAATCAAACCTCTCTACACCAACATCGTTGAGGCCTGCAAGACCTATTTTCAGCCCGCCCAGAACCTGTCCATAGATGAGAGGATGGTAGCCTCAAAGGCCAGAATCAGCCTCAAACAATACATGCGTAACAAACCAACTAAATGGGGTTACAAACTGTTTGTTTTGGCTGATTCTGTGTGTGCCTACACTTGCAATTTTTTTGTTTATGAGGGGAAAAACAGTCTTGCTACCGGTAATGGACTTAGTTATGATTCCGTTATGGAGTTATTGGATTTTCAACTGCTGGGGAAGGGCTACAAACTGTTTGTGGACAACTTCTACACAAGCCCTACCCTGTTCACAGACCTGAGGAAGTGGGATGTGTGGGCTTGTGGAACCATTCGGACCAACAGAGTGGGCTTTCCAAAAACAAAGGTGAACGACATGCCTAAGCGGGCTGAGCGGGGTACCATGCAATGGATTCGTGAAGATGGCCTGCTCTTTGTGAAGTGGATGGATACCAGAGAGGTGGTCATGTGCACAACTATCCACAAGTCCTTCAGTGGCGATCACGTTGTCAGGCGTGTGAAGGACGGTACCGGGGCATGGACCACAAAAAATTTCCCCATTCCAGCTGCTGTAAAGGACTACAACAAGGGCATGGGAGGTGTGGACCTGTCAGACGCACTGATAGGATACTACAATGTTCTCCACAAGACAATGAAATGGTACAAGACATTTTTCTATCATTTCATCGACATTGCTGTGGTGAATGCCTTCATCTTCCAGAAGGAAATGGCTAAGAGCTGTGGACAGCCCCCCATCTCACAGCTAGCCTTCAGGGAGCTGCTCATCCAGGAACTTGCTAGCTACAGCAAGTCCACTGCATCACCTTCTGTCCTCTCTACCTCTGTCCCATCTGCTCCTTCAACCAGTGGTGTTCACCTGCCCAAATTCATCTCTGCAGGCATGAATGTGCCTCGGTGCAAAAAGGGCTCAGTAGGGAGGCGTCGTTGTGCGCTTTGTCACAGGAAATGCCCCATCACCTGCACCACTTGTTCAGTAACCCTCTGCTTTACAGCAGAAAGAGACTGCTATGGGCCGTGGCATCAGCAGCACAATTTTGTGTAGAGGACTGAGGGTCTTCACAATATTGTAAATAGAAAGTGTGTAAATAGTTACCCTTGTTATTTTATTAAAAAATAGATACATTTTATTTTTGGGGGTGTGTTAGAATAGCATTTATGTATATAGTTATTTGCTTCAAAATGTATCACTGTACAAATTCGGCCACTTGGGAAACATTTGGGTACATTTGTGTGGGACACCTGGGTGACTTCATGCTCAATGTCATGTAGCTCGCTCATTCTTGAAGTTATCTGTCTGAAACTTTGTTCAACTATTGTTGCCCTCTTATGCTCTTCATTCAAATTATCCCCAGCATCCTATCTGAATGTTTGGCTGTTCTTGTTCATTTGAAAGATGATGCAACAACAATAAAAAACAGTAAACGTATGTTTTTTCCTTGTATTATCTTCTACCAGATCGATTGTGTTATATTCTCTTACATTCAATTCACATTTCCACAAAACTCAGAGTGTTTCCTTTCAAATGATACCAAGAATATGCATATCCTTGCTTCTGGGCCTGAGCTACAGGCAGTTAGATTAGGGTATGTCTTCAGGCAGAAATTGAGAAGGAGGGGGGGCTACCCCGAAGAAGTTAATCACATTGGTCATCATATCTGAAAGGTTGTTAATATATTATTACCAAAACGTGACGAGTGTTAGAATATTTGAAATCAATGCGTTTCTGATAGCCACTGCTATCGAATCAAAAAAAGTGAACGACTGGTAGTGCCCCCCACCTAGAACAGTAAACTTCCCATTGAACAAATATATCATAAACATATCGCAACTCCATAAGATACAACAAGACAATCTTCCTCCCCCCTAAACTAGACCTTCAACCGTGTGTAGTGTCCCAAGGACTTCCTAGCGCTTATGCTCCAACTAGAATAAGAACGTTTTACCAATGCCAAATATTAGGCATAACCATATCCATTTTGAAACGACATAGATCAACCAAAAATGCTGAACATAAAGACAGGCTGATCATTATTCTCGCAAAGAGAAGAGATTACCTTTCTCGTGTAGACTGATAATAACTGTCTAATTCCTTAACTTGTTGGGGATGGGGGCAGTATTTGCACGGCCGGATAAAAAAACGTACCCGATTTAATCTGGTTACTACTCCTGCCCAGTAACTAGAATATGCATATAATTGTTTGATTTGGATAGAAAACACCCTAAAGTTTCTAAAACTGTTTGAATGGTGTCTGTGAGTATAACAGAACTCATTAGGCAGGCCAAAACCTGAGAAGATTCCAAACAGGAAGCGCTCTCTCTGACCATTTCATGGCCTTATTGATCATCTCTAACAAAAACAGGGGATCTCTGGCATGACGTGACATTTTCTAACGCTCCCATAGGCTCTCAGAAGGCGCCAGAAAGCTGAATCGTGGCTTTGCAGCCCATGGCTGAAAAACATTAGCGCATTTTGTAAGTGGCCGATCTGAGGACAATGAGACGGGGCGTGCGTGCCCGAGTCGACTCAATGTTTACTTTCTCTCTCTTTGAACGAAAACCACCACTCCCGGTCGGAATATTATCGCTTTTTTACGAGAAAAATGGCATAAAAATGGATTTTAAACAGCGGTTAACATGCTTCGAAGTACGGTAATGGAATATTTAGAATTTTTTTGTCTCGAAATGCGTCGTGCGCGTGACCCTTATTTACACTTCGGATAGTGTCTTGAACGCACGAACAAAACGCCGCTATTTGGATATAACTATGGATTATTTGAACCAAACCAACATTTGTTATTGAAGTAGAAGTCCTGGGAGTGCATTCTGACGAAGAACAGCAAAGGTAATAACATTTTTCTTATAGTAAATCTGATTTTGGTGAGTGCTAAACTTGGTGGGTGTCTAAATAGCTAGCCCTGTGATGCCGGGCTATCTACTCAGAATATTGCAAAATGTGCTTTCACCGAAAAGCTATTTTAAAATCAGACATAGCGAGTGCATAGAGGAGTTCTGTATCTATAATTCTTAAAATAATTGTTATGTTTTTTGTGAACGTTTATCGTGAGTAATTTAGTAAATTCACCGGAAGTTTGCGGGGGGTATGCTAGTTCTGAACATCACATGCTAATGTAAAAAGCTGGTTTTTGATATAAATAAATATGAACTTGATTGAACAAAACATGCATGTATTGTATAACATAATGTCCTAGGTGTGTCATCTGATGAAGATCATCAAAGGTTAGTGCTGCATTTAGCTGCGGTTTGGGTTTATGTGACATTATATGCTAGCTTGAAAAATGGGTGTCTGATTATTTCTGGCTGGGTACTCTGCTGACATAATCTAATGTTTTGCTTTCGTTGTAAAGCCTTTTTGAAATCGGACAGTGTGGTTAGATTAACGAGAGTCTTGTCTTTAAAATGGTGTAAAATAGTCATATGTTTGAGAAATTGAAGTAATAGCATTTCTAAGGTATTTGAATAACGCGCCACAGGATTCCACTGGCTGTTACGTCGGTGGGACGATTTCGTCCCACCTAGCCCATAGAGGATAAGGCAGGAATGTAAGCAAAGAACAAATACAAAAAGGGAGACCGGTATAGGTCATAATAATGATAAAATAAGCAAACATTTTGGGTTGTGCCCATCACGCATGGCACCAACATGCCTGTTGTGGCCTATATTGACCCACTATTGCTGTTATATGAGTGAAAACTTAAAATAGTAGATATGTTTATCCCCAGTATAACCATAAAACAGAATGATATGCTTGGACTATAATCCTGCTTAATCTAGTACTATAATGATATCAACTGTAAACCAGAAAGATACATTATAGGCAGAATTCGCAGAATAAATACTCAATGAGACCGTCACTCACAACATAGGAAGTTCTATCACCTTTGAGAAAAATAGTAGTCTATCCGTGATGAACCACCGCCACCATGTGGATCTTCCATAGCCTACCACGCTACTCAATTTGTTCGGTCTCATTGACGTCCGCCACACACTTCTTTGCCTCCTTTGGGTCTGTGAAACGACGTACTGATCCTCTCACTGAACCCAGAACACGGCAGAATATTGCAACAAGTATTTCAGTCCCCGTTTCATGCACATATGCCTCACCTCCGTGGACACATTTCTCTTGTCCTGAACCTCCTTGGGAAAGTCAGGGGAAACCTTTGTCCCTTTCCAGTGAAAAGTCCAAAGTTATTTTGCTCTGAGCCGGACCTTCTCCCTGTCAGCGTATCGTAAGAATTTCACCAGGATAGGCCGGGGGTTGCGTGGGACTGGTCCTGGGCGCAGTGCCGATGTGTTCTCTTGATGGTCATGTTAACATCCTCCTGTGTGTTATCAAATAGATTGCGTAAAATGTATTTCACACAACCCACCGTATTTCTGTGAATTTTAAACCCCTCTGATCCGAAGTGTGTTTCTCTGACTGTAATTATCCTGGTATTAAAGTCATTCGAATATTTTGGATCCCAGTCTCCATTTTTTTCAACAGTGTCGTTTAGGCGGGTGTTCTTGTCCTCCAAGGTTGATATCCTCTCTTCTATGTTTGTAACTTGATTGTCGAGAGTATTGACTTCTGTTTTCAATGAGCCCACTGCATGTTTTATTTCAGCCACATCTTCACCCACTTTCGCAATTTTCTCCGTTCACGATTTTTGTTGATTTTACGAATCGCATTTAGAACTGGGTCATCCGGGTGTTCTTCTCCACCATTTTCCTTGCTAGCTGCAGGTAGAGACGACATTTTCGTGTTTTTCGTCAAAAGTGTCTGTCGTTTTTCCATGTCACTGATATATTGGACAATTAGTTAACAAAATGTGTAACTAGGCTTTGAATAATTAGTTAAAATGTTTGAAGCGAGGCATTGAATAATTAGTTAGAATATAGTTGACGCTACACAGCCTCTTTAGTTAGCTACTGCTCCTCTCCACATCATAGCTGGAACCTGTATTTCATTTTTTTATGCCAACATTTCCAAAAACATGTTTTATTTTTGTCATTATGGGGTACTGTGTGCAGGTGGGTGAATTCAGGGTGTACCACAACAAAATGTGGAGTAAGTAAAGAGGCATGAATACTTTCTGAAGTCACTGTAGCTGAGTCACATCACACACTACACATAAGGCTACATTCAGGGGATACATTGGGAATTCAGAGGGTTAGAATTCGTTTTTTAGGCTAACCCCATAGAGAATGATAGAGGCCTCTAGTGGCATTGAGGGCTTCCAACATGCTTCCACCATTTTAATTAAAGCAATCAAAGTAATCAACTGGGTGGAGATTCCTATGAGTTGTAGCCTTATTGATGCTGCTCATGCTGTCGCTGATGCTATAATGGCACAGATATAAAGATGAGTCCTCTATCTATCTCTATGGCTAACCCTAACAACTTCATGTCCACTCCCCAGCTCAACCCTAAACCTAGATTCATATCCACTTCCCAGCTCAACCCCTAGCCATAACCCTAGCCATAACCCTGAACCAGTTATAGTGTATGACAGACAGACTGACAGACTGAAAGACATGCAGGCAGGAAGGCAGACAGACAAACTGCCAGATGGACAGACAGACAGATTGCCAGATGGACAAACAGACAGACTGCCAGACAAGAGGGGATACATTCACATCCCAAGTGAAATATGAGATGCATATTCCAGCAAAATTTCCACCTGCTTATTCAGAGCAACCATTATACTGGCAGCCTGCAGGGGATAGATATGCACACAAACTTGCCAGCTGCCTCCACCTTCAAGGACACACTGACAGCCGATCTATGTCCACAATTATAAGTGGATGTAGTTTCCACACACTTGCACATTCCAGTACGCTCCCTCCATAACACAGTAGAGGATCCATTCTGGGTTTCTTTGCGGAGGCTTTTATCAAAACTATACTAGAAGGCTATTTGTGCTAATTCTTCAATTAATGCGTAATTATCAGTTTAGAGAGTAGAACTTGGCAACACTGTTATGTATGTGTGTGTGTGTATGTCTGTGTGTGTGTGCGTCTATGTCTGTAGCTTGGAGTTAAAGATCCTCAGTGGTCAAACCTTGTCACATGAAAACGGTATATTTAAAGGTATATTCAACAATATGACATCACCATAAACAGCAGGACAACTGCCTTCTTACAGACGTCAACAACAAAACAATTCAAACCAAAAAAGGCAACTTTGTCACATACATACTTGACCCAGCACACTGTAATTGGTGGAGACGCCAGCAGTGCCAGACATGTGAGGGGGAAACAGCTCTCTGTTGCCCTCCAGTGTTTCTTATCTCAGGCAGCAAATACATTGGGCCAGGCACATACACTTGGACTATTGTCGAGTAATAGTCTAAAACTGCTTCCTCTCTCTGTGTGTTCTTTCTCTTGTCTGCACTGACAAATGAGAACTGGGAAGGTGAAATACCTACTATATTGCTTTACCTTATTCTCTATTTTCAGATCAGTGCAGATGAGGAGCAGAAGAGGAAACGAGGAACCCACTTTAGACTGTTTCTGTTTAAGAATTATAGTTGAATTATCCTAGGGTCACAGAGAGAGAGGTTTTGGCAGAAAAACTGTGATGCAATACTGTATGGTCTCCTTCTCCACAGGAATCTCTCTCTCTCTTTCTGTCCAACACATTGAAAATATATATCCTGGTTCCTTGGAAAGGAGAAAAAAAATTTTCCTTACAAGAATCCCTTCCCGCAAGTGAACCCCTTAGGGGGAAGGGGTCGGATATTTATCGTGTGTGTGTGTGTGTGTGTGTGTGTGTGTGTGTGTGTGTGTGTGCGAGCGAGCGAGAGAGAGAGAGAGAGAAAGAAATATAATACTCTGGAATGTCCACAGCCACAGAAAGCTCATGCAAACTCTCAACATGAAGGTAAGATGATTCACATCGATACACTATTTACTCCTTTTAATATACTCAGTTTATTTCTACGCAGGTAAAAACAATATTGCTGTATAATCGTTAGGAATTTAGGCTCAGGCTGTTGGAAAGTTATAAAATACAAACAGAATTTAATTGCAGCATTCCATCTCCTCTCCTTAGGACCGTCTGTCAGTCTCTCTGATCTGTCTGCCATGGCTCTTCTTTGGGATGTTCTCAACCAGTAATTGTGTGGAGCCAGTGCATTGCCAGTGGGGATCCTACGGAGACTGGTCAGAGTGTGATGGCTGCACTAAAACACAGGTTAGAAACCAAACCAAACAATCGAAGTCATGCCTGTGAGCTCCACTGGACTCATGAATGGCAACCAAGTAACATGTGTATTCCCCTTTATTGAAATTAGACCAATGTTGGGGTATATCGATGTGTTTTAGTCTAGGACCCGTGCCATGGTGGTATATGCCCAGTTTGGGGGGAGCCCATGCAGTGGAGGGGCCACTCAGACCCAGCCCTGTGAGACTGCTCGAGGCTGCCCCCTGAAGGAAGGCTGTGGAGGGAGGTTCCGCTGCCGCTCAGGTAATTAAATCAAACTTTATTAACAATACATTTAAAATCCTCCGTACGTTTTACAACAAAATGTAAAAAATAGAGCTAGTAAGAAAAATGTTGAGCACAGAACATGAAATATTAACATGCGTGTGTGTGTGTGTGATTCCTGTGTGCTACAGGGAAGTGTATCAGCCAGTCTATGGTGTGTAATGGAGATCAGGACTGTGAGGAAGACAACCAGGATGAACTGAAGTGTGGCCCAGACAAGACATTCCCTGTTTGTAACAATGACAAACCACCACCCAATGTTGAGCAACTAGGACTGGGGTATCTTTCTCTCCCTCCTCCCCTCCCCCGCTTCTCGCTCTCTTTCTCTCTCTCATTCTCACACACACACACAATCCTGGGCATCTGTGGTGATGTGCGGTGCCTTCTCCTTGAATTTCCAGGTTTGATGCAGTGACAGGAAAACAGAGAGGAAGCGTGATCAACACTAAGAGCTATGGAGGCCAGTGCAGGGCTGTCTTCAGTGGGGACAACAAGGTCCTCTACAGGCTGCCCCAGAGCACTCTGAGGTACAACTTTGAGGTAAAAAGTCCCACAGTTAAGTTCACATACTTGTGAAAATAAACATTTAAAAAGAGAGCACATAGGACTGAATATATGTAAGAATATAAATTGCAACAGGGTGATCAAACTAAGATCCTACATCTGTATATGATTCCTATCTGTACAGGTCAAAGTTCAGAATGATTTCAGTGATGAATTCTACACCAGCTCCTGGTCCTACGCCAAGGACGAAGTCAAGAGAGAGACAACGACGGGTACAACCACAGGATACAAAAACTATGACTTTCATCAGACGGAGGAAAAAAACAGGGTCTGTTGGATCTGTATGATGAAATGTCTTCTATAAATCTTAGTTTTATTAGGAGATATGCTGAGCTTAAGAGATGCCTTTCAACAGACCCCTGACCTTTGCCATAGCAGTTCACGTGTGAGGATGACTCCATTTTATTTCACATCCACTATGTACCTGATATCCATTGTTATCATTGTTTTCATTCATTGTCTTCCAGAGTTTAGAATTATTGACTCATTATTTAATCTACTTAAAACCAATATTTAACAAAACTGTGATAAAGGTATTGTGAGATTATCTTTTTTGGTTTGTTTTTGCTCTGTAGAACAACCACCTGTTGGTGGTAAAGAACGACGTGGAGGTGGCTCAGTTCCAGAACAATGCCCCAGGATACCTCTCTCTGTCTGAGGAGTTCTGGAAGGTTTTGGCCACGCTCCCCACTGTGTACGACTACGCTACCTATAGGATGGTGGTGGAGAGGTTTGGAACCCACTACCTGTCTGAGGGGACCCTGGGTGGATACTTCCACGCCTTACTCAGCATCGACCAGGAAACAGCCAAACAGATGGGTGAGACAATTGAGGCAACTCCAGCTGAGACTGAGGCTGCCCTAACGTTGACACTGCAGGCATATCATTCTTGTGACAACAGTAGTGGGACTAACAGTGCAATAGCTTGAACACATCAACTCTGTTGGTTACACTGCTGGGTCCAATGGCCCAATTGGTTGGAGCATGAGGCTCGCAACAGATGGTGAAGAAGACTTTGAACAAAGTAAATCATAACGGTTCGATTAAGCCGTCAGAGTTTAATTGGATGTCCTTGGAACCAACTTTTATATAGTATAGTTTGGGTCCAACCTTTCCTTGGCAAGTGTTGATTTTTTGTTGTTGTTACCGTTCTCCCTTCTGCATCTGCAGCCAAGGTCACGTGGAAGTATAATGAGTGTACCAAGACCAAACACCGGATTCTGTTCGTTTCATGGACAACCGAGAAATGTAGGAAGGACGAAAAGAAATATACACTACCCAACCCCCCATGTAAGTTTATTTAAGCAACAATGTAAAACCCCAAAAAAGTACGATGTACAAATGTAAGATGTGTGAAATTTTACAACGGCTATCAAGTGATCTCTTACTGTAATTCTGAAGGCTCAACATTCAATGGAATCAAATGAATCAACAGTATTTATTGATATTTACAGTAAATATACTATATATATTGTGGCAAACCTCTTCAAAGTTAGGAGCGTTTGTCACAAATTAAGTGGGAAACTGTCACCAAAGTCAGCCCAGAATGAAAGTTCTTTCGAACATGACAGTACCTGTGTGTTTGTTTCGCTGTCCTGGTCCACCCAGGCCGCAGGTAAGGTCAAGGATAGCAGGGTTCGGTACACAAATCTGGTTCTCGGTAGGTCCAGGTCTAAACGCCAACAGGTAAGTCCAAAACAGTCCAGATTGTCTCTTTCTCGATGGTTCATAGATCCTTCCCGCCCTCTCTCTCTCTTCCTGGTTTTTCTTGACCTTTTATCTGTGGGTCGGCTCCACCTTCTGAGGGTTCCCCTTGCTTCTGGGAATTGTAGTTTTGGCAGTCGGCCATTTTGTGATCTGTAGTTCTGATCGGGGTGGCCATTTTAGTGATCGGGCAGAGCCCGTTTATTAGTTCTGCCCTCACATATCTGCCATTTATCACTCGACCCCCTTCTTTGCCACACATCTCCCCCCCTAGATCCAACCCCCTAGGTCGGGCTACCGCAGCAAAATATGCATGCATGCGGGATAACCCATCCACATTTCCCATTTCCTTTCCTGCTCTGTGTTTCAAGTCAAAGTGAAACGGTTGGAGACTCAAAAACCACCGCATCACCCGAGCATTCTTCTCTTTAGCCCTATGCATCCAGGTGAGTGGTGCATGGTCACTGATGAGGGTGAAGTGGCGCCCCAGCAGGTAGTATTTCAGGCTTTCCAGAGCCCACTTTACTGCCAGCGCCTCTTTCTCAACAACTGAGTAGTTGGTTTCCCGTGGTTCCAGCTTCCTGCATAAAAACAGGATGGGGTGTTCCACCCCTTCTACCTCTTGGGACAGCACTGCTCCCAAGCCGACCTCTGAAGCATCCGTCTGAACCACAAACTCTCTCTTAAAGTCTGGTACCACCAGCACTGGATTACAGCAGAGGGCCTCCTGTAATGTCCTAAATGCTTTGGTGGCCCTTTCATCCCACTTGACCATGTTTGGCCCTCTGGCTCTAGTCATGTCGGTGAGTGGGGCGGCCACTGTGGCATAACTTGGGATGAACTTCCGGTAGTACCCGGTCAGCCCTAGGAAGGCTCGAACCTGCTTCTTATTTACTGGTTTCGGCCATTCTCTAATTGCCTCCACCTTCTTACGTTGGGGTTTGATTAATCCTCTTCCCACTGTGTATCCCAGATACTCCGTTTCCTCTAACCCCACATAACACTTGGCAGGGTTCGCCGTGAACCCCTGCCTTTCTAAGGGCGTCTAACACTGCCTGTACCCGGGGTAAGTGGGATTCCCAATCTGGGCTGTAGATCACCACGTCATCTAAATAAGCTGCGGCGTATGTTTGGTGCGGTTTTAGGACCTTGTCCATGAGCCGTTGAAAGGTGGCTGGGGCCCCGTGTAGGCCGAATGGCATGACGGTGTAATGAAACAAACCGTCAGGGGTTGCAAAGGCTGTCTTTTCTTTGGCCCTGGGGTTCAGAGGAATTTGCCAGTACCCTTTTGTCAGGTCCAGGGTCGTAATGTACCGAGCTTTACCAATTTTCTCCAGTAGTTCATCTACTCTGGACATGGGGTAGGCATCAAACTTGGAGATTTCATTTACCTTCCGAAAGTCGTTACAGAACCGCAAAGACCCATCGGGCTTGGAGACCATCACAATTGGGCTAGACCACTCACTATGTGACTCTTCGATCACTCCAGCTGTCAACATTTTCTCCGTCTCTGCTCTAATCGCTGCCTGTTGAGCCTCGGGTACCCGTATGGCCTCATGCTCACTTTTCTCCCTGGTAGGGAAACGATATCATGAGCTGTAACCTCAGTTCGGCCGGGTACTTCTGAAAACACATCTCTGTTTTTCTGGATCAGGGTCTTTACTTCCTGTACTTGTGCTGGGGACAAAGTAGGTGAAATATTTACTTCAGCTGTCTCCTGAGTGTGTGTGGGGTAAGTGACCATTAGTGTTTCTCTCTCTCTCCATGCTTTTAACAGGTTTATGTGATAGATCTGTTCCTGGGGCCGTCGACCTGGCTGTCGGATCCGATAATTAACTTCTCCTATTCTCTCCAGTACTTCATATGGTCCTTTCCATGTGGCAAGTAGTTTGCACTCTACCGTGGGGATCAGCACTAACACCTTATCTCCCGGTTGAAATTCCCTCAGGGTAGCCTGCCGGTTATAAGTGTGCCGCTGGTGCTCTTGTGCTTGTCTCATGTGCTCTCTGACAATGGGCATGACTGTGGCTATCCTGTTTTGCATTGCCGTGACGTGCTCTATGACACTAGTATACGGGGTGGATTGGTGTTCCCAGGTTTCCCGGGCGATGTCTAAATCTCCCATATACCAGCTCGAAGGGAGAAAACCCCAGCGAGGCTTGAGGAACCTCTCTAATGGCTAACATCAGATATGGCAACATGCAATCCCAGTTTTTCCCATCCTTGTCGATTACCTTCCTGAGCATTGACTTCAGGGTCCGGTTGAATCTCTCAACCAGCCCGTCCGTCTGTGGATGGTAAACCGATGTCCTCAACTGTTTCACCTGCCACAATTTACAAAGGTCCGCCATAAGGCGGGACATAAAGGGGGTCCCCTGGTCAGTAAGGATCTCCTTTGGGACCCCAACCCTGGTGAACAATAGCACTAGTTCCTTGGCGATATTTTTGGAAGCCATTGTCCGAAGGGGAATGGCTTCTGGGTAGCGAGTGGCATAATCTAGAATGACCAGAATGTATTGGTGCCCTCTGGCAGATTTGGGTAGTGGGCCCACTATGTCCATCGCTATCCTCTCAAATGGCGTTTCGATTATGGGGAGTGGCACTAACGGGCTTCTAAACGCTGGTCGGGGAGCTGTTACCTGGCACTCCGGGCACTCTCCACAATGCCAAGCCACTTCAGCCTGAATTCCTGGCCAGTAAAACCTCCTTACAATCCGGTCTCTGGTTTTATCGATACCAAGGTGTCCACCCAGAATGTGCCCATGAGCTAGATCCAGTACTGTCTTCCTGTACCGGGTGGGGACCAACAACTGTTCCACCACATCAACCCCTATTTTTGAGACTCTGTACACCAAACCATTTTTCATGATGAAGTGGGGAAAACTATTAGGCATCATCCTATCATTTATGGGAGTACCATCTACAACCTGCACGTCTGCTCTGGCTTGCTGCAGGGTTGGATCCTGGTGTTGGGCCGTCCCGAAATTAGTCATGGACCCTGCCAGGTCTGCTGGTTCTAGATAGTCGTCCTCTGGATTCAGATCGATCCCAGCCCCACTAGTACTGGGCTGTTCATTATCAACGAGGTTTGCCACTTCATCCTCATCCTCCCCTACTAGTACCTGTGAGGTTGGCCCCTGGGAGACCTCTTTTCTTGGCCTTGGTTGAAGGCCCCATGCTTCTTCCTGCTTGGTCAGGGTTGTTGGCTTCTCAAATATGCCGTTCTTTTGACCTAACTTTGCAAAGTTAGGAAAGTATCTACCCAATATTACATCATATGGCATCTTTGGGACCACGCCGACCTCATAATCCAGCAGACCGTCCTCTGTTTGTATGCTCACTAATGCTGTGGGGTACAGACGGGTATCCCCATGAATGCACGTAACACCGATATCCTGACTTGTATCGTTTATGCGTCGGCACTAGGTTTGCAACGACCAGGGTTAGCATACTGCCGGAATCCAGTAGTGCTTCAACCTCCTTCCCTTCAACCTTCACCCTGCACATATGTTTGTTTCTTGATCTTTCAAGTACAGTGGTTACCACGGGACATGCATACCATATCTCATCTTCTTTTTCACCGAGGTTACATTGCATTGGCTCTTCTTTAATAGGGCAGTAGGCTGCAATATGTCCCGGTCGATTACAATTGTAACAGATAATAGGGTTCCGGGGGGGAGACCTCCTCGACCCCCAGTCCCGGTTTCCAGTTTTTCCCTTAGTGTCTCGGCCCGATTCTGATTCTTTCCTCATGGCCCCACGCTGCTCTCCTCCCCCTCCCCCTGTTGGGACAGTCTTACCCTGTCCGCTGGTTCGCCCAGGCCTGGGGAATGGGAATCTTTCCTCCTGCGCCTGCTCAGCTGTTCCTGCTGTACAATACCGTTCAACCAGGCCCACGAGATGGTCGGCGGAAAGTACCTCGTTCTGGCCAACCCATCGTCGCACTTCTTGGGGTAGACCTCGCTGAAACTGGTTGAGTACGATGGTCTCGACGACCTCGGCGGACGAACGGGTCTCCGGTTGCAACCATTTCTGTGCCAGGTGAATCAAGTCGAACATCTGTGTTCGGGGGGGTTGTCCCGGTCTGTAGGACCACTGGTGGAAGCGGTGTGCCCTCACGGTATCGGTCACTCCCAGTCTAGTCAGAATCTCTCCCTTGAGTTTATCGTAATCCTGTGCATCCTTCAACTCCAGGTCGAAATATGCTTTTTTTCATTTGGAAGAGTCAGCTTTTTAAACCAACATGGCTCAGTTTAAATTGTTTTTACATTGTAGTAAAACAAAATCTCATTTGATATACATTTTGACATAAAATTACTACATTCTGTAGCAATGAATGTTTTTTCCCATTAAAATGCGATTTGATTAAAGTTAATGCCTATCAGGTATGGTGCCAGAAGCCCTACTCATTCTTCTTTCGGCCACTTCTCCCTCTCTGCCGTCCTTTCGAAGGTGGTAAGATATGCTTCCACATCATCCTGCGCTGTCATTTTTTGAAGAAAATGATTGGCCCACCTTTGGGTATTTGCAGCTGGTAACTGAGCCCCAATTTGGTCCGCTAGCCCCTTTAGGCCTTCTCTTAACTCCCGGGTGTTTCTCTCTTGCTCTTCTCTGAGCAGCTGGTTGGTGCGGTGCTGGACCTGTAACGTGTCCTGATACATTCGCATTGCATCCTGATGAGATATTTGTTGAGCTCTAGTTGCCTCTTGTTGGGCGGCCGCCGCTTGTAACAGGGCCTGTATGGCTCCCTCCATACTCATTTTCCTGAAAAAAAACTGTCCTAAACAAACAAAGCCACAAAAAAAAAATAAAGAAAAAACCTGACTCCCCTTTGGAGTGCTAACTAAACTTTTTTTTTTCTTTTTTTCTTTTTTCTACCTAACCAGCGGTATGGTTAATCCAGTGCCCACATTCTCCACCACGTGTGGCAAACCTCTTCAAAGTTAGGAGCGTTTGTCACAAATTAAGTGGGAAACTGTCACCAAAGTCAGCCCAGAATGAAAGTTCTTTCAAACATGACAGTACCTGTGTGTTTGTTTTGCTGTCCTGGTCCACCCAGGCCGCAGGTAAGGTCAAGGATAGCAGGGTTCGGTACACAAATCTGGTTCTCGGTAGGTCCAGGTCTAAACGCCAACAGGTAAGTCCAAAACAGTCCAGATTGTCTCTTTCTCGATGGTTCATAGATCCTTCCCGCCCTCTCTCTCTCTTCCTGGTTTTTCTTGACCTTTTATCTGTGGGTCGGCTCCACCTTCTGAGGGTTCCCCTTGCTTCTGGGAATTGTAGTTTTGGCAGTCGGCCATTTTGTGATCTGTAGTTCTGATCGGGGTGGCCATTTTAGTGATCGGGCAGAGCCCGTTTATTAGTTCTGCCCTCACATATCTGCCATTTATCACTCGACCCCCTTCTTTGCCACAATATATATTCACTATACAGAAGCCCTTGTGGTAGCTCATCATGCACTGTAACTGTATAAGCTTCTGTAATGAAATCCTGATCACTCTAATCACTGATGCCTTTACTGCTTTAATAGCCATCAGTAGGTCTGACACGGTAAAGAAGGTGGATGTGGAGGGAGGGGCCACTGCACACATCGCAGCCCTCAAGGCTCTGGACCTCAACACTCCAGGTAAAAACTGGGATATGTACAAGAACTGGGCGGAGTCTGTGCGGACCTTCCCTGCAGTCATCAAACGAAAGGTGAGAGAGGTACAGGAGAAAGATTATTGTTGGATGAAAACAATATCTGAGCTGGCGTCATTGGTTGAGGGCAAAACAGTGAATTACATAAGGTAGAGAAAAATAGGTTAAGTAATGAAATTATAAATGAAAAAGGACTACAGAGTCACGTTACAGCTTTTGAAACAATAATTCATCCCTTTGTCTTGGGAAAAGGCTTGCTATATTGGTTCCTCCCTGTGTTTGGTGTGAATGGTTCCAGATGAGGCCTCTGTATGAGCTGGTGAAGGAGGTGCAGTGTGCTGGGGTGAAGAGGTTCCACCTGAAGCGTGCCATAGAGCAGTACCTGAATGAGAGGCACCCATGCCGCTGCCAGCCCTGCAGGAACAACGGCCTGGTGGTGATGGCTGGGGATAAGTGTAGCTGCATCTGTAAACCTGGGACAGACGGACTGGCCTGTGAGAAGGGGAAGGAGGTGGAGGGGCAGGAGGGTAGGTGACATTTGACACGCCGTGTGGATACTCCAGATGATGGCATTTGTGTATTCGTTTCTCGCAAACTTGAAGTTTGCTTGGGTGCTT
Source organism: Salmo salar (assembly GCF_965601325.2). Taxonomy (NCBI): domain Eukaryota; kingdom Metazoa; phylum Chordata; class Actinopteri; order Salmoniformes; family Salmonidae; genus Salmo; species Salmo salar. Next base: position 6,816,258 of record NC_138314.1, on the reverse strand, counting down.
GCAGGCATTCTCTACATTCACATCCAGATTACATATGGACCCATAACCTCTCTCTCTCCGTCCTTCCTTTCCCTTTCACTCTGTGTCTTCCTTTCACCACAACTCTACATTACATCACTCTCTCTGTCCCCCTCCCTCTCTATCTCCCTCCCTCTCTAAGGGGTGATACATGGCAGCTGGTCTTGCTGGTCTGGCTGGACTTCTTGCTCCGGAGGTCAGAGGTCACGAACACGTGCCTGCAGTAACCCCGCACCTCAGAGAGGCGGCCATCACTGCAACGGAGAGGTCAGGGAGACGACAGGCTGCAATGACGACCAAGACCTGCAATACCTCCAGTCAGAATTACTGCTGCTTCTCTATTTACTTAGTGATAAGACTTTATATATGAACACTACACAACAAATAAATTACATGGCATAATTAACGATAACAAAGACAGTGTTGAAAAAGCCACGCATGAGCAACACATTGCTGTCTTCTATAACTTCAGCCTTCATATTGGGGCGGCAGGTAGCCTAGTGGTTAGAGCGTTGGACTAGTAACCGAAAGGTTGCAAGATTGAATCCCCAAGCTGACAAGGAAAAACTCTGTCGTTCTGCTCCTGAACAAGGCAGTTAACCCACTGTTCCTAGGCCGTCATTGAAAATAAGAATGTGTTCTTAACTGACTTGCCTAGATAAGTAAAGGTAAAATAAAATATTATCCCACTGTTACTGATCTTGCTGAATGTCTGTTTGTTTGTGTTTAATTCCAGGACCATGGAGCCTCAGTGCTTTGACCTGACCGTCCCACCTAAGGAGACCTGCAGGAGCCCACCTCCTCTCCCTAATGGCTATGTCCTAGTAGGAATTGATGGACAGATAACCACTAAACTGTCTGTTTCCTTCAGTCCTGCTGCTGGAGAGATACAGGGCATGCAGGCTTTTGCTCTAACCTTGCACTAACACAACTGATTTAGGGATTCAATTAATCACAATGTCGTTGCGCAAGGCTGGCTCCAAAGCCTGAACATCATCCTGCTGTTTTCTGGCCGTTTCAACCTCCTTATTATAATGCAGTTCCTCCATTTGTAGATATCATTATCTGGATAGGTTGGACTGTGTTTGACCATAATTTGTGCTGTTAAACTCAGGATCCAAAAGATGTGTATCTGGTGGGCAGTAAGATTGAATACACCTGCATAGAGGGCTACCATCTGATTGGAATAAGGATTGCAGAGTGCACTGCTGCTCAGACATGGAGCACGCCTTCCAAAGAGTGCAAGAGTAAGTAGTGCTTCAGTGACAACAGCCCTCTGCATTTACGCCATTTTGATTCGTCAAGAGATTAAAGCTGGAATCTGCATTGGGGGGAAAAAGCGCCACTGGTTTCCCCAGGCGCTTTCGTTATTGTATCGTTGTTGTTATTGCACACACACACACACACACACACACACACACACACACACACACACACACACACACACACACACACACACACACACACACACACACACACACACACACACACACACACACACACACACACACACACACACACACACACACACACACAGGAATCCTTCCCTGGAACACACGCACACATACACACAAAACCAAACACACACATCATTATGATCATTTCCCTCACCTTCTTTCAGGCTCCAGGTGCCATGTCCCGTCCCTTCTAAAGGATGTCACAGGCTCTCCCTGGCAGCCCACCTATGACATAGGGGAACGTATCCCACTGTCCTGCCCTGAGGGGAGACACATAGTGGGAGACAAAGAGATCATCTGTGACTCCAGTCTGCACTGGTCACCGGACCCCAACACCATCACATGTAGCCAGGGTAGGTTGATGCATCATTTTTGCAACTTTGAACTCCTACCCAGATATCAACCTATTTAGAAATGTGTTACTATTTGTCAGTTTACCTGAATGTTGGTATTCTCTATCCTCGGCTAATGCAAATGAAATAACATGTCTTTGTTTTCCTTTATGAATCCAGCACCGAAAACGCTTGATCACCTTGACGGCCCAGCAGGGCAATGCAAACCATGGGAGAAACTCGCCAAAGACAAATGTATCTGCAAAATGCCTTATGAGTGCACGTATGTTTTACCAACCTTTGTCTATATGCAACTTTAACTACTCAAACTACTTGCAGATATACAGGAAGTAAGCTCCCTTTAACCTCTATGGGCTAGGTGGGACGCAAGCGTCCCACCCGTGGTGCACTCCATCAACAGCAGGTGCATTTCAAGAGCGGCAAATTTGAATCCAAATAAATGTCAAAATTCAAATTTTTCAAACATACAACTATTTTACACCCTTTGAAAGATAAACATCTCCTTAATCTAACCACGTTTTACGATTTCAAAAAGGTTTTACAGCGAAAGCATAAATTTAGAGTATGTTAGGACAGTACATTTACAAGAGTTGTGTGTAATGTTTTGTCAATTCAAAGACAGGGTCACCAAAACCATAAAACCAACTAAAATGATGCACTGACCTTTTACAATCTCCATCAGATGACACTCCTAGGACATTATGTTAGACAATGCATGCATTTTTAGTTCTATCAAGTTCATATTTATATCCAAAAACAGCGTTTTACTATGGCGTTGATGTTGAGGAAATCGTTTCCCTCCAATAACCGGCAGTCAAGTCAGTACCACAAATTAAATAATTAAAATTAGAAAACATTGGTAAAATATTATATTGTCATTTAAAGAATTATAGATTTACATCTCTTGAACGCAATCAACTTGCCAGATTTAAAAATAACCTTACTGGGAAATCACACTTTGCAATAATCTGAGCACTGCGCCCAGAAAAATACGCGTTGCGATACAGACTAGACGTCATGTTGGGGAGATCTAAAATCGAAAATACTATGTAAATAATCCATTACCTTTGATTCTCTTCATCAGATGTCACTTCCAGGTATCACAGGTCCATAACGAATGTAGTTTTGTTCAAAAAAGCTCATCATTTATGTCCAAAAATCTCCGTCTTGTTAGCACATGATCTAAGCCAGCCGGACTTCTCGTCATGAACGAGGGGAAAAAATATATTTACGTTCGTTCAAACATGTCAAACGTTGTATAGCATAAATCATTAGGGCCTTTTTTAACCAGAACATGAATAATATTCAAGGTGGACGAATGCATTCTCTTTTATACCGTATTGGAACGAGGGTACCCAACATGAACTCGCGCGCCAGGTGTCTAATGGGCCATCATCGTTCCATGGCTCTTGTTCGGTCAGATCTCCCTCCAGAAGACTCAAAACACTTTGTAAAGGCTGGTGACATCTAGTGGAAGCAATAGGAAGTGCCAAAATATTCCTCAGCCCCTGTGTTTTTCAATGGCATAGGTTTAAAGGTAATACAACACATCAGGTATCCACTTCCTGTCAGAAAATGTCTCAGGGTTTTGCCTGCCAAATGAGTTCTGTTATACTCACAGACACCATTCAAACAGTTTTAGAAACTTTAGAGTGTTTTCTATCCATATATAATAAGTATATGCATATTCTAGTTACTGGGTAGGATTAGTAACCAGATTAAATCGGGTAAAAAAAAAATATCCAGCCGTGCAAATACTGCCCCCTAGCCCTAACAGGTTAATAAATGTGAGAAGTGGCTCCTTTTGGCTGCATATTCTGCATACTCTAAATATGCTCTATGCTTTCTCAAATTTCACCATAGGCACAGATCTAAAATCTTGACCATTAGGAGAGGAAACACAAAACTGGCCCCACATCAGCAGTTTCAGAGTTTCACCCCAAGCTAACTATGTTGCTCTTTTGTTCAGGTCTTCTCTACAGGTGTGTGCCAACAATCTTGAGAATGGTCGGACAAATAGACTGAGCGTGTGCAAGATGCACACCTTAAATTGTCTGGGAAGGAGCTACAACCTGACAGAGGACAGCGCCTGCGAGTGGCCAACCAACACAACTTCACCCTGCACCGACTGCCAGTTCTGGGAGACTTGTGACGGTACGACTCTGGTTTAGCTCGAATTTAAATTGTATTCAACATTTTTGTTACACAGACAAGTAAAGGCTGTAATATGAATGTCTATGCTCTTGCGCTGTGTGTGTGTGTGCGTGTGTGTGTGTGTGAGCATGTGTGTGTGTGTGTGTGTGTGTGTGTGTGTGTGTGTGTGTGTGTGTGTGTGTGTGTGTGTGTGTGTGTGTGTGTGTGTGTGTGTGTGTGTGTGTGTGTGTGTGTGTGCATGCGTGTTCCCATGAGTGTGTGCACACTGCACCAGTTCTCAAGGCCATTCTCCTTGTCTCCTTCTAACAGGACAAACAAACCAGTGTCGCTGTAAGGACGGGGCTGAGTGCTCAGATCCAGGGTTGAGTGTCTGTGTCCGTATGGGGGATGATGCTAACAGTGTCACCCAGACACTGAGCGAGTGTGAGACAGGACTGAGGAGGTGTAAAGGAGAAAAGGTGTCAGTCGTCAGCATACTACCATGTAGCGCTTAAGAATCGTGTCCTCTCCTCCGACTCGCCATGTCTGTGATAATGACAGAAAATACCCTCCTTCAGTTGTTTTATCTTATCTCTGTTTTTTTATATCACTCTTCAAAAGCATTGCTTTGAAGAAATTAAAGCCATTGAAGTATATTAACCACCCATTAGACTTGTTCTTTTTGTATGCTTTTTTAATCGATTGATAATGCTTATTTTTGTGCCAATACACAAAAACAAGTCACAACAGTATAGTAAGAGCTAATTATACTCGACCCATGTGTCACATTTTTTATATATGCATTTCTTGCCTTATCCAATGTAGAGTTCCATACAATACATAAATAGTTTGCCTGAACCATTCAAAAGATTGACAAGTTACAGCAGGCAGAAATGTATCTTAGGTAAACATAGCATTACATCATAGAAGAGCACCACATTCTGCCCACATCTCTCTACATGCTGTTGGTTTAGTAGGGGATGTTCTGTACATGTTGTTCTGTTCCAAATTACCCAGACACCTCTTAATCTGCCAAGAATACCACTGTGACTGACACTCCATCCCTGTTCTTGACTCGCTGCCTGTTAGCTCTGTGAAAGGCAGGCCAGGCGTGTGTGTGTGTGTGTGTGTGTGTGTGTGTGTGTGTGTGTGTGTGTGTGTGTGGTGTGTGTGTGTGTGTGTGTGTGTGTGTGTGTGTGTGTGTGTGTGTGTGTGTGTGTGTGTGGGTGTGTGTGTGGTGTGTGTGTGTGTGTGTGTGTGTGTGTGTGTGTGTGTGTGTGTGTGTGTGTGCGAATGCTTGTGTGCACACAAGCTGCAGTACACACTACCATTACACTCAAACCTCCATTACTGTCTGCAAAACAACTTCTCCTTAAATTCAGCAGCACACAGATGTATCAGAGATTGACTGCAGCCACACACACACTTGGGATGATTTACAAAGTAAATATCCAACTATTAGGTTATTATCAAAGAGATTAAAGCTAGAATTACAATCAAACCCACAATTTTTAAACAGTGTGTTATCAAAACACTGTCTGTACACACGCACACACGCCTGCATGCATGCACACACAAAATTCTTATTGGGCCCGATTCCGAATTAGGAAATTACGCATTTGTTATAAATGCCTTTCCTATGCACTTCTCAGTAGTGGGTATTCAGATTTACCTTATGAAGGTGCGTAGCGGGCTCTGCAGGTGTGGTCCCCTTGCGCGCGCTGAATAAATGTAATTCAACCGCTGAAAACTCTTCCAATTGTTGGCCAACAGATTCTCTCTTGGAGTTTTCATTCCATAGGCTTTTCAGTACATTTATCTTAAGCCATGCCTTTAAATACGGTGTACTGTACCTTTTAGTTTGAATTTTGTCTACAGACTCACTAGGATATATCGAGTGAACGGATTCAGAATATTAGGGATCAATGAAAGAAAACCATCTAAATATGTGCACATTGTTCCAGGGAATTATATTCCGTTTATGCGTGCTTAACTCGGGTTGGAATCAGGCCCAACCTAAATACTGGGACCATCTACTTGTGAGGGGAGTGGACCTTGTAGCACACAGAGTGGTGCAGGTGACCGTGGGGGTGGTGGGGGGCTGACTGATTCTTACTAATACACAGACACACAGTGACCTCCAGTGGTATGTTCAGTTCTGTGCACTGTGCAGAAAGCAGCTGGAGACTCATATACAGTACACCCATTTCCCGGCTGCGTCATGAAAAGTTGCACGTACAATTCCAAATCAGAAAGCGGTCACTTGACAATAGTATTTTTACTTATGTTGTAGCTAAATGAGGGTATCCCCAATAGGCTAGCCAATGTATTAATTGGGAACAATGGATGTCTCATATTTCTTCCAAAATACTGTATATTTTTGTCCTGTAATTCACCAAGCCAGCTGGACCTTCTCAGTGGGCTTGGCTGTGCTGACCTCAGGCAGACTTGTGTCTGTGTGTAGGGGAGTGGAGGGGGTGTGTGTGTGTGTGTGTGTGTGTGTGTGTGTGTGTGTGTGTGTGTGTGTGTGTGGTGTGTGTGTGTGTGTGTGTGTGTGTGTGTGTGTGTGTGTGTGTGTGTGTGTGTGTGTGTGTGTGTGTGTGTGTGTGTGTGTGGTGTGCGTGTGTGCGCGTGCGTGTGTACGTATGTGTGTGTGCGGCTTGCATCATCTGTCCAACCCATGTGGGAGAGTGATACCAAACATTTTTGTTTCAAGCGAGCAATGACCCAGAGCACAAACCCTTGTCCTGAGACGCCCTTGTGGGATTTTTCCCAGACAAATTGTCTTCTCATTACTTCTTGTATCGTTGAGGGAAGGCAATACATTGGTTCTGATCATTTGGATTAGCCCAGTATCAATCTAAACTTGACACATGATTCTGAGGTTTTCTCATAACATCCATTGAATTTGTATTCAAATTGATAATCGCTAGATGTTAACATGACATTACATTGTATCTTCACATCTGTTGGCTAAATCTAAACTGAGCTAAATCTAAACTATGACTTTTGAATATGGATGAGCTGTCTCCACCCAGCGGATAGAACACTCCTTTACAGGAATCTGGGCTTCTGGACCATTTGGGAATTGGTGCATGGGACAGTGCACACTGTCATTGGGACAATGATGTAGGCAACAGGGAAACAACACAAAGATCTTAAAGCATGCCACTGAGACATGGAACTAGACCGCAACTTGGCTCAAACGTGCCCGACATCTTCTAGAAAATAAGTAGTACGTTCAATTGATTGAGCCAGTTGATCATTGTAATATCATTTGAAAATACTACTAATACTTCCCGAGGAACGCTGTCTATGAAAATATAGTTTCAGAAATGTGTGGTGCTTCATTGTTTCTTCTTATAAGGCCCGATTCAGACTTAGGATAAGTAAATTAGCATGTGCCACTTAACATGTGCTACTTTAAAAGAAATGTCACTTAACATGGACACTTAAAGACCCTTTAGAACCCATAGCGGCCTTCAACGGCCATCCTTTAAATTACTATAGCGAGCGGCCTTGTTTTTCTAACAATAATATCTTTGTCAATATTTAAAAATTCACAACCTGTTGTCTTATTCGCGTGGCTGTTGTCATCAATCAGAAACAGAAAACAGGGTATGCTGTCATATGGCTCTTTTTTTTTTAAATCACTTCATTACTCAAAATGACAGCACTGAAGCGGCAACGACTTTTCACTGTGCAAGAAGCTGTATCTATGTTGGTTGGTGATGAAAGCGATGATGATGTCGAGGTGAGTGAAGTAAGTAAACAGCAGATATATGTTTGGTGTTGTTGATGTTTGATGCTGTGAAATTTGGGGAATAGCTCACAGATTATTAAATCCTGCCATCATCAACAGGTTGATACACGTGGGCACATCAGCGGTGGAGCAGTGTTTAGCTGTAGGCCCTATATAGTCAGTTAACTAGTTGGTCTTGTTTCTACCGAAGTAATTAAAATGGAAATGACCCAAGCTTCTTGCTATAGCTGGCTAGCTAGCTAGCTAACTGTCAGGTTTGTCTGTCAGGCTACGCTAGCTAGAAAAGTTGTGGCTGTAAATGTGTGCTTTGCTCGTGAAGCGTCAAGCTGTCACTTCCACTACCTAACGTTAGCCATACAGACAACCAGCTAATTAGAAACAAAATAGAGATTAGAGTAATTGGTGTTTATCTGTTGGACTTAGGTTTCGTTTGTCATGTTTGCTAGTTACAGATATTCATATTTCTCATTATTTGACAGCTTGCTTAACTGTCGTGTTATGGAAGAAGCCCGCACAGTGGAACTTATTTGTGTGTACTCTACCCTGTCTGATTATCCATCCGTCTGAAAAAACATATACGCACACAATGAACAGAGAAACAATCTTCACCACTAAGGGCTTTATAAAATTATTTTGATTGAATGCAAGTGCTGTATAGCTTCATGATGCCTCTGTATGTACAGTGGATATAAAAAGTCTACACACCCCTGTTAAAATGCCAGGTTTTTGTGATGTAAAAGAATGAGACAAGGATAAATCATGTCAGAACTTTCCCCACCTTTAATGTGACCTACAACGTGAAGAATTAAATTGAAAAACAAACTGAAATCTTTGAGGGGGAAAAATAAAAAAACTCACAATAACCTGGTTGCATAAGTGTGCACACCCTTAAACTAATACTTTGTTGAAGCACCTTTTGATTTTATTACAGCACTCAGTCTTTTTGGGTAGGAGTCTATTAGCATGGCACATCTTGATGTGGCAATATTTGCCCACTCTTCTTTGCAAAAGCGCTCCAAATCTGTCAGATTGCGAGGACATCTCCTGTGCACAGCCCTCTTCAGATCACCCCAGAGATGTTCAATTGGATTCAGGTCTGGGCTCTGGCTGGGCCATTCCAAAACATTCATCTTCTTCTGGTGAAGCCATGCTTTTGTGGATTTGGATGTGTGCTTTGGGTTGTTGTCGTGCTGAAAGGTGAACTTCCTCTTCAGCTCTCTAACGGACGCCTGAAGGTTTTGTGCCAAAATTGCCTGGTATTTGAAACTGTTCATAATTCCCTCCACCCTGACTAAGGCCCCAGTTCCAGCTGAAGAAAAACAGCCCCAAAGCATGATGCTGCCACCACCATGCTTCACTGTGGGTATGGTGTTCTTTGGGTGATGTGCAGTGTTGTTTTTGCGCCAAACATACCTTTTGGAATTATGGCCAAAAAGTTCAACCTTGGTTTCATCAGACCATAACACATTTTCCCACGTGCTTTTGGGGGACTTGTTTGTTTTTGCAAACTTCAGTCGGGCTTGGATGTTTTTCATTGTAAGAAAAGGCTTCCGTCTTGCCACCCTACCCCATAGCCCATTCATATGAAGAATACGGGAGATTGTTGTCACATGTAGCACACAGCCAGTACTTGCCAGAAATTCCTGCAGTTCCTTTAATGTTGCTGTAGGCCTCTTGGAAGCCTCCCTGACCAGTTTTCTTCTCGTCTTTTCATTCATTTTGGAGGGACGTCCAGTTCTTGGTAATGTCTCTGTGGTGCCATATTTTCTCCACTTGATGATGACTGTCTTCACTGTGTTCCATGGTATATGTAATGCTTTGGAAATTCTTTTGTACCCTTCTCCTGACTGATATCTTTCAACAATGAGATCCCTCTGATGCTTTGGAAGCTCTCTGCGGACCATGGCTTTTGCTCTGAGATGCAACTAAGAAAATGTCAGGAAAATCCTACTAGAACAGCTGAAATTTATTTGTGATTAATCAGAGTCACTTTAAATGATGGCAGGTGTGTAATGACTTCTATTTAACATGAGTTTGAATGTGATTGGTTAATTCTGAACACAGCCACATCCCCAGTTATAAGAGGATGTGCACACTTATGCAACCAGGTTATTGTAAGGTTTTTATTTTTCATTTTTCCCCCTCGAAGATTTCAGTTTGTTTTTCAATTGAATTGTTCACATTATAGGTCACATTAACAGTAGAAAAAGTTCTGACATGATTTATCTTTGTCTCATTCTTTTCCATCACAAAAACCTGACATTTTAACAGGGGTGTGTAGACTTTTTATATCCACGGTATGTGTGTGTGTGTTTGTGTGTTGTGGGATTTCATTGGTTGAATGAAAGTGCTGTATAGCATTATGATTTAGTTTAGTATGACACTTGCAGTATATATGGATATATAGGATCACCATTAGCTATTGCACATGCAGCGTATGTGTATGGCTGAAAGAAAGAACGAGTGGAAGGGAGAGAGAGAGATTGTGTGTGAGTGAAAGAGAGACAGAGAGAGAGAAATAAAGAGAGAGATTATGATCCTGACCACAATTGTATAATATTTGTTCCTCTCTCCCTCTCCCAATGTTCCTCTTCCTGCTAGGTTAGTGAAAGCAAGGGAAGTGATGTGGAGAGTCAGGGCTCAGCAGCAGAAGGCAAGGAGGAAGAGAAGTTAGAGATGATTGGAGGGACAGAGATGTGGAGCAAGGAGGAAGAGGAGGAGGGAGTGGCGCTAGAGGAAAGTGGAGGGAGAGAGGAAGAGGAGAGTGAAGAGGAGAATCAATCAATCAATCAAATGTTTTTATAAAGCCCTTCTTCCATCAGCTGATGTCACAAAGTGCTGTACAGAAACCCAGCCTAAAAACCCAAACAGCAAGCAATGCAAATGTAGAAGCACGTTGGCTAGGAAAAACTCCCTAGAAAGGCCGGAACCTAGGAAGAAACCTAGAGAAGAACCAGGCTATGAGGGGTGGCCAGTCCTCTTCTGGCTGTGCCAGGTGGAGATTATAACAGAACATGGCCAAGATGTTCAAATGTTCATAGATGACCAGCAGGGTCAAATGGAGGGAGAGACGAAGAGGAGAGTGAAGAGGAGAGTGTAGAGTGAGAGGAAGAGGAGAGTGAGGAGGAGAATGGAGGGAGAGAGGAAGAGGAGAGTAAAGAGGGTAATGGAGGGAGAGAGGAAGAGGAGAGTGAAGAAGACAGTGAAGAGGAGGGAGAGGAGAGTGAAGAGGAGAGGAACATGGAGAGGAAGAGGAACATGGAGAGGGAGAAGAGGAGGAGGAGGAGGAAGAGGAGAAGGAAGAGGGAGAGCACACCAGAGATGGGAGCCTACATGTCAATGGAGTGCATCTTCCCGAAGTCCAACCATTCACCCTTGTACCACACAGCTTACTTCATGCAATGTGTCCGTCTCATTTGTTGAATTTGGATCCGAAAAGTGCATGTACCTACATAGCTGCTTAAAGCGGTTGTGTGGCATTTTGCTAGTTATGTATGGTACCCCCACGACGGTGTCAGACGATCAGTGTGGGGACCATGCAAATGCCCCTTCCCAGAAATGCACAAAGTCAATGCAGCTTGTGCATTCACTTTGTGATGGATACAGTGGTCGGAAGTCGGGAGCCAAGAGTGTGTCACCAGGGAGTGTGGACTGAGTTGTACTCATAATTTGAAAGCAGGCCACTCCCTGGTGAAGTTTGAAGGGCTCAAGAGAGAGTGTGTGGTGTGCATCTGGAGTGGACGCAGGGTAAAGAGTGGGAGATGTGTATAAACGTCCTTTGGGTACTCTAGGTGTTCTGTGCCACTTTGCAGGATGGGGCCGTGCTTCCAGAAGTTTCATGACATGATGTAGGCAAAATGCAAACACTAATGTGACAGTGTGAAATACTGTATGAATTTGTCCTCCAAATGTTATAGGGAAATTGTGTTTTGTATATTTTCTTTGTATCTGTGTCTATCTTTGTATATTTTGAGTTTTTCTCTGAATATTTCTCTATTTAATACTTAATACTGAATTGTATGTGTACTAAATGTTATTTTGAGAGGTTATCTACATTTTTAAATAGTCTCTGAATAGTTGTTTGCATTTTTACATTGTCACAGAAGTTTGAAGCTTTGTCAAATAGCCTACTTTGTGCGGGTGCGTTTCAATTTTTTTGTCTGAATCTTTATCTATCCAATACTTGTTGTATTTAATGAATTGTTGTCAAAGTACTATTTTGACATTTTGTGCCACTTTGTAGGATGAGTCCGTTCTTCAATAAGTTTCATGGCATGTTGGAGGCTGAATGCAAACACTCAAGTGGCAGTGTGACATGATCTGTCCTACAAATCGTATAGGTAATGGTCTAGAAACAGTTGTGTATGGTATTTTCTCTCCTCATCTGTCTCTATCTAATATTTGTTGCATTCATTGAATTGTTGTCAAAGTAGGCTACTATTTCAACATTTTGTGTCAGGCCTGGTCTGTACCAAATCTTATTGAGAAAATAGTCTCTGAATAGTTGTTAGCATTTTTACATTGTTACAGAAGTAAGAATCATTGTCAATCAAGTAGCCTACTTTGTGTGGGTTTTGAAATACTTTCTGAATATTGCTGTCTGGTCACATTTTTGATTAAAAAAAAATATTTATAAGTATAATATATTACAATTTGTATACTTTACTATATTTTTTGTTGTTGTGGTGAGTGTTAATAGTTTTTGATAGTGTGTCTTTACATAGATGACAAAGTCAATGTTATTCCGATTGTTGTCATATTAAAACCGCTTGAGGATTTTTTTTGTTACTTACAACCTCATGCTAATCACATTAGCCTACGTTAGCTCAACTGACGCGCGGGGGTTACACCGATCCTGTAGAGGTTAAAGAAGAGGTTGGGTTCTTTAAAACTAAGTTAACTTGTAATTGTAATTTGTTCTTTGTTTTTGAGCTATGTCTGTTTGTTTGAAATGTGTGACAAAATTAACTTTATCTTGAAAATTCTCAGTAATCGACAGCAGCATTCTAGAATTCTATTGGGGTCTAAAACGGTTAAAGTGATGCTCCAGAGCGTTTGTATAATTTCAGCCAGTAGTTTTGAATGTAGTGCTCAAGAGCCAAATAAGGTCTCAGAAAATTGTGCTCAATTGTGTACTACTTTATCCATTTTGTATGATATGTTACGAATTCCAATCTGTACAATATGTTACGAAGTGCTTAAGGTCTTAAGATCCTGGACTGCATCTTTAAGTAAAGGTCAACTTATCTCAAGTCTGAATAGGGCCTATAGAGAATTAAAAGAGACTAAAAAACAGATCAGTCAGTTTAAATAAAAAAGTTTATTAACAATGTAAAATAACATATAGCTTTTTATTTCAGCTTTGACTACAGTACTGTACCTTTTCCATGCCCTACACATTTAGCACTATTATTAATAAGCAAGACCCATGCTGAGTCCCCACTGCCCGCACTGACTGTGCCTTTCAGAGGGAGACGCCACCTGCTTATGCCAACCAAGACTTCACCACACTATCCCAACTTGGAAAATAATTCAGAGCGCATCGCTTAGAGAGTATGTATATACACAATTCTAAGGTCTCAATTTAAAGATAGATATTGCATGTGCAAAGAAGTTGATCTTTTTTGGAGTATTGTATAGTGTATTCCTCCTTGAAGATGGAAAGTAAAAGTTGGGTACAGGTTTTTTGTTCAAGGAAGACTTAATAAAGGTCAGGACAGGAAGTACAGGGATGGCAAGAAATGGAAAACAGAGAGCGAAACACAACAGACTTTCTGTGCTCTGGTCTGCTCAATACCTTCTACCTAGCAGTGTGTCCATATATACTGCAAGTGTCGTACTTGGTAACATTGTTTTTGACACAAATTTGCAGATCATATTGTGTCCCACACACCATTCACTCATCAATTCAGCTTTATGGAAGAAAATAATGTTGACAGTAGCTATGTTTCCATTAACTTGTCAATTCGTTTCCATTTAACTATCTTGTGTCGATAAAAACAGCTGGGCGTAATGACATCACACCTAAAAAATATATATTTTTAGTTAAAACCTAAAGTGTCGAATAAAATGTAGTGGTTGAAGTGTTTCCATTACCCATTTAGGCAAATTACACATTAATAAATTGGCGACAGCCTGTATGCCAGCTATTTGTTTCATGTCTCAGGTAGCCCGCAAAAGACAGCATGAAAAGAATGCAATCATTTACTAATATTTGCCATATTTGAATAATTTGCATGGTGAAACTTTCACTCCTGGAGATCTGAAATAATTGGATGGTGAAACTTTCCTGCCAACCAGAAAAGCAAGGCGAAGCAATTCAGGTATTCTTGAAAGTCAGGACAATATCTGCCATTTCCATTACACATGTCGCAATATTTTCTTTTGCGACTTTGCCTTTGTCGAATAAACCTGGGTCAATGGAAACCTGCCTGCTGTTTCAAATGGTCTCGCTCTCCCGAAAACCTCTGACAAACAAAAAAAACTCTGACAAAAGGAAAATCAGTTGTAATACATTTAAAATATATGTTTATGACTATTCGTTTCATTACATTGCAATTACAATTCATCTTTGTATTACAAAATTAAATTATAAAATGGGGTAGGTAGCCTTTTTAACAAAAGAGAGAAATGTATTGTATATTGGAAATGGCAGTAATAGATCAGTGGGAGACACAAGTGGTGAAGGATTGTGGTAAATGGTGTCTTTGTTGCCATAGTAATGCTTTACTTGATGTGTTGTTCATGACATACATAACAGTGTCATAATTGCATCGTAAAGTGTCATAACACATTCCAAAACATGACATACTATGCTATTTCCGTTATGGGGCACTGTTATGACAACTGTCAATATCTTATGACACTATGTCAAAAGCAAATAAATATATTCGTCATGACAGGCAAATATAAGTAATTCTAGTTAACATAAGCTTTTATAAAAATGTTGTCACATATTGGCATGTCTCATGACACTACGATTTTCTTTGGACACTGTTATGGTTGTGCCATGAACAACACTGCAAGTAAAGTGTCACCGTTGCGCCTTCAACCCAGGAAGGCCGGGCCCTTAGCTGGTTACCAGGCAACAGAGCCCAAAGAACCGCCTCTTCCTCTGTCCGACCAGTGGGTAAGGAGTCAGGTTCAGCAAGCTGCTGTCATCTGGGTACAAACACAGACAAGACAATTACAAGTTCAAACTTATGTCAAAGTCATTTCAACGGTGTATTTAACGCACATAAGACCCAAGCATATAGGAGGCTCCAGTTGAGGCCCTACCTTGGTTCTTCAGTGGTAAAGGCATCGTCTCCCTGAGTTTACTGAGAAGGTTCTTCATTTCTCTCATGTCCCTGTGAAATCATATTTACATAGTGCTCATATGTGTCTTGCTAATGTATTCAGAATTATGGTAATAACACGCACGCACGCACACACACACACACAATAGGCCCACCTCTCAGTATTGTCTATGTCTGTGGCGACTAGCCGGCAGAGCTGATGACAATCCATTGGGGAGGAGGAGGTGTCTTCTAGAATGGGTATGTCTGAGCTCTCATCTACCTTACTGTCAATCCTGGAAGGCCCACAGGAATCTTTCCCTTTCCCTGGAATACACACACACACACACACACACACACACACACACACACACACACACACACACACACACACACACACACACACACACACACACACACACACACACACACACACACACACACAATTAGTAATAATAGTAATTACATGTTTTACACAGTAAACAGTAGGGGTGTAGGTATAATAGTTCACCAAACCCAAGGTTCGGTACATATTGCGGTTTTGGGGTCACGGTTTGGTTACGGTTGCGATACAGGGAAAAAATGAAATTCAACAGTTACTGTAGTTCATTTTTGTTTCTTTGGCAAAATACATTAAATTAAAAAGCACCCTAGGTGTGGCCCAAGTCCAGTCTATGTGACATCATTCACAATGTTCCTGGCATTGTCTATTGTGACAGGGACTGTTATTTTGGGCCTCAAGTAGAGGTCTAAAAAGTTGGACCCGTTCTGAAATGGAAATGTGGCTTTCCCACCCGGACAAATATGCATAAATACATTTTTCAATATAGACGTTGTCGGATACGAGTGAGGGAAGCAGCAGAAAAGGCCATTTGTAAGCTATTTTATTAACTAGACCTGATACAGCGCAAGGAAGAGCAGGCTAATTGAGTCTGCATGGGCCTTCTTCCTGTCCTACAGTTACAAATAACTACACCTCCATTCAGATTAAATAGCAGCCTACCTGTTGGCTCTTGTTCGTTATAGCATATACTTCTCATTTAACTTTTAATTCCTTTTTATTATGTGCACATAGACTGTAGTTGTTTTAACGGATTCAGCTCAGATTTACTTACGTGGTAATGGCATACAACACAGCGTAGGCAAAGCCTATAGGCGTAGTGTTTTTATTTTTTGTAAACAAAATAAATGATGTATTGATTCAGGTTCACAGTGTGGACCGAACGTATCGGTACAAATATGTATAGCATTACAGCCCTAGTAAACAGTGAATTGTAGCTGAAATTGGATTGGATTTGAATCTGTGTAAAGATATCAAGTGTTCTATAGCTGTCCTGTGCAGCTTCAAGGATCCCATCAGACAAGCAGACCTACGTAGGCTTCACGTCTCTGGCTATGATAGTGCTACATAGGCTCTACGTCAGGTTATAATTTCATGTTGTTTTATGTGAGGCATTCCCTACCTTTCCTGTGGAGCTGCAGGGACCCCAGCAGACAGACAGACTTGAGCATCTCCGTGATGTACATCTCCAGACAGCACTGCAGCTGGATGAAGAGCCTGCAGATCTCTGGGTGGATCTCTCCGTCCTCAGGCCTGTGGCGCCAACACACAAATGCCAATCAATATCGAGATTACCCATGAGATGAGATAATACTTTACTGTCTGCTTGCACATAACTTCGCCTTGCATCTACAATGTTCCTTTACCACAAGGATGTACAGAAAAGGTCAATAAAGTAAAAAATGATACACATAAAATGATACACAATAAACCACACCAATACAACAATAAATTAGACATTACACATCAACACTGCACATATGCCCTATCAATGTTGAGCGGCAAGATTCAGATAAGGTAACAGCACAACAACAACGTCTGGGAAGATATGAGTTACTAAGGTTCAACCAAAACGACAGAGCTGATGGAACAGACAACGAGAAAGAGTATTTCCACATGAAGATTTAAAATCACTTGGATTAAGCTTGGGCAATGTGGGGACATGGTTATTTATTGTGGAAGCCTTATGTTCCACATAGGAATTAAGAAATACATGTCCTCAAAGATGGAAGGCATGCGGAAAGAGGCGAGATCAGGTGGGACCATTCTAGCCAGTGTGGCAGGCCAGGAGGTTTGATCTAGACATTTACACAGATCAGTGTCAAGGGTGTTAATTTAAAACAATAAATCGCCTTCTGGGCTCCGGGGAATGCTGTCTCCTCTGGGGTAAAACACCGAACCCCTCGGTTCAGTTTTACTTGAATTAATTTACAGACATTTAAGTACTATTTTTATGCACTATCAAAGATCGTCTATTATATTGACAAGAAATTCAAGAATGGAAATTCATGTCCTCAAAGATGGAAGGCTGGTGGGAGGAGAATGGTCACCCCCCCCCCCCCCCCTTTTGGGGAGGGGGCAGTCGTCAGTGTGATGTACGTCTCACTTCTCGATAGGGCATCCGCATTCTAATGCTTCGCCCCTGACCTGTGCACAACAGAAAAAGAAAAGTGTTGAAAGGACAAGAACCACCTGGTGACACGATTGTTTGTGTCCAGACCAGGGGAGCATGGTCTGTGACTAGGTGAAGAGGGTACCCAAAAGGTAATACTTAAGAGTGTCTAGCACCCACTTCACCGCTAGACACTCTTTCTCGACAATCGAGTACTCGAGTACTTTTCTCCGGGTATCAACTTCCCGCTTATGTACATGATGGGGTGTTCCTCCCCATCCTGTACCTGGGACAGGACAGCCCCTAGTCCCGTGTCGCAGGCATCCGTCTGCACCAGCATCGGTACCTGGACATTTTCTTTGTCACATACACATGGTTAGCAGATGCTATTGTGAGTGTAGCGAAATGCTTGTGCTTCAGGTGCCTGAACGCCGCTTCGGCCTCATCCGACCACTTCACTGTTTTTGGGAGGCGGGTCCTGGTCAGATCTGTAAAGGGGAGTCTATAGCCGCAAAGTTGGGGATAAACCGGCAATAGTATCCCGCCAGCCCCAGGAAGGACTTGACCAGTGTCTTGGTGCGGGGAACAGGTAAGTCATGAACCGCCTGGACCTTCCTCTTCTGGGGCTTGATGTTCCCCCGTCTGATCAGATACCCCAGGTAGTCCACCTCCTCGAACACCAGCTTGCATTTCTTGGGGTTCGTTGTCAACCCAGGTTGCCTGAGCGTGTCCTGTGCTCTTCCCAACCTTGGCTGTGGATGATGATGTCCTCCAAATAGGCCGCTGTGTACTGTTGGTGGGGTCGGAGGACTCGGTCCATCAGGCACTGGAACGTGGGTGGGGCTCCATGGAGACCCTGTGTATTTATACCTGTGTTTTCTGTCTGTCTGTGCCAGTTTGCCTTGTTTGTCAAGCTTATCAGCGGTTGTCCTGTCAGCTCCTGTCTTTTCCCTGCCTCGCTTTTTCTCGTCCTCCTGGTTTTTGACCCGACCCTGTCCTGACCCGACCCTGTACCCGCCCACCTGACCACTCTGCCTGTCCCTGACCCTGAGCCTGCCTGCCTGCCTGTACCTTTGCTATACTTTTCGATTACTGAACTCTACCTGAGCCTGCCTGCCGTCCTGTAACTTTGCTCCTACTCTAGATTATCGACCCCTGCCTGCCTTGACCTGTCGTTTGCCTGCCCCTGTTGTTACAATAAACATTGTTACTCCACACAGTCTGCACTTGGGTCTTACCTTGATACCTGATAAATTCAACACTCATTGACCTCCATACATAAAGTTATTTTCGTGGACAGATTGTGAGCAGAGTAAAACCTCACCCCTTCGGTACTATGGTTTTTGATTTCTCTTACTTTGTAAACAACTTCAAGTTTGGGAAAATAAATCCCCTAATATTTGCACCCTATTCAGTTGTTTTTCATTACCTACTTGGTCATCCCTTACAACTTTGCACATTCTTAGAACACAAGTTTAGTATGTGCTTTTAGCTTTAGCACTTGGCACATACAAATAGGACCAGGCTATCAAAATAGCATATTAAGTATTTTACGTAGGAAAGGTACCCTTTGGATTTAAAAGGACCAGTGCAGTCAAAAATGTGATTTGCCTGTGCTTTATACATATTTCCACACTATGAAGTTGGAATAATACCGTGAAATTGTGAAAATGTTGATAATGACCTTTTAGTGTTTGAAAATGTAAGAATGTTTTGGAGGGATCTGAAAAGCTGGTCAATTACCTGTATGTAACAGATGTAGGATCTTCATTTGAGCCAGTTTTCTACAGCAGGAAAATAATCCTGCAGCAACAGGCCAGTTGAATTATTGTGTAGATTATAATTAACATTTTTTTGTAGGGGTTGATATATTTTCATTAGAGCAAATCAAGCCTGACATTTTAAATGGAAATTACAAACTTTAGAAGTGTCACAAAATCCTTCGTTGTGTTGCAGGGAAGACCAAAATGCAGCGGAGTTGTGGATACTCATATTTTAATTAACAAAAAAAGAGTAAAGCATCCACTTGACAAAACAATAAACGATAACCACAACACTAAACAGTTTTGCAGGCTCACCAACGCAGTGCAAAAACAACTACCCACAAAACCAAGTGACAAACATACTCCTACATATATGACTCCCAATCAGGAACAACGATCCCCAGCTGTTCCTGATCAGGAGTCACAAGACCAACACAGAACAATCACACACACACACAAGACTGCCACGTCCTGACCCCAAAACTACTACAACAGCTCCTTCTGCTGGTCAGGACGTGACAGTAAGCCTTTTTAAACCATGAATACACTTCAAGTTTGCATTTCCTTCTCTACAGAAAAATTATTCGTAACAAAAGAGTGATCAAACTAAGATCCTACATCTGTAACGAGTAATTCTGTAAGCAGCAGGGGCACAACGTAACAAAAAACAAAGTTACAGCTACAGTGCCTTCAGAAAGTATTCACACCCCTTGACTTTTCCCACATTTTGTTGTGCTTCAGCCTGCATTTAAAAGTGATTAAACTCAGATGTTAAGTCACTGGCCTACCCACAGTACCCCATAATGTCAAAGAGGAATTATTTTTTTTACAAATGTTTACAAATTAAGAAAAAATGAAATGTCTTACGTCAATAATTATTCAACCCTTTTGTTATGGCAAGCCTACATAGGAGTAAACATTTGCTTAACAAGTCACATAACAAGTTGCATGGACTCACTCTGTGTGCAATAATAGTGTTTACCATGATTTTCTAATGACTACCTCATCTCTGTACCCCACACATACAATTATCTGTAAGGTCCCTTAATCGAGCAGTGAATTTCAACTACAAAGAGCAGGGAGGGCACCAACACAACACATCACTGAGTACTACTCTTCATATTTTTCAGCATGGTGTTGGCTGCATCATGTTAGGCATCATGTTATGTGTACGACTCCAACACCATCATTAAGTTTGCAGACGACACAACAGTGGTAGGCCTGATCACCGAAAACGATGAGACAGCCTATAGGGAGGAGGTCAGAGACCTGGCCGGGTGGAGCCAGAATAACAACCTCTCTCTCAACGTAACCAAGACTAAGGAGATGATTGTGGACTACAGGAAAAGGAGGACCGAGCACACCCCCACTCTCATCGACGGGGCTGTAGTGGAGCAGGTTGAGAGCTTCAAGTTCCTTGGTGTCCACATCAACAACAAACTAGAATGGTCCAAACACACCAAGACAGTCGTGTAGAGGGCACAACAAATCCTACTCAGGAAACTAAAAAAATTTGGCATGGGTCCTCAGATCCTCAAAAGGTTCTACAGCTGCAACATCGAGAGCATCCTGACTGGTTGCATCACTGCCTGGTACGGCATTTGCTCGGCCTCTGACCGCAAGGCACTACAGAGGGTAGTGCATCCGGCCCAGTACATCACTGGGGCTAAGCGGCCTGCCATCCAGGACCTCTACACCAGGCTGTGTCAGAGGAAGGCCCTAAAAATTGTCAAAGACCCCAGCCACCCCAGTCATAGACTGTTCTCTCTACATGGCAAGTGATACCGGAATGCCAAGTCTAGGACAAAAAGGCTTCTCAACAATTTTTACCCCCAAGCCATAAGACTCCTGAACAGGTAATCAAATGGCTACCCGGACTATTTGCATTGTGTGCCCCCCCAACCCCCTCAACCCCTCTTTTTACACTGCTGCTACTCTCTGTTTATCATATATGCATAGTCACTTTAACTAACCATTCATGTACAAACTACCTCAATTGGGCCAACCAACCAGTGCTCCCGCACATTGGCTAACCGGGCTATCTTTTAAATAATCATTTGCAAATACTGTACAATCCAGGTGTGCAAAGCTCTTAGAGACTTACCCCAAAAGACTCACAGCTGTAATCACTGCCAAAGGTGATTCTAACATGTATTGACTCAGGGGGTTGAATACTCATGTAATTAAGATAAACTAGTCTTCATATTTTTTTATAATGTGGTTTAGAATTTTACTTCCACTTTGATGTTACAGATTATTTGGTGTAGATTGTTGACATAAAATGACAATTACATCCATTTTAATCCCTCCTTGTAAAACATCAAAATGTATAACAAGTCAAGGAGCGTGAATACTTTCTGAAGGCGCTGTATATCCGCCAAAAGAGGTAATACTGCTACTGCTTTCTCTCAAAAGGGTCCACAGACGAATCAACTGCAAAGTCAGTGGAACTCTTCTGCAATACTGTAGCAAACTCTCCACCAACTCCTTAGCAGCAGTATGGCAGGTCAATATCACACTCAGCAAAAAGGATAGCCCACTAAACTGTGGAAGCATAGCCACAGGAAGTAGGGGTGCTGAGGGTGCTGCAGCACTCCATGATGAATCACAATTGAAAAATAGTGAATATAAAAATGTATAAATCACTCCTGTATGAGCTGAGCCAAAAATGGTCCCGTATTCTGGCTACGGCGTCTCAAATTGGACAAACAGTACTATTGCCGCTTTATTCTCATTTTTCAAGCGAAAGTCTTTTAAGGGAGTACGCAAGCACACTCATTAATTTCGCCTAGCCGAACTTGGCAAGGTGCCAGCTGAACTAAAGCATGCTGACACCTTAAAGGAGACTTCAAGACTGCATGCTGTTTTTGATACAACAATTCTAAATTACCGAGAGGAAAAGCCAGGGTGCTCTATGACAGTGGTTCATAAACTTTTTATAGCCCCGAGGTTGTTTTCTGTTTAGTGTCTGTGCCTGACGGAACTGTGCGTTTCGCTTTTGTTATTTTGTTTGAGTGTGTTTATGAATAAAGTAATCATGAACGCTTACCACGCTGCGACTTGGTCCACTTCAACTACCACTTACGACAAGCGTTACAACCACAGGTTAATGAGAAGGGTGTGCTTGAAAGGATGCACATAACTCTGCAATGTTGGGTTGTATTGAAGAGAGTCCCAGTCTTAAATAATTATCCACACACAGTCTGTGCCTGTATTTAGTTTTCATGCTAGTGAGGGCTGAGAAACCACTCTCACATAGGTACATGGTTGCAATGGGCATCAGTGTCAGCGCGATTTACTAAGGCAAGAAACTCCAGAAATCTGGCAGTGGCTTCTGATTAAATTCAATTTTCACAGATCCGCTAGTTGCAATTTCGATGAGGCTCTCTTGTTCAGATATCGGTAAGTGGACTGGAGGCAGGGCATGAAAGGGATAACGAATCCAGTTGTTTGTGTAGTCCGTTTTGGGAAAGTACCTGCGTAATTGCGCATGTAGCTCACTCAGGTGCTTCGCTATATCACATTTGACATTGTACGTAAGCTTGAGTTCACTTGCGCACCAAAAATCAAACAACGATGAAAAGACCTGTGTTGTTCTTGTTAAATTCAGACAGAAAAGAGCTCCAACTTCTTAATCATAGCCTCAATTTTGTCCCGCACATTGAATATAGTTGCGGAGAGTCTCTGTAATCCTAGATTCAGATCATTCAGGCGAGAAGAAACATCACCCAGATAGGCCAGTCGTGTGATTAACACGTCATCATGCAAGCGGTCAGACAAGTGAAAATTATGGTCAGTAAAGAAAACGTTAAGCTCGTCTCTCAATTTAAAAAAAGTATCAATACTTTGCCCCTTGATAACCAGCGCACGCGTATTTTGTAAAAACGTTACATGGTTGCTGCCCATATCATTGCATAGTGCATAAAATACACAAGAGTTTAGGGGCCTTGCTTTAACAAAGTTAACCATTTTCACTGTAGTGTCCAAAACGTCTTACAAGCTCTCAGGCAATCCCTTGGCGGCAAGAGCCTCTCGGTGGATGCTGTGTTGCTTTTGCGCCATTAGTACAGATACCAACACATCTTGACCACCAAAGTCCATTTGATGTCACAAAGCTGTCCAGTACTTAAAAAATATTCTCTCCTGTTGTCCTGGTTTCCAGTGGTTTGCAGAAGAGGATGTCTTCCTTAATTGACCCCCATAAACGTAACGGACATATACCAGGAGCTGTGCCAGGCCCGCCATGTCTGATGACTCATCCATCTGTAATGCATATAATTCACTGGCTTGTATGCGAAACAGTAATTGTTTCAAAACCTCTCATGCTATGTCACTGATGCGTCGTGAAACAGTGTTGTTTGATGAAGTCATTGTCTGTATAGTTTTTGGGCCTTTTCCCCCAGCATTGTCCCAGCCATATCCGCTGCAGGAGGAAGAATTAAGTCCTCCACAATAGTATGGGGCTTGCCTGTCCTAGCCACTCAGTAGCTCACAATATAAAACGCTTCTAGCCCCTTCTTATTAATGGTATCTGTTGCTTTTATACGTCTTACTACTCGAAAGTCGTCTTTACTCTCGCTGTTTTGTTTCGAAATGTCTGCGCAAGAGTGAACATTTCCCGCGAGACAGTTAAGGTTAATGTGATTGTATGCTAATTATTTGACTAGGCTACCTGTATTTGACATTGTGTTGTTATTTCGCTGAACACAAGATGGTTTCATTTTATTTTTAGCAGTGAAACGAGGCTACTCAGGCAACAATAAAAACTCACCCAAATGTGTAGCCCCATTCAAAAATATGAATGTACTATTTGAAAATATATATTTTTTTAATCAATCACATTTTTATTTGGAGTACCTCCGACCGCCTTGCGCGTACCCCTGGGAATACCTGCTCTACGAGATTGGGCTCTTCTGCAATAGCTACTGAGGATACTACCTTGGGCCACTTTCCTGTATCAACACATCCCACCAACGAGAACCGGAGAACTACACCATCTAGAAGTAGGAGAAGAGGATCCCTCCAATGCATTCTCCATCTCCCCTCTCGTCCAGATCTGCGGCTCGCTAACCATTTTTCATCACTGAGCCCCCTGACTTCACCAGGGGCCTCCAACGAGTAACCTACTCCGTCCCCCAAGTCCTTCCCACTCAAATTCTGGTCCTGGGTTACTGAGCCAGCCATCCCCTGGAGCAACCCACAGACAACGTCCCCACAGGCTCGTTTATCCTGGCTATTTTCGCTGGACTCTTGGATGAAGTCGAAACTCTTCTCTCAAAAGATTGTTGGATATTATTGACAATTTCTACTTATTTTGGGAATGTCCTCAGTTCTTAAAAAGGGAGGGCTTTCACCCAAACAGGAGAGGAGCTAGGATGCTTAGTGCTAGTATCGAATAGGTACTACAAATTTGATGGGATATCAGTCCTTGCCCGCAACAAGTAAATCTTATTGACTCTTGTTTGAATCCACGTCCTTGTTCGAGGCACAGGCCTAATGGTTCAGTTCTAGGAAATCTTGTATCTATTCCAATTAAAGCCAACACCATGGTATTTTCTAATAGGGAGTTACCTGCTGAACCTGCTGAATGTGGCATGTTCGTATTAGAAACTCCTGCTGATCTGAAATCCTGCAGTTGCGGCCTTGGACTGATTCATGTAATTGCAAGAAGTTTGATTTCAAAAATGGATTTGATTGTAACTCCGGATTCTCAAACCAACGTGGACATTCTGGTTATAGCTGCATCTTGGCTAAAGAAGTCTATGCCGGACTCTGATGTGTCTCTGACTGGTTATAATGTTTTTAGATCTGACAGAGATGGCTGAGGGGGTGGTGTCGCTATATAGATAAAGAGCAATTTAAATGTTTCTGTATCCATTACCATCCCTGTACCTAAGCAATTTGAATATCTAGTCTTAAATGTGGGCATTGGTAATAATGCTCATCTGATGGTAGTGGGAATATATCGCCCTCCCTCGGCCTCCTTATGTGCTCTTTGCAAATTGTCTAATTATGCTAAATCCAAATTATTAATAGTGGGTGATCTTAATCTGGATTGGTTGTTGCTAGTATTTGATAGGCTGAAAGATATTTGTACTGAACTAAATCTAACTCAGTTGATAACTAAACCAACTCGCCTCAACTTTAAACACTCTGAAAAATCTACTCTCTTAGATATTATTCTAACAAATGCCCCTCATAAGTTTACAGCCAATGGGATATTTGCCAATGAGTTCAGTGACCATTGTAACATTACCTGCATAAGAGATGTTAAACTTGTCATGCCTGCTCCTGCTTCCCTCTCTGGCGCTCGATGGCACCAGGCTGCCCTTCATTACGCACAACTGTCACCATCATTACGCGCATCAGCGCTCACTGGACTCCTTTACTTTGTTGTTACGTTTTCCCCAGTCCAGACGCTATCCTTGTTTCTTTCTTGTCTACTATCCATTAAATGTTTACTCCCTGTACTTGCTTCTCGTCTCCCAGCGTCAGTCCTTACAGAATTCTGACACCACTATTTGAAGCTTCAGGGAGTTCTTGTTTATGGTTTTGGTGGTGATGTTGGGTCCGGGTGCTGCCGCCGATGGAACCGGGGGTGCCTCAGCTGGCTCGTCGCGCTTCCACGCCTTAGCTGGCTCGAGACGCTTCATTGCCTCGGTTGGTTCGGCAGGCTTCCATCCCACGTCATGCCTCAGCTGGCTCGTCAGGCTCCTACGCCTTAGCCAGCTCGTAAGGCTCCCACGCCTCAGCGGGATCGTCGGGCTTTCATGCCTCAGCCAGATCGTCGGGCTCCCACCCCTCAGCTGGCTAGTCAGGCTCCCACGCCTCAGCCGGCTCGTCGGGCTTCTACGCCTCAGCCTGCTAGTCTAGCGCCATGCCTCAGTACTGTCACACCTGCTCCCACTTCCCTTCTCTGGCGCTCAAGGGTGCCAGGCTGCCCTTCATTATGCACACCTGTCACTATCATTACACGCATAAGCACTCATTGGACTCACCTGGACTCTTTTACTTTGTTGATTGCCCCTTTATATCTGTCTGCTCCTCAGTTTGTTCCCTGTGTCAGCATTGATGTCGTTAGGTTTTCCCCTGTCCAGACGCTGTCCTTGTTTGTTTCTTGTCTAATATCCATTAAATGTTCACTCCCTGTACTTGCTTCTCGTCTCCCAGCGTCGGTCCTTACAAAACTACCTAAAATTGGCTCACGCATTATTAAAAAGAGAAATTATAGGAATTTTAACGAGCAAAATGTTTTTGTCTGACCTGAAGGTGAGTGACTGGTGTGTTGTGTCAACTATCACTGATTTGGACAGGCCCTTAATTGTTTTATTTCCCTGTTTAACTCTGTTGCAGATAAATATGCGCCGTAAAAAAAAAAACTTAGGATAAAAGACAAATCTGATCATTGATTCGTGCATGAATTGCCTGAGAAATTGCAGTAAAGAAATATAGCTTGGGCTAAGGCTAGACTGATGATTCTATGTCTGATTGGCAGTCCTTCAGACATTTGAGAAATAGATGTCTATCTCTGGTTAGAAAAGCTAAATCAACATATTTATTGAATTGTGTATTGGAGAGTGGTGGTAATCCAGTCAACTTCTGAAAAGTGGTCAAATCTTTTAAACAAAACCCCACCCTCTCGTTGCCACCGCAGGTTTTGACATACTAGTCCCATACTAGACAAGATGTTTATGTGTAGTGTATAACCATTTTGATTCAGCTGGCCACCTGTTTGAAAGGATAGTCTATAAAAATGTATGTCATTCCAAAACAGGCAGTCCTTTTGTCACCTCAGAACAGACTGTAAAGAATGATGCTCTAACAGACTCACATCATTTATTTTCATTTCAACCATTTGATGTCTATGATGTATTAAGTGCCTTGCTAAAGATCGATGTAAAACATCCACAGGGTTGATTCACCTGACCCCTTCTTACTACCGCTCTCTGCCACACTCATTGTTGAATCTTTAACCTGTATTTTTTTACTTAACAATTGCTACTGGTGTTATCCCTAAGATTTGGAAAGAGACACATGCCCTCCCCCTACATACAGTAAGGGCAAAAATCCTTCTGACTTAGATAATTACTGCCCAATCTCTAAGTTATCTTGACTAGACAAGGTATTAGAATCTGTGATCAACTCCCAGCTAAGAACTTTTTAACTTCTCACTTTATTTTAAATATGTACTAGATCTGTTTTTAGATCTGGACATATCACTGTTTCAGCCACTATGCTTGTTTAAGATGATATGTTAAATTACCTAGATCATATAAAACACTGTGCTGCCTTATTTATAGACCTTTCCAAGGCATTTGACACCGTTGACCCTTCCCTACTCATTCAAAAACTGGATAAGGAGTCTTGCAAATGGTTTAAGAACTATTTGACTAACAAGACACAATGTGTGCCTTCTGATGGTGTCAAGTCTAGACTCCTTGATATTATGAAAAGTGTTGATTTTGTTACCTGTTCTCGCTACTATTTACACAAATGACATTGGCCTATGTATTAAATCCTGTAATATTCATCTGTATGCAGACGATACGGTTATGTAGCCACCCGAATGTTGACCAAGCTTTGTTAGAGCTGCAATCTGATTTTGGCGGTCCTATTCTGTGAGCTTGTGTGGCCTATCACATTGCGGCTGAGCCATTGCTGCTCCTAGACGTTTCCACTTCACAATAACAGCACCGACAATTGAGCGGGGCAGCTCTAAGCAGGGCAGAAATTTGACGTACTGACTTGTTGGAAAGGTGGCATCTTATGATGAGGCCACGTCGAAAGTCACTGAGCTCTTCAGTAAGGACATTGTACTGCCAATGTTTGTCTACGGAGATTGCATGGCTGTGTGCACGATTTTATACACCTGTCAGCAACGGGTGTGGCTGAAATAGCAGAATCCACAGATTTAAAGGGGTGACCACATACTTTTGTATACATTTGAAAGTGGAAGTTTACATACACCTTAGCCAAATACATTTAAACTCAGTTTTTCACAATTCCTGACATTTAATCCTAGTAAAAATTCTCTGTTTTAGGTCAGTTAGGATCACCACTTTATTTTAAGAATGTGAAATGTCAGAATAATAGTAGAGAGAATTATTTATTTCAGCTTTTATTTCTTTCATCACATTCCCGGTGGGTAAGAAGTTTACATACACTCAACTAGTAATTGGTAGAATTGCCTTTAAATTGTTTAACTTGGGTCAAACGTTTCAGGTAGCCTTCCACAAGCTTCCCACAATAAGTTGGGTGAATTTTGGCCCATTCCTCCTGACAGAGCTGGTGTAACTGAATCAGGTTTGTAGGCCTCCTGGCTCGCACACGCTTTTTCAGTTCTGCCCACAAATGTTCTATAGGATTGAGGTCAGGGCTTTGTGATGGCAATTCCAATACCTTAACTTTGTTGTCCTTAAGCCATTTTGCCACATCTTTGGAAGTATACTTGGGGTCATTGTCCATTTGGAAGACCCATTTGCGACCAAGCTTTAACTTCCTGACTGATGTCTTGAGATGTTGCTTCAATATATCCACATCATTTTTCTTCATCATGATGCCATCTATTTTGTGAAGTGCACCAGTCCCTCCTGCAGCAAAGCACCCCCACAACAGGATGCTGCCACCCCCGTGCTTCATGTTTAGGATGGTGTTCTTCAGCTTGCAAGTCTCCCCCTTTTTCCTCCAAACATAACAATGGTCATTATGGCCAAACAGTTCTATTTTTGTTTCATCAGACCAGAGGACATTTCTCCAAAAAGTACAATCTTTGTCCCCATGTGCAGTTGCAAACCGTAGTCTGGCTTTTTTATGGGGGTTTTGGAGCAGTAGCTTCTTCCTTGCTGAGCGGCCTCTCAGGTTATGTCGATATAGGACTCGTTTTACTGTGGATAAAGATACTTTTGTACCTGTTTCCTCCAGAATCTTCACAAGATCCTTTGCTGTTGTTCTGGGATTGATTTGCACTTTTCACACCAAAGTACGTTCATCTCTAGGAGACAGAACGCGTCTTCCTGAGCGGTATGATGGCTGCGAGGTCCCATGGTGTTTATACTTGCGTACTATTGTTTGTACAGATGAACGTGGTACTTTCAGGCGTTTGGAATTTGCTCCCAAGGATGAACCAAACTTGTGGAGGTCTACAATTTTTTTTCTGAGGTCTTGGCTGATTTCTTTTGATTTTCCCATGATGTCAATCAAAGAGGCACTGAGTTTGAAGGTAGGCCTTGACATACATCCACAGGTACACCTCCAATTGACTCAAATTATGTCAATTAGCCTATCAGAGGCTTCTAAAGCCATGACATCATTTTGTGGAATTGTCCAAGCTGTTTAAATGCACATTCAACTTAGTACATGTAAACTTCTGACCCACTGGAATTGTGATACAGTGAATTGTAAGTGAAATAATCTGTCTGTAAACAATTGTTGAAAAAAATTACTTGTGTCATGCACAAAGTAGATGTCCTAACCGACTTGCCAAAAACTATAGTTTGTTAACAAGAAATTTGTGGTGTGGTTGAAAAACGAGTTTTAATTATTCCAACCTAAGTGTATGTAAACTTCCAACTTCAACTGTGTATAGTGTACCTCACTTCCCTGCTGAAATATAAAAATCTGAGATACCAAATCCATTGGGCAGGGTTGGTTAACTCTTGAGGTCCTGCTTGTCTCCACAAAGTTTGGTAAATCCTACCTTTTGTTTTAATGGACCATAGTTATGGAATACCTTACAAAACAAATTACAACTGGATTCCTGTGGTAGATAGGGTCATTTAAAACTCTGTTGGTAAATAAAGTTAATAAATAATAAAAACATGCATATCCATAGTGTGTTCTACGGTGCAATTACAAAAATGTACAGATCAGTCAGAACAAAAATCAAAGCTCACACAGGCCACTCTAAACACAAAGCAGAGTCTGAAACCGAAGTAACATTTCCAAGCTGAGGTTTTAATAGAAGGCTGTGACCCATGTCTGTGAGAGAGAACAATAGTTGTCTTTCAACAACAGGGACAGCGACAGCTACTTACCCCGAAATGACTGACAGGCTCTGGTGTGCAGCTCTTGCCATCTCACAGCCTTTAGTTCGCGTCTTGTGCATCTCGACCCGTATTGAGGGGCAGTCGCCGGAGATCTCGCCAATGGAGATGACCAGTTCACGATACAGGGCCACAAGTGTGTTAAACTCCTGGACGATCTGGGGGAAAAATTAAATAAACATGATTTAAGAATATTTGGACCTCGGATATAGGTTCCTCTGTCACGAGCCACAGCCAGACCTTGCAAAGTTCTTCCATGTGAAGTGCATTCGGAAAGTATTTAGACCTCTTGACTTTTTCAAACAAATTTTACGTTACAGCCTTATTCTAAAATGGATTAGCGCGATCAATCTACACACAATACCCCATAATGACAAAGCAAAAACTGTTTTTAGATTTTTGGGCCAATTTATAAAAAATAACAAACTGAAATATCACATTTACATAAGAATTCAGACCATTTACTTAGTACTTTGTTGAAGCGCCTTTGGCAGCGATTACAGCCTTAAGTCTTCTTGGGTATGATGCTACAAGCTTGGCACACCTGTATATGGGGAGTTTCTCCCATTTCTCCCATTTTTCTCAGATCCTCTCAAGCTCTGTCAGGTTGGATGGGGAGCGATGCTGCACAGCTATTTTCAGATCTCTCCAGAGATGTTCGATCAGGTTCATGTCCGGGCTCTTACTGGGCCACTTAAGGACACTCAGAGATTTGTCCCGAAGCCACTCCTGCGTTGTCTTGGCTGTGTGCTTAGGGTCGTTGTCCTGTTGGAAGGTTAACCTTCGCCCAGTCTAAGGTACTGAGCGCTCTGGAGCAGGTTTTCATCAAGGATCTCTCTGTACTTTGCTCCTTTCATCTTTCCTTCGATCCTGATTAGTCTCCCAGTCCCTGCCGCTGAAAAACCTCCCCACAGCATGATGCTGCCACCACCATACTTCACCTTAGGGATGGTGCCAGGTTTCCTCCAGATGTGACACTTGGCATTCAGGCCAAAGAGTTCAATCTTGGTTTCATCAGAACAGAGAATCTTGTTTCTCATGGTCTGAGAGTCCTTTATGTGCCTTATGGCAAACTCCAAGCGGGCTGTCATGTGCCTTTTACTGAGGAGTGGCTTCCGTCTGGCTACTCTACCATAAAGGCCTGATTGGTGGAGTGCTGCAGAGATGGTTGTCCTTCTGGAAGGTTCTACCATCTCCACAGAGGAATTCTGGAGTTCTGTCAGAGTGACCATTGGGTTCTTGGTCTCCTCCCTGACCAAGGCCCTTCTCCCCCATTTGTTCAGTTTGGCCGGACGGCCAGCTCTAGGAAGAGTCTTGGTGGTTCCAAACTTCTTCCATTTAAGAATGATGGAGGCCACTGTATTCTTGGGGACCTCCACTGCTGCAAAAAATGTTGGTACCCTTCCCCAGATCTGTTCCTCCACACAATCCTGTCTCGGAGCTCTATGGACAATTCCTTCGACCTGGTTTTTGCTCTGACATGCACTGTCAACTTTGGGACCTTATATAGACAGCTGCCTTTCCAAATCATGTCCAATCAATTGAATTTACCACAGGTGGACTCCAATCAAGTTGTAGAAACATCTCAAGGATGATCAATGGAAACAGGATGAACCTGTGCTCAATTTGGAGTCTCATAGCAAAGGGTCTGAATACTTATGTTAGTAAGGTATTTCTGTTATTTATTGGTAAAAACATTTTTTAACACATTTCTAAAAAACAGTTTTCGCTTCATCATTATGGGGTATTGTGTGTAGATTGATGAGGGAAACATTTTTTTAATCCATTTTAGAATAAGGCTGTAACATAACAAAATGTGGCAAAAGTTAAGGGATCTAAATACTTTACAAATGCACTTTAGGTTAGATAATGCAGGCTACTGTAAACATATCTGGCTTTCTCATGGGGAATTGTAAACATTTCACCAGCAGACACAGTTGCAATAGGCCTACTTGCTACATCAGTTGCCAGGACAACATATAAGTCAATATGCTGTCCTGTGAATATAGGATGACTATTGCTCTGATCTAACCTACAAGTCAGTAGGTTAGATCAGAGCAATAGTCATCCTATATTCACAGGTGGGCTGTCAATTGAGCAGCTTTAGGTTTTTACAGTTGGGACACAATGAAGACGTCCGCACTGCAGGTTCAATAACTACCTTAGCTATTCAGCACCATCCTATGGACAGCAACTCCACGCCTTTCAGTCCATTGTTCCTCTCTAAACCAGAGCATATCTTTGAATAAATTGACAGCTATTTCCAAAACAGCACTGATCCCTGGACAGGGGTATTATTCTAACCTCCACAATACAAAAGATAGGCTAATCGACATTGATGCCTAACAACATTAGGTTTATAGGACATGAAATTACAAAGTGAATGTACCTATGTAAAATTAATTAATTATTCATTGACGACAACACATTATGCTAAGTTCGGCTATGTGCATCGAACGAAGTAGAGCATTGAATCCTTTGAACGGGACAACGCTTTTCATTTCTACCAGCGCTCGAGACTCAGGAGCATTCTGCTGTTCTCTGGGCACTGAGACTCAATGACGTTCACTGATGCACAGTATGAGCGGGGAGAGAATACATATGGACGGTTCTGCCAGCACCTGTCAAATCAGTGGCCATCTGCGTCCATCAAACAGAGCCCGTTAGACAACTCTGTAATGCAGGCGATATTGAAGATCACCCCAAGTCATCGTCATCCGGGCATTCAACACTTGATGCTCCAAAATGCAAATCCCACCATCGCAATCAATGACAAAAAACGGGTAAAAAAAACATGAGCAGGTCAATTTGTCTTCTCTGCAACAACAGCAACGCAAATGGATTTCATTTTCACCAGACAATAGGCCTACACACAATGGAGGAGGTGGGTGCATTTGCAGTTTGTTGCAGTTTCAACAGCCAATATCAGTGCAAACGGATGAAATTACTTGAAGAAAGAAATAAAGAAAGGGTGGATGAATACACGACTTTAGCTGCAACATGCTAGAGGAAATAAGCATTGTGAGGTGAATGTCGCAAGCTCGATACCTACCATTCTACAGTCTGTCACCGCGCGCTGGGCTTTGCGTGTGCTCTCCGTGCTCTCCCTCCTCTCCGGGTCTCGGTAGGAAGCCTTGCCGATCTGGAAGATGTTCCCGGCGGATCTGGGGCGGTTCTTGCGCCCATTCGGTGCAGAACTCATGCATACACATCCAGTGATAAAACAGCTCTAATACAGAACGTTAAACCCCACCACCACCTATATTCGCCGATATCCTGTTCTCTCTTTCGTTTGTGGGCTAGGCTATTTTGGTGACGAGACAGTTATCTGTGGTTTATTATTGCTCTCTCTATCTCTCTCTCTCTCTCTCTCTCTACCTCTCTCTACTGTTTAAGAAAAAGCCGATATTTTTCTCTCTACCCCTCTCTAAGAAAAAGTCTAAGAAAGTCTAAGAAAAAGCAAAAATGTTTGCAGGCATTCCTCTGAGCGCAAGAAGTACCGGATGAGCGCTCGCGACTCCTCTCCGCATTGCCTCGACTGCAAAAGGGGCGCGAGTCACCTTCACTACAGCTGATAGTATACGGTAACCGAAGCCTATGTACACACCCGACCCGGGATCCAGCTAGCTGAAGTGTCCTTCCTAGCGCACCGCCGCCGTGTTGGTCGGTGGAAATCAATCGCCTTCACTGGCATTCACCAAATGCAACCATTTCTTATAATTGCGCGTTTCCATTAAACACTAATAAGACGGATTGCGTAGGGTCTTCAGCAATGTATGCAAATCATCTCTTTTGGAAACGCAAAAACGTCGCCAAACGTCTAAATAAAAAAGCAATGTCACTTAATGCAATTCTAACACCTGCTTCATCACTAACCCACTGGAAACCGACAGGAAATCTATTCCTGGTTGCCAATATGCCGATTTTGTTCCCAAGGTCTTTTTCTTCGAGTTTCTCCAGAGTGTATCTAACCTTGCCTTGGTGAGACAAGAGACGAGCGGAGCAGTTGCTACAGGCCTGACGTGGCTGGCAACACTGCACACCCATAGGGCAGGAATACTAACTAATAGGACCCAGCAAACCAGACTCACTGATATAGGCTAGCCTATAGGCTCGGGTGAAATGTGTATTCTCATTAGGCTCGAGTGAAATGTGTATTCTCTTTAAATAGCCTCGTCTAGGCCGAACATAGACATTGGTTATAATATGAAACAACTAACTGTAGGCCAATTTGAAAAAAGTAATTAAAGGTATGACTATTAGGCTAAGTCTGGTTCATCCCAGTTTATAGACTTAACCGAAATTCAAAGAAATGTACGTTTTGTGAGCTTAATTAATGAACGTTAGTTTGTGACATGGTCAAATATCAGTTAAAACAGGATATCGAGATGACGTCTGGACCTTTATGTGTCTACCTACAATAGATTAAATTCAGTGTCCAAAGTGCATTGCTACAACACCGCTTGCACCTGAAAGCTTACACGGAGCTGTCCAGGTGCTGAAATCCCACGCACAGTGTTTTGCGTAGGCTAATTAGTCTGTTTCTAATTTCTTATGTAACATAATTAAACTAATTAAAACAAGAGTTACAATAGACTAGATGTTTGTTATTTTGTGATATTTAATTACCTAGGCCTGCCGGTCTAAATTGTAGAAATGCGTTGGTTGTTCATTTACTCTCATGCGCTCCTCTTCAGGTCGCGTGACCATTTATCTCTAAGGAGACAAATTCAAGTTAACAACATACAGTTGGCTCTAGTCCGTCCTCTGCGCAAAAAGGATAAAGACAGGACAGCAAGTTCTGCAACAATCACCAGCAGAAGCCTAATACAAATGGATGACAATCTCTCAAGTTTGGAAACAGAGGTACCATGTAACAAACCGGAAGTACTTCTCACTATTTTACGCTTTAATGATGTGTACGAAATATAGAAGCAAGACCAGAATAACTGGTTGGCGGAGCCGCATGATAAAGGTTAGCTAGCTAACGTTTTGAAAATACACTTAGGCCTAACTAACTTTAACTTCCGTTGGCTGGATCAAGTCTGGTTGAAATTTCACTCTGTCTAGCGTTGGGCAATCTAGCTAGCCTTTGTAAACATTAGAATTTCACATAACTAAATGTTAGCTATGGTTTTCTCCCCAGGTTTGCCACTGCTCTAAAATTATTACAGTCGCTAAATCCGTTGATAGTTTTCAGTGGTGACTGACTGAGCCCTTCCTTGCTAAGCACAGTCACCAAGGGAAAGCATATGGTAGATGTTCTAAATAAATTAGGAGTCCACTGTGCCGTGTATGGTAAGTGCTTCTCTCCAACCATGCATTACTACTTAATTGTACACAAAAATAATCCTCAGAGGATCCCTTTCTCCAAATTCATTACACAGAGAGCTCTCTGTCTGTCTGTCTGTCTGTCTGTCTGTCTGTCTGTCTGTCTGTCTGTCTGTCTGTCTGTCTGTCTGTCTCTCTCACACACACACACACACACACACACACACACACACACACACACACACACACACACACACACACACACACACACGAGAGAGAGATCCCTCAAAACTAATAAGGAATCAATTCAATCCACATCGCGGGTAGTTCAGTTTTACAGGGTGATTGAATTTTAAAGGCAATGTTCCCGTTTTAGCGGAGACTGCATTCACAGTAAATTATGCATAATGTTGCCTCAATTGGAAATTACGTTTACATTTCTTTTACGGAATCTGTAACACTTCAGCTTTACAGATTGAAAAGAGCCCTTAATGTGGTTTCATTGTCTTCGTCTAAGGCAATCATGAATTTGACTTCGGCGTGGACCTCTTGGAAGAACATACTAAAATGATGCCCTTCCCATGGTTCCTTAGCAATGTGTATGACAGGTCAGTTTCACTGAGCAATACTAGGCTATATATGCCGGTGGGTTAATACACTTATGGGCACAATACTTCGCAAGTGTCAATAAATCTTCAGTTGTACCTAAAGGGCTATTGGTTGTTTTACATCCAGTGTTTCATTTGAATGTAAACAAACAACAATTGTTCACTCAAAGGTTCACTAGTGAAACGCTGGTCCATGGCGTGGTCAGCAGCATCCTGGAGTGGAACGGCCTGAAGATCGCTTTCATGGGCCTGGTAGAGGAGGACTGGCTGGATACCCTGGGCACTGTGGACAAGAACAACATCAAGTATATAGACTACGTGGAGACAGCAGATCGGCTGTCTGCTGAGCTGAGGGACAAAGGGGTAGACCTGGGCATCGCACTCACACACACGAGGTGGCATAATGACGTCAGGCTAGCATCCGAGTCTAACGGTGTGGATCTCATTCTGGGAGGACATGGCCATGAGTACGGGGTTCTGGAGGTCAATGGGATTCTGATTGTGAAGAGTGGCTCAGAGTTCAGGTACCTTTCCAAGAGTGATGGTGTGAAGGACCAGGATGGGACTTTCAAGTACAGCTGTGAAAAGATAGCCACAATGAAAGACCTTGAGGAAGATGCAGAAATCCAGCAGAGTGTGAAAGGATACACTGATAATATGCAGGTGAGTTTCAGTTGTTGCAGCTTAATTAGCTTACCGTAGTGTGTGTCTGTGTTACTAGCCTGCCCAGATGCCACTAAGCTGACGTTTTCTGAATTTATGTCACTCTGTCTCAGCACATGTTTGGAGAGGTCCTGTGCCACATAGAAGTGGCCATGGATGGACACTACGCTGCCGTGAGACGAGCAGAGTGCAGCCTGGGTAATCTGATCATCTATGCCATGCTGGAGGCCACTCGTGCTGAGGTTGCTTTTTTAAACTCGGGTTATTACAACTTCCATTTTCTTTATGTTTCAGTCACAGGCTTATATGAAATATTACCTCCATATTCTATTTTCCTTTTTTTTCTTCTTTTTTTTACAGAGCAGACTTGTTGAATGCAGAAAGAGTTTGTCACCCTGGTTAGAAACAAGCTATCAATCTACAGATGTAGGATCTTCATTTGATCACTCTTTTGTTACTGCACGGCAGGAAATCAGATCCTGTCAACTGTCGTTATCAACCACTTTGAGTCTGGCCAGATAGTCAGATGCACGAAGAGGCACAAGTCTGGTCACATGATGGGCCTTATCAAGGTGTCCAGCAGCCCCTCTGTGTCTGGTGAGCACAGCTGCTTCTTTCATTGATAACACTCATTTCCAAGGGCTGACTAATGTCCTATCTGTCCTGTTTTTCATTATTGTGCTGATCACATCTGGGATTGAGAGCTAACCTGGAGTGTGTATTGATGGTGTTTCTGCAGTCATTGAGAGATCCAAGAGGGAGAATCTGGAGGGAGAGGTGGGAGTGGCTGTGGTGCCCGGAGTGGAGGGCAGGATATTCCATGTCCACCCTGAGGGCCGTTCAGAAACAGAAAGCTAACGGTTGGCAGGGCTGTTCCTCGTCTGAGAATTCCACAGAGCAACTAAGCCAGGACTCCATAGTCACCGTGGGAGCCAGGGGACATTACATTACAAGTCTTTTGCATCTCTCATCCACTGCTTGCTTTTTTTATCAGCCTCATAAACAAGGCGGATTGTCAATAAACACTTGGACAGAAACATGAGATTAAAGTAATTAATTGTATTACCTCCAGGAACATTGTGCAATTCATTGACATTGCACTCAAAATTACTCAATAAATGTGAATATCGAAAACTAGTATATTACCAAAAATGTATTTATTTTGAATGATAAGCAGAGGGGTCTACATTTGTGACATAGACGGTGTTGGTGTATCAGTATTTGAATGGAGGAGATAAGCAGAAGGGTCTACATGTGTCCATGATAACATTACAGTAATAAAGTCAGTATACTGAACTCCATGTTTTTTTTTGCTGGGTTTTATTTGATTCAAAAGAGTGAAAAGACCCAAGTCACAGAGTCCCTAAATATAAAGAGTATGACCAAAACGTCACCAACCAGAATAGGCCATATAATAGTCCGAATGAACATCCATTTCAGCAGTGTTCTTTCAACAGTAGAAGCAGGCAATCACTGATTTTGCACCCAACACTATGTGTGATGTCGTCAAGATAATCTGCCATAAAGAACATTGGCCTTGCACATTGACTGAGACTCTCATTAAAAAGGAAAACATCCAGTCGGGTTGTTTCAACACAAAAACAAAGTGGTGCATTTCTTCAAGTCATTTCCTTTTCACTGTAAGGAATTGTACAAATCAATTGTACAATACTCGTGTTACCCAATACTCTAATAGCACAACTGCTGATTTCAAGAAATGGTATTGTGAATACTTTGAATTGCAAAGACTACATACACAAGGAGTGCTCTGATGCCAGAATGAAACAGAAATTACACAATGACCACGAGAGGCACTTAAAGCTGAAGAAAATGAATTGGATCTACAATTCACTTCAAAGACGCACTGCTGAGAAACCCATATTTTTAAATGAGCAGTAGAGGAAAAGCCAAAAAATGAAATGAAAATAAAATAATATTACCTGTATGTAACTGTTTTCTGTGTATATCAGTCAAATAAACCATTCAAAATGCTTGAGAAGAGTTATACTTCTGGCAAGAGTGAAGGTGGCTTACAAATTGCTATAAGACCTTGGGACCTTTGGACTAAGGTTCTATCTATCTGTGCAAAGCATAGTTCTGAGATATCACATTCGAGATCTCAGCAATGTTTTGTAGTGAATTTTTCTTTCAAATCCCATTAAGGTCCTCACTGTAAAGGTATCTAAAGTGCAGACTATCAAAATCCTAAGACATTTGTAAAAAAAAAAAAAAGTAGGGGGTTTGCAGATAGAACCTTATGGCTCTGAAATGTCAATCTGGGTTCAGCCAAAAGATTCTATATGGCACAGAATCCTAAAATGATTTAAATTTCAATAGAAAAGTACAGACATTTAAGGATTAAGGAAAGAAAATACCCTTCCTTCTTTCTAATGATATCATAAAAAATATAAATTCATGTTCACCACACATTTGTTAAAGCGATCGTTTCCTAAAATGGCAAATACACTATAGCCTATGGATAACCAGCAACATTGTTAAGATTAGCTCTGGATGAGTAAACTGATATAGTTTTCTGGTCTCTGACACCCAAAGTCATTAAAATACTTTTTAGTTACTAATAAAATGTTGTAAGTTTGTGATATTTGTGAAATACCCCTTCCATGGAGGTTTTCATATTGATATAGAACAAGACAAAAACAGCAATGCCTCTCCTAAGGGCCTTAAACATGCTCTAAGGCACCTGTATTTATTTGTTTTTGCCATAAAGAGCTTACGTTCTTCTGAAAAAGTGGTGAAACAAAATCTAAGTAATTTAAAAAGAGGACCAGAACCTATTATATGAATAATCAAGGACTTGGGACTATAAGGGTCTATCTACAAAATGTATCGTTTTGAGATCATTAGTACTTCTCAAGTCCCAGATCTCAGAACTGTTTTTTGATTTCTTCCTCTTTCATTACTCGATAAGTACATAATCTTAAATATAATTATTTTTGATTGACAACCCAGCATTGTGTGAGTGGATTGCAGATATAACCTTATAGTACCAAGTTAAAAGGTGTTTGCACAGACAGAACTTTCAGATTTTTTATTTCTTTCAACGTAAATTAACTTAAAACATTTCTTTATCGGACATACCTCAAATGTAAAGGACCCCCTAAAGAGTAACTCTACGTGGATAACAATTTTTTTTACCAAAATGTCTGATAGGTCCCAAGGTCACAAAATTGCCAAACATACTGAAGACTTAGAATCAATCCACCTTTTTGTGTTTTTGTGTTTCCATTAGACCTGAAACAGTGTCTTAGTGATATTATAGGTTGACTGTTTAGAGATCATGTACTTCTCCAATGCCTACCATATGGTACCCTGTTTCCTCAATTCAATAGGGATCAACTGGAACATTGTTGGCTGTATTCTACCAAGCATATCTCCAATTTGTCTGTAGCTTACTCTGCCTCCTCTCCTACATCCATCCATCCATCCATCCATCCATCCATCTACCCATCTATCTATCCATCCATCCATCCATTCATCCATCCATCCATCCATTCATCCATCCATCCATCCATCCATCCATCCATCCATCCATCCATCCATCCATCCATCCATTCATCCATCCATCCATCCATCCATCTACCCATCTATCTATCCATCCATCTACCCATCTATCTATCTATCCATCCATCCATCCATCCATCCATCCATCCATCCATCCATCCATCCATCCATCCATCCATCCATCCATCCATCCATCCATCCATCCATCCATCCATCCATCCGACTTTAGAAAGAAGGGAAAAAGAAGTAGCAGAGAAAGCAGAAGATGATGAA
This sequence comes from Salmo salar, assembly GCF_965601325.2. Taxonomy (NCBI): domain Eukaryota; kingdom Metazoa; phylum Chordata; class Actinopteri; order Salmoniformes; family Salmonidae; genus Salmo; species Salmo salar. The sequence goes on along the minus strand of NC_138314.1, from coordinate 6,775,662 downwards.
GCCGATGACCCAGTTGACAGAATAGATATAGATAATGACCATGTCGATGTCAAAGCGCCAGCCGCGAGAATTGTCCTCAAAGTCCATGGCGTCTAGACGGTACCCCCCGTGGGGAAACTGACGCCTGGCTATTGGACTAGCTTGCCTCTGGAAACCTGGAGAAGGGTTGGAATGACAGGGAAAAATCGGGTTATACCGACTTTCCTTCTACATCTACATTAATCTTGGACTAGAAAGTGTGCAGTAAGTAATAAATAATAATTCTGTAATCATAAAATAATGATAAAAAACGAATAAATACATGACCATTTAGTCAACTTATCTCTATACCAAGTTTAATTTCCGACTGCAAAAAAATATAACCAATAAGCCTGCTTAATCAAGTCTATACAGTAGAGTCAATAACCCTCACCTCCAAAAATACGGAAAAGTTTCCTGCAGCTTGGGAGCGGCCATTTTGCACAGGTTGCCTTCTGGAAAGTCTGTTTCCGGGAGAGGTATTCCTTTGGGAAGAACGTCCGTGCTGTGTGGTTCAACTCTACAACACAGACAAAGAAAAATGAAAGACCCTTCCTTGGTTTACTATCTCATTCTCTTAGTATCAAACACCATCACTGTTAATCTCTAACTCTTTTGGTAGATTCTGGTCGATTTTGTTATATTTTCTAATCGTTAAATGCTTTGTATTCATGTGTGAATCATACAGGAATCATCATTTTTGGAGATAAAATAAGTGTTTGATTTGAAGTCGTTCAAGGCACAACTACTGCTGTTCCAAGTTTGACCTTGGCTTGGATAATCATCAGAATAATCCCATTTAAAAACCACGCTGTCCAATCATCATCAAGCACCCTTAATGGGTATGAGGTTCTCACAAGTTACCCTTTGCACACAAATCAACCTGCATTCAATCACCTTGCACAATCTATCTGCAATTAGTGTGCAACAAGTTAATAGTGACCCATGTGAACGTAGCTAGGCTACCTAAGCTTTGCTGTGGCAGGTTTGATCCATTTTGAAACCTGTCCTTATTCAGTTTACAGCCCTCCATCGTATTCATGTGTTGAAATAGAAGGCTGATTCTGTTGTATTTTCTGGCCAGTGCTGAGCCCAAGGTATGTAACATTCCCTTGAGGAACTACAGGATCAAAAACACAGACAGTGACGCCTCAGTAATGCACCATGTCCAGATAAGTACGTTTGTCTTGATCTGTTCACGATCTATACAACATGAATCGTCATAAATGCAGTACAGCTGTTCAAATTTGAATTTCATGACAACCAGTCATTTCATTTTGTGGACGATGACAACTGTGGCTTGTGCTCAAGTAAAGTAGTATGTTCTAATTCTCTACAATGATTTCCTATCCTTATCTGTGTCCCTTTGTGACCATTGATACGTGGAAGTACTGGATGGTTCCTAGCCTTGGGACCAGTCTGTTTAGCTATTCCACTCCTTGTCCTCCCTGTCATATGGCTAAACAGACTAGTACCCAGGCTAGATGGTTCCACCATGGCTCTTCCTACTGCAGTCTTCTATAGAGCAGTGGTCATGAGAGAGACAAGGAGAAAATGATTTGGATACTGTGCTCACCCGTCTGGAAGAAGACGTGAGTGATGGTGGTCCTGCAGAGTGGGCAAGGGGTGTTGGTTGGGCTGTTCTTAGCCAGGGTACGGAGGCAGGGCTCACAGAAGATGTGGTTACAGGGGTGGCACATGTAGGGGCTGAAGTAAACATCCAGACACACAGCGCAGATGAAGCCCTCTCTGTCCCTGGCACTCACATCCTCCTCCTCACTGCTGCTCGATGGGTTCCCTGTCGAACTCTGCAGAGACACAGAACACGACAATGGAGTTGCTTAGTTATTTCAAAAGAACAGGACAAAAACAGACGGATCATTTGGGTTTCCTGTGGAACTCTAGGACAGCAAATGGCACAATGACACAACCCAGTCAACCCATTCAAGGCTGTACTATAACCCATATAACCTTTGAACTCTTTATGAATCTCAGATGAGGCTGGCAGTAGCCATTTGTGAGAATGTGTTATTTTCCCCCTGAGATTGCATTCCATAATGTGTTCTATTCCCCTAATATTCTATTCCATTAATCTATATTTGATGTGTGGGCAGGTGTACCGGTGAAGGCCTGATGAAGTGGGGTGAGTTGAGGGTTTGGTAGATATGAAATAAAATGTTGAAATCAGGTGACGTAAGCCACTGTTTGTAATGATGCTAGGCCTATAAAATCTTCCAATATATTATTCTGACAAATGTCAGTTAGTCAAGAATTTTGCCCCTACTGCATATCACAAGCGTACAGTATACAGTAGAATAGTGATGAATCAAAGCTTTTATAGAGAGCTGCTTTGCTCCAGTAACTAAAAGCGAAGACAGTCTGAGTCCAATAAGCGTGTTCCATTACTAACTTGGAGATGGGTTTGCATTAGCAGGTACTCTAAATCTGGGAAAAGTCTGACATCCCACTAAGCCATTTATAGGCCTGGCACCTAATTTAGGTTAGAACTGGGGCAGTAGAGACAACTATTTTGCTGGGGGGGAATGGCTACAGTGGTGCAACTGAGATGTTAGATATTTGGTTAAAAAAATAGGAAGCAGACAGCCCAGTTCTTCAGACACTCTAGGGCAGGGGTTCCAAAACCTTTTCACTCAGGCCCCCGTATTGTGGAACACCCCCCCCACCACCCCCCCTCCGCGCGCTCACACCACGTCTATTTCTGTGGGCAAAAGCACTGTTCATGACAAACTGTTCACACCTCTCTTGTTGGCGGAGAGAAAATGTTGCAGGTTAAAAGCTTATTTACTGAAATTCTACATTTGAAAAAAAACAAGCTAAAAAGGGCTAGTTGAGTTGATCTGGACATTTCTGACAAGTTATACATAGCCCTCTAAGGTATGCAATGACTGACATAACTAGAGGAAAATGAATGACTACACCTTGTGTATTCTACTATTACACCTTTCAAAAGAAAGTTGAAAAGTTGAAAGCAGGGCTGAGTCCCCCCCCCCCCAAAAAAAAAAATGCTCAAGGGGACCATCACAAGACACTGAAAAAAACGGATGAATACACACCTCATGCACATTGTATTTGTTTTTAAATGTATCTATTCTACCTTATTGTTATCAGAAAGTCGCTTTCTTTTTGAAAGACAGCGAGAGAGAGAGAGAGAGAGAGAGAGAGAGAGAGAAAGAAAGAAAGAAAGAAAGAAAGAAAGAAAGAAAGAAAGAAAGAAAGAAAGAAAGAAAGAAAGAAAGAAAGAAAGAAAGAAAGAAAGAAAGAAAGAAAGAAAGAGAAATAGAAAGAAAGATCCACAGTTGACTCACTCCCCTCTCATATCAGGGACTCTTCCATTCCTAACATTCATAGTTTGTTGGGGAAATGCAAAATACGGACTCTTGATCAGCGCCTGGGGGTATCTTCATCCTACTCCCCACCAGGGCTCCCATCCCTCCCTACTATTTGGTATCTGCATGTAGCCTACAGGAGCCTGGAACCCCCCCCCCCCCCCATTATTACCTCTTTCACGCCGTCAACTCCCAAGGTGTGTCATTACCACGGAACACAACACAGACCATGGAATAGTCGTGTAATCACGGCCACAGCTCTCCCCTGGCTGCAGACACACACACACACACACACACACACACACACACACACACACACACACACACACACACACACACACACACACACACACACACAGGGTGGAAAGTAGCTCTCCCAGAACTGAGTAAAAATATACAGTACAGCCAGCATTCCCAAAGACACAACTAGAATAATAACACATAGACATACAATGCTGAACTGGCAGTGTTAAAAGCTTAATCTTGTCACAGAACACAGCATAACACATACAAAATAACAAACAAAATGACTTCATGTGTACTGGGTCGTTCCATGAAATTGGTGCCTTTTGCGTATCTTTGATACACTATATGACCAAGAGTATGTGGACACCTGCTTGTCGAACATCTCATGCTGGGCGATTAGGCCTGGCTCGCAGTCGGCCTTCCAATTCATCCCAAAGGTATTCGATGGGGTTGAGGTCAGGGCTCTGTGCAGGCCAGTCAAGTTTTTCCACACCGATCTAGACAAACCATTTCTGTATGGACGCATCGGTCTAAGGCACTGCATCTCAGTGCAAGAGGCATCATTACAGTCCCTGGTTTGAATTCAGGGCGGGACACAATTGGCCCCCCGTCATCCGGGTTTGGCCGGAGTAGGCCGTCATTGTAAATAGGAATTTGTTCTTAACTGACTTGCCTAGTTAAATAAAGGTAAAACTAAAAATGTATTGTGCACGGGAGCATTGTCATGCTGAGACAGGAAAGGGCCTTCCCCAAACTGTTGCCACAAAGTTGGAAGCACAGAATCACCTAGAATGTCATAGTATGCTGTAGCGTATAGATTTCCCTTCACTGGAACGAGGGGTCATAGCCCGAACCATGAACAACAGCCCCAGACCATTATTCCTCCTCCACCAAACATTTTCACCTGGCACTATGCATTCAGGCAGGTAGTGTTTTCCTGGCATCCGCCAAAACCAGAATCGTCTGTCAGACTGCCAGATGGTGAAGCGTGATTCGCATTTCCACAGCTCCAGAGTCCAATGGCGGTGAGCTTTACACCACTCCAGCTGACGCTTGGCAATGCGCATGGTGATCTTAGGCTTGAGTGCGGCTGCTCAGCCATGGAAACCAATTTCATGAAGCTCCAGACTAACAGTTCTTGTGCTGACATGGCTTCCAGAGGCAGTTTGGAACACGTTAGTGAGTGTTGCAACCGAGGACAGACAATTTTTAACACGCTACGTGCTTCAGCACTCTGGCGGTCCCGTTCTGTGAGCTTGTGTGGCCTACCACTTTGTGGCTGAGCCGTTGTTGCTCCTAGTCATTTCCACTTCACAATAACAGCACTGACAGTTGACCGGGGCAGCTCTAGCAGGGCAGAAATTTGATGAACTGACTTGTTGGAAAGGTAGCACCCTATGACGGTGCCACGTTGAACGATGTTGCTGAAATAGCCGAATCCACTCATTTGAAGGGGTGTCCACATACTTTTGTATATATAGTGTATAACGATAGTAGCCACAACTACTGTGTGTTTTTAATTCAGTGTTCATAAATCCTGACCCTGTGAACCCACGGTGTATACAGGCTTTTGTTTTATCTCAGTACTCTATTTGCCTTGAAGTAATGTCCAACTCCTCAGTACAACAGTTTAAGTTCCACTCACAGCATTCAAACTGGCATCTTCAAGTAATGTAGTCATCTAGCCAACTCCATAACTCCATCCATAGCAAGTCACTCATAACAATGCACAAAACCAATCTCATAATCATATGGCCACAATTATATCAGCTAGGACAACATTGTATGTGTAATGTGTATGGCAGCTTCTACGTATGCTAATTGCCATCATGCCCACAGAGAATGATGTCAGAAACAAAACAACAGCCAGTCACAATCATTCCAGTCCAGCAACGTGACTGTGGATCTGCACCGGCCAATCCAACTGGAATCTGTTCTTTTGTTTGGGTGGTTTTGAAGGGCTCTCTGCCCAAGCGTCATCATGCAGCCAATTCAGATATAACCCCACTTTAACTGCACAGACAATGGCTATTGAGTCAAGCTGGCCGCTGATGGGGCTTGTTTAGAGTCAGCGGGACACCCACACTCACATACACGGGCGCACACACACACAGGCCACATGCACACGTACATGCACAGTGGAGGCTCCTGAGGGGAGGACGGCTCATAATAATGTCTGGAACGGAGCAAACGGAATGGCATCAAACACATTGAAACCATGTGTTTGATACCATTCCACCTATTCCACTCCAGCCGTTACCACGAGCCACCCCCCCCCCCCCCCAATTAAGGTGCCACCAACTTCCTGTGATGCACACACATGCACGCAGGCACACGCACACACATACACTGACATTGATGGGCCTCTCGAGAGTCAGTAATCAGCCCACACAGTTACTCAACATGTAATGCAGAGAGAGAGAGAGAGAGAGAGAGAGCGAGAGAGGTGAGGGAACAATTAACTTTGTTCCACAGCATAGTACACGGTTGCCTTGTTTTTGTCAATAAATGCCTCATACACTTTGGCTAAAATGAACTTCATGTGCCTACACCACCCGCTTTGTCTGCATACAACAAAGCTCCGTCCTTGCCGTGACTTGTTTGGCACAGGGACACGTTGGCTAAAGAAACAAAACCGGAACCTCGTCTATTGAGACACATTGGCCGTCTGCTACAGAGCTGAACCATTTACATATGATATACTCCAGTATGCAAACGCTACAGTGTGCAGAAACACACACGGGCACGCAAGTCGTCACACACACTGCACACAGCGCACTGCTTGGTATTTGTGTTAATGACACACTGTTGTAGTAGTGCTAAAAGCATGCATACAACAACCCAATGTCCTGAATTGTTCATGGGGTTCGTAGCTCTTTCTTTCAGTCAAATGACCTAGTGGTCCTCATGGGTGGAATATTACTAATATTTTCCATGGTTTCACAATTGATAAACGTTATTTCTCAAAACAATGCCGAAAATCTGGTGTTTCTGTGTCAAACAGTTTTGTTGTATTTCAGTCTTCTGTGATGTATATAAAGCGTAATATTGGGATGCGAACTGAAAATGTAATGCATTTCAACTCTATATCTGACATGGTACAGGTGTCTTCTGTTTTTATCACATAACCATCTGTGTGAGGTGTATACTTTTGTGTCAGAGTAGATTTGTTTAAGACTACCAAGAAACACTCTGTGTGAATCTGATTTAGACCACTGCAGTAAAAGGTTAACCGGATCAATAAAGTCATCTAAGCTTGTGTGAGAAGCGTTAATGGCCTTTTGTATTTAAATGAATCCGAAGTTTCACTTCCATACAGCTGGTCCTTTATCAGGAAGCAAGAAGTGATGGCTTCAAACTGTGGTCAGTCAAAGGAAAAAGACACACTGTCCATACCACGTCATGTCAACATGGAGAATTGGAAAATATTTGGTACATACGTTGATCACTGAGATTCCAACCTATTTTCCCCTTCTCAAAAAGTTTGCTGAATTCCCAATGCATCATCACTATGCTTTCAACCATCTAAAAGCACAAGCAAATTCCAATGGGAAATCCTGTCTGATTGTTGGTTGAGTTGTCACCTACAGTGAACCACTGCACTTTCAACCATTTCAAATCACAGCAAAGTTGAAATGGGAATACAACGTTAGCTATTTTGTTTATTTATACAGCAACGTAATGCGTTATCACTGCGCTCCGTCTAATAGCGTAACCAAATGACCTGGATTGCATTAAAGTACATGGTGCAAGGGATCGACGTCGTTTGAGATTCTGTGCAGATTCTCATAGCAAATTGTGAAGATTTCCACAGACCTGCGACCCCGAACATGCACCCTTTCTATGATTACATTAAGACGATTTATTGTTACAGTAACCTCAAAACGTGGCCATGGATGTGTTACTCGTTTTAAGGTTGAATAAATACTGTTACATTAGTTTGTAAGATAGCCTTAACATTAAGCAATTTACCGTCTTACAGAAGTAATATTCAATTGTATTTGGTTGACAACGCAACCAAATATCAACATTTAATGGAGATGTATCTACTGCTTGGATTGTTAGAGCTGAGCAGCTGGCTTAATCTTATTCTTTTATTTCTTTAACCTTTATTTTAGGTTGAGATGGAGACGTGAAACCAACATATCATTTGTTAACTTGTTGCAAGTTAATAGGCTATTTACCGTATTGCAAAAGTGATATTGAATTGCGTTATGGTTGTCATGCAACCAAATATCAACATTTGAAGGAGAAGTTTCTTCTGCTTGGACATCTGTGCTTTAATTCCAGTTTGCCTAAAAATGAATCATTTATATTTTGGATTCACGTCTACATTTCAAACACAAATCAAAGTTAAAGAATATCACTAAATCAAGTCAAATCAAACTTTAACTGCACTTTTAAATACAGTTTGACTTGATTGAATCATATTCTTTAACTTTGGTTTATGGTTGAGATGGAGACGTGAATCCAACATATGTATTATTAACTTGTAGATTACATTGGAAATCAACCAAAGCTTGAAACCCTAGGACTATATGTATTGTCTATTTACAGTTGAATCCTGGGCTGAATTACTTCTCAAATGCAATACAGGCCTAAATCACATCATTGATGATATATGAGTGATAAAGTATGGTTATGTTTCATTTGCTCTGTTGAACCTACCCTTTGGAATGACTTCGATAGCAACAGTGAATCTATTAAGTCGACATTTCTCAACAATCATTCTCATCATAGCACATTGGCAGTAGTCAGTGACAAATATCAAAGCTGAGCAGGGCTGGGCTATGTTAACACTCTGGATGAGAAACCAAAGGGAAAGCTGTAGATAGATCAACTCTCCAGTATGAGGTGCTGTAACGACTATAGTTTGTTTTCTTATAGTGGATATTGCGTTGAAGATCTGACATTGTTTCAAAGGTAGAGCTTCAACATATTTTATACAGGGTGTGTCTATGTTGAAAATGAGTTACTGTGATGACATAATCCTGTGGTTGAAATTGTACCCTCAAAACAACAGTCAATCCTTTTTTCAAATCCAATGTATTTGCCACCTTGATTCCACATCATAATACGTTGACAAATTAAGTTGAAACAACATTGGTAATAACCAGTTTGTGCCCAGTGGGAGTATACTGTTGAGCAGCAATAATCTTGTATTAAAGGTGAAGTTCAGTATTTTACAACTTAATGTTAGATGGTACTTCACCCTGAAAGTAGTCTATAGGTCAGGAGAAACTGTAATACATTGTTCAGTTTTATTTAAACAGCCACTACTAACTTTAGCCAACTCTAGTTAAAAAACAATTGCGGTCTCTCTCACCTGTCTATTCTCCAGCAGCTGGCTCTGTCTCCATCTCTCTCTCCTCCTCTGCCTCTTCCTCAGACTCTTCATCCTGTTCCTCTCTCTTTTAGTCATCCTCCTATCCATCGCTGCTGGAGCAGGGGACAAGGGCACAGCCGGAGTCAGCGTCTGAGTCACCACCCCCATCACACCACTACCCCCTGCCTCTCCTCCCTCCTCCTCTTCCTCTTCCTCTTCTTCTCCCTCTTCTTCCTCCTCCTCTTCCTCTTCCAGCTCTAAGCTGCTGTGGGAGAAGAGGCGTGTCCGAGTCCTTCTTCTCGGGGACAATCGGCCAATCCCAATCCCTGGCTCTACCCAGAATGCACCTGGCTCTCTAACCGTGTACATGCCACATCGCGTTTCTGTGATGTCCATCCTTTGCGACAGACTCCTTGGTGACAGAGTGGAGGTTCTGATTCGGATGGATGGGCGGAGTAGGGTGGGAGAGATGGAGCCGGAGGCTTGGCGTGGAGACCTGAGGGTGGTGCTAGATCGTTGGTAACTGGCATGGGGTTGTCCAGGTGAGGGTAGTCCTCTCTGCAGTCTCCCCTGACCCTCTGGAGCCTCCATGGTGTTAGTCTGAAGAGGGTTAGCGTTACTGTTTGTAAAGCTTTGTGTCCTGCCCCTCCGGTCCTCTCTGTCCCATGTTCTCTCCCTGTCCCTGTCCCTGTTTCTATCCCAGTCACTCGCTCTGTCTCTCTCTTGGTCTCTGGTCTCTCTTTCTCTGTTTCTCTGGCTGTCTCTTTCTCTGTCCCTATCCCTCTCGTGGTCTCTATTTCTCTCACCTGCACTCTCTTTATCTCTGTCCCTCTCTCTCTCTCTGGTTCTCTCTTCTGCAGTCCCTCGTTCTCTCTCCCTCTCCCTATCACAGTCTCTATTCCTCTCTCCTGCTCTCTCTCTGTCCATCTCTCTGTATTCCTCACTACGAGCAGTTCGATGTGCCTTTCTCCCAGACAGCATCAGCCTTGCTATCTGCTCCACCCCAGCTGAGCGAGCGTCGCTCTCTGGTCCACCTGGATCAACGTACCTTAACCGAGGCCTGACCTCTAGACACAGGGCTTCAGCCACACACCCCAGCTCACAATCACTGTCTTCTCCACTACCACCACCACCTACGTCACCATCAGCAGCAGCACCATAAAGACTGGTGGCTCCCACACGCGAGCACATGACCCAGCTCTCTCAGCCCTCACCAGTACACCTGGTATATGCCCACCCAACCTACCCTCTCTTCTAATCCAATCACTCCAGATGGCCACCTGTCTCTCTGGTCCTCTCTCCCTCTCTCTCTCTCCCTGTTCTGGTCGCTGGTGGTTCTGGATGCCCGGGCCTATAGCTCTCTCAGGGCTCAGAGGAGCGTTCGAGCACACCGTCGACCCCCAGATGTTCACAGATTTGAGCAGAGCAGAGTGGCCACCTGCCCTACCCTGGTGTCCCCCTGGGACATACTGCACTGTTGACAAAGCTATAGCCCCCCTGGTGAGCCCCAGCACAAAATGGGTGCATTCAGTCTCCCAATTGTCCTGCGGGGCCTATAGAAAACATGCAGCCACACAGCATAACAATGCAGTCATTGAACACAAAAACAGAAGGCAAAATAACCAGAGTTTTTGTTTTCAACAAACTTGGTCAGCTCTTTCACTTTCTGGTTAATCAGCAGGGTGAGTGTGTGTGTGTGTGTGTGTGTGTGTGTGTGTGTGTGTGTGTGTGTGTGTGTGTGCGTGTTGGCGTGCGTGCGTAAGTACATTTCAGTGGAATTTCAACAAGGCAGAAACGATAAATAGATGAGTACATTAACTTGTGTATTTTAATCGTAATGATTCATGTTGCATTACCATAAATACTTTAATTAATGAGTAACTGCTGATTTAATAACTTTTGAGGGGGGAATAATCTATTGATTTAAGAGACAACATTTCTTATAAAATAGCATTTAGTGGGTGATGTTAGTGGGTGGTGGGCAGTCAAGGTCTTTGTTTGGGAAACCGAAAATGGTCAATATTTTTATCATGAATTAGAAGGTGCGATTTGAAATGGTTAGATTTTTGTAGTACATGTAAAAGCAATGAGTGAGAGGCCCATTCAATCCGTGAGAGAATAGCCCAGCCAGTTTCTGTGCAGCAAATCCTCGACGATGTGAAATGCAAAGGCTACCAGCGTAGCCACATGCCACTACTAGTCCGTTGGTGGGAAACAGAATCAGAAATCGTTCATAGTGTAGCATACACAAAATCCGCGTGTTGGGCAGGACTTCATTTTACGGTATAGACATTATGTAGGCCTACTTAACTACACGGTGAAATGGTAATTACGTAATAATAATTCATGTAGGCCTATTATTACTTGTTTCTATGGGATTTACCACTTGACACTCAATACGATCCCATCTATGAGCAGCATGTAGGCATTTAGCCTATCGGCAACAGACAGTGAAGAGTACTCCCACAACAGAGAAATTACAGGATAGAGAACATTCAAAAGAAAAGCTTGCGTGTTCAGGTGTGAAATGTTCATCTAACCTCAGTATTTATGTTTAACCAGAAGACGGGTATGGAAATCATAAGTAATATAATAGGCTAATATAAAACAGTTGAAAAAAAAACAATGATGTTTGGAAACATGAAAACTCATAGGCGGGTGTTGGTTTGTTAAACGACCTTGGCTATAGAAAGCATGGGATTTTAAGAAAAGCGCGTGAGCGAGTTCTCTCTCACGTTCACTCTTTCCTCAATAGTGCTTTAGAAACCACAATGAGCTCTGGCGTAGTTCTCCTTCCTTGCAGCAGATGGCAGCAGATTTCTGCTCTGGACTCGTGCATGGAGCTGTCCATGGTCTTTGAAACACAACGCGGTCCACTCATTTTGAGGATGGGCCTTTTTTTTCAATCACATTAAGAATTACATATATTATGAATTAAGTACCATTTATACTTCAATTATTCTATATCACATTGTGAAATGTTCATGTTTTTTTCCCCAGATAAATCAGTCGTATTTTTCTTTTGTTGTCATCTGTTGAAGAGAATCACTCTCCCTCTATCCAATGTCCGATGAGATTAAACGCATTTTCAGTTTTGGATTCAATTTTTTTAAAAAAATATCAATGACACAAACCAAGTTACTTGTAATGCAGAAGTAGTTACTCGAAATGCAGAAAACGGCTTTAGTTATTGCATAATTTGATTAGGCTACAGAGGTAGATAAGAATCGATAGGCTATGAGAAAAGGTTAAAAAAGAAGATACAAAAGTCGAAAATGAAACAGAAGAGGAAGGAAACCAGGGGAGAAGCTCTGCTTTTTATCTGTCGTCTGCTACCACCGAAACGACACACTGCCAGGGAGAGCAGGGCAACAAAACTCCGCCGCGACCTCATGGCAGTCTGACGTACACCTACCGCCGCTGGTATAAATGAATTCACGGCGTCACCAGGCGCAGATGATTTGAAGGACCAGTGAGCGCCCCGGCCGTCAACACACACATGCAGACACACACACACACACACACACACTCACTCACTCACACACACACACACACAGCAATCTGCGTCATGCGTCGCCGGAACGAAGGAACAGGCACGGGAACTCCGATGGACCCCGTTAGTACCCACACCGGCTCCAGCACGAGGGACTGACCGAGCCTCCAGATTCCCCCCTTTGGCTCCCCTGTCCTATCCTTACAGGGTGCACCGTGTGTGTGTCTCGGACCCTGAAGAACTATGGATTTTATCAATAACGGCAGTGAAAGTAACAATACGAACACAGCCTTCCCCGACGTTGTGGATGTCATTCCAGAGTGGGGTGACAATGACAACGAAAAGGGGTCTAGAAGTGCTCCCGAGGTGGAGCTGAGTTACCAGGTGATCACCTCTCTGCTGCTCGGCGCGCTCATCCTCTGTTCCATATTCGGCAACGCGTGCGTTGTCGCGGCCATCGCGCTGGAGAGGTCGCTCCAGAACGTGGCCAACTATCTGATTGGCTCGTTAGCCGTCACGGACCTCATGGTATCCGTTCTGGTACTACCCATGGCGGCCCTCTACCAAGTCCTGAACAAATGGACCCTGGGACAGGAGATATGTGATATTTTCATCTCTCTGGACGTGTTGTGCTGCACGTCGTCCATTTTGCATCTGTGCGCAATTGCCCTGGACAGGTACTGGGCTATCACAGACCCCATAGACTATGTGAACAAACGGACACCCAGGCGAGCGGTGCTGCTGATCAGCGTGACTTGGCTGATTGGGTTCTCAATCTCCATCCCGCCCATGTTAGGCTGGAGGAAAGCCGAGGACAGGGCGAACCCGGACGCCTGCACCATCAGCCAGGACCCGGGCTACACCATCTACTCCACGTTCGGAGCTTTTTACATCCCGCTTATCCTCATGCTGGTCCTCTACGGGCGGATATTCAAGGCAGCCAGGTTCCAGGTTTGGAAAACTGTGAAGAAATCGGAAAAGGCAAAAGTGTCGGACAAATGCTTGGCCGTGTCGCCGGCTATTTTCCACAAGAAGATCAACGTAGAGGCGGGGGGCAAGAACTGGAAACACAGTGTGGAACCTACATCCAAGTCCTCGTGCGTAAACGGCGCGGTGAACCACGGGGAGAACTGCGAGTCGTTGGAGATCATAGAGGTTACCAACCAATCTAAAAACCACCTGCCTCTCCCCAACACTCCACAGTCTTCACACGAGGTTGAGAACAGGAACGAAAGGAACGCTGAAGCTAAGAGGAAAATAGCTCTGTCCAGGGAGCGGAAAACGGTCAAGACTCTCGGTATCATCATGGGGACTTTTATTTTCTGCTGGCTACCGTTTTTCATCGTGGCGCTGGTCTTGCCTTTCTGTGCGGATAGCTGTTACATGCCAGAGTGGCTGGGTGCCGTCATCAACTGGCTGGGCTATTCGAACTCTCTCTTAAACCCGATCATTTATGCCTACTTTAACAAAGACATCCAAAGTGCTTTCAAAAAAATTATCAAATGCAAATTCCATAGACAGTGAGCCGTTCATTAGTAAAGTGTTTACGTTTACTTCATTCCAATGATGGAGTGTATGAAACGCACAAAAGTAACGTGTTATTTTCAGGGATTGTCTCTAGCCTACGGTGTGAATTAGAAACAGAATAGCCTATGGGTCATATACAGTGAGACGTGGAGAGAGACGTGCAGTATATTCGTAGGCCTATTATGCTGTGTACGCTGCTCCTGTGTAGCATATTCGATGTTGTAGATATCTGCAAGGCATCGTTGTATTCCCATGCAAGACGTGTTATTCAAATACAATTCACAGAATTCATGCATTCCATTCACGTGACCTGGTCTCAGAGCATTTCGTATTATTCTGTACGTAAATCCGAGACACTATATTTAGTATGATATGTTACGTTTCGTATGGTATGTATCCACGAGACACGAAGGTTTCCGTCCTACATCATACCAGCTTTGTAGCACTGAAACAATAAAAAACTATCGAAATACTACAACTTCTGCGTGTAATGTCCACTCTTTAAGCACAAACATAGAGGGAAGCTTTCAATGGCAGTTGAAAAAGAAATCAAAGAAAGACAATTCATATTTGAGATTAAATTATTTGAATATAATCTGTTATTCTGGAATTCAGGTGATTTATTTTCAAGCACGGCCAATTACGCACAGACAGCCAATTAGGCAATAGGCAATTTTTTTTAGGCAATGTTGAATGAAGCTTAGCTCTAATAGGACACGGACAGTTAACGCATAAGTATATATGAGACAAATTTAAAAATATAGTTGACTGAATATGAAATTATTTTCAGAGGTGTGAGATATTGATGTTATTGGGTGAGAGACCTATGTATGGGTGTTGCATTGATCTGCAAAGTAAATGGGTATTGAGCTAAACAGTTGCAACAGTTACATCTTCCATCAACTCCATCTAATGCAAAAGGAGATGTACAATTTTCAAAAGTGGAAACAGCCATTACAGTTCAGATAAGGTTAAAAGGGTGGGATCTTTCTGTCGCACACACACACACACACACACACACACACACACACACACACACACACACACACACACACACACACACACACACACACACACACACACACACACACACACACACACACACACACACACACTTATTACAGAGGCAGGCAGGGGCATTGGAACGGGTTCAGAGCTAGCTATAAAGGCAACATTAACTTGAGACACCTTGAATTGCATTACAATAACGATTCTAACCACATACATAATGCAGTACATTGATTCTAACCATACATTCAATTGCATTATGTAGATCAGAACGTTTCATGTAAATATGTAACAGATCCTGAAATGACTCAGAAATGCATTGCTTTCGAATCACAAACTCTCTATGGCACCTAAAATGAATACATCAGAAAAAGACAAACCGTGGAATAGGTTACACATTATTTTACAGAACCATCACTGACTCCCAGGCAGCACAGCTGTTTGGCCTATCCTCATAGCAATAAAGCTAGCAGCTGTAGTCATAATGTGGGTGGAGGTGGTAGACTGGAGAAGCATGGAGCAGGTCTATTCTCCCCCTTACCTTAACCATAAGGAAAATATACACCTGACTTCAAGGCAGTGAAGTAACTTAAAGGTCCAATCCAGCCATTTTTATCTCAATATCAAATCATTTCTGGGTAACAATCAAATGCGTTACTGTGATTGTTTTTAGTAAAAATGGTCAAAAAGAAACAAAGCTTCTTTCTCAAGTGATAATTTAGCTAGGACTGTCTGGGAGTGGTCTGAGTAGGGAGCGGAAAACTAGCTGCTATTGAAACTGGAACTCTCTTTCTTATTGGTCTATTAACTTACTTACCGGCTGGTAATGTCACCAGGCAGGCAAAACTCCATCCCACCAAAACAGGCTGACATTTCAGCCAGTCTTTTCAAACAGCTCTTACACTAAAATGGCATTAATCATTATTTTCACAATTTCACAGTATTATTCAATCTTCATAGTGTATAAATATATATATATATATATATATATATATATATATAAACACAGGAAAATGAAGTTGTTGACTGCACTGGGCATTTAACCTAACTTTGGGGCTATATGTGTTCATCCTGTTGTTGCCACCAGGGTTTAAACTACTCTGAGGGGGTTCCCTGTAAAAGTGTAGTCTGAGTACCAGTCTTTTCAGCTAACATTCCACTCCTTGCCACTCCTGTCATTAGCTTCTTAAAAAAAATAGCTGTGTCATTTTTATTCTAGCCTTGAAAATACAGTATTTCAACATCATGTCTAGATGATGAAAGGCTACTCTGATCACTTGTGCTTGGCTGCCAAATGTATAGTAGGCCTAATATTTAAACGGAGGAAATGTTATCACAAGCATTATTTTAGCGACGTCCCTCCTAATGAAAATAACCCCTATCCTGCTGATGAACAGCTCACATCACTTGATATGTTTTTATGGATGAGAAAGTGAACATGCAATTTCCAAATAGAAGCTCAGTGGGGAATCAGGGATTCCTCGCTTTGCGATCTATTGCTTACCTCAACAGCCAGGATTTTATTAAATAGGCCTACCCACTGGGCACACCACGTCATTTCAACATGGAAATATGGGTAATATTTGGTTGAGATGTTGATCAAAGAGATTTCAACCTTTATTCACCCACTCAAAAAGAAAGCCAGGAGTTTATTGAATTCCCATTGTGTTATCACTATGTGTTCGACCATAGTCCGAGTCGATAGTCATGTAATAATAAGGAATTCCCCTCGACCACGCCAACAAAATCAACTTAAGTTCTTGTGAACATTACAAGTTTTGAACTTCTATTTGCTATCAATGGCCTGTAGGCCTCATTGACCTGAGCTCTTACAACTTGTTTTTGAGTTAAAAAAAACATAATGTATGGATTATTTTGACTATAACAAATACTCAGATGAAACATATTGTGCTATTTATCATAGACTACTTTGTGTCAAAGTTGAACAAGGACTCTCTCCTCCTCACCAGTGTCATGATCAGAGATATGATCAAGAGCCTCATTCAGTTTGGTCATTGTGCTTCTACAGAATGAATTGTGAGCAAGGCCTCAAAAAAGCTTTATATACCAGAGCTGCGAGAGAAGTTCTATATATTACTGAAACAATGTTGCGATTGTTTGTGAGAATGCCAACAGGTGTGGTTCCCGTGGGGGAAAGATTCTATTGGGGAAAGGTTCCCGTGGGGGTTGCCATGGAAGCCGAGTGAGGTGTGTGTGTGTGTGTGTGTGTGCGCTCAAACACACATACACGTGGGGGTCTGGGAGAGGAAGTGTGTCCATATGATGAATGGACATGTGCCTGAACTCAATTTTATACACTAATTGCAGTCTCACCAATTCATTTCTAATGACCGGTCAAAATGACCGGGAACACCACGTGTACAAAAGTTAAATAAAACACCCAAAATGTTATGAAAATCATCAAAATGTATTTTGTATGTTCAGATGCCCTGTGTGAACAAAGTCATGGGACCTTATGACAATCAGATTAAATTAACTACATTTTTCAGAGAGAAAACTTGTAAATCGGTCCAATCGCCCGGAACACAGCAGGAGGGTTAATGTTCAGGTTGGTAGGTAGCTAGCACTCACTTACGTGGCTGCTAACACTGTCATGAAAAGGGGTATGAGGGAAGAGGGAAGGAATACAATATTACGTTTGTAGTGAGAACGCTCGGGAGGAGGCAATATTAAAAGGTAATCTTTAGACCTTGTACTTCTCTTAAATGTAGTTTTGTAATTTACTAAAACAACCAGACAACAAGAAAATGTCACTTAATAAAGGTAAAGTTTTTGCTGTGAACCAATGTGGTAACCTAGGTAACCACAGGTTGTTTTCCCCACAGGCGGGCAGGGACGTGAAGTTATGTGCTTTTGGAGTATCCAAAAGTCCAACCAAATTCCAATGGAAAAACTATATCTGTTTTTTTTCTTTTAGTTGTCATGTAAATATCACTGCACTTTCAACCATTTAAAAGCACAACAAAGTTAAAATGTGGATACAATGTCAGATATTTTGTATTTATACAACCCCTTAATGTGTTATCACTGTGCTTCATCTAATAGCAAAACCAAAATACCTGGATTGTATCTGAAATTACATTAAAAGTGCATAGTGCAAGGGATCGGTGCTGCTCGAGATTCTGCGCAGATTATTATGTCAATTGTGAAGATCTCCACCTGTGACCTGTGACCTTTGCATGCTATCTTAAACATGCACACTTTCTATGATTACATAAGAAGACTTTTATGGTTACAGCAGGCTAATCTCCAAATGTGGCCATGGATGTGTTATATAGTTTATGGTTTAATAAATACTGTTACATTAGTTTGTAAAATAGCCTTAACTTTAGGCTATTTACTGTATTATAAAATTAGCAAAAGTATTATTGAATTGTGTGTGGTTGACAGTGCAACCAAATATCAACATTTAAAGGAGATGTATATTTTGTGTCAATTACTTAGTCTGGATTTAATTCCAGTTTGTCTACAAATTAATAATTTATATGTTGAATTCACATCTCCATCTCAACCAAAAATCAAAGTTAAAGAATATGACTAAAGCAAATCAAATTTTATTTAAAGTTCATTTAAAGGTTGATTTGATTTAGTCTTATTTGTTAACTTAGATTTTTGGTTGAGATGGAGACATGAATCCAACATATCAATTATTAATTAGTTGTCAAATATGTCCTTCAAATGTTGATATTTGATTGTGTTCACAACCAAACACAATTCAATATCCAGTTTGTCTACAAATGAATAATTGATATGTGGTATTCATGTCTCCATCTCAACCAAAAATCTAAGTTAAGGAAAGAAAATCTGTGCATTTTCCCACTAGTGGTGTGTTTCCACCAAATTGACTTGTTGTGGATAAAACCAGTGCGTGATGACCTACTGCACATTAAGTCTTAATGTAACGAATAAAAATCTAAAGTTCAATGTGTTTATATCACATTTTCAACTCTACCGATGGTTTTATCACAAAAACTGTTGAGTTAAATAACAAATGTGCCTACTCTGGTCTTGGCACGTGCGCTCTAGCCAACAGCTCGCAGATACAGTGTGGGTAGGCTGTGCGGGTAGGCTAGTACACATGTTGAGATTGATTATGAATAAGAGCGAGAATATTTGTATTTGTCAAACAGCAGTCAAGCTTCGATCCTCATGTCATCAGAATAAGACCCGTGATATTTTTCAGAAAGGAGTATCAAGATCTCTGTGCGCTTTCACCACCCTGTGAAGTTCATCATAAATTATTTAATCTGTAGCCTAATAAACTGCATTATTTCCTGAGTTGTAGTGGGAGGACCACCCACCATATCATCATGTAACTAAGTTTACTTTGATATGATGGTTATTATACTGAACAAAAATATAAATGCAACCTAAAAATTCTGAATATTTTACTGAGTTACAGTTCCTTTAAGGAAATCAGTCAATTTAAATGAATTCATTAGGCCCTAATCTATGGATTTCACATGACTGGGAATACAGATATGCACCATGGGACACTCTGTTCACAACGTTGACATCAGCAAACCGCTCACCCACACAATGCCATACACGTGGTCTGCGGTTGTGAGGCCGGTTGGACATACTGCCAAATTCTCTAAAATGACGTTGGAGGCGGCTTATGGTAGAGAAACGAACATTAGATTCTCTGGAAACAGCTCTGGTGTGCATTCCTGCAGTCAGCATGCCAATTGCACGCTCCCTCAAAACTTGAGACATCTTTGGAATTCTGTTGTGTGACAAAACTGCACATTTTAGAGTGGCCTTTTATCGTCCCCCAACACAAGGTCCACCTGTGTAATGATCAAGCTGTTTAATCAGCTTCTTGATATGCCACACCTGTCAGGTGGATGGATTATCTTGGCAAAGGAGAAATGCTCAATAACAGGGATGTTAACAAATTTGTGCACAAAATGTGAGAGAAATAAGCTTTTTGTATGTATGGAACATTTCTAGGACCTTTTTTATTCAGCTCATGAAACATGGGACCAACACTTTTACATGTTGCGTTTATATTTTTGTTCAGTGTATTTCAATATTTGCGCATAAAGGAGATTCCACTGCCATTTCTCGCATAATACATTTTATAGACACAAAAAGATGCCACCATCTCAGCATTTATACAATTCTACTGAAACTACCTGTTTCCAACACAGCAGTCGTTAATTATTTTGGGCCAGTATGACATTACTTGCATACAAACTGTGGATGTCAACATGGTTTATGCTGAAAATTTGTTAAAATGATGACATAATGTCATGAGAATTTTCAATCCCAATGATTATAACTAACAATTATTTAAGCTTTGACCAATCCCCGAGGTTTGTAAGACCCTGGGTTTAATAATAATTAGGCAAAGACTCAGCTTCTGCAAAAGGTTGGTTCTTTATTCACGAGAACGTTCTAAAAATCATATAATGGGCACAGCCTTTTATATAACTCCTACAAGCGCCTACAAGTCTACAAGCGCATCTGTTCCTCCCTGGGTGGAGGAACTTTATCTCCTGTCCTTGGTCTCACAGTACCAAAACATGTCTGTTGTCAGTTCCTCTTTATCACACACAAACACAATGTTCCCACTGTCTCACAATATTCTAGTATTATGTCTAAACACATTGTCTAAGCTTCTGTAACTATTAGGGTGAAATACTTTAGTCATTACTCTTAATGTCATTCAGATTCTCTTATCATTACTTTAAACATATAAATTCCCTTATCACATAATCCTGTGGTTGAAATTTCACCCTCAAAACAGTTGCACATTGATTACTTTTTTCAAATCCAATGTATTTTCCACGTAGATTCCCTCGTCACAATATGTTGACAAATTACATTTGAACAACGGTTGATTCAACCAGTTTGTGCCCAGTGGGTAGGCACTACGCTTTTTTATGGTACTTTAATTAAAATGACTCATTTACTGATGTTTACTCATTTATCGATGTTCTTAAACTCAAATTAATTGGCACAAAACGTGCATCAGACAAAAATATGTATTTGTCTCTGGCTTGCATAGCACAGATGGTGGTTGCCTAAATTCACTGTAGTACGCTAGGCCAAATACACAGTCTAGGCTAGCATATGAATTTGTATTTGTATTTATTATGGAGCACCATTAGCTGCTGCCAAAGCAGCTGCTACTCTTCCTGGGGTCCAGCAAAAAATTAAGGCAGTTTATTACAATTTTAAAAACATTACAATACATCCACAGATTTCACAACACACTCCTGTGCCCTCAGACCCCTACTCCACCACTACCACATATCTACAGTACTAAATCCATGTGTATTGTTAGGTTCTAATTTTCAGAGTAAAAAGCTCACGGACACTAGAGCAGCTTACCCGAGTTTAATTCTTCCCAAATGGTCGATACAGCTGGATTCAAACAAACAGCAATTCACACAAGCACTGATATTTAACCCTTTCTCCTAGGCTGAGTCTCCTCCTCCACAACTGAACAGCCAATGCATCTCCGTTGCTAGACAGAACCTTAGTATTATCTGTTCTTCCTCGCTTCATCTAGCCTGACCTCTACCCCAAAGTGCTCACTCCTCCCCAACTCAAGGCCGTCATGGTTATTGATACCAGACTGTGTCTCTTCTCCTCGCAGAGGATCCCTGATGGCTAACAATAACATATCCTGACATAATGTAAACGTTATACATTACCCTCTCTCCCTCAGTGACATTATTAGGTTCTATGATCTCCACCCGTCTCCCCTACACATTCCAAAGCCATCTAACTCCTACAGATGACCATTAACTTCTGATGTAAAAACCAGTCTCGTTCACGGTTGGACACTATCCTTATGAGCATAACAATGTTCTAAGTTTCACCCAGAATCTAACAGTATGTATAGTGCGTATGTTATTGTGTGTGTGTGCATGTGTCTGTGCCAATGTTTGTGTTGCTTCACAGTCACCGCTGTTCCATAAGGTGTTTTTTTAATCTGTTTTTTAAATCTAATTTTCCTGCTTGCTTCAGTTACTTGATGTGGAATAGAGTTCCATGTAGTCATGGCTCTATGTAGTATTGTGTGCCTCCCATAGTCTGTTCTGGACTTGGGGACTGTGAAGAGACCTCTTGGGGCATGTCTTGTGGGGTATGCATGGGTGTCCGAGCTGTGTGCCAGTAGTTTAGACAGACAGCTCGGTGCATTCAACATGTCAAAACCTCATAAATAAAAGTAGTGATGAAGTCAATCTCTCCTCCACTTTCAGCCAGGAGAGATTGACATGCATATTATTAATATTAGCCCTCTGTGCACATCCAAGGGCCAGCCGTGCTGCCCTGTTCTGAGCCAATTCCAATTTTCCTAAGTCCTTTTTTTGGCACCTGACCACACGACTGAACAGTAGTCAAGGTGCAACAAAAGTAGGGCCTGTAGGACCTGCCTTGTTGATAGTGTTGTTAAGAAGGCAGAACATTGCTTTACTATAGACAGACTTCTCCCCTTCTTAGCTACTACTGCATCAATATGTTTTGACCATGACAGTTTACAATTTACTCCAAGCAGTTTAGTCATCTCAACTTGCTCAATTTCCACATTATTTATTACAAGATTTAGTTGATGGTTTAGGGTTTAGTGAGTGTTTTGTTCCAAATACAATGCTTTTAGTTTTACAAATATTTAGGGCTAACTTATTCCTTGCCACCCACTCTGAAATTAACTGCAGCTCTTTGTTGAGTGTTGCAGTGGATTACAAGCCCAGCCTATGAATTAACTTCTAACTTACACGTTGTCGTGTCTTTGGGGTACCATTACACTGAAGATATGTTTATCAATTAGCTCCCTGTAATTATTATCACGCGATTAAACTGATTAATCGTTTAATTGTAATTAACTAGGAGATCGGGGCACCAAGGAGAATATTCAGATTACAAAGCTATAATTTTCCTAATATAACTTTCCTGTACTACAATATTATATTCTATTATAGTATAGGCCGATTATCTTCTGGTTTAAATGGTGTATTTTACCTCTAGTCCAGTCTCATTCCAAACGTCGTAAATTGTTGTATCTGCACGAACCCAGTCTTTACTAAAATCATCCATACATCAATTGTCTTAAAATCATTTATTTACTACACTAAGTAATTAACAGAAAAACATACAAACAGTAATTATCGTCACAAAGGATTGGTAGAGGAATGTGCCCTTGTGGGCTAAACAGTTTTTACGACCCTTTACACACAGGGTGGATTGGGGGGAAGGTGGGGGGGGGGTGCAATTGGGAGGGGGTCAACTGTCCTCCCTGTACCAAAAGAGGCCAACGTCATGACAACGTCTTTGTTTTCACTGTTCCTTTCTTGCACAATTCATGCATGTCCCCTGGCCTCTCTTCCATCCGCTCTCTATTCTTCTTATAGCACTTGAACCAGTAGCCTAGCTCAATGTGTGTCCCAGAAGTAGCAATATAGTTTGGTCACTTATTTTGAGCAATTAAATATCTACAGTGCCATTGGAAAGTATTCAGACCCTTGACCTTTTCCACATTTTGTTAGGTTACAGCCTTATTCTAAAATTGATTAAATAGATTTTCTCCCCTCACCAATCTACACACAATACCCCATAATGACAAAGCAAAAACAGGTTTTTACTAAGAACTTTGAAGCACCTTGAAGCATTTTTGGCAGCGATTACAGCCTCAAGTCTTCTTGGGTATGACGCTACAAGCTTGGCACACTTGTATTTGGGGAGTTTCTCCCAATCTTCTCTACAGATCCTATCAAACTCTGTCAGGTTGGATGGGGAGCGTTGCTGCACAGCTATTTTCAGGTCTCTCCAAAGATGTTCGATCAGGTTTAAGTCTGGGCTCTGGCTGTGCCACTCAAGGACATTCCACAGAGGAACTCTATAGCTTTGTCAAAGTGACCATCGGGTACTTTTTCACCTCCCTGATCAAGGCCCTTCTCCCCCAATTTCTCAGTTTGGCCGGGCGGCCAGCTCTAGGAAGGAACTTGATGGTTCCAAACTTCTTCCATTTAAGAATGATGGAGGCCATTGTGTTCTTGGGGACCTTCAATGCTGCAGAAATGTTTTGGTACCCTTCCCCAGACCTGTGTCTTGACACAATCCCGTCTTGGAGCTCTACAGACAATTCCTTCGACCTCATGGCTTGGTTTTTGCCATGACATGCACAGTCAACTGAAACAGCAGAGTGAGCACCCCTCTATCCACATTGAAGGGACAGTAGTGAAGAAGACAAACTGAAACTGACATCACAGACAAACTGAAATGGTCCACCCACACAGACTGCGCCTCTTCAACCTCAGGAGGCTGACTATATTTGGCTTGTTACCTAAAACCCTGACAAACTTTTACAGATGCACAATTGAGAGCATCCTGTTGGGCTGTATCACAGCCTGGTACAGCAACTGCACCGATCTCAACTGCAAGGCTCGCCAGCGGGTGGTGCGGTCTGCACAACGTGAGGACAGTACAGGTGCATCAAAGCTGGGACCGAGAGACTGAAAAACAGTTTATATCTCAAGGCCATCAGACTGCTAAACAGCAGTCACTAACTCAGAGAGGCTGCTGCCTATATTGAGACTCATATCACTGGACACCTTAATAAATTGATCACTAGTCACCTTAAACAATGCCACTTTAATAATGTTTTAACATAGCTTACATTACCCATCTCATATGTATATATTGTACCTTATATCATCTATTGCACCTTGTCTATGCAGCTCGCATATTCTTATTCCATCCCTTGTTAGATATTACTGCACTGTCGGAACTACAAGCACAAGCATTTCGCTACACTCGCATTAACATCTGATAATCATGTGTATGTGATCAATAAAATATGATTTGATTTGACCTTATATAGACAGGTGAGTGACTTTCCAAATCATGTCAAATCAATTGAATTTACAACAGGTGGACTCCAATCAAGTTGTAGAAACATCTCAAGGATGATCAATGGAAACAGGATGCACCTGAGCTGTACATTGCTTTCAGAAACTATTCACACCCCTTGACTTTTTCCATATTTTGTGTTATAGCCTGAATTTAAAATGGGTTAAATTGTGATTTTGTGTCACTGGCCTACATACAATACCCCATAATGTCAAAGTGGAATTACGTTTTTTTTTTTTACAAATTAATAAAAAATGGAAAGCTGAAATGTCTTGAATACATACACCAGTCTCAAAGTCAACAGTGAAGAGGCGATTGGCCTTCTAGGCAGAGTTGCAAAGAAAAATCCATGTCTCAGACTGGACAATAAAAATAAAAGATTAAGATGGGCAAAACACAGACACTGGAAAGAGGAACTCTGCCTAGAAGGCAGCATCCCAGAGTCGCCTCTTCACTGTTGACGTTGAGACTGGTGTTTTGCGGATACTATTTAATGAAGCTGCCAGTTGAGGACTTGTGAGGCGTCTGTTTCTCAAACTAGACACTCTAATGTACTTGTCGTCTATTGTGGTTAGAGACCGTTTGCGCTGTTCTGTGAAGGGAGTTGTACACAGCATTGTACGAGATCTTCAGTTTCTTGGCAATTTCTCGCATGGAATAGCCTTCATTTCTGAGAACAAGAAAAGACTGACGAGTTTCAGATGAAAGGTCTTTGTTTCTGGCTATTTTGAGCCTGTAATTGAACCCACAAATGCTGATGCTCCAGATACTCAACTAGTCTAAAGAAGGCCAGTTGTATTGCTTCTTTAATGAGCACAACAGTTTTCATCAGTGCTAATATATTTGCAAAACAGTTTTCTAATGATCAATTAGCCTTTTAGAATTATAAACTTGGATTAGCTAACACAAAGTGCCAATGGAACACAGGAGTGATGGTAGCTGATAATGGGCCTCAGTACACCTATGAACAGTTGAAGTCGGAAGTTTACATGCACTTAGGTTGGAGTCATTAAAAACTAGTTTTTCAACCACTCCACAAACTCCTTGTTCATAAACTATAGTTTTGGCAAGTCGGTTAGGACATCTACTTTGTGCATGACACAAGTCATTTTTCCAACAATTGTTTACAGACAGATTATTTCACTTATAATTCACTGTATCACAATTCCAGTGGGCCAGAAGTTTGCATACACTAAGTTGACTCTGCCTTTAAACAGCTTGGAAAATTCCAGAAAATGATGTCATGGCTTTAGAAGCTTCGCATAGGCTAATTGGCATCATTTGAGTCAATTGGAGGTGTAACTGTGGATGTATTTCAAGACCTACCTTCCAACTCAGTGCCTATTTGCTTGACACCATGGGAAAATCAAAAGAAATCAGCCAAAACCTCAGAAAAAAAATTATAGACCTCCACAAGTCTGGTTCATCCTTGGGAGCAATTTCCAAATGCCTGAAGGTACCACGTTCATCTGTACAAACAATAGTAAGCAAGTATAAACACCATGGGACCACGCAGCCGTCATACCGCTCAGGAAGGAGAGGCGTTCTGTCTCCGAGAGATGAAAGTACTTTGGTGCGAAAAGTTCAAATCAATCCCAGAACAACAGCAAAGGACCTTGTGAAGATGCTGGAGGAAACAGGTACAAAAGTATCTTTATCCACAGTAAAACGAGTCATATATCAACATAACCTGAAAGGCCGCTCAGCAAGGAAGAAGCCACTACTCCAAAACCGCCATAAAAAAGCCAGACTACGGTTTGCAACTGCACATGGGGACAAAGATCATAGTTTTTGGAGAAATGTCCTCTGGTCTGATGAAACAAAATAGAACTGTTTGGCCATAATGACCATCGTTATGTTAGGAGGGAAAAGGGGGAGGCTTGCAAGCCGAAGAACACCATCCCAACCATGAAGCACGGGGGTGGCAGCATCATGTTGTGGGGGTGCTTTGCTGCAGGAGGGACTGGTGCACTTCGCAAAATAGATGACTTCATGGGGAAAGAAAATGATGTGGATATATTGAAGCATCATCAGTCAGGAAGGTAAAGCTTGGTCGCAAATGGGTCTTCCAAATGGACAATGACCCCAAGTATACTTCCAAAGTTGTGGCAAAATGGCTTAAGAAAAACAAAATAAAGGTATTGGAGTGGCCATCACAAAGCCCTGACCTCAATCCCATAGAAAATTTGTGGGCAGAACTGAAAAGGCATGTGCGAGCAAGGAGGCCCACAAACCTGACTCCATTACACCAGCTCTGTCAGGAGGAATGGGTCAAAATTCACCCAACTTATTGTGGGAAGCTTGTGGAAGACTACCTGAAATTTTTGACCCAAGTTAAACAATTTAAAGGCAATGCTACCAAATACTAATTGAGTGTATGTAAACTTCTAACCCACTGGGAATGTGATGAAAGAAATAAAAGCTGAAATAAATAATTTCACATTCTTAAAATAAAGTGGTGATCCTAACTGACCTAAAACAGGGACTTTTTAGTAGGATTAAATGTCAGGAATTGTGAAAAACTGAGTTTAAAAGTATTTGGCTAAGGTGTATGTAAACTTCCGACTTCAACTGTAGATATTCCATAAAAAATCTGCCGTTTCCAGCTACAACAGTCATTCACAACATTAACAATGTCTACCCTGTATTTCTGATCAATTTGATGTTATTTTAATGTATACAAAATGAGCATTTCTTTCAAAAACAAGGACATTTCTAAGTGACCGCAAATTTTTTAACGGTAGTGTAATTATTCAACACCTTTGTTATGGCAAGCCTAAATAAGTTCAGGAGCAAAAATCCTGTCTCGTAGCTCTACGGACAATTCCCTCAACCTCATAGCTTGGTTTTTGCTCTGACATACACTGTCAACTGTGGGACCTTATATAGGCAGGTGTGTGACTTTCCAAATCATGTCCAATCAATTAAACTTACAACAGGTGGACTCCAATAAAGTTGTAGAAACATCAAGGATGATCAATGGAAACCGGAATCCCCTGAGCTGTACAGTGCTTTCAGAAACTATTCACACCCCTTGACTTTCAGAAACTATTCACACCCTTTGACTTTTTCCATATTTTGTGTTACAGCCTGAATTTAAAATTGATTAAATGCTGATTTTGTGTCATTGGCCTACACACTGTGAGAGAATAATTACAAATATCTGATAAAGGAATTTATATGTTTAAAGTAATGACTAAAGAATTCCACCCTGAAACGTATAAGACTATGTGAAGTGTATTAGAAGTATAAGACTATGTGAAATGTATTAGAATTATAAGACTATGTGAAATGTATTAGAATTATAAGACAATAATCCAATAATGTATGTGTGAGACAAGTTAAGGGTAAGAAATGTATGGTTGAGAAAACAAAGGACAATTAAACTACACATGACCTGGTTGTAACTCTGAAAACTGACAACAGGAAAGAGGGCCTTTCCAAGGCCACTCTAATCTAGGGAGGCTTAGGCTGGTGGAAAAGTGATAAACTGTGTGTGTGTGTGTGTGTGTGTGTGTGTGTGTGTGTGTGTGTGTGTGTGTGTGTGTGTGTGTGTGTGTGTGTGTGTGTGTGTGTGTGTGTGTGTGTGTGTGTGTGTGTGTGTGTGTGTGTGTGTGGTGTGTGTGTGTGTGTAGGTGGGAGTTATAAAATGACTGTGTATGCATTTTTGACTTCAGAGCTCTCGTGAATAAAGAACAACAAACCTTTTGCAGATTCTGAGACTTTTCCTAATTATTATTAAACCCAGGGTCTTACAAACCTCGGGAATTGGTCAAAGCTTAAAACCTCTAGCGTCCCAACTCGACAACAGCCAGTGAAATTGCAGGGTGCCAAATTCAAAACAGAAATCTCATAATTAAAATTCCTCAAACATACAAGTATTATACACCATTTTAAAGATAAACGTCTTGTTAATCCAGCCACAATATCTGATTTCAAAAAAGCTTTATGGCGAAAGCATACCATACGATTATGTTAGGTCAGCGCCTAGTCACAAAAAAACATACAGCCATTTTCTAGCCAAAGAGAGGAGTCACAAAAAGCAGAAATAGAGATAAAATTAATCACTAACCTTTGATGATCTTCATCAGATGGCACTCATAGGACTTCATGTTACACAATACATGTATGTTTTGTTTTGTTCGTTATGTTCAGTAATGTTTTGCCTACAAAACATCCAGTGATTTTGCAGAAAGTCACATCAATTTACAGAAATACTCATCATACACTTTGATAAAAGATACAAGTGTTATGCATAGGATTATAGATAAACTTCTCCTTAATGTAACCGCTGTGTCAGATTTTTAAAAAAGCTTTACGGTGAAAGCACACCATGTGATAATCTGAGTACAACGCTCAGCCACTAAAACAAGCCATACAGATACCCTCCATGTTGTGGAGTCAACAAAAGTCAGAAATAGTAAATAAATATTCACTTACCTTTGATGATCTTCATCGGAATGCACTCCCTGGAATCCCAGTTCCACAATAAACGTTTGTTTTGTTCGATAAAGTTCATCTTTATGTCCAAATATCTCCTTTTTGTTCGCGCGTTTAGTTCACTATTCCAAATGCACAAGGCGCGGGCACTAAGTCCAGACGAAAAGTAAAAGAAGTTCCATTACAGGTCGTAGAAACATGTCAAACGATGTATATAATCAATCTTTAGGATGTTTTTATCATAAATCTTCAATAATATTCCAACCGGACAATTCGTTTGTCTTTAGAAAGGAAAGGGAATGGAGCTCGCACTCACGGCCGCGTGAGATCAACAACTAAAGGCTTTCAGCTGAGGCAGTTACTGTGACTGGTCTTATTCGCTCCCCTTTCCCAATAGAAGCCTGAAACAATGTTCTAAAGACTGTTGACATCTAGTGGAAGCCTTAGGAAGTGCAATCTGACCAAATTTACACGGTATATTGGATAGGCAATCACTTAAAAAACTACAAACCTCAGATTTCCCACTTCCTGGTTGGATGTTTCTCAGGTTTTCGCCTGCCATATGAGTTCTGTTATACTCACAGATATCATTCAAACAGTTTTAGAAACTTCAGAGTGTTTTCTATCCAAATCTACTAATAATATGCATATCCTAGCTTCTGGGCCTGAGTAGCAGGCAGTTTACTCTGGGCACGCTTTTCATCCGGACGTGAAAATACTGCCCCTTACCCCAAAGAAGTTAAATGATTGTTTAGTTATCATCATTGGGATTGAAAATTCTCATGACAATATCCCTAACTATTATTAATAGTTAACTATATACTTAACAAATAGTAAGACATTTCTAGTCAACCAATGCTGTGCTTCTGAGAAACCTCTGAGAGTGACCACAGTGTCTCAGTCCATCCTGTTCTTCTTATGTCTTTCAAGGGCACAGCTGTGTGGTGATATGAAGTGAACAGAGTGTTACGTTTGGCGGAGCAGGTGAACCCAAGTGCAGACTCAGACGAGGAGACAGGGACAAAGTAACTAAGGTAGTTATTGAAAATCGGGGGCAGATGGGGTGCAGGTTAGGGGAAGCTCAGGCGGGTAGCTGGGAACCAGAAACTGAGGCTGAGGCAAGGGGAGTAGGGGCATGGTAAGCAGGTCCGGAGCGGAATCTAAGGAAGCAGTAGAGCGGGGGTCCAAGGGCAGGGAAGCAGGACTGACGAGACAAGGAACTGGAGACAGGGACCAGAGTCAAAGCGGACAGAACTGTTGTGGAGAGAAAAGCAGCATCAGGCAAGGGATGAACAGGCACAAAGGATAACAAGATCTATGCAGGAACACCTCAGCATTTTCTGTATCATTGGGCTCTCAACGAATCATCTACGAGTGGGTCGTTGACCAGCTCCATTATTGCAATAATTCATCGATATCAAAAAAGATTGATTGTTTGAAGAAATGACAAAGTCTCTCTCACTTGATTAGAATTTCCACGACAACACAATACCATGTCAAAAGTGGAATTACTTAGTGGAAAAAGTGGAATTAGATTTTACACATTAATTAAAAATGGAAAGCTGAAATGTCTTGAATACATACGTATTCAACACCTTTGTTATGGCGAGCTTAAAAAAGTTCAGGAGTACACTTTTGCTTAACAAGTCACATAAGTTGTATGGACTCACTCTGTGTGCAATAATAGTGTTTAACATGATTTTTTACTACCTCATCAATGACTACCTCATCTCTGTACCCCACACATACAATGACTGAACCAAGATTTCCTTTAGGATGTTGCCTGTGCTTAGCTCTATACCGTTTCATTTCGTCAACAAACAAATGTCCCTAGTGTTTGCCAATGACAAGCATGCCCATAACATGATGCAGCCACCACCATGGTTGAAAATATGAAGAGTGGTACTCAGGGCTGTGTTGAATTTGCCCCAAACATAACGCTTTGTATTCAGGACATGAAGTTAATTTATTTGCCACATTATTTGCAGTTTTACTTTAGTGCCTTATTGCAAACAGGATGCATGTGTTTTTACAGCTAATGCCGGTTTGCCTGAGGCTGATGCAGTGCAGGTGTTTGTACGCATACATATACAGACACTTTCATTCAAATACAAGCATACACAGACACACACACACGTAATAGCGCCAGATGTGCACTCAAACATATACAGTTGGCATTGCTGTTATGATTTCAGTTGTCCTTGATGTCCTTTGTTTTTTGTTGTTGTTTTTGCATTGTTGTTTGCTGTTTTCTTCTGTCTTTTTCTTTTTTCTCTATAGTTCATTCTCTTGGTTGTTGGCGCATTGGGGGGTTCTTGGGGGTGGGGAATGGAATTAATTGTATTATTTTATTTATTTATTCTTCTTGGGTGGACTGTGGGAAGGGTCTCGGATGGTTGCGGGACAGCTATTGGGGAACTGTGGGGGGATCTTGGAGGGTTCGGGTTCACATTTTTTGGCCTGGTAGGAGATCTGTCAACGTGCCCTTGAGCAGGGCATTGACCCTGGATGCTTCTCTGTGTTGCTCTGAATGGGAGTCTGTTGGATGACTGGTGTGGTGTAGTCGTTGAGTGTCTTCACTGCAAGTATATTGTACGTTTCGGATATTCAATTTTAAAAAATCTACAAAAAAATCTACCAAAAAAAACAGGATGCATGTTTTCGAATATTTTTATTCTGTACAAGCTTCCTTCTTTTCACTATGTCACTTAGGTTAGTATTGTGGAGTAATTAGAATGTTATGGATCCATCCTCAGTTTTCTCCTATCACAGCCATTAAACTCTGTAACTGATTTAAAGTCCCCATTGGCCTCATGGTGAAATCCCTGAGCGGTTTCCTTCCTCTCCGGCAACTGAGTTAGGAAGGATGCCTGTACCTTCGTAGTGACTGGGCATATTGATACACCATCCAAAGTGTAATTAATAACTTCACCATGCTCAAAGGGATATTCAATGTCTGCTTGTTTTACCCATCTACCAAAAGGTGCCCTTCTTTGCTAGGCATCGGGAATCCTCTCTGGTCTTTGTCGTTGAATCTATGTTTGAAATTCACTGCTCGACTGAGGGACCTTACAGATAATTGTATTATCTTATTTAGGCTTGCCATAACAAAGAGGTTGAATACTTATTGACTCAAGAAATTTTGGCTTTTAATTTTGAATTTATTTGTAAACATTTCTAAAAACATAATTAACTTTGTGTGTAGGCCAGTGACACAAAATCAACATTTTCTAAGTGTTATAACACAACAAAATGTGGAAAAAGTCAAGGGGTGTGAATCCTTTCTGAAGGCACTGTATATGACAAGCACGTATGGACATGTTCAAGGGCAACATCTATGAATACGGATAATAGTGAAATAAATTTTTTTCAGTTGTTCACTGCAATATTCCTCTCTCTAAGACAATTTCAAAACAGAGGAAAGGTAAAGAAAGGACTTGTCGAGATCTTGTGTAAGCACTAAAGCCTAACAGACACGTCACGGTCAAAGCACAGACATATCTCACAAGGCGTAGAAAGTCACACAAAAAAAATATTATTCACCGAAGTACTTGACCTCCACTTTACAAATCCGTGGGATCTCGTTCTGTCACATGTATTTCAAACCTCTGGCAAAAGACGCGAATTAATAATTTTTAGTTCAAAGACCAGACACTCTCTTTGTTGGTTGCCTTTTCACTTCTTTGGAGGATCATGTCATTCCCTTTGAAGGCAAACTTTGAAAGGGGAAAATATCTGAGCAGCGGGGTGGGAATAAGGTGGCAGCATACAAAACAGTGGCTCTGTGACACGAGAAAAATCAAAACCACTTGAAACAAAACTCCTCTGAACCCACCTGAGGCAAAGTGATTATTTAGCAGTGAGTCTTCTGAGTGTTGAAATAAGATAGAGAGGGAAGAGAAAGGAGAGGAGAGGAGGGGAGAATGGCAGGCAGAGAGGGCGACGTTTGCTGGATGCAAAAGGCAAGTGGGTGGATGCTCTCTTCACATGGGGCATGTTTAGTTGAGTGTGTGTGTGTGTGTCCTCAGGACAGCCTCTGGCATTGGCACTCAAACAATGATGAGTCAATACAGCTCTACACACACACACACACACACACACACACACACACACACACACACACACACACACACACACACACACACACACACACACACACACACACACACACACACACACACACACACACACACACACACCTCTCTTTCTTTCCACCGACTCCGATTTCCCTCCTTTCAAATCAAATAAAAGTGTATTTGCCAAGGCACAGGAAACAACAGCAGTGAGCTGCACAATGAACTGTTCACATGCGGTATTCAATATCAAGGTAAATAAATAGAAAATCCAGAATGTAATCTTTAAAAGAGCTCACAATCATTACTAGGTCAGATAAAATAAAAACACACAAGAAATAAAAAACACACGAGAATGTACATCTACACTATATACACTGAGTATACCAAACATTAGGAACACCTTCCTAATATTGAATTGCATTCACCTGTATTCACCTGGTCAGTCTGTCATGGAAAGTGTTCTTAATGTTTTGTATACTCAGTGGTGTACAAGGTCAGTGCAGTAGCATATCAATGTGCAGGTTATACTGGTGGTAGTTGAGGTAGACATGTACTTGTAAACAGGGGTAAATGTGATTGGGCAGCAGGATAAATAACAATAAATTGTAGCAGCAGCGTATATGGTGAATGTGTGTGTGTGCATGTGTGATTGTGTGTGTGTATCAGTATCACTGAGACTGAGAAATAATTAAGCAGTTTTTCAACCACTCACTCACATCAACTCGCATGCATGCAGACACACTTACACGATCTTACACACCTACACACACACACACACACACACACACACACACACACACACACACACACACACACACACACACACACACACACACACACACTTGAAAGGGGTTAGATGTTGGTGTGATGAAAGTGATATATGGCTAGACAACTGAACAGACAGTGAAGGGAGAAATGAGGCAGGACATTTCCGTAAGAGACATTTATGAATTCAAAGGGAACACTGGAAACACTTTGAAGAATTCACAGCTCATGGTTTCTGATAACAACCTACACACATTAAACTCTCTAAATAATGATGTATTATGCACATGTTTACAAGAATGATTCACTGGGATATCTTACTGTAACTCTGGCAGTTCTCACTCTGAATTGCTGCATTATAGATAGAGCTCCATGAAGAGTTTGTCTCGATATGTCAAGGATGGTCAAAGTCAAAGATCAGAACCGACCTGCAAGGCATCTGTATAAAGAGGAAGGAGATAGATGAAGAATAAATAGGAGGTTGATGTCTGTGTGTATGTGTGGGAGGACACACACTGGCAGTTCTGTTGAGTAATGTGAATGGACAGCGGCAGTGCAGGCCCTGTGGCAGAGTCTTAGTCTGCCCATTAGTCTCTGTCACAGACGGGCATAGGCCTGCTGATCTAAAGGATAAGAGCTGCCTCGCACTTCATCCACATACAGCCCCTTTACAGGAGACTTATTAGATAAGCACCACTCAGATTGCAGCCTAAGGCATATGTTATGTTTATCTAACCACTCTGCCTTAATAGATAGCCCACACATACACATATACTGTACAGGCACACACATACACACATTTCCTGCATGCACCTACAAATCTACACACACTGTACATACGCTAGGTGTGTGCGTATTTATTTAAATCAGGGAGTCACTAACGCATCTATTCGCAACGGATTTTGGCGATCATTCAAAATATGTGGAGCAAGAAAACTAAAGGCTGATTTACACCAAAGGAGTCTCCAGAGTTAATCAACCCTGTGAACGGGTTTGATAACTTGTCATTTGAAATCTTAACAGTGAAGTTAAGTAAGTCGGAAGGGCTTTGGTAAACAAAAAGAGCGTAACGATGTGATCTACGTGACTTCAAAGAGATCCATCCAACCTTTTGGTAAAGAATACAATGATGAGTAATAAAACTGTATCCTGTTAGAAAACGAAGAGCACTATGGTAGATGGCATGCAAAGTTTTAAGAGTAGTAGTAGCTGTACTTTGATAAATATTATCACCATAATCAAGAACAGATAAAAAGGTTGACTGAATAATCTGCTTCCTACTGATTAGAGAAAGGCACCATCTGTTTCTGTAGAAAAAAGCCAACTTTAAATCTTAGCTTCTTAACCAGCTCATCTACATGTTTTTTTAAATGTCAAATCCATATCAATCCAAATGCCGATGTCACGTCCTGACCAGTAAAAGGGGTTATTTGTTATTATAGCTTCTGGTGACAGTTCCCCGTCCAGAGCTTCCGGCGACAGTTCCCCGTCCAGAGCTTCCGGCGACAGTTCCCCGTCCAGTGCTTCCGGCGACGTCCTACAGTCCGGAGCCGACAGAAACGGCCCACAGTCCGGAGCCGACAGAGACGGCCCACAGTCCGGAGCCGGCAGAGACGGCCCACAGTCCGGAGCCTGCAGAGACGGCCCACAGTCCGGAACCTGCAGAGACGGTCCACAGTCCGGAGCCTGCAGAGACGGCCCACAGTCCGGAGCCTGCAGAGACGGCCCACAGTCCGGAGCCGGCAGAGACGGCCCACAGTCCGGAGCCGGCAGAGCCGGCCCACAGTCCGGAGCCTGCAGAGACGGCCCACAGTCCGGAGCCTGCAGAGACGGCCCACAGTCCGGAGCCTGCAGAGACGGCCCACAGTCCAGAGCCTGCAGAGACGCGCCTCAGCCCGAGGTCTCCAGCGACGCGCCTCAGCCCGAGGTCTCCAGCGACGCACCTTAGCCCAGAGCCTTTAGCAGTGGTCTACAGCCATGAGGGGGTGGGGGGGGGGTACTGTCACATCCTGACCAGTAAAAGGGGTTATTTGTTATTGTAGTTCGGTCAGGGCGTGGCAGGGGGTGTTTGTTTAGTGTGTTTCGGGGTTTTTGGTTTATGTTCTATGTTTTCTATTTCTATGTGGGTTTTCTAGTTTTTCTATATCTATGTTAGTTTTGGGAACGACCTCCAATTAGAGGCAGCTGGTTGTCGTTGCTTCTAATTGGAGGCCATATTTAAGTGGGTTTATTTTCTCTTGTGTTTGTGGGTGGTTGTTTCCATGTATAGTTTCCATGTATAGCACCTTACAGGACTGTTTTCGTTGTTTGTTTTGTGTAAGTGTTTTGTTTGTTTTTTTCTTCAATAAAAGGAAGATGAGCATTCACATACCCACTGTGTTTTGGTCTACCTACAATGACGCTTGTGACAGCCAAAATATTTACATGTGGGAACACGCTTGATTGGAGTCAACATGTAGTTAATCTGAAACATTCCTACGAGAGTTTAAAACAAGTATTTGGTTTTGCCCGTATTAAGCACAAGTTTTAAATCAGCAAGGGATCCCTGCATAGCTGTAAAATCAGACTATATTTTTGACACAGCCAGATCGACAGTCGGGGCTACAGCATACATAATAGTACCATCTGCATATGGATGAAGTTCACCATTTTTAACAGATTGACCAATGGTGTTTATATAAATAGTGAAGAGAACAGGTCCCAAAATCGACCCGTGGAACACTTTTACAGTATGTACTCCAAGAAATTCAGACTTAACCTCGACTTAACCTCATCGATCATGATGGCCTGAGTTTTGTCACAAAGATAATCATGAAACCATGAACAGGCGTCAGAGCTCAGGCCTATCAAGGAAAACGTATTCAATAAAATAGCACGATCAACGGTATCAAAAGCTTTTGACAGGTCCACAACAAAGCAGCACATTTCATTTTAGTGTCAAAAGCATTGACAAGATCATTGACAACTAAAGTGGTTGCTGTAATAGTGCTATGCCCAGGCCTAAATCCTGATTGGTTTACATTCAAAATACATTTCTCAGATAAAAAAGAGCAAAGTTGTTTATTTACCAAGGATTCAAGAATCTTAGCTAGACAAGGAAGCCTTGAAATGGTGTGTTAATGATTAAGATCCATACTATCCCCGCCCTTATGGGGTGGTAGCACAATAGCTGATTTCTATACTTTTTAGTATATTTCCTGATAGAACATTAAATAAAAAAGATGGGTTATTGAGCCAACAATGATGGGCGCTGCACACATAAGCAGACCGGGATCCAATTGGTCGGCCCCTGTGGATTTCTTGTTGTCTATTGCTAGCATAGCATCCAGGACTTTTTTTGTAAATCGCCTAAAAGAAAAGCTTTGACTATCATTTCTCTGATCATTCATCAAGTTTCCCCTATCAGCATCTAGCCCAATATCATTGTGAATAAGCTTAGAAGTTCTTTCAAAAAGATAAATGGTGATTACATAAAATTGTGATTAAATGCATTCTTTCCCGTAATGGGGCAAGTGTCTGAATTCATTTGTTGTGGCAGAGAGGAGGAAGTAGAACCCTTCAGGGATTTGACAGTTTTCCAGAATTTAGCTGGATTCCAATTACAATCCGAAACAGTGGCTACATAATAATCAGATTTAGCCTTTTTGGTTTGTTTTACACAATGATTCCTCGGTTGCTTAAAAGCTTGCCAGTCTGGGCCTGAGCCTGTGTTCCTGGCCTTGATAATTACGGAGTCTACCAGGGATTCGTTCTACCTCTATCCCTTTATTTTTCGAAGGGAGCATGATTATCCACAATAGTACTGAAGGCATCTGCAAAAAAGCTCAAATCTAAATCAGGTTCAGGGATTGCTGAAATACAATCAAGGTCACTAAAATAAAGATTGTGTAAAAAAAAACCTGTTCACTGAAGTTTTTTAAGTTCCTCATTGTGATGTCACAAGGCTTAGATTTTCATATTCTCACATCTCTAACACAAACTGGGCAATGGTCACTAATATCTTGGGCGAAGACACCAGTAGAAACATATTTCTCTGGTGTCTTCCTTTTAATAAGTCAATCAGAGTTGACTTTGAAGGATATTTAGGGTTGGGCCATGTAGGCTTAGTCACCAGCTGGGTTAGGTTTAGATCATTATACATGTCTTTTAGACTGTATGAAGCCTGCATTTCCCAATCATAATTCAGGTCACCCAGGATAATAACTTCTGATTTAGTAAAAGAAGACAACACCTCGAGTGAACAAAGGTTAGCGGAGCGAGGATGGTAGACCCCTATAACAGTTACGGATATATTTTTCCCCAGACAAAGGATGAAAATAGTAGCTCAAATGTTTGGGCAAGGGAAATGGATTTCAGTAAAGAGACATAAATAATTGTTTATAAAAATGCCCACTCCACCATATCTACCTTGTCTGGGAGGTATTACCTGAGCGGGGCTTGGTCTGTCTGAGTCAATATCTTAACAAGGCCTTGAAATGTGAAGAGCGGGTCCAGGCTCCTAGATGGTTTGGGTGGAGTCCATCATCCCTGTAGAGGATTTTTTTTCTCTCCAAAAAGTGGCAAAATTGTCAATAAAAGTTATGCCAACAGAGTGGCAGTAGACTTTAAGCCAGATATGAAGCGCTAAGAGCCTGCTGAACCTTTTGCAGCCGCGACCCAGCAACGGCATGGGGCCGGAGATAATCAGCTGTTTTTCAGAGCCTTTCAGGATGTTGATCAGCTCAACTGCGGCTCCCGAGTGGAGCAGCGGTTTCAGGCACTGCATCTCAGTGCTAGAAGCATCACTACAGACCCTGGTTTGATTCCAGGCTGTATCACAACCGGCCGTGATTGGGAGTCCCATAGGGCGTCGCACAATTGGCCCAGCGTCGTCCGGGTTAGGGTTTGGCCGGTGTAGGCCGTCATTGTAAATAAGAATTTGCTCTTAACTGACTTGCCTAGTTAAGTAAAGGTAAAAAAAAACGAAATAAAATCCTGTTTCATTAGCTCCGATTTATCCGTTTTATACACTTTGATCCCACATGCACTACAACAGCATCCCTTGGCGGGAGAAATGCTGTGGCATCCTTCACCGTAGCCCTCGGATAGCACAGGGTTTCTGCTCCAGGAACCGAGATGTGCCTCACCATGGAACTACCAACGATGATGATTGGAGGAAGGTGAGTGGCTGTGGACTCCGACCTTTTCTGAGCCTCCTTGATGTCCGATGGGAGATGGGGGACGGAGGACCCACATCATCAATAGAAGCCCTCCGAACTGGGGTGTACGGGACTGCGGTAGAAACCCCCTGAGCTGGACACCCAGGAGACAGGGTAGAGGATGAAGGAGCAGGAATCTCTGGAAGCAGGTGGGCGAAACTGGTGGTCCCTCCACTGGGGTGCAGGATCGATAACTGCAGCAGGGGTGAGGGGAGAAGGGACTTCACTAGGGAGGGGTCTCTGCAGGGAAGCCCTGGCCAGTCAGTCAGAGAGTGGATACACAGTGGAAATGCAGTGGCACAACGACCAGCCTGAGGAGTAGAAAAGGAAAAGGTATTAGTTTGGGATACGCTGCAATGTCTCAATTTGCTTACTCTGGATGTCCAACTCAGACATATATTCCCCAATAAGCTGTCAGTTTCCGCATTGAAAATTTGTCCGGTCAATATCATCCCGGAAATATGCAAAATAGATGCAGCTTCTACATGTAGATGAAATGTTCACTGTTGTCTCTCAAGGTGGTAGCCGCCAAACTGAAAAAAGTCAGTTTCCCTGTATGGCGGAAAGTGGTAGACGCCATTTTGAAAGAATTCACATAAAAAATCCACACCAATAGAACGGCGAGGAATCAACTAAAAGACAATCAATCCATACAGTGTGATAGTTAGGTTGAATCACACAGTCTGTAGGATCTCCACAGTTATAGGCAGCAAGCCAGAACCCAACTACAGACCAGAAACAGACTAGCACCAGGACCCACAATAAACACAGCCAAGGAACAAAACTCGCCAGCATAACTTACGCAATGTGATTCAATTCTGGGGCCCATCAAAAAGGCTACGTAACGGAGGTATGATAGCCAGGAGAGAAGCACATTGGAGGGGATGTCGTTTCCAGTACTTGCCAGTGGATCGCCGGGAGGGAGGCTAGCGCTACACCGGGCCGCGGTGAGTAGGCTAAATCAAGTGGAGTTCAAGTTTGGCAGTAGTCCAAAAACATCCAAGGCACAATGTCAAGTGGAATGATGGAAGCAGCAGTAGGCAGGTGTCTGCTCAGATAATGTCTCAGTGCAGAGTATTGTGCCCAGGTATATCCAAGTAGTACTCAAAAGTATCAGCAGACCTGTTTTGTATGTCTCCTTAAAAACTCTATATGCAATATTGCACTATTATTCAATGTGTTCACAGCCAGATGAAACAAAGGTAAATGGAGAAAGTAACCCATGAAAAGCTTTTCAGCTGCTAACACTGATCAGAGAAAAAAGACATGCTTTGCTTCCATGAATGTAAATGCGAGTGCGTGATAATGCATGATGTGATGAATAGTGACTGACAGTCTGTTTAGGAACCACTTAGTTACATAATCTCAAATGTCAATTATTCCGTAAAACCTAACAAATGGCATTGCTAAATCCCTGTGCTCAGTGTGGCAGTAATCCTGCCCCATTGTGGACCAATGTCAGTTATAATAACAGATTAAAAACACAACAGGGAGAACACAGCACAAAATCTGTTTCAATATTGTTTGCCCTTTCCACAGAAGTTTCTACCTGGAACCAAAAAGGGTTCTACCTGGAACCAAAAAAGATTATCCTATGGGGACAGCTGAAGGACCCTTTTGGAACCCTTTTTTCTAAGAGTGAATATCACACGCTCTTATGCAGAGACAATGCACTACAGTATACTTAAAATGAGCTTCTGACGCCATTGCCCTTGGCCTGTCTGTGGACCTGCCCCAAATGGCACAATATTCCCTACATAGTGCCATACTTTTGACCAGGGCCCATGGAAAATATGGTGTCATTTGGAACTCTGTCTGTCTGCCTGTTTGAGTGGAAGTCAGATGATCAGTTGGCCTGAATGTTGGTTGACCCAAACTTTGGTTGACCAGCTGTGTTGGTGTGTGTGTGTGTGTGTGTGTGTGTGTGTGTGTGTGTGTGTGTGTGTGTGTGTGTGTGTGTGCATGAACATGTACAGTATGTACAGTGCCTTCAGAAAGTATTCACACCCCTTGACTTTTCCCACATTTTGTTGTTACAGCCTGAATTTAAAATTGATTTAACTGAGATTTTGTGTCACTGGCCTACTCACAATACACCCATAATGTCAAAGTGGAAGATACAAAGATACAGGCGTCCTTCCTAACTCAGTTGCCGGAGAGGATGGAAACCGCCATTAGGTCAATGGTGACTTTAAAACAGTTACAGTGTTTAATGGCTGTGATAGGAGAAAACTGAGGATGGATCAACAACATTCTAGTTACTTCACAACATTAGCGTAAAATGACAAAGTGGAAAAAAAGGATGCCTGTACATAATACAAATATTCCAAAACAAGCATCCTTTTTGCAATCAGGCACTTAAGTAAAACTGCCAAAAATGTGGCAAAGAAATTAACTTTTTATCCTGAATACAATGCGGTATATTTGGGGCAAATCCAACACAACAATCACTGAGTACCACTCTTCTTATTTTCAAGCATGGTGGTTGCTGCATCATGTTATTGGTATGCTTGTTATCAATAAGGATTAGGGAGTTCTTTTTTTAATAAAAATAAATAGAGCAAAGCACAGGCAAACTTTCAGCAGGATAATAACCTAAGACACAAGGCCAAATATACGCTGGAGGTGCTTACCAAGACATTGAATGTTCCTGAGTCGCCTAGTTACAGTTTTGACTTAAAACGTCTTTAAAATCTATGGCAAGACTTGAAAATGGCTGCAATGATCAACAACCAACTTGACAGAGCTTGAAGAATTTTTTAAGAATAATGTACAAATATTGTACAATCGAGGTGTGCAAATTGTGTGTGGGATGGGAATCCATTGGTATTCTTACAAATAAAATCATTCTGCTATAACATATATTCCTCTCATCAGCACATATACTCACTGTGTGACAACTAATGCATTTTTTCTCTTTCAAACACCTAAAGTATCCTTCATATTACTATATGAACAAGCTAAAACACATGAAAGGCTTTCTCATATTCCATACCCAAATAGCCTGCGAATTGCATGCAGAAATGCAAATGATTAACCTTTTTCATGTGCGCTAGCTTTTTTTTGGGAACAAATCCTTTCATGACACAATTTACATGAATATCACAAATCATTCTTTGTATTTGCAAGCTTGGTTCTGTGGTGTATCATGAGCACTACATTGCTTTTGATTTATCACTCTGCTTCTTGGTGAGATTTATCTGTGCAACTGTCAGACATATTCTGCTGCACAATGGCAAATCTGGACAGACACCGTTCTCTATCACAATGGTCATTTGTTGACCTTTTTCATATTCCAGGCACATAACATTGCTACTCTCCACTTTACAAAAGAAAACTGAAAGGTTTCATGGATTTGAATGTCCTCTCATCAAACAGCCAAAACAAAGGCCTCTTGATCTCAAACTCAACCTTGGATTCGTGTGGCTGTGCCTTCCCTGGTTGGCAGTCGACCAGTTAATGCTCACCAGCACAAAATACACATGAGATACTGGGAGCATCAGAAGGGTAGTTGCCTGGTCTCGTTACTTTGAATGTTTGGTCTTTTAAAGGTTTTTCATAGTCGCAATCTGCCACTACAGCTACTGCAGTGGCAACGCTGCTTCCCCTACTCTTGGACTTGAGCTGCTGTTTAAAGTCTGCTGCTGTTTTGGTTTTAAAAACCTTTTGTTGGACAGGGGATCTTGATCTCCATTCAACGGATCCTGCAATATTTCGGCCTGTTTTTCCATCACCATCTAACATAGGTATCTCACACAGGGAGTGTGGCCTGTTTGTGCTGTAGTACAAGGTCAGCAATTTCATTCCGCCTTTGCATGACATTGGAGAGGTTATCATGGCTGGTATAATGGCTGATACCCACAGTGTTGATTGCTAGACCTTGCTGTTGGCTGCTGAAGGGTGTGGTTAATGACTGTTTTCTGAATGGGTTTTGATGGCTTTGTTGTCTGTTGTAGTAAAACCCTTTGTAGTGGGGTCTTTGGAACTGCACCTAATCCTGCAAACTCAACAGGTGATGGTTCAGGATCCTGGTTCTCAAAATAAGAGTTCATGCCATCTTTGTGGCTTAGTAAATTGGCTGCCACAGCATGGGATTGAGAAGTTGACTCAACACTCTCCAGGACCTTCAGTCTGGCATTTTATGCTGTTATTTCCGTTTCCAGTTCCATTTTTTCCATCCTAACATTCAGTTGAGCTTTCTCCAGTTCCAATACATGCTTGTTCTGTAATGACACTTGGCGAGCGAGTAGTGCTGCTCTCTCTGCCTCAGCTTTT
The DNA here is from genome assembly GCF_965601325.2 of Salmo salar. Taxonomy (NCBI): domain Eukaryota; kingdom Metazoa; phylum Chordata; class Actinopteri; order Salmoniformes; family Salmonidae; genus Salmo; species Salmo salar. Next base: position 6,732,058 of record NC_138314.1, on the reverse strand, counting down.
AGGCACGCAGAGGACACTGAGGATGATGCAGCCTTAGAATATTTGGGTTTCCTTTCATGTTGACAATTTGGAAATGCTGTCATGTTGTTCAATGAGCATTTGTGGCTCCACTTCAGCATTTTTCCACCTCTTTCAGGAGTCCTCATTCTTGGTTGATAATAGTTAATGCTTTCCTGTTCCTTTTATTCTCCTGTGACTAACTCTAGCACAGATTCATGAGCATTCTTAAAGTCACTGAACACAACAAATGCTTCAAGACCTTCATTCAGGTTCAACATTTCCTCCGTCAACAAGGACTTTTATTTCATTTATTTTGCGTGTACATACTCCAGGTTTTCCTCTCCAGTCTGCATAGAGGGAATTTAAATGCTCCTCTGCCCTCTCCAGTGGGGTCTTATTTGGGAATTCATCCGCCATCATTCACTTTTAATTCACTCAATTTACAATGAGACAGCTGTTGATTTGATTGTTAAACGCTATGCCCCTTTAGACCTCCGTCGATGCTTTAAAACACAGTCATCCGTTTCAGCATATTGACCCATTTTGCGTTGAACATGTGCAAGTTCTGCATTTAGATGCGCTAAACTTTTCATCCTATTATAGGTTTTGTCCCCTTTATTTACATTTAAACACATAGTATCTTTAGATCCTTTAGTTGCATTGCATTTCCACATTAGGCCTAATATTAAACATTTGATTAGGATACATTGTGCATAGGATCTCGGTGTTTCCCAAACTCAAACTTCTTAATTGTTTTCACAGCGCTGTGTTTTGAATTCCATTCCCAAGTTAATCAAACGTTCCAATTCTAAGCACATTTGCGCTTCCATAATATGCTTGATCAAACGATTGCATTGAACAGGGCAGCTCATTCATTCACAGTGGTCACTCAAGGCTGGCGAATTCCTTCCAAGCAAGCTGTCCTTGCGGTCCGAAACGCAATGGTAAATAGAACAATATCCAGCATATGTCGGTACCGGAGCTTTCCTTCCGACAGTAATCCTTCAAGGAGTCTTTTGACTTGATTGTAGTGGCTTCCTTAACAATTGACCATAGCCACTGCCCAAGCCTGAAGCGGGGTTGTTTCGGACGCATTCAGTCCACATTCGATGTTCCCAAACGACAAAAACATACAATGAGATCCAGGGATATGGTGCCAAAAAAAAAAGGTGTATTCTTCTTATATTGGCCTTCCCTGTGGCTCAGTTGGTAGAGCATGGTGTTTGCAACGCCAGCATGGTGTGTGCAATGCCAGGGTTGTGGGTTCGATTCCCACGGGGGGCGAGTACAAAAAAAAAAAATGAATGAAATTAAATGAAATGTATGCATTCACTTCTGTAAGTCGCTCTGGATAAGAGCGTCTACTAAATTACTAAAATGTAAAAAATGTACAAATTTTATATCTAACAAAAAATGATTCTCCAATCAATTTAAAGCACAAATTACTTGACGTGAAAAATATGTATGTATGGTCAAAAGACTAAACAGCACCCGCATCCAGCTAGGACTCTCCCACCGAAGGCCCAACTCCCTGCCTTAATCCTATCACTAATACACTTACCACAGTACAATGAATGGGCAAGAGGGAGGGCCAAAAACTAAGGTACACAAACTAATAACAAAAAAATATCTCAATCCAATAAGTATGAATCATAAAGGTACACTACCGTTCAAAAGTTTGGGGTCACTTAGAAATGTCCTTGTTTTTGAAAAAAAAAGTAAAACATTTGTCCATTAAAATAACATGAAATTGATCAGAAATACAGTGGACAGCATGGACCATTGTTAATGTTGTAAATGACTATTGTAGCTGGAAACGGAAGATTTTTTTCATGGAATATCTACATAGCCGTACAGAGGCCCATTATCAGCAACCATCACTCCTGTGTTCCAATGCCATGTTGTGTTAGCTAATCCAAGTTTATCATTTTAAAAGGCTAATTGATCATTAGAAAACCCTTTTACAATTATGTTAGCACAGCTGAAAACTGTCGTCCTGATTAAAGAAGCAATAAAACTGGCCTTCTTTAGACTAGTTGAGTATCTGGAGCATCAGCGTTTGTGGGTTCGATTACAGGCTCAAAATGGCCAGAAACAAATAACTTTCTTCTGAAACTCATCAGTCCATTCTTGTTCTGAGAAATGAAGGCTATTCATTTCTCATTTCTCATTTCACGACACCTCCAACAACAACACATAAAACCTCACATAATTCTGCCCAAAAACAATGACAATTTCTCTCAACCAGTGGCATATGGGGTTTTTAGGTGAGTGCTGATGCTGCCCTGTGATAAGCAGTGCTCACTTTGTCAAAGGCAGGGGCGCAAAATATTATGCTTGTCCATTCCCAGCACGCCTCTCCACTCCAGGGTGCTGTTGGAGAGATACATTGCTGCGGTGCTCCACCAACATTCCGTCAAGAAAATAATCAAACATAAATCCTGTTGCAGAGAGAGGATAAGGTAGAAAGAGTATGTGGACTTTTCTGTAGCCTACAGACTGGAGATCAAATGTATGACAATGTATTGAGATGGACACTACATCATGCAGATTTCTCCAAACAAATAGCCTAACCTAAATGGTGCCCAATCAAATAATAAATGTGCTGTCACGTTAACCAACAACATATGCTAAAAACAGAACAGGTCAAAGTAAAATGGACAATATGGAATGGACAATCACAACTGTTGCCCAGGAGTTTCACCCCATTGTCAAGATCAGTGGTTTCAATTTTGTATCCGTAAATGTTTTACAAGTTGATCATTGCGAAAAAGAAAATATTTCTGCATGTCCTGCTGTGTAAACATTGTGAACACGATAACTACTGATAAAGTTCGGTAGCTGATATTCAGAGCTAACATAGCCAACTTGATTAGTCACAGGAATCAGAACTAATAAAGCCAATGCAACAGCCTGTTTTACAAATAGCGGGCCTACCACATGGATGGGCATTCATAAAATTCCATTGCTGGCTGACATGGTAGGCTACACACCTGTTGGATGTATTTTCTTGGTCCTGTCTGGATGTCTTTTTTTGGTGTTTTACAAACAGTAGGCTTACCACATAATGGCATTCATAAAATTCAATTTCAGGCAACACTGTAGGCTACACCTCAGTAAGCATGGACCAACAATAAAAAATCATAATAATAATAATAACCCCCTTTTCCTCCCCAATTTTTTGATCTTGGCTCATCGCTGCAACTCCCCAACGGGCTTGGGAGAGGCGAAGGTGGATTCGTGTGTCCTCCGAAACATGACCCGCCTAACCACGCTCCTTAACACCCCCCAGCTTAACCAATGTTTCGGAGGAAACACCATTCAACTGGCATCCGGGGTCAGCCCGCAGGCACCCTGCCCGTCACAAGGAGTCGCTAGAGGTTGATGAGCCACCGTCAAAACCCTCCCCTAACCCAGACATAGATTTTTGGTCCAGTCCAGACCAGATCTAAACCAATCATAGACATCTGTGTTTGGTTCAGATTTGGTTCAGTTTGGACAAGCTTTGATTTGGCCCAAACATAGAGGTCTATAAATGATGTCTTTACAACTTTCATTCAGAACTAAAAATGAACCTGATTTCAACTTCTGTAAAAAATCGTATTTTTCAACATCTGGAAAAGATGCCTTTTCAACGTCCATGAAAATATATATTTTAAATGTCTGGAAAATACTTATTTTCAACTTTCATTCAGAAACTAAATTGAACCTAATTTCAACGTATGGAGAATTCATCTTTTAGACGTCTTTTCCATGTCATTTTTCTTACTGGGACTATTCTCGTTTACTGGGACTATTCTAGTTTTGCAGGGGGCGGCATTTTTTGGTCTAGCCTAGGGCGGCAGAAAGGCAAGGACCGGCCCTGGTACCGACTGTGTATGAAAAGTTATTAAGAAATTCACTCTCACTTAATAATTAATTGGAGATGGAGCTATCAAAGTAAAACATTGGACAAAGATTGTTTTCCAGAATTGCATTAGGTGCTCTCCAATGCTATTGTAATTCCTGAGATATGCCAATTCCATCAGACCACAAGAGTGTGAAGTGGATAGTAATTCCAACTTCATTGACCTATAATAAGTTTGGGCTGAATGTCTTCAGAAACGAATATACAGCACAGGAAGTTAACAGTTAGGGCAAACAGACACCTCCATTTAATAATAATAAAGTGTGTGACTGGATTCATAATAGCTTGAAGCTTTTAGCTGATGATGACGGCACTAAGCTGAACCTGCACAGGAGTCGAGGTCACTTCCTTTATGACAGATACTTTTGTGTATGTGTATATGTGTATGTGGACACTCCTTCATCTTATTGGATTTGGTCATTCCAGCCACACCCGTTGCTGATATGTGTATAAAATTTAGCACACAGCCATGCAATCTCCATAGACAAACATTGGCAGTAGAATGGCCTTACCAAAGAGCTAATTTACTTTCAATGTGGCACAGTCATAGGATGCCACCTTTCCAACAAGAAAATTCTTCAAATTGCTGCCCCGGTCAGCTGTAAGTGCTGTTATTGTAAAGTGGAAATGTCTAGGAGAAACAACGGCTCAGCCGTGAAGTGGTAGGCCACACAAGCTCACAGAACGGGACCGCCAAGTGCTGAAGCGCATAGTGCATAAAAAACATCTGTCCTCGGTTGCAACACTCACTACCGTGTTCCAAACTGCCTCTGGAAGCAACGTCAGCACAAGAACTGTTCGCCGGGAGCTTCATGAAATGGGTTTACATGCCAGAGCAGCCGCACAGAAGCCTAAGATCACTATGTGCAATGTCAAGCGTCGGCTGGAGTGGTGTAAAGCTCACCACCATTGGACTCTGGAGCAGTGGAAACGCGTTCTCTGGAGTGATGAATCACACTTCACCATCTGGCAGCCCGGCTGACGAATGTGGGTTTAGCGGATGCCAGGAAAACGCTACTTGCCCGAATGCATAGTGCCAGCTGTAAAGTTTGGTGGAGGAGGAGGAATAATGGTCTTGGGCTGTTTTTCATGGTTCAGGCTCCTTAGTTCCAGTGAAGGGAAATCTTAACGCTACAGCATACAATGACATTCTAGACGATTTGTGGCAACAGTTTGAGGAAGGCCCTTTCCTGTTTCAGCATGATAATGCCTCCATGCACAAAGCGAGGTCCATACAGAACTTGACTGACCTACACATAGCCTTCACCTCAACACCATTGAAGACCTTTGGGTTGAATTGGAGCGCCGACTGCAAGCCAGGCCTAATCACCCAACATCAGTGCCCGACCTCACTAATGCTCTTGTGGCTGAAAGGAAGCAAGTCCCCGCATCTAGTGGAAAGCTTTCCCAGAAGTGTGGAGGCTGCTATAGCAGCAAAGGGGGGACCAACTTCATATTAATGCCCATGATTTTGGAATGAGACAAGAATGTGTCCGCATACTTTTGGTCATGTAGTGTAACTCCTGCAAATCAATGCACAGGTTTCTTTAGCTTACTGTACATACTAAATATGTATCTATTCAATTATCCTTATTTTCTTATCTAACCTCTAGGTTAGTCTCATTGAGATGACATTTATTTTTTACAAGACACTCCACTCTTTCCTCTCCTCTCCCTGAAGTGCCTCTCTCTCAGGCCTACATGTCGTATCTCCAGATTTTTGTGTTTCCTCTTATTAGAAACAATAAACAGTTGCTTGCAGCCAACACACACAAAAGTGGTTGCCATGGGAAAATCCCGGTGTTCAACGCTAAGCCAGTGTTCCATTCCCAGCTCAAAAAAGGAGCAATTATCTGATGACATCAAAGACCGGCGATGACATAGAAAGGAAGCGCAGAGCCAGGCCACAGACGAGCTATTCAACAAACTCCATCTTTCATCGAATCAGATGGCTTATTCATCACAAAACCATTTGATGTTTCCAATTATTTTAATGATTACTTCATTGGCAAAGTGGGCAAACTTAGGCAGGAAATGCCAACAACGAACAGTGAGCCATCGTATACATGCATAAAAATTTAAAAAATAATGAAAGAAAAGCATTGTAAGTTTGAATTTTGTAAAGTTAGTGTGGGAGAGGTGGACAATTATTGTTACCAATCAATATTGACAAACCTCCTGACATTGACAACTTAGATGGAAAGCTACTGAGGATGGTATAGCCACTCCTATATGTATTATTTCATTTCAGCCTAGAGGATAATGCCAAAGTCGTTCCACTACCCAAGAATAGTAAAGGGGCCTTTACTGGTTCTAACAGCCGACCTATCAGCTTGCTGCCAGCTCTTAGCAAACTGTTGGAAAAAAGTGTTTGACCAAGTACAATGCTATTTCTCTGTAAACAAATGTAAAACAGACTTTCAGGGTGTTTATAGAGATGGGCACTTAACATGGGCACTTAACACTGGAGCAAATGACTGATGATTTGTTGAAAGAAAATGATAATAAGATTGTGGGAGCTGTACTGTTAGATATTAGTGCGGCCTTTGATATTATTTACCATAACCTGTTGTTTTATGTGTTATGGCTTTTCAACCTCTGTCATATCATGGATTCAGAGCTATCTACTGTACCTAACAGAACACAGAGGGTTTTCTTTAATGGAAGCTTCTCTAATGTTTAACTTGTAAAGTGTGGTGTATTGCAGAGCAGCTCTCTTGGCCTCTACTCTTTTCTATTTTTACCAATGACCTGCCACTGACATTTAACAAAGCCTGTGTGTCCATATATGCTGATGATTAAACCCTGTACGTTTCAGCAACCATAGCTAGTGAAATCACTGCAACCCTAAACAAAGTGCTGCAATCAGTTTTAGAATGGGTGGCCAGTAATAAACTGGTCCTGAACATCTCTAAAACTAAGAGCATTGTATTTGGTACAAATCTTTCTTGACCTCGGCTGAATCTAGTAATGAATGGTGTGGCAGTTGGGCAAGTTGAGGAGACTAAATTACTTGATGTTACCTTAGATTGTAAACTGTCATAATCAAAGCATATTGATTCAATGGTTGTAAAGATGGGGAGAGGTCTGTCCGTGATAACGAGATGCTCTGCTTTTTTGACACCACGCTCCACAAAGCAAGTCCTGCATGCTCTAGTTTTGTCTTATCTTGATTATTGTCCGGCCATATGGTCAAGTGCTTCAAAGAAGGACCTAGTTAAGTTGCAGCTGGCCCAGAACAAAGCAGCATATTTTGCTCTTTATTGTAATCATTGTGTTGGAAATTCCTAATTGTTTGCATAGTCAACTTACACACAGCACTGACACACACACTTACCCCACCAGACATGCCACCAGGGGTCTTTTCACAGCTCCAGGTCCAGAACAAAATCCAGGAAACGTACAGTATTATACAAGCCATGATTATATGGAACTCCCTTCCAGGTGAACAGAACCTGGTTTAAAAAAAGAATAAAGCAATACCTTATGGCACAATGCCTCTCCCCCATGTACCCTACTTGTTGTGTGTATGTACTGACATGTATGTGTAACTGAGATGCAAACACACACACTACATATTCATGTTTTAAAATGTATGTACATTTTAAGGTATTTTGTCTATAATGTCACCGCTGGCGTCGGCTAATGGGAATCGTTAAAAAAAAAAAACTGGTGGATGGGCTTTCGCCTTATTTGGGTATGTCATCAAATTAAACTCTATGTTACTTTTGTAACCTCGGGTTCTCTGATAATATGAGTGAGATGTATCAAAATGGGATTCACCGGAGGTAGATCAATAACAGGAAGGACCAATCACACAACGTCTGTCGGAGACAGACAGGTTGAGTGGCGAATGAACCAGAAAGTATAAGTAATTAAATACTATACTGACTGTTCTCTAGATCGATAGAGAGGGTTCTCCATCAATTGAGCTGAGTTGCCGTTGGCTTGCCGAAAACAATCCCAAAAACCAAGTGGGCTAAGGGAGTAATGAGCCAAGAAAGCCTGTTCTCTTAGGAAACCAAACACATGAAGCCTCGGGGTTGAATCGCACGAGAACAGACGGACTCCACCAAGACAAAAGGGAACCGTTATCAGGTTTTATTCCCTGCCTCGCTCAGCTAGAGGGATGGCACCCCCTGGTGGTGTTCCGAGGAGGTGCACTCATAAACCTGTTCTGTGTTAACGCAATAGACAGTTTTGAGGCAAAATACTGCATGGCATGGGAAAAGGACCATGATAGATTCCAACTGGCAATCTGTCATCCTGCTCCGTTGTCTGATGCGACCGGAGGGAAAGCGGACATGCTGACTTTCGCCCTTAGCTGGAACCTGAAAAGGCGCCGGTGGGGGAAGTCTAGGTGAGGAGAGCTCTTGGGGGTTAAGTGCAGCTCCTCCATTTCCCGTCTGAGCAAGGCCATGAAAATGAGGTTCTGCACAAGGAACATAAACTACCATTCAAAAGTTTTGGATCACTTAGAAATGTCCTTGTTTTTGAAAGAAGAGCAAAAATGTTTATCCATTAAAATAACATCAAATTGATCAGAAGAAAGTTATTTGTTTCTGACCATTTTGAGCCTGTAATCGAACCCACAAATGCTGATGTTCCAGATACTCAACTAGTCTAAAGAAGGCCAGTTTTATTGCTTCTTTAATCACAACAATAGTTTTAATAAACATAATTACAAAAGGGTATTCTAATGATCAAATAGCCTTTTAAAATGATAAACTTGGATTAGATAACACAACGTGCTATTGGAACACAGTTGTGATGGTTGCTGATAATGGGCCTCTGTACATCTATGTAGATATTCCATCAAAAATCAACCGCTTCCAGCTACAATAGTCATTTACAACATTAACAATGTCTACACTGTATTTCTGATCAATTTGATGTCCCAGCTGTGGGGCCTGGGTCTGCGGGGCAGGCAAAAGTTGAAGGCTTTGCCTTTTTTCTTACGTACAGTGCCTTGCAAAAGTATTCATCCCCCTTGGTGTTTTTCCTATTTTGTTGCATTACAACCTGTAATTTAAATAGATTTTTATTTGGATTTCATGTAATGGACATACACAAAATAGTCCAAATTGGTGAAGTAAAATGAAAAAAATAACTTGTTTCAAAAATACAAAAAAATGTAAAATAGAAAGGTGGTGCGTGCATCCAGTTGAAGTCGGAAGTTTAAATGTTTATTTATTTCACCTATATTTAACCAGGTAGGCTAGTTGAGAACAAGTTCTCATTTACAACTGCGACCTGGCCAGATAAAGCAAAGCAGTGAGACACAAACAACAACACAGAGTTACACATGGAATAAACAAATGTACAGTCAATAACACAATAGAAAAAGTATATATACAGTGTGTGCAAATGAGGTGAGATAACGGAGGTAAGGCAATAAATAGGCCATAGTGGCGAAATAATTACAATTTAGCAATTAAACACTGGAGTGATAGACGTGCAGAAGATGAGTGTGCAAGTAGAGATACTGGGGTACAATGGAGCAAAAAAAATAAAGAAATAAATAACAGTATGGGGATGAGGTAGTTGGATGGGCTATGTACAGGTGCAGTGATCTACTCTGACAGCTGGTGCTTACAGTTAGTGAGGGAGATATGACTCTCCAGCTTCAGTGACTTTTGCAATTCATTCCAGTCATTGGCAGCAGTCATTGGCAGTTTTTCACAATTTCTGACATTTAGTCCTAGTAAAAATTCCCTGTCTTAGGTCAGTTAGGACCACCACTTTATTTTAAGAATGCGAAATGCCAAAAATAATAGTGGAGAGAATTATTTATTTCAGCTTTTATTTCTTTCATCACATTCCCAGTGAGTCAGAATTGTACACGCACTCAATTACTATTTGGTAGCATTGCCTTTAAATTGTTTAACTGGGTCAAACGTTTCAGGTAGCCTTCCACAAGCTTCCCACAATAAGTTGGGTGAATTTTGGCCCATTCCTCCTGACAGAGCTGGTGCAACTGAGTCAGGTTTGTAGGCCTCCTTGCTCGCACACGCTTTTTCAGTTCTGCCCACACATTTTCTATAGGATTGAGGTCAGGGCTTTGTGATGGTCACTCCAATACCTTGACATTGTTGTCCTTAAGCCATTTTGCCACAACTTTGGAAGTATGCTTGGGGTCATTGTTCATTTGGAAGACCCATTTGCTGCTTCCTGCTTCCTGTGCTTGGCCCTCCTATGTTGAACATAATAAACGGCTCTCTATCCACCGGATGTGTACCAAGCTCACTAAAAGTGGCAGTAATAAAGCCTCTCTTGAAAAAGCCGAATTTTGACCCAGAAATTATAAAAATCTATCGGCCTATATCGAATCTTCCATTCCTCTCAAAAAAATTTGAAAAAGCTGTTGCGCAGCAACTCACTGCCTTCCTGAAGACAAACAATGTATACGAAACGCTTCAGTCTGGTTTTAGACCCCATCATAGCACTGAGACTGCACTTGTGAAGGTGGTAAATGACCTTTTAATGACGTCAGACCGAGGCTCTGCATCTGTCCTCGTGCTCCTAGATCTTAGTGCTGCTTTTGATACCATCGATCACCACATTCTTTTGAGAGATTGGAAACCCAAATTGGTCTACATGGACAAGTTCTGGCCTGGTTTAGATCTCATCTGTAGGAAAGATATCAGTTTGTCTCTGTGAATGGTTTGTCCTCTGACAAATCAATTGTAAATTTCGGTGTTCCTCAAGGTTCCGTTTTAGGATCACTATTGTTTTCACTATATATTTTACCTCTTGGGGATGTCATTCGAAAACATAATGTTAAATTTCACTGCTATGCGGACGACACACAGCTGTACATTTCAATGAAACATGGTGAAGCCCCAAAATTGCCCTCGCTAGAAGCCTGTGTTTCAGACATAAAGAAGTGGATGGCTGCAAACTTTCTACTTTTAAACTCGGACAAAACAGAGATGCTTGTTCTAGGTCCCAAGAAACAAAGAGATCTTCTGTTGAATCTGACAATTAATCTGGATGGTTGTACAGTCGTCTCAAATAAAACTGTGAAGGACCTCGGTGTTACTCTGGACCCTGATCTCTCTTTTGAAGAACATATCAAGACTGTTTCAAGGACAGCTTTTTTCCATCTATGTAACATTGCAAAAATCAGAAACTTTCTGTCCAAAAATGATGCAGAAAAATGTAGCCATGCTTTTGTTACTTCTAGGCTGGACTACTGCAATGCTCTACTTTCCGGCTACCGGGATAAAGCACTAAACAAACTTCAGTTAGTACTAAATACGGCTGCTAGAATCCTGACTTGAACCAAAAAATTGGATCATATTACTCCAGTGCTAGCCTCCCTACACTGGCTTCCTGTTAAGGCAAGGGCTGATTTCAAGGTTTTACTGCTAACCTACAAAGCATTACATGGGCTTGCTCCTACCTATCTTTCCGATTTGATCCTGCCGTACATACCTACACGTACGCTACGGTCACAAGACGCAGGCCTCCTAATTGTCCCTAGAATTTCTAAGCAAACGGCTGGAGGTAGGGCTTTCTCCTATAGAGCTCCATTTTTATGGAATGGTCTGCCTACCCATGTGAGAGACGCAGACTCAGTCTCAACCTTTAAGTCTTTACTGAAGACTCATCTCTTCAGTAGGTCCTATGATTAAGTATAGTCTGGCCCAGGAGAGTCACTGGCTTACTGGTGTTCTTCCATGCCGTCCATGGGAGGGGTGCGTCACTTGAGTGGGTTGAGTCACTGACGTGGTCTTCCTGTCTGGGTTGGCGCCCCCCCCTTGGGTTGTGCCGTGGCGGAGATCTTTGTGGGCTATACTCGGCCTGGCTATACTCGGCCTTGTCTTAGGACGGTAAGTTGGCTGTGCTTTGGCAAAGTGGGTGGGGTTATATCCTGCCTGTTTGGCCCTGTCCGGGGGTATCATCGGATGGGGCCACAGTGTCTTCTGATCCCTCCTGTCTCAGCCTCCAGTATTTATGCTGCAGTAGTTTATGTGTCGGGGGGCTAGGGTCAGTCTGTTACATCTGGAGTATTTCTCTTGTCTTATCCGGTGTCCTGTGTGAATTTAAATATGCTCTCTCTAATTCTCTCTTTCTCTCTTTCTTTCTTTCTCTCGGAGGACCTGAGCCCTAGGACCATGCCTCAGGACTACCTGGCATGATGACTCCTTGCTGTCCCCAGTCCACCTGGCCGTGCTGCTGCTCCAGTTTCAACTGTTCTGCCTGCGGCTATGGAACCCTGACCTGTTCACCGGAAGTGCTTGTTGCACCCTCGACAACTACTATGATTATTATTATTTGACCATGCTGGTCATTTATGAACATTTTAACATCTTGACCATGTTCTGTTATAATATCCACCCGGCACAGCCAGAAGAGGACTGGCCACCCCTCATAGCCTGGTTCCTCTCTAGGTTTCTTCCTAGGTTTTTGGCCTTTCTAGGGAGTTTTTCCTAGGGAGTTTTTCCTAGCCACCGTGCTTCTTTCACATGCATTGCTTGCTGTTTGGGGTTTTAGGCTGGGTTTCTGTACAGCACTTTGAGATATCAGCTGATGTACGAAGGGCTATATAAATACATTTGATTTGATTTTGATTTGATTTGATTTGCGACCAAGCTTTAACTTCCTGACTGATGTCTTGAGATGTTGCTTCAATATATCAATATAATTTTTCTCCCTCATGATGCCATCTATTGTGTGAAATGCACCAGTCCCTCCTGCAGCAAAGCACCCCCACAACATGATGCTACCACCCCTGTGCTTCATGGTTGGGATGGTATTCTTCGGCTTGCAAGCCTCCCCCTTTTCCCTCCAAACATTACCATGGTCATTATGGCCAAACAGTTTTATTTTTGTTTCATCAGACCAGAGGACATTTCTCCAAAAAGTACGATCTTTGTCCCCATGTGGAGTTGCAAACCGTAGTCTGGATTTTTTATGGTGGTTTTGGAGCAGTGGCTTCTTCCTTGCTGAGCGGGTTATGTCAGGTTATGTTGATATAGGACTCATTTTACTGTGGATATAGATACTTTTGTACCTGTTTCCTCCAGCATCTTCACAAGGTCCTTTGCTGTTGTTCTGGGATTGATTTGAACTTCGCACCAAAGTACTTTCATCTCTAGGAGACAGAATGCGTCGCCTTCCTGAGCGGTATGATGGCTGCATGATCCCATGGTGTTTATACTTGAGTTCTATTGTTTGTACAGATGAACGTGGTACCTTCAGGCGTTTGGAAATTGCTCCCAAGGATGAACCAGACTTGTGGAGGTCTACAATTGTTTTTCTGAGGTCTTGGCTGATTTCTTTTGATTTTCCCATGATGTCATGCAAAGAGGCACTGAGTTTGAAGGTAGGCCTTGAAATACATCTACAGGTACACCCCCAATTGACTCAAAAGATGTCAATTAGCCTATCAGAAGCTTCTAAAGCCATGACAGAATTTTCAGGAATTTTCCAAGCTGTTTAAAGGCACAGTCAACTAAGTGTATGTAAACTTCTGATCCACTGGAATTGTGATACAACAACAACAGCAATTTCCAACAATTGTTGGAAAAATTACTTGTGTCATGCCCAAAGTAGATGTCCTAACCGACTTGCCAAAACTATAGTTTGCCAAACAACTGGATGTGTTCACCCTTTTCTATGAAGCCACTAAATAAGATCTGGTGCAACTAATTACCTTCAGAAGTCACATAATTAGTAACATAAAGTCCACCTGTGTGCAATCTAAGTGTCACTTGTTCTGTCACATGATCTCAGTATAGCAAAAAAAGAAACTGTCGTTCAAAGATAATTTCGTAAAAATCCAAATAACTTCACAGATCTTCATTGTAAAGGGTTTAAACACTGTTTCCCATGCTTGTACAATGAACCATAAACAATTAATTAACATGCACCTGTGGAACAGTCGTTAAGACACTAACAGCTTACAGACGGTAGGCCATTAAGGTCACAGTTATGAAAACTTAGGACACTAAAGAGGCCTTTCTACTGACTCTGAAAAACACCAAAAGAAAACTGCCCAGGGTCCCTGCTCATCTGCGTGAACGTGCCTTAGGCATGCTGCAAGGAGGCATGAGGACTGCAGATGTGGCCATTGCAATAAATTGCAATGTCCGTACTGTGAGACGCCTAAGACAGAGCTACAGGGAGACAGGATGGACAGCTGATCATCCTCACAGTGGCAGACCACGTGTAACAACACCTGCACAGGATCGGTATATCCAAGCATCACACCTGCTGGTCAGGTACAGGATGGCAACAACAACTGCCTGAGTTACACCAGGAACACACAATCCCTCCACCAGTGCTCAGACTGTCCGCAATAGGCTGAGAGAGGCTGGACTGAGGGCTTGTAGGCTGGACTGAAGGCAGGTCTTCACCAGACATCACTGGCAACAACGTCGCCTATGGGCACAAACCCACTGTTGCTGGACCAGACAGGACTGGCAAAAAGTGCTCTTCACTGACGAGTCACGGTTTTGTCTCACCAGAGGTGATGGTCGGATTCGCGTTTATCGTCAAAGGAATGAGCGTTACACCGAGGCCTGACCTCTGGAACGGGATCGATTCTGAGGTAGAGGGTCCATCATGGTCTGTTGCGGTGTGTCACAGCATCATCGGACTGAGCTTGTTGTCATTGCAGGCAATCTCAATGCTGTGTGTTACAGTGAAGACATCCTCCTCCCACATGACCCTCCAGCCATGGCCACCCTTCCTACAGGCTCATCCTGACATGACCCTCCAGCATGACAATGCCACCAGCCATACTGCTCATTCTGTGCGTGATTTCCTGCAAGGCAGGAATGTCAGTGTTCTGCCATGGCCAGCGAAGAGCCCGGATCTCAATCCCATTGAGCACGTCTGGGACCTGTTGGATCGGAGGGTGAGGGCTAGGGGCATTCCCCCCAGAAATGTCCGGGAACTTGCAGGTGCCTTGGTGGAAGAGTGGGGTAACATCTCACAGCAAGAACTGGAAAATCTGGTGCAGTCCATGAGGTGAAGATGCACTGCAGTACTTAATGCAGCTGGTAATTACACCAGATACTGACTGTTACTTTTGATTTTGACCCCCCTTTGTTCAGGGACACATTATTACATTTCTGTTAGTCACATGTCTGTGGAACTTGTTCAGTTTATGTCTCAGTTGTTGAATCTTGTTATGTTCATACAAATATTTACACATGTTAAGTTTGCTGAAAATAAACGTAGTTGACAGTGAGAGGACGTTTCTTTTTTTATGAGTTTATATACCTGTTCTGAAAGGCCCCAGAGTCTGCAACACCACCAAGCAAGCTGCACCATGAAGACCAAGGAGCTCTCCAAACAGGTCAGGGACAAAGTTGTGGAGAAGTACAGATCAGGGTTGGGTTCTAAAAAAAATATCTGAAACTTTGAACATCCCATGGAGCACCATTAACTCCATTAATAAAAAATGGAAAGAATATGGCACCACAACAAACCGGCCAAGAGAGGGCCGCCCACCAAAACTCACGGACCAGGCAAGGAGGGCATTAAAGAGTCCAAAGACAACCCTGAAGGAGCTGCAAAGCTCCACAGCGGAGATTGGAGTATCTGTCCATAGGACCACATTAAACCATACACTCCACAGAGCTGGGCTTTACGGAAGAGTAGGCCAGAAAAAAGCCATTGCTTAAAGAAAAAAATAAGCAAACATGTTTGGTGTTCGCCAAAAGGCATGTGGGAGACTCCCCAAACATATGGAAGAAGGTACTCTGGTCAAACGAGACTAAAATTGAGCTTTTTGACTGTCAAGGAAAACGCTATGAATGGCGCAAACCCAACACCTCTCATCACCCTGAGAACACCATCCCCACAGTGAAGCATGGTGGTGGCTGCGTCATGCTGTGGGGAACTGAAGGAATGATGGATGACGCTAAATACAGGGAAATTCTTGAGGGAAACCTGTTTCAGTCTACCAGAGATTTGAGACTCGGACAGAGGTTTACCTTCCAGCAGGACAATGACCCTAAGCATACTGCTAAAGCAATACTTGACTGGTTTAAGGGGAAACATTTAAATGTCTTGGAATGGCCTAGTCAAAGCCCAGACCTCAATCCAATTGAGAATCTGTGGTATGACTTAAAGATTGCTGTACACCAGCGGAACCCATCCAACTTGAAGGAGTTGGAGCAGTTTTGCCTTGAAGAATGGGCAAAAATCCCAGTGGCTAGATGTGCCAAGCTTATAGAGACATACCCCAAGAGACTTGCAGATGTAATTGCTTGATAATGGAATGCATATGTTTAAGGTAATGACTAAAGGATTCCACCCTGAATCGTAATTGATGGATTGTGTAACATATATAATGAATAATTAGAATGATAAACTTCAGTCCACTAAGGTTTGGTCGAGACAAGTAGAAATGTGTGTGTGTGTGTGTGTCTTAAGAAAACACAGAGAACAATTAAACTATTCATGACCTGACCTGGTTAGATCTTTGAGAAACTTACAGCAGGAAAGGGAGTCCCGTCAAGGTCCCTCTAATCTCGGGGGGATGCAACTGCCAGCTTTGTAGTAAAAAAAGAGTGGTGAGAACTATGGGGAAAGATACATCCTACCTACTGTTTGTGTGTATGTATGTGCGTGTAGTAGGTAGGGAGGGACTGAGTTATAAAATGGCATGTCTTTGCATTATGGACTTTAGAACGTTCTCGTGAATAAACTTTACGGACCTTTTGCATAAGCTGAGTCTTTGCCTAATTATTATTAAACCCAGGGTCTTACCAACCTCAGGGGTTAGTAAAAGATTAAATAATTGTTAGTTATTATCACTGGGATCGAAAATTCTCATGACATTGCTGAAAAAGGTGGCTCTACAAAGTATTGACTTTGGGGGGGTGAATAGTTATGCACGCTCAAGTTTTCATTTTTTTTGTTTTATTTCTTGTTTGTTTCACAATAAAAAAATATTTTTGTATCTTCAAAGTGGTAGGCATGTTGTGTAAATCAAATGATACAAACCCCCAAAAATCAATTTTAATTCCAGGTTGCAAGGCAATAAAATAGGAAAAAAACCAAGGGGGGTGAATACTTTCGCAAGCCACTGGATGCCACACTTCTGCCGCATGGAGGCGACAGCGGGCCCAGACAACTCCTTCGGTGATACAGGGGCCTCCAGGAGGTTTACTTATTTTTGTTTGACAAGCTTAACCAGAGTGCCCTCTCTCCCACCATCACCAGGCTCATGGTACAACCACAGACTTGGATGGTATTACTAGAGGGCAGAGTAGTGGTGTGACTTTTCAACACAATTTAGATCCTTAACGTTAAGAAAAAACCCAAACTGAAAAACAATGTTTTTTTCCAAAACACATTTTTTATTGCAGTGCAGTTATCACAAAACATTATTTTGATGTTATAACCTAACTAGATGATAGGCTATAAATGCCCGGGGAAAGTTGTGCTATTCATTGTTGATAAGCCACGGCTCGCTTGCAAACATTGAAGAGCCCAAACTCCAAGCGGGGGCAACGCTTTGGGTTGATATTCTCCCAGGACCGTATAGCCGTGAGGTTAAAACAGTCGTTCTTGTTAACACAAACGAGTGAATCGTTGCATTCGGCAAGTATTCAGACTCTTTCCACATTTTGTTATTCAAAAATGTATGAAATCTTTTCTCATCAATCTACACACAATAGCCCATAATTATGAAGCAAAAACAGGTCTTTAGAAATGTTTGCACATTTATCAAAAATAAAAACAGAAATACCTTATTTACATAAGTATTGTGCCACGAGACCCGAAATTGAGCTCAGGTACATCCTGTTTCCATTGATCATCCTTGTGATGTTTCTACAACTTGATTGGAGTCCACCTGCTGGTAAATTCAATTGATTGGAAATGATTTGGAAAGGCACACACCTGTCTATATAAGGTCCCACAGTTGACAGTGCATGTCAGAGCAAAAACCAAGCCATGAGGTCGAAGGAATTGTCCGTAGAGCTCTGAGACAGGATTGTCTCAAGGGACAGATCTGGGGAACGGTACCAAAAAATGTCTAGAGCATTGAGGGTCCCCAAAAACACAGTGGCCTCCATCATTCTTAAATGGAAGAAGTTTGGAACCACCAAGATTCTTCCTAGAGCTAGCCTCCCAGTGAAACTGAGCAATCAGGGGAGAAGTGCCTTGGTCAGGGAGGTGACCAAGAACACGATGGTCACTCTGACAGAGCTTCTTAGTTCCTCTGTGGAGATGGGAGAACCTTCCAGAAGGACAACGATCTCTGCAGCACTCCATCAATCATGCCTTTATGGTAGAGTGGCCAGACGGAAGCCACTCCTCAGTAAAAGGCACATGACAGCCCACTTGGAATTTGCCAAAAGGCACCTGAAGGACTCAGACCATAAGAAACAAGATTCTCTGGTCTGATGAAACCAAGATTGAACTCTTTGGCCTGAATGCCAAGCGTCACGTCTTGAGGAAACCTGACACCATTCCTACGGTGAAGCATGGTGGTGGCAGCATCATGCTGTGGGGATGTTT
The DNA here is from genome assembly GCF_965601325.2 of Salmo salar. Classification (NCBI taxonomy): domain Eukaryota; kingdom Metazoa; phylum Chordata; class Actinopteri; order Salmoniformes; family Salmonidae; genus Salmo; species Salmo salar. The sequence goes on along the minus strand of NC_138314.1, from coordinate 6,713,664 downwards.
TTCAGGGACTGGGAGACTAGTCAGGATTGAGGGAAAGATGTACAGAGAGATCAGAGAGATCCTTGATGAAAACCTGCTCCAGAGCTCTCAGGACCTCAGACTGGGGTGAAGGTCAACAGGACAACGACCTTAAGCACACAGCCAAGACAACGCAGGAGTGGCTTTGGGACAAGTCTCTGAATGTCCTTGAGTGGCCCAGCCAGAGCCCGGACTTGAACCCAAATGAACATCTCTGGAGAGATCTGAAAATAGGTTGAGAGGATCTGCAGAGAAGAATGGAAGAAACTCCACAAATGCAGGTGTGCCAAGCTTGTAGCGTCATACCCAAGAAGACTCGAGGCTGTAATCGCTGCCAAAGGTGCTTCAACAAAGTACTGAGTAAAGGGTCTGAATACTTATGTAAATGTGATATTTCTGTTTTTTTTAAACATATACATAGTTTTAATGATTATGTTGAAATTAGATTGACTTAACCCGACCTATAGGTTGTTAAATCAATGTATTTATGGTGGAAGTTGGATACATTTGTGGGTTAAAATCTTCCTAGAATGACACAGGGTTGACAGGGGGACATGTCAAAATGCTGAATTTTTGCACTTGAGGAGGCCTTTATTCCAGGGGTGCAACTTTCACTGGGGATATGGGGATATGCAAAAAGTGCTCTACAGTACTATTAGGCCTATGATATGAATTATATGGAGGATGTACTGTTTCTGTGTGTTAATGTCTTGGTGAATGTGTGTTTCTATGAAACTTTCCCTTGAAACATAAAAAAAAAATAAGTTGGCAAGGAAGTTTTTTTGGGGGGGAGTCAAGTAAAAAAAAAAAGAATCACCCATCCAAAAAACCATATGTCTAGCTCAAAGTGACGTATTGTGATGGAGATTTTTTTATTATGTTACTTAGATTAACGATTCTTAAGACTTTAAATATCAAAGGGACGCAAAAGGCATGGAACGACCCTTTAATCCACTGTCAAGTCTTTTCACATAAGTTTGAGCCCAAACATGTACATTACATTATTGTCACGCTCATAAGCCTCAACGCTGATAATATGCACGTGTACACACACATACAGCATATGTGTTACTATCATTGTGGGCACCTGAAATAGATTTTCCCTAACCTCAACTCCTAACCCTAAACCTAACCCTAACTCTAACGCTAATTGTAACCCTAACCCTTTATGCCCAAATAACGTTTGTCCTCGTGGGGACCTGTGAAATGTCCCGACAAGGGACAATTTTCCTTGTTTTACTATCCTCATGGGGACTTTTGGGGATTTCCGGTATTCACGAGGATAGTAATACAAGCCCACACAAACACGCACACATTCACGCGCACACACACAGCGTGTGAACATGGATGTTATCAAGTACACAGACAAAGTTTGCCTGAAAATAACTTATGGTCGGAAATGAACAAGGCAAACTCTCAGACCTTGAGTAAATCTTTGGCTTTGATAAACACAAGAGGAAATGCTGTTCCTTCACTGTCCATATGGCTATGCCAAGTAATCACACACTCCATAACCCCTGTTTGTTATCCTTATCAGTCTTACCCCCTTTCTCTCTCCTTCCTCTCTCACTCTCTCCCCCCTCCCCCCTCCATCAATCCATTCTCTATCTTTATAGGAACTGCTTCTCCATCCCAATCATCTGTAATCTAAATTCCTTTAGTGGTGAGGCGGGGGAAATCAGTGGTCCTCGACTGGACTGGACACACATGCATATAGAAGCATGCCCTCACGCTCACATGCACTTACTCACACACACTTACAGCACACACAAAGCAGAGATGAAATCAGGCAGTAGGTCCTTCAGATGTGATCACTGTGGACCTTATTATCTGCATGATATGGATTGTAATTACTGTTCATGAAACTCCTAAAGCTTTCTGGATACATTGCGTGTGCTCTGTTTGTTTATTCAGCCACTTATTTCACAGTAAGTAGGTGTGTCATAGGGGAAACAGAGAAATGTTCCTTCCTGCAATTTCAAAGAAAATACATTCACTCTTAAGCATTTTCCTTAGCTATGCTTCATTTGAGAATTTGTTGTATAAATTAAAGTAACTTTCAGCAAAACTTTTCTTTTCTCCTTACTCTGAAGACTTTGATTATTATTCATTGAGAGAAATTATAGACAGCACTGTATTTGGCTTATACCCTGGCTACCCAATCCACATCGCTCTGTCCAACTGACATTTCTTCGCCATGATGAGTCTGGATTTGTCTCCGTCTCGAGGATCTTTATAATGCGAACACATTCTGACCGGTCTGATTGACAAGAACAGTCACACAAATAAAAAAATATAACAATATACAAACAACACAACTAAAGAATAATGTGTGTAGATGATCATTTTTTATTATTGTGTGATAGTGTGTTCGTGTGTGTGTCATTTCACAGTCCCTATTGTACCATGAGATGTTGTTTTAGAAAAACATTTAAGGTCATTTTGCTGTTTGCGTGAGTAATTGCAGATGGGATTTCCATACGATCATGGCTCTGTATAATACTGTGCGTTGCCGTGAATTAGTTTGAGACTTGGGGACTGTGAAGAGACCTGTGGTGGCATGTCTGGTGGGGTATGTATGGGTGTCTGAGATGTATGTTATTTGATTATGCAGGCCATCTAGAATTGTCATCACAGTATAATTTCTCATAAAAACTAGAAGAGAACACGTTAGTCTCTTGTCAACCCTCAAAAGAAAAGACTGGCAATTTGCTCCAATGGTCACACCCTTTATGTACCACTCCAGTTGAGGTTTAGGTCTTAGAGAATGTTTTGAACCAAATACAATTTAGTTTTAGATGTATTTAAGACCAGTTTATTATCAATCACCATTCTGATACTCATTGTAACTCCTTATTTAGAATTTCAGTGAGCTCACTGGCTTTGGGTGCTGCATGTAGAGTGTGGAATCATCCGCATACAGTCATTCTAGCTTTGTGTAAATCCAGTGGCAAATCATTTGTAAAAATAGAAAAGAGTAAAGGCCCAAGGCAACTGTGAGGGACACCTCAATGTACATATCTGATGTTAGAGAAGCTTCCAATGAAGAACACTCTCTGGGTTCAATTGGGATAAATAACTCTCTGGGATAAATAACTCTCCAGCCATGTGATAGCAGGTGATGTAAAGCCATAGCAAGTGAGTTTTTTTAATAACATTTAATAACATGCAGTGCCTTAGACCTCTGCACCACTAGGGCTCCTGAGTGGCGCAGTGGTCTAAGGCAGCGCATCTCAGTGCAAGAGGTGTCACTATAATCCCTGGTTCAAAACACATTTGTCCCATAAGGTGGCGCACAGTTGGCCGGGGTAGGCCTTCATTGTAAATAGGAATTTATTCTTAACTGACTTGCCTAGTTAAATAAATGATAAAGGTCTGTACTGAAATCCAAAAATACAGCTGCAACTGTAATCTTATTATGCAATTATTTTAACCAGTCATGTTTGAGTCAGTACATGTTGAGTGCCCTTCTCTATATGCATGCTGAAAGTCAGTAGTTAACTTGTTCTCTGAAAAATAGTATTGTATTTGGTCAAACACAATTATCTCCAAAAGAACAGGGTGCAAATGTATTGGGTGGCTGTTAAAGCCAGCAAAGGGTACTTTACTATTTTTAGGTAGTGGAATTACTTTAGCTTCCTTCCACGCCTGTAGACACATATACTCCTTCCCTATGGCTCAGTTGGTAGAGCATGGTGTTTGCAACACCAGGGTTGTGGGTTTGATTCCCACGGGGGGCCAGTTCAAAAAAAATTATAATAAATAAATGCATGAAATGTATGCATTCACTACTGTAGGTCGCTCTCGATAAGAGCGTCTGCAAAATGTAAATGTAGGCTTTGGTTAAAGATAGTGCAAATAGGGGTGGCAATACAGTCAAATCAAATGTCTTTGTCACATGCTTCATAACCAACAGGTGTAGAATAACTAAAAATGATAACACTAGGAATAAATACATAATGAGTAATGATAACTTGGATATATACACGGGGTACCAGTACCGAGTTGATGTGCAGGGTTACGAGGTAATTTAGGTAAGTATATACAATGCCCCCCGTAATTATTGTGACAGTGAAGCTGGGCAATCTGAGTAGTGAGTGATCCTAGGGTGGCAACACATACATTCTAAGTGATTTCAATTAGTCTTTCTCCATTCTGATTGTTTTATACTGTTCAATTCAACTTCAACCCCCAAAAAGTCATCATTTCCATCAATTTCTGCATTTAAGATCATTTCCACACTGCCACGTAAGGGCTGCACAATATGGGCAAGCAATCTGGGCTTTATTTTTAACCAAATGATGCAATTTGACTTGCGATTTAAAGCAAAACACTTGGATTAACTGTTGGAATCATGGAAATATAATGTATATTCTAATGATATAGTTAGAATATAATAGTGAGCACTTTTAGAGTGTTGTTTGACATGACAACGAATGAAAATGTCAGAGAGGAGTTATTGTGACAGGGTAGGAACTAAAGTGTTGATAGGTGTTTCCTAGAGGACCCTATAATCTTTGGCTACTTTGAATATTTCTCTTTGCTACTTAATGTAGCTAACATATTCTTTCTTTGCGTATTCCTCTTTAATTTAGAAGATACTGTTGCACAAACAACATGCTGATTTAGGTCTACACCATCACTGGCATTATCAGGTTGTATAGCTAATTACGCTTGCTCTTACTCAGTACATTTATTAGCTAGCTAGCGATTAGCATTAGCGGCTAACAAGATTTAGGAACAACTTGCTAAGAAAAGACAAACTAGCTGTTTGCAGATGTAAGAAACACAAGCTGATAGTGTAATTATAGAATGCTAGTAGATTTATATTAAGAAGCAAAGTGACAACTGCATTGTTGTCATCAACATTGTTGCATATGCTGCATTGACCATGTAGACTGAACGCAACTGTCTGGTGGTCAAGGAACAACAAATGCGCTCCATGAGTGACAGGAGCTGGGGCTAGGTCTGTGTGGAAGTGGCATGGAGAGAGAGAGATGACTCAAGTAGCGAAGTAAACTATAAAAATGGACGTTACACACTGCGTATCACATTTAACAAACCAAACATTCAAATACCTTTATAAAAGTTAAAGTAAAAACCCAAACCGGTCCATACCGCCCAGCCCTACAGTAAAGCATTTTTTATTATTTTGTCTATATATCAAAAGTTTGGATTTTAAATAAAACAATGACTATGAGGTTAAAGTGCAGATGGCCAGCTTTAATTTGAAGGTATTTTTATCCATATCGGGTGAACCGTTTAGAAATTTCAGCACTTTTTGTACATAGTCCCCCCATTTTACGGAAACATAAGTATTGGGACAAATTCCATTATATGTTTATTAAAGAAGTAAAATATAAATAAATGGTAAATAATGTGTCTGTGTAAATTCTGGAGTCACTTTTATTGTAAGAATAGAATATGTTTCTAAACACTTCTATGTGCTATCATGATAACAGATAATCCTGAATGAATCATGAATAATGACAAGTGACAAAGTTACAGAAGCACAAATATCATACACCCCTAAAAATGCTAACCTCCCCTTGTCAGTGGTGAGAAGTTAGCATGTCTTGGGGGTATGATATTTGTGCATCTATTGGACAAATTCAGGTACAGTATGTTTATCCCCATTTCGTTCTGTTTGCTTCCGTTTAAGAATTAGCAGAATGAATACACCCCTGATCACACGCAAACACAGTTTACTTTCATAGCAGCCATATACAAACATTGTTATTCCTTCCCACATCTACGCACTCTCCTCATCTCACTTTTTCCCTTTGCTGGTGGACTTCAGTGCACAACAGATCAGCTGTCTGTGACCATGCGAAAAAACCTTTCAAATCAAATAAAAGTTTATTTGTCACGTGCGCCGAATACAACAGGTGTAGACCTTACAGTGAAATGCTTACTTACAAGCTCTAACCAATAGTGCAAAAAAGGTGTTAGGTGAACAATAGGTAAGTAAAGAAATCAAACAACAGTAAAAAGACAGGCTATATACAGTAGCGAGGCTATAAAAGTATCGAGGTTGCATACAGACACCGGTTAGTCAGGCTGATTGAGGTAGTATGTACATGTAGATATGGTTAAACTGACTCGGCATATATGATGAACAGAGAGTAGCAGTAGCGTAAAAGAGGGGTTTGGTGGGTGGTGGGTGGCAGGACACAATGCACATAGCCCGGTTAGCCAATGTGCATGAGCACTGGTTGGTTGGCCCAATTGAGGTAGTATGTACATTAATGTATAGTTAACGTGACTATGCATATATGATAAACAGAGAGTAGCAGCAGCGTAAAAAGAGGGGTTGGGGGGGGGGCACACAATGCAAATAGTCCGGGTAGCAATTTGATTACCTGTTCAGGAGTCTTATGGCTTGGGGGTAAAAACTGTTGAGAAGTCTTTTTGTCCTAGACTTGGCACTCCAGTACCGCTTGCCATGCGGTAGTAGAGAGAACAGTCTATGACTGGGGTGGCTGGGGTCTTTGACAATTTTTAGGGCCTTCCTCTGACACCGCCTGGTGTAGAGGTCCTGGATGGCAGGCAGCTTAGCCCCAGTGATGTACTGGGCCGTACGCACTACCCTCTGTAGTGCCTTGCGGTCAGAGGCCGAGCAATTGCCATACCAGGCAGTGATGCAACCAGTCAGGATGCTCTCAATGTTGCAGCTGTATAACTTTTTGAGGATCTCAGGACCCATGCCCAATCTTTTTAGTTTCCTGAGGGGGAATAGGCTTTGTCGTGCCCTCTTCACAACTGTCTGGTGTGTTTGGACCATTCTAGTTTGTTGTTGATGTGGTCACCAAGGACCTTGAAGCTCTCAATCTGCTCCACTACAGCCCCGTCAATGAGAATGGGGGCATGCTCGGTCCTCCTTTTCCTGTAGTCCACAATCATCTCCTTAGTCTTGGTTATGTTGAGGGATAGGTTGTTATTCTGGCACCACCAGGTCTCTGACCTCCTCCCTATAGGCTATCTCGTCGCTGTTGGCGACACTGTTGTGTCGTCTGCAAACTTAATGATGGTGTTGGAGTCATACCTGGCCATGCAGTCATGGGTGAACAGGGAGTACAGGAGGGGACTGAGCATGCACCCCTGTGGAGCTCCAGTGTTGAGGATCAGCGTGGCAGATGTGTTGCTACCTACCCTTTACAAGCCAAACCTTCAAATCATAACTGCTAACCGCTACACACAGCTTACATCGTTGTCAACATATTATGTAACATCATAGTCAACATACTGTAGCTATTAGAACTAACACATTAGCAAACTCACAACAATCATGCAGTACAGTGTACAGTCAGCAAGCACTTTATCAGTTACACCGGCTTCCAGTGTTGGCTAGTCATAGCCCGGTAGCTAACACAGCATTACTCTCTGTTTGACCCAGGTGTTTGAGTAGGCTACACAAGCTAGCTAGCTAGCGAAGTAAGTGAAAGTGAAAAAAAGAATACTAAATATAGCTAGCTCTCTCTCTCCCTCCACTCTCTTGCTTCTCCTTCATTTTTTAAGAAATGTATTTGTTCAAAACTGTTCAACTATTATATTTCTTTCTCTGAGTAAACTACTCACCACATGTTATGCACTGCAGTGCTAGCTAGTTGTAGCTTATGCTTTCAGTACTAGATTCATTCTCTGATCCTATGATTGGGTGTACAAAATGTCAATACATGCTGCAAGAGCTCTGATAGTTTGGAGGATGTCCTCCAAAAGTTGTCATAATTACTGTGTAAGTCTATGGAAGGGGGTGAGAACCATGACCTTACTAGGTTTTGTATTGGAGTCAATGTACAAAGAGGAGGACGGAAACTAGCTGTCCTCCGGCTACACCATGATGCTACCCTACTGAGTGTTGTTGAGGCTACTGTTTATTTAGTGCCTTATTTGGGTAGCCGGAGAGTAGAGCATTGCAGTAGTCTAATCTTGAAGTGACAAAAGCATGGATTAGCACTTCTGCCAATTTTTTTTACAAAACGTTTCCGATTTTTTTTATGTTGCAAATATGGAAGAAGGCTGCTCTGGAAATATTTTGTATATGTTAGTTAAAAGAGAGATCAGGGTCCAGAGTAATGCCGGTGTCCTTCACAGTTTTATTTGAGACGACTGTACAACCATCGAGATTCATTGTCAGATCCGACAGCATAAGTCTTTGTTTCTTGGGACCTATCTCTGTTGCCATCATCCACTTCCTTATGTATGAAACACAGGCCTCCAGGGTAAGCAATTTTGGGGCTTTACCATGTTTATGAAAATGTAAAGCTGTGTGTTGTCTGCATAGCAGTGAAAGTTGATATTGTGTTTCCAAATGACATCACCAAGAGGTAGCATATAGTGAAAATAATAGTGGTCAAAGAATGGAACCTTGAGGAACACCGAAACTTAACATTGATTTGTCAGAGGACAAACTATCCATAGAGACTAAATTATATATTTTCGACAGATAAGATCTAAACCAGGCAAGAACTTATCCGCATGGACCAATTACAGTTTAAAATCTCTCCGAAAGAATGTGGTAATCAATGGTGTCGAAAGCTACATTAAGGTCTAGGAGCCCGAGGTCTGACGCCATTATGGTCTGACGCCATTATAAGGTCATTTACCACCTTCACAAATGTGGTCTCAGTACTATGATGGGGTGTAAAACACAGACTGGAACATTTCATATACATTATTTGTCTTCAAGAAGGCAGTGAGTTGCTGAGCAACAGCATTTTCAAAAACTTTTGAGTGGAATGGGAAATTCTATATACATTACCAGGCAAAAGTTTGGACACACCTACTCATTCAAGGGTTTTTCTTTATTTGTACTATTTTCAACATTGTAGAATAATAGTGAAGACATCACAACTATAAAATAACACATATGGAATCATGTAGTAAACAAAAAACTATTAAACAAATCAAAATATATTTTATATTTGAGATTCTTCAAAGTAGCCACCCTTTGCCTTGATTCCAGCTTTGCACACTCAGATACAGATTGGCTCTGGCTTTTGCAACCATTTTCCTTTTTCACTCACAACTCATCACATCACCACCACCCCCATACATACCCACATACTGTGCTTTCTATGTCCCCTCATTGCTGTGTTTTTATCTCTACCATGTTGATTCCTGCCTAATTTTGGGCATTTGAGTACTTTTGTGTGTTCCACTTCCTTATATTTGAAGATTTATTATTTCATTAATTGTCCTTTCTTCTAATACTGTCTTTTATCTATTTATAAATACTATAAATAGAAAGTCGAAAACAAATTAGGATGGCAGTTTCAGACTGAATGTATGTAGAGATCGATAGAGCAGAGGAATTAAATTCAGGGTGAGTCGTCAGGTGATGCTTTAATCCATTCTTTCACTTATTCCATGAGCCAGCACATCTGTTTCTGCCTGTCTCTTGGGTAATCTTGATTTACCTTTATATTTGCATTGTTCTTGACTTTATTCTCATCTAAAATAACTTTTTCTCCTTGCATAAAGTGTGTGAGGAGAGGAGATGTAAACAGGGCAATGCTGAGAGCACCTCACCCCAGACAGACTGAGATGTGTAAAGTTCTATCCTTTATGAGTCCTTTTAACAAAGCTATTTATTCAGGTCAAACAACCTACCAATTTTATCATTGGAACATGGATCTTGTTTGATATTTTGAGTGTATCTCAAACTCAACTCAAGAAGAAAATCAAGGAAAATCTCAGTTCCAATTATTGGAGTGGGTTGGTTCAGTTGTTCAACGCTCAGAACAGAAATTTTGCTATGCTTGGCAGTCGCTTTTTCTCTTGCTCTTAAATCTCTTTAAAGACTCTGATGTTCACCCACTACCACCCCCCCAGCCCAAACGCCTACTCCGACATAAAGTGATTTACAGGCTGTATTGGCATAGTCTGATTTCCAGGTTGGCTCACAGGCCCATCTCCGATTGTCCTGCTTATAACACCTAGCCAAGATCAGAAGGAAAGAGATGAGGTGTGCCTGTGTGTGTGTAGGCACGGGTGTGCGTGTATGCATGCATGCGTGCAAGTGTGCGTACGATGAGAGAGATGCAAAACTGTTAAGTGTCATTTATACAGCAAATTGAGTCGTGGGCTTGATGTGAATTTGATGGAGAGGATGCCTCCTCTCCTCTAAAAATGTCAATCTCCATTACTTTTGATGATACTAGTACAAACTATTCAAATGACAACATCAACTTGAAGCCATCCAGGATTTTGTCAAGGTCCTAAATATGGCACATACATTTTGTAATTCAAGGCCTTTTTCCCATTCACATTTGTGCTCTGTTATGTCTTTGTTTGACTTTCACATTTGTATTCAAATAGTTCCATGAAATAAGTGGTGCTAGTGTCTACTCAGCAGGACAGCTCCTTTCTCAATAACCTTCAAAACGAGAACGTTAGGACTTGTCTATCTGTGTGTGTGTGTGTGTGTCTTACCTACAGCAGTCTCACACACCCCTCTCTGTTTCCTTCCTCTGCACTAACCCTCAGTGCTCTTTGTTTCCATGGCTTTATTTCTATGAATATATTGGGCTACAAGGCCACACCCCTCAGATTAATTCGTTTCTCTCTGAAATCCAATTACTCATATGTTATTATTCTCTGAGAATATTATTCAGAAAGGTAAAGCCATTTCCAATTTCTTATCTGTGTATGTGTGTGTATGTGTTTTGGGTACCTGTTTGATTGTTTGTGGTTGTCTGTGTTTGTTTGTGGTTGCTTTGGGTTGTTTTAGGTACTATGGGGTTGTTTTGGGTGCCTGTTCATTGTTGTTTGGGGTTGTTTTAGGTACCTGTTTGGGGTTGTTTGTTGTTGTTTTGGGTTGTTTTGGGTACATGTTTGTGGTCATTTTGGGTTGTTTTGGGTACTTTTGGGTTGTTTTGTACCTGTTTGTGGTTGTTTTGTACTCGTGTGTGTTTGTTTGGGGTATTTATTGGTTGTTTTGAGTTGTTTTGCGTTGTTTTAGAAATCTGTTTGAGGTTGTTTTCGGTTATTCTCGGTTGTTTTGAGTACCTGTTTGTGTTTCTTTTGGGTTGTTTTGGGGTACTTTTGGGTTGTTTTGGGTACCCATTTGGGGTTATTTATGGTTCTGTTGGGTTGTTTTAGGTACCTGTTTGGGGTTGTTTGTGGTTGTTTTGGGTACCTGTTTGGGGTTGTTTGGCATTGTTGGTAGAGCATGGTGTTTGCAACGCCAGGGTTGTGGGTTCGATTCCCACGGGGGACCAGTACCGAAAAAAAATGTATGAAATGTATGCATTCACTACTGTAAGTCGCTCTGGATAAGAGCATCTGTTAAATGACTAAAATGTAAAATGATTGTTCGTGCTTTTTTTGTGGCTGTTTTGGGTACCTGTTTGGGGTTGTTTTGGTTGCTTGGGATAATTAGTAGGACCCGCAGCTGAAGTCTTATTGATTAACTAAGCAGGCATGGTCGTTAAGGAATCCACAAGAAAAAGTTCCTTCAGATTCCGGCCCTATGTTAAAAGCACAAACTCTAGCGTGAAAACACAATTTTTAGCTGCTTCAATATCACATTGTTACAATTCAAATGTTAAAATGATGCACTCCCAAGAGTTGTAACAATCTCTCCTGCTATGCGAGTGATTATACAATGTGCTCTTTACGTGATCTAGTATCTTAACTGAAAAACAAAGTTCATGACTTAGCTAGCCACACGTCAGGATTCCACACGTTACATTGCAGTCGATACCTGTAGCAAGGAAGCTGCTGAGTCTACTGTTTTGTAATAGCCACTTTCATCTCCTTCCTACAGACACCTGACCTGACTAAATGGAACAGGACACTCTTAAGTCATAGCCCCATCACTCACAATTAATTGAACATTACAGGCTCTTAAAATCTACAGATTGCACTCCTTAGCCGTTATGATCTGTAATCGTTCACCTTTATGACAGCTAACAAAAAACAATCCCTTAGGGGCCAATTATAACATACTGTGCATGTACTGGAAGTTAGGTTTATGCCTTAGTTGGGGAAATACAGATACAGTCGCTACACTGCAATCTCTATGTACAGTGTTGTTCTGTGAAAAAACAAACCATGTCAGAGGGAGAGAGAGAGAGTGTGTCAGAGGGAGAGAGAGAGAGAGAGACTGCTGTCATCGCTCGCAGCTGAGGCTTTTAGAGGCCGATTCAGACTTTACAGAATTGATGCCTTTCCTACGCACGCCTTTCCTATGTACTTTTCAGTATTTGGTATTCAGACTTACATTATTCAGTTGTGGAACGCACTCTGCAAGTGTGGGTATCTTACACGCTCTGAATAAATGTAATTCAAAGGATATTTATCTAAAGCCAACCCTTTTAATACAGTGTACCTTTTAGTTTGAATTTTGTCAACAGACTCACTAGAATATATCGAGAGAACGGGTTCAGAATATTAGGGATCAATGAAAGAAAGCCATCTAAATATATGCATATTTGTCTCTGTTTCAGCGCCAATTGGTAGATTTGAAAAAAAACTCTGATTTTGTAGATGATTTAGGTTTAGGAGAGTTTTTATTAATCATAAAAACAGGTTTGAAGAGCCTTTACACAAGAAAGAAAGAAAATTGCCACATTGTTCTTCAACCCATGGCAATGTTGGAAAATTAGTGTACATAGAATTACCATAGGGAGATTAGTGTAAAATAGTAGGCTATACCCTTGTCTATTGCCTGCGCTAACCATGGACCTGTGTGATGACATGGCAAAGTATTGCACCATGCGTGGGGTTGAAACTGTTAGGGCTTGGTCAGCGCTCCATAACGATTTAATTAGCTTATATGTATTTTTACTAAATAAACTAAATATAAATAATATAATAACACAAATATAATTTGTAATATAATATTTTAAAAACCATATTAAAATATGTTTTATATATATATATATATACACATACATACATACATACATACATACATACATACATACATACATACATACATACATACATACATGGTTGGGGAGTAACGGATTACATGTAATCCATTACATGTAAGGGATTACAAAAAAACGGTAACCGTTATGTTACCAAATTTAAGTTGGTTCCACCTGAGGGAGTCTGACCACAAGTCAGAGACCACTATGATGACACACCAAATGTGTTTGATTGATCACGGGAAAAGAGCAGGAATAGGCTTTTGTAGGCTACAGTCCAAGCTATGTCTTCCAATGGGGAGACTGCTGTCGGCACCCAAAGATTATCCAACTTGAATAAACGCTTGGAGGTAAGGATGACATCTGTGGTGTAGGATACGACGATACGGATATCACTTATTTTTTATATCTACATGTGCCTTAGACCGCTGCGCCACTCGGGAGCCCCATATCATATTTGGGTTAGGTAAGAGTGGAAAGTTGAGCTTTCTTTTATTATGTGCATGAATCGGCTTAGTGCACATGGGAGATGTGGGCAGATTTGTAACAAAGAAACAACACATCCATTAATGAATTCCGTAGGTATCAATTAATGATCCCCCAATACTAAGCATTCAAATGGGGTAGAAATACAAAAATAACTGAAATAAATGAATAGCTGAAATAAATGAAGTACAGTTGAAGTCGGAAGTTTACATACACCCAGGGGCGGAAATCCCGGGGGGGGGGACGGGGGGGACACGACCCCCCCATTCTGGGAAAAATATGATTTGTCCCCCCCAATATATCACTGAAACATAACTATGTAATTTAAATAATATTAATAATACGCAATGAAAGCAATTGTGCTGATTATAGACACTTAATAGCTCGTTTTTAAGTTTCAAATGATTGCGACCCCCCCACCCTTTGCCTCACAATGGTTTGATCCACTGCCAGTTCCTTAGCTTGCGAGGTAACGTAGAGGTCGTATCTACTGTCTGAAAGGCACTCAAGGCACGTAACTGACGTGAGGTTAATCCAGTCAATCGCGCACACACACTAGCTGAATATGCAGAGCTAGCGTGCAAATATTAACTATTAAGCTAGCTAGTACCTATTCCATTTATGTGGCGTCGTCAAAGATGGAATCTTTGCTATCGTCAATTTATTCCAAGATCAGCATGCATGTAAGTTAGTGCTTCAAAGTCCCTGTGATAAGGTTAGCGATAAACTGAACAGAACTACACTCTCTTCTACCATTGTTTTAAATATATTTAATGGTCTCGTTGCAAAAGCTAAATTGTCGCAAGGGAACTTTTATTTATATATTTTATTTCACCTTTATTTAACCCGGGTAGCAAAGATTATAGCAAACACCACTGAATTGGTGCTCGCTAGCTTTGCAAATTCAGCTATTGTTAGAAGCCAGCCAATATGAAACAAACGATTAAAATTACAAAAGGTTGCAGCATATGTTGTGTAAATGGTGAACTCATACAGCTGTCAACTCTTGTCACTGCAATCCGTTTCACATTTGCTAGCTACTTTTTAGATCGAAGCCCATATAGAATGATAGAAGATAAGATGATAGAAGCCCATCTCCTACTGTAAATAACCTACATACTGTGTGTGTGTAGCCAACCAGGTAGAAAAATTGCAGAAAAATGCCAGAAAAAAGACAGACAGAGTATTTTTCAGTACACCAAAACGCAAAGTAAGAACCCTAGTAGCCTAATATCTCAAAGACTAGTTGATAAAATGTTCATAAGAAAGAAATGAAATTCTAATGGAAATGTTTCACAATGATGTCATTAGGCAGAGCAGGCAACAGATGGCACACAGACAGCAGAGTTGGGGACAGATATGCAGGGACAGACTGGCAGAGACAGGGAGTCTCAGGTAAGTTTGTTGAGTCTTTGTTTGGCAACATTATGAAAGGTTCTCCATTTTTTTGACTTGTAAAATAGGAACATAATTGGAAAATGCCATGGACACCCCCACTCTCAACTTAAACTGGTGACTGAACTAAGGTTTGTTAAAGGCAATGGTATTGCTGTTGTGATTAGTTGTGTAGTTTTGGGTACCGGTAGTTAGGAGTACGGCAAACACCTTATTTCTTTGGTTCCTCAATATACATTTACCATATTAAACGTAGGCTATGTGTTACAGCACTACTTTTGGTGTCCCCCTCAGGAATTGCTCTTGAGAAAATGTAATGTAATTGTCCCCTCCAAAGTTGATATCAGATTTTCGCCCCTGCACACACCTTAGCCAAGTACATCTAAACTCAGTTTTCCACAATTCCTGACATTTAATCCTAGTAAAAATTCCCTGTTTTAGCTCAGTTAGGATCACCACTTTATTTTAAGAATGTGACATTTCAGAATAATAGTGGAGAGAATTATTTATTTCAGTCTTTATTTCTTTCATCACAATCCCAGTGGGTCAGAAGTTTCCATACACTCAATTACTATTTGGTAGCATTGCCTTTAAATTGTTTAACTTGGGTCAAACGTTTCGGGTAGCCTTCCACAAGCTTCCCACAATAAGTTGGGTGAATTTTGGCCCATTCCTTCTGACAGAGCTGGTGTAACTGAGACAGGTTGGTAGGACTCCTTGCTCGCACACGCTTTTTCAGTTCTGCCCACACATTTTCTATAGGATTGAAGTCAGGGCTTTGTGATGGCCACTCCAATACCTTGACTTTGTTGTCCTTAAGCCATTTTGCCACAACTTTGGAAGTATGTTTGGGGTCATTGTCCATTTGGAAGACCCATTTGCGACCAAGTTTTAACTTCCTGACTGATGTCTTGAGATGTTGCTTCAATATATCCACATCATTTTCTTTCCTATTAAGGCCATCTATTTTGTGAAGTGCATCAGTCCATCCTGCAGCAAAGCACCCCCACAACATGATGCTGCCACCCCCGTGCTTAATGGTTGGGATGATGTTCTTCGGCTCGCAAGCCTCCCCCTTTTCCCTCCTAACATAACGATGGTCATTATGGCCAAACAGTTCTATTTTTGTTTCATCAGACCAGAGGACATTTCTCCCACATTTCTCCCGATCTTTGTCGATCAGTTGCAAACCGTAGTCTGGCTTTTTTTGGCAGTTTTGGAGCAGTGGCTTCTTCCTTGCTGAGCAGCCTTTCAGGTTATGTCGATATAGGCACTCGTTTTACTGTGGATATAGATACTTTTGTACCGGTTTTCTCCAGCATCTTCACAAGGTCCTTTGCTGTTGTTCTGGGATTGATTTGCACTTTCTGCACCAAAGAACGTGTCTCCTTCCTGAGCGGTATGACGGCTGTATGGTCCCATGGTGTTTATACTTGCGTACTATTGTTTGTACAGATAAACATGGTACCTTCAGGCATTTGCAAATTGCTCCCAAGAATGAATCAGACTTTTGGATGTCTACAAAGTCTTGGCTGATTTCAATTGATTTTCCCATGATGTCAAGTGAAGAGGCACTGAGTTTGAAGGTAGGCCTTGAAATACATCCACAGGTACACCTCCAATTGACTCAAATGATGTCAATTAGCCTATCAGAAGCTTCTAAAGCCATGACATCATTTTCTTTAATTTTCCAAGCTATTTAAAGGCACAGTCAACTTAGTGTATGTAAACTTCTGACCCACTGGAATTGTGATACAGTGAATTATAAATGAAATAATCTGTCTGTAAACAATTGTTGGAAAAATTACTTGTGTCATGCACAAAGTAGATGCCCTAACCGACTTGCCAAAACTCTAGTTTATTAACAAGAAATTTGTGGAGTGGTTGAAAAACGAGTTTTAATGACTCCAACCTAAGTGTATGTAAATTTCCGACTTCAACTGTAATTGAATGACCATGCAAAGTAGTAAAGAGACAACTACGTTTTGTAAGAAAACACTTATTATTATTGACTATGAAAGACCCACACTAGACATAATTAAGAGAAGGTTTGAATCAGGTGCCCAAAAGGGTTTCTATGGATGTGTATGCAGCAAATTATGCAAATAATAACTTTCTAAATGTCTAATGAGGCAGAAAAAAAGGGATTAACACAGAAATGTTCCTGTCCCAACTCTGCTCTTTAATCCTTATTTCATTTAAAGAAAGTGCTTTTTTTCTGCGAATTGTCTTATTTACTTTCATTTTCACAGTTTTTCTTCATAATACTTCATTTTTCTTCCTGGTGTCTATGCTGTGACATCATGTGATGTGAGGGTTCTGGCACAAAATAGTAGCTGTATTCAACCCATTGGTTTTGGATGACATGAATCCATGACACATGGATAGAAATCAATACTAGTAATGACAATGGATTCATATTTAATGGGTTATGGAAATATTTACGCATTCAATATGAATCCATTGTCATTATTAGTATGGATTGTATGAACTATAGCCTGTGAAAATCTCCAAATAAGATATTGCAAGGACACACTGCCCTGTCAAACCCCTGCAATTCTTAACATTAAATATTGAAAGCTGTATGCTTTCCAGTTCAGTTTAATTTTGGGAGGTGATTACCTCTGCAATGTTAACTCAGAAATAACTCATTACTTTTTACTACTCTGTCCTGGCAGGTTCAGAATATTCTGAGTGTCATATGCGGCGTTAACAGGGGAAAAGAAATGTAATAGTGTGTGTGTTTTTGTTTGTCCAAAATGCCAAGCTCTTGTGCCTCGGTGCAACGGGATCAATCAGCGGTGCATTGGTAGAATAGGCTGTGGGGAACTATGTGTGTGTGAGCCTGTGTGCGTGTGGGCGGGTGGACAGAGACAATTAAGGCTGGAGGGAACAGTATGAGTTGTGGCAGACATTTTGTTCAGCCAGATGGTCAATCAAGTGTAATTTGCCTAGAGTGGTACAGCGGCCCTATAAAACATCTGATTGATTAGCTGACCTGTCAGGGGACTAATACATAAACTTAATCATTTTGAACAACACTCTGGAAGTGTCCAGGCCTTAAATCTGTGACTGAGAGGATGGAGAACATGCCCTAACCTTGAGTTAAAAGTGCTGATTCAAGGTGCTTTCGGGCTGGCCAGCCCACAGAGTACATTAGGCATGAATTTGATGTTTAATCATCAAACATATGTGTGTGAATTTGAGGCTCAAATTACGTTTTAATGTCTTGGCTAGCAGAAAAACTAGCAGCAGTTACAGTCTGTTTCACTCTCTCTTGATGAACGGATTGAAAGAGTTGCAGATTTCCTATTTTAAGAAAATATGTATTTACACACATGAATATATAAATATCTGTCTATAGGCGATAGGTCGTCTAGTACACCACAGTGGTAGACCATTCTCTGATATGGAAGAAGCTCCTGACTAAGACTGTAAAAGCTAATTTAGAAGATGAAATCATTACAGGGGATATAAAACATTAAAACCCACATCTAAGATCCACAGTAGTCAGAACATTATATTTATACCCTTGTAGCGTCTTTACAGTTTGCAGGTATATTCTCCTTTCTTTTCAAAATGTAGCTTCAAACACTTGATTGTCTATCATGGTTCATCAATGGGTGTGGGAGCAAGCAGAGGCACAGAAACATGGGCAAAGGCAATTCTCACCCCATCACTGTCAATCTGACACACACAGAGGTGTGCAAGCACTCAAGCATGTGCGTGTACAGTCGTGGCCAAAAGTTTTGAGAATGACACAAATATTAATTTCCACAAAGTCTGCTGCCTCAGTGTCTTAAGATATATTTGTCAGATGTTACTATGGAATACTGACGTATAATTACAAGCATTTCATAAGTGTCAAAGGCTTTTATTGACAATTACATGAAGTTGATGCAAAGAGTCAATATTTTCAGTGTTGACCATTCTTTTTCAAGACCTCTGCAATCCGCCCTGGCATGCTGTCAATTAACTTCTGGGCCACATCCTGACTGATGGTAGCCCATTCTTGCATAATCAATGCTTGGAGCTTGTCAGAATTTGTGGGGTTTTGTTTGTCCACCCGCCTCTTGAGGATTGACCACAAGTTCTCAATGGGATTAAGGTCTGGGGAGTTTCCTGGCCATGGACACAAAATATCGATGTTTTGTTCCCCGAGCCATTTAGTTATCCCTTTGGCTTTATGGCAAGGTGTTCCATCATGCTGGAAAAGGCATTGTTAATCACCAAACTGTTCCTGGATGGTTGGGATAAGTTGCTCTCGAAGGATGTGTTGCTACCATTCTTTATTCATGGCTGTGTTCTTAGGCAAAATCGTGAGTGAGCCCACTCCCTTGGCTGAAAAGCAACCCCACACATGAATGGTCTCAGGATGCTTTACTGTTGGCATGACACAGGACTGATGGTAGCGCTCACCTTGTCTTCTCCGGACAAGCTTTGTTCATCCGGCCCCAAACAATCGGAAAGGGAATTCATCAGAGAAAATGACTTTACCCCAGTCCTCAGCAGTCCAATCCCTGTACCTTTTGCAGAATATCAGTCTGTCCCTGATGTTTTTCCTGGAGAGAAGTGGCTTCTTTGCTGCCCTTCTTGACACCAGGCCATCCTCCAAAAGTCTTCGCCTCACTGTGCGTGCAGATACACTCACACCTGCCTGCTGCCATTCCTGAGCAAGCTCTGTACTGGTGGTGCCCCGATCCCGCAGCTGAATCAAATTTAGGAGACGGTCCTGGCGCTTGCTGGACTTTCTTGGGTGCCCTGAAGCCTTCTTCACAACATTTGAACCGCTCTCCTTGAAGTTCTTAATGATCCGATAAATGGTTGATTTAGGTGCAATCTTACTGGCAGCAATATCCTTGCCTGTGAAGCCCTTTTTGTGAAAAGCAATGATGATGGCACGTGTTTCCTTGCAGGTAAATATGGTTGACAGAGGAAGAACAATGATTCCAAGCACCACCCTCCTTTTGAAGCTTCCAGTCTGTTTTTCGAACTCAATCAGCATGACAGAGTGATCTCCAGCCTTGTCCTCGTCATCACTGACATGATGTCAGCTGGTCCTTTTGTGGCAGGGAAATTGTTTTTTGGGGATTCAGTTCATTTGCATGACAAAGAGGTACTTTGCAATTAATTTCAATTCATCTGATAACTCTTCATAACATTCTGGAGTATATGCAAATTGCCATCATACAAACTGAGGCAGCAGACTTTGTGAAAATTAATATTTGTGTCATTCTCAAAACTTTTGGCCACAACTGTACACACTGTCAATCTGGCAAGGCCTCAGGGTTGAATACAGGAGCTGGATTAAGGTTCAAATACCTGTCCTCCATTCCATCTGACTGAGAAAGGCTGCTGTGGAAGTACTGCTGAAATCAATTGAAGTCAGCCTGTTATAAGGATGTAAAGTCAACCGAGGACATTGACTAGGCCATTCCAGAACATTAAATGTGTTACTTTCTGCCATTCCGATGTAGACTTGCTTGTGTTTTGGTTCATTGTCTTGCTGCATGACCAAGCTGCGCTTCAGCTCATGGATGGATGACCTGACATTCTCCTTTAGAATTCTCTGATACAGAGCAGAATTCAGTGTTCCTTCAATGATGGCAAACCCGATTGAGATGTTGTGGCAGGACCAGAAATGAACAATTCAAGCTCGAAAACCCACAAATGTAGCAGTTCTGCATGGAAGAGTGGGCCAAAATGTATCCACAGGGATGTAAGAGCCTGATCAACAACTACAGAAAAAGTTTGGTTGCAGTCATTGCAGCTAAAGGTATGACAACCAGTTAGAGTGTAAAAGCCAATTTATGCTTGAAGTATGAATACAGAGGCCGCATCGCAGTAAATGCTGTACGGCCACTGCAGATGACGGATGGACCACGCAGAGCCTTTAAGGTCGCAATAACCTTTTCACACAGGGGTGTTGCATAACTTAAATAAATGAAATAAGTATCATTTTTTTTGGTTATTTGTTCACTCAGGTTCCCTTTATCAAATATTAGGTTTTGGTTGAAGATCTGATCACATTCATTGTCTGAAATATGAAAAAATAGAGAAAATCAGAAAGGGGGAAAATATTTTTTCACAGCACTGTAGTGATAATTTTGGTCATAAAATTGTATGTTATGGAATGAAGGGTACCGTAACAATTATCCTTGGGGTGGGTTTATTTCAGTCCAACCCACAGCTGGCAGCACCCAAGTAATCAGCAATTTGGAGTGCAGCTGCATGCGACCTGACATTAATGCCCATGGTCATTTTGGTTTGACATTCAATATCCCTATGGGGCTAGATAGGGACCATCAGTAAATTAAACAATGTACATGGGACAATATTTAAAACTCCAAATTTCAATGACAACTTCGAACCAACTATAACTTGTAGAAATTCATATACGGGTGCCTCCCGAGTGGCGCAGTGGTCTAAGGCACTGTGCCACTACAGATT
The DNA here is from genome assembly GCF_965601325.2 of Salmo salar. Lineage (NCBI taxonomy): Eukaryota > Metazoa > Chordata > Actinopteri > Salmoniformes > Salmonidae > Salmo > Salmo salar. The sequence continues at coordinate 6,692,437 of NC_138314.1, read as the reverse complement.
CTGGGTTTGAGTCCAGGCTCTGTCACAGCCGGCTGCGACCGGAAGACCCATGGGGTGGCGCACAATTGGCCCAGCATTGTCCGGGTTAGGGGAGGGTTTGGCTGGCAGGGATGTCCTTGTCCCATCATGCACTAGCGACTCCTGTGGCGGGCCGGGTGCAGTGCACGCTGACAAGGTCGCCAGATGTACGGTGTTTCCTCTGACACATTGGTGTGGCTGGGTTAAGTGGGCCTTGTGTCAAGAAGCAGTGTGGCTTGGTTGGGTTGTGTTTCGGAGGACACACGGCTCTCGACCTTCGCCTCTCCCGAGTCCGTACGGGAGTTGCAGCGATGAGACAAGACTGTAACTACCAATTGGATACCACGAAATTGGTGAGAAAAGGGGTAATAATTAATAATCAAAATGTAAAAAATTATATAACAAAAAATTATGTGCAAAATGAAAATATTGTCCATTTACATTGTGTAATTTATTGAAGGTCAATAACTAGCCCCGGAGATAGGCTTTTCAATGTGAAACCCACTTTGCCACAGTCGCACACCAGCCGGCTGAAGCTAATTGGTGAAAGAAGTTGGCTAGCACTAGCTAGCCTAGACGACTCCCCTCCCCAGTCATGGCCGCTGCCTTTCTTAATGAGCCAGAAGTTCAGCCCCGCTTTATAGACGGGTCATTATAGTTTCACCATGCAGGTGTGTGTGTATTATGTGTGCGTTAAAATTATCATCAGAAGCTCATTCATCAGTGCTGTGTGCACACCTCTCACTCTCCCTCCCCTCTCTCTCTGACCACCTGCTGACTATTGTTAGAGCAGCTCAAATGTGGAGCAGACAGCTTTATTAAGCACCAACCCTCCACCAGCCCCATGCTGTTCACCAAAAGAAAAAGAAGTCTCAACTATACTGCGGAGGGGATAGAACCGTCTAACCGTGATGTCCCTTATGATTGTACGGTAGTAAAACCACTATCTAAGAGGGGTGATGTCAATATACTTGTGTCATGTTTTATGCATTGGACATTATATAAATGCAATAGCACAACCGTGACATTACATTACATTACATTACCTTTAAGTCATTTAGCAGACGCTCTTATCCAGAGCGACTTACAAATTGACGGCTCTTATTTCTCAATAAATAGAGAAACGGTCGCACGCTATGAGCAGCGTAAAATGTATCAGGGATGATTATAAGTGTACAGCAGGTTGTAGGTCAATTGAGCAGCTGTCTGTGAAATGATTACATGGTATGCGTGTGGACCTTAGATTGCAATACCTACTAAGCTAACATATGGAATTGTTTTAAGATGGTCATAAAATGCATCATTTAACCATTTTATTTAGAGTTTTAGGACCCCTGAGGTATGACTTTTTTTTTTACAATTCTTATTTGATGAAACATTGAATTTGGCATTTACTGCTACAGTGGGGGAAAAAGTATTTGATCCCCTGCTGATTTTGTATGTTTGTCCACTTACAAAGAAATGATCAGTCTATAATTTTAATAGTAGGTTTATTTGAACAGTGAGAGACAGAATAACAACAAAAAAATCCAGAAAAACACGTCAAAAATGTTATAAAATGATTTGCATTTTAATGAGGGAAATAAGTATTTGACCCCTCTGCAAAACATGACTTAGTACTTGGTGGCAAAACTCTTGTTGGCAATCACAGAGGTCAGACGTTTCTTGTAGTTGGCCACCAGGTTTGCACACATCTCAGGAGGGATTTTGTCCCACTCCTCTTTGCAGATCTTCTCCAAGACATTAAGGTTTCGAGGCTGACATTTGGCAACTTGAACCTTCAGCTCCCTCCACAGATTTTCTATGGGATTAAGGTCTGGAGACTGGCTAGGCCACTCCAGGACCTTAATGTGCTTCTTCTTGAGCCACTCCTTTGTTGCCTTGGCTGTGTGTTTTGGGTTATTGTCATGCTGGAATACCCATTTACGACCCATTTTCAATGCCCTGGCTGAGGGAAGGAGGTTCTCACCCAAGATTTGACGGTACATGGCCCCGTCCATCGTCCCTTTGATGCGGTGAAGTTGTCCTGTCCCCTTAGCAAAAAAACACCCCCAAAGCACAACGTTTCCACCTCCATGTTTGACGGTGGAGATGGTGTTCTTGGGGTCATAGGCAGCATTCCTCCTCCTCCAAAAACGGCGAGTTGAGTTGATGTCAAAGAGCTCAATTTTTGTCTCATCTGACCACAACACTTTCACCAGTTGTCCTCTGAGTCATTCAGATGTTCATTGGCAAACTTCAGACGGACATGTATATGTATTCTTGAGCAGGGGGACCTTGCGGGCGCTGCAGGATTTCAGTCCTTCACGGCGTAGTATGTCACCAATTGTTTTCTTGGTGACTATGGTCCCAGCTGCCTTGAGATCATTGACAAGATCCTCCCGTGTAGTTCTGGGCTGATTCCTCACCGTTCTCATGATCATTGCAACTCCACGAGGTGAGATCTTGCATAGAGCCCCAGGCTGAGGGATATTGACAGTTCTTTTGTGTTTCTTCCATTTGCGAATAATGGCACCAACTGTTGTCACCATCTCACAAAGCTGCTTGGCGATGGTCTTGTAGCCCATTCCAGCCTTGTGTAGGTCTACAATCTTGTCCCTGACATCCTTGGAGAGCTCCTTGGTCTTGGCCATGGTGGAGAGTTTGTAATCTGATTGATTGATTGATTGCTTCTGTGGACAGGTGTCTTTTTTACAGGTAACAAGCTGCGGTTAGGAGCACTCCCTTTAAGAGTGTGCTCCTAATCTCAGCTCGTTACCTGTATAAAAGTCACCTGGGAGCCAGAAATCTTTCTGATTGAGAGGGGGTCAAATACTTATTTCCCTCATTAAAATGCAAATCAATTTATAACAGTTTTGACATGCGTTTTTCTGGATATTTTTGTTGTTATTCTGTCTCTCACTGTTCAAATAAACCTACCATTAAATTTATAGACTGATCCTTTCTTTGTCAGTGGGCAAACGTACAAAATCAGCAGGGGATCAAATACTTTTTTCCCCCACTGTATATCCCATAGAAATGCATTGAATAACATATTTGTACATGGCAAAACAGAGTAAAAACAGATTCATAGGGAATACGTTTTGAAATGTCTGTCCTCTGAGAGAAGAATTTTGGTCACTTTGTTTGTGGTACTTTTTACCCCCTATGCATGTTGTGCCATTTTTACAGTCCAGTTCTGGGTTACCTTCAGACCACTCCCCTGAAGATTGTGTGTGTCGTAGAGCAAAACAACCAACACCTTCGTGTTCGTTTTTCTCCCCTTTCAATATTGGTGACACAAAAAATTATCTTGAGGCTAGTCAAATTTCGATGATTGTGATGGTGATTGTGATGGTGATTGGTCAACAGTAGGGATTCTTCAATTATGTGTTTGTTGTCATTGAACGACAGACTAGTTTTCATGCAGTTTTTTTCACTTGAGTAATACTGTACCAAACATCTTAGTTGGATGTAAAATGATGCGACTAAGACCTCTGCAAAAAAATTGAAATTAGTTAGATTTCTGGAGTTATTTGAGATAGATTCTGAACATTTTGAGTGTACTGATGTTGGGCGATTAGGCCTGGCTCGCAGTTGGCATTCCAATTCATCCCAAAGGTGTTCAATGGGGTTTAGGTAAGGGCTCTGTGCAGAGCAGTCAAGTTTTTCCACACCGATCTCGACAAACCATTTCTGTACGGACTTTGCTTTGTGCCCGGGGGCAGGGTCAAGCTGAAACAGGAAAGGGCCTTCCCCAAAATGTTGCCACAAAGTTGGAAGCACAGAATTGTCTAGAATGTAATTGTATGCTGTAGCGTTAAGATTGTCCTTCACTGGAACTAAAGGGCTTAGCCCGAACCATGAAAAACAGCCCCAGGCCATTATTCCTCCTCTACCAAACTTTGCAGTTGGCACTATGCATTCAGGCAGGTAGCGTTCTCCTGGCATCTATCAAACCCATATTAATTCGTCAGACTGACAGATGGTGAAGCGTGATTCATCCCTCCAGTGAACGCGTTTCCACTGCTCCAGAGTTCCACTGAGTCCAATGGCGGCAAGCTTTACACCACACCAGTCAACGCTTGTGTCAGGCTGTGGGTAACTGGTACATGGAACCAGGTGCAGGAGAGCAGAGATGAGTGTACAAGGTAATTTATTCCACGAACAGCACCAGTATAAAAAAAATACTAAAGGTGCGTGAAATTACCGGTCACTCGTCTCTGCTCTCCTGCGCCTGATTCCATGCACCAGTTACCCACAGCCTGACAGAAACACAAACCCAGCATTTCTCCTCCGGACCGTACCCCTCCCACTCTACGAGGTACTGAAGGCCCCTTGCCCGACGCCTCGAGTCCAGTATGGCTCGAACTGCATACGCCAGGGCCCCTTGATGTCCAGAGGGGGCAGAGGAACCTCCCGCACCTCAGACTCCTGGAGTGGACCAGCCACCACCGGCCTGAGGAGAGACGCATGGAACGAGGGGTTAATACGGTAATCTGGGGGAAGCTGTAACCTGTAGCAAACCTCGTTCAGTCTCCTCAGGACTTTGAATGGCCCCACAAACCGCGGGCCCAGCTTCCGGCAGGGCAGGCGGAGGGGCAGGTTTCGGGTCGAGAGCCAGACCCGGTCCCCCGGTACGAACACCGGGGCCTCACTGCGGTGGCGGTCTGCGCTCGCTTTCTGATGCCTCACGGCCCGCTGAAGGTGCACATGAGCGGCGTCCCATGTCTCCTCCGAGTGCCTAAACCAGTCGTCCACCGCAGGAACCTCGATCTGGCACAGATGCCACGGCTGGTACCCCAGTACGCACTGGAAGGGGGAAGAGGTTAGTAGAGGAGTGGCGGAGCAAGTTCTGGGCCATCTCTGTTCAGGGTAGGAACGCCGCCCACTCCCCCGGCCGGTCCTGGCAATAGGACCGCAGAAACCTACCCACATCCTGGTTCACTCGTAAATAACGGCGTAATAACGAACCTGGCAAACAATACCAGCCAACAAGTAACGACCTGAACATTATATACAAACACGCACACAAACATGGGGGAAACAGAGGGTTAAATAATGAACATGTAATTGGGGAATAGAAACCAGGTCTGTAGAAAACAAAGACAAAACAAATGGAAAATGAAAAGTGGATCAACGATGGCTAGAAAGCCGGTGACGTCGACCGCCGATTGCCGCCCGAACAAAGAGAGGGACCGACTTCGGTGGAAGTCATAACAGCTTAGCATTGCGCAAAGTGATTTTAGGCATGTGGGTGGCTGCTCGGCCATGGAAACACATTTCATGAAGCTCCCTACGAACAGTTATTGTGCTGACGTTGCTTCCAGAGGTAGTTTGTAACTCGATAGTGAGTGTTGCAACGGATTACAGATGACTTTTGTGCGCAACGCGCTTCAGCACTAGGCGGTCCCATTCTGTGGGCTTGTGTCCTACCACTTCGCGGCTGAGCCGTTGTTGCTCCTAGACGTTTATTTTATACAACTGTCAGCAACGGGTGTGGCTGAAATAGCCAAATCCACTTATTTGAAGGGGTGTCCACATAGTGTAACTGCCAGTTTTCTGTGCCCATGCATTGCCAGCCTACTATATTTCAATGAGACCACACATTTTCAGTTCCTTCAGAATGTATTCATACCCTTTGACTTATTCTATATTTTGTTGTGGATTAATGGATTAAATAAATAAAACATGTCACCCATCTACACACAATAACCGATAATGTCAAAGTGAAAACATGTTTTAGAAATGTTTGCAAATGTTTTGAAAATGAAATACAGGAATATCTCATTTACATACAGTAACAGTCAAAAGTGACAGCTTTGCACACTCTTGGCATTCTCTCAACCAGCTTCACCTGGAATGCTTTTCCAACAGTCTTGAAGGAGTTCTCAAATATGCTAAGCACTTGTTGGCTGCTTTTCCTTCACTCTGCGGTCCGTCTCCTCCTAAACCATCTCAATTTGGTTGAGGTCGGGTGATTGTGGAGGCCAGGTCATCTGACGCAGCACTCCATCACTCTCCTTCAAGAAAGCTTACAAACTACCAGCGGTACTTGCCACACTGGTAGCCTATTCATGGGTGCTTTTCTATGTCACATACCCCACTGAGTGTAATTGAGTGTAATTTGTTCAATATTAGGAGTTGAGAAATAAAGGGTAAGATATTCTCCTCTTTTCTACTGTAGGTACACATTCGGTCAAAAGTTTTAGAACACCTACTCATTCAAGGGTTTTTCTTTAATTTTACTATTTTCTATATTGTAGAATAATAGTGAAAACATCATAACTATGAAATAACACATATGGAATGATGTAGTAACCAAGAAAGTGTTAAACAAATCAAAATATATGTTATATTTGAGATTCTTCAAATAGCCACCCTTTGCCTTGATGACAGCTTTGTACACTCTTGGCATTCTCTCCACCAGCTTCACTTGGAATACTTTTCCAACAGTCTTGAAGGCGTTCCCGCATATACTGTGCACTTGTTGGCTGCTTTTCCTTCACTCTGCGGTCCGTCTCCTCCCAAACTATCTCAGTTTGGTTGAGGTCGGGTGATTGTGGAGGCCAGGTCATCTGATGCAGCACTCCATCACTCTCCTTCTTAGTCAAATAGCCCTTACACAGCCTGGAGGTGTGTTGGGTCATTTACTGTTGAAAAACAAATAATAGTTCCACTTAGAGCAAACCAGATGGGATGGCGTATCGCTGCAGAATGCTGTGGTAGCCATGCTGGTTAAGTGTGTCTTGAATTCTAAATAAATCACTGACAGTGTCACCAGCAAAGCACGCCCACACCATCACTCCTCCTCCTCCATGCTTCACGGTGGGAACCACACATGCAGAGATCATCCGTTCACTTACTCTGCCTCTCACAAAGACATGGAGGTTGCAACCAAAAATCTCAAATTTGGACTCATCAGACCAAAGGACAGATTTCCGCCGGTCTTGTCATGTCCTGACCAGTATAAGGGGTTATTGGTTATTGTAGTTTGGTCAGGACGTGGCAGGGGGTATTTGTTTTATGTGGTTCGGGGTTTAATGGGATATGTATTTATGTAAGAGGGGTGTTTGATTTATGTGTTCTGGGTTTTTTTGGGTAATGTTCTTGTTTTGTATTTCTATGGTTTTCTATGTTGTGTATTTCTTTGTTTGGCCTGGTATGGCTCTCAATCGGGAACAGCTGTACATCATTGTTGCTGATTGAGAGTCATACTTAGGTAGCCCTGTTTCACCTGTTCCTTTGTGGGAAGTTGTTGTTGTACTGCTGTGTGTTAGCCTGCAACACTGTTCGTTCGATCGTTTTCTTTATTTAGTGTTCAATAAAAGTTGAGATGAGCACTCAACCCGCTGCGCCTTGGTCCATTACGTACGACGACCGTTACAGGTCATGTCCATTGCTCGTGTTTCTTGGCCCAAGCAAGTCTCTTCTTCTTATTGGGGTCCTTTATTAGGGGTTGCTTTACAGCAATTTGACCACGAAGGCCTGATTCATGTGTCTCCTCTGAACAGTTGATGTTGAGATGTGTCTGTTACTTGAACTCTGTGAAGCATTTATTTGGGCTGCAATTTCTGAGGCTGAACTTATCCTCTGCAGCAGAGGTAACTCTGGGTCTTCCTTTCCTGTTGCGGTCCTCATCATAGCGCTTGATGGTTTTTGCGACTGCACTTGAAGAAACTTTCAAAGTTCTAGAGATTTTCCGGATTGACTGACCTTCATGTCTTAAAGTAATGATGGACTGTCGTTTCTCTTCACTTATTTGAGCTGTTCTTGCCATAATCTTCTGTATACCACCCCTACCTTTTCACAACACAACTAATTGTCTCAAATGCATTAAGACCTAAATAAATTCCACAAATTAACTTTTAACAAGGCACACCTGTTAATTGAAATGCATTTCAGGTGATTACCTCATGAAGCTGGTTGAAAGAATGCCAGAGTGTACAAAGCTGTCATCAAGACAAAGGGTGAATACTTTGAAGAATCTCAAACATAAAATATATTTGGATTTGTTTAGCACTTTTTTGGTTACTACATGATTCCATGTGTGTTATTTCCTAGTTTTGATGTCTTCACTATTATTCTACAATGTAGAAAATATTTTAAAAATTAAGAAAAACCCTTGAATGAGTAGGTGTGTCAAAACTTTTCACTGGTACTGTAAGTATTCACACACCTGAGTCTTTTGGGGTAAGTCTCTTAGAGCTTTGCACACCTGAATTGTACAATATTTGCCCTATATTCTTTTAAAATGCTTTAAGCTCTGTCAAGTTGATTGTTGATCATTGCATCATTTAATGTTGTCTTGGTAAGCAACTCCAGTGTAGATTTACAGCCAGGTCACCCGTGATACATGTCAGTACTCGACTTTCATCTGTGTCTGAGGACGTCAGGAGATGACGTGGAATCCGGCCACTAGGGGCAACAGTGAGCACTGTTACCTTCACGGTTTTGCTAGGGCGTTGTGGACGGGGATGGCTAATGGGTGTAAGCATCTGCCCTGATTCCAAGGTTGCAACTTTGAATACAGCAATAGAAAATAATTTTTGTTTTAAGCTTATCCCAAACCTTAACACTTACATTAACCATTCGGAGTTAATGTCTAACCTTAAGATTTCGGAGTTAATGCCTAAGCTTAACTATAATCTTTAAAATTCTGAGTTAATGCCTAAAAGTAACCTTACACTTTGAAATTGGATGTTTGCAACAACTTCAAAATGTTATGTTTGAGCAACATGGACGAACATCTAATTCTGACGTGAGACTGTGAGAGCTAGTTGAGATTTTACATTGTTTTAGGTTATTATCCTGTTAAAAGGTGAATTTGTCTCCCAGTGTCTGTTGGAAAGTAGACTTAACCAGGTTTTCCTCTAGGATTTTGACTGTGCTTATAGCTGTATTCCGCTTATTTTTATCCTAAAAAACTCCCTAGTCCTTGCAGATGACAAGCATACCCATAACATGATGCAGCCGCCACCATGCTTGAAAATATGAAGAGTGGTACTCACTGATGTGTTGTTGTGTTGCATTTGCCCCAAACAATTTTTTTCTCCAAAAATCTAATCAATTTGTATTTGTTACATGTGCCAAATACTTACTTACAAGCCCTTAACCAACAATAAAGTTCAAGAAAAGAGGTAAGAAAATATTTACTAAATAAACTAAAGTAAAAAATGTTATAAAAAATAGCACAATAAAATAACAACAATAACAAGGCTACACACACGGGGTACCGGTACCGAGTCAATGTGTGGGGGTACAGGTTAGTAGCAGCAGTGTCGATGTAAATAGTCTGGGTGGCCATTTGATTAATTGTTCAGCAGTCTTTATGGCTTGGGGGTAGAAGCTGTTAAGGAGCCTTTTGGACCTAGACTTGGCGCTCCGGTACCGCTTTCCGTGCGGTAGTATGAGAGAATAGTCTATGACTTGGTTGACTGGGCCGTACGCACTACCCTCCGCCTTACGGTCGGATGCCGAGCATTTGCCATACCAGGCGGTGATGCAACCGGCCAGGATGTTCTGGGGACTGTTTTGAGGATCTGGGGACCCATGCCAAATCTTTTCAGTCTCCTGAGGGGGAAAAGGCGTTGTCGTGCCCTCTTCACAACTGTCTTGGTTTGTTTGGTCCATGATAGTTTGTTGTAACTTGAAACTCTCAACACTCTCCACTACAGTACCGTTGATGTTAATGAGGGCCTGTATAGCCCTCCTTTTCCTGTAGCCAAATGTTCTCATCTGCTTGCATGTGCCTCCCCTATATCAAGGTGTTTTGGTACTTTCCTTATGCATTATGCTTTTCCGTGTGTAGTAGAGTGATGTTGTTCCCCTAGATTATGCACCAAGTTGCACACAAGGACAGTTCAAGTAGGCCAGGTCAAGAGGGGATGTTAATAAGTTAATAACAATAATAATAATTCAATGTGTTTTCTTTATTTAATTACAGCAGCATAGTTAATGTTATTTTTCGGTGTACAAACATTTTTTGATATCTATATTGTAAATACACCTAATTGTAAAAGTTTGTATATTTTGGTTTGGTCCATCGCGGGTTATCCGTACTTACGTACCCTCTTATTGTTCTCTTTTGCCTGACCTTCAACTAGCAAGGTGCCGAGAGCTGTGACTGCACCGAGGGCTAACATATTGTGTGTTGTCTCTTCGTGTGCAGGTCGAATAAAAATGATTCAACCATCAGAATTCCAGTTGTGGCAGTGTCCTAAATAAAAGTACACAACGCAGAACGAACCACGCTACACGTGCACTAACATGTCTATCCTGTCCTCTATCCACCATTCATAGCGACAATAGTGGTAGGTGGATCGTTTGTCCAGATCTGCAATAGTCTACCTAGCAATCATACCACACATAAATGCATTCAAAGCTGCATACATTTTCAATATGAATCCACAAGAACAAATAGGAATAGCTGATAGGCAGCGGAGAGGCCAGGTGCATCATGGCGCATAAAAGAACAATGAAAACATGAGACACTCAGCTCAAAAAGCTCTCCTGTTAATCTAGTTTAGGGACAATACAATTATCATACCTTGACTAACCTAACGCTACAATGCAATGAATAATTTGCTGTTAAATTCCCATGTATAAAAAAATTCAAATCACAGGGCTTTTGCGCAGTTATTCAAATTATATTTTCAAAGCAGCCTAGAGTAGAATTTTGTACTCACTTGAAAACAATAATGCAATGTTATTTTTATGTGCACTATGTATTTACGCACAAACTTGTATTCACAACAAGTCAATTTGATGGAAACACAACTCTGGTGGGAAAATGCGCATATAGTTTTTGTGCAGATTTTATTATATTCATATGAAAATCTGTCGCCATTTGGGTGGAAACCTACCTATAGACGCCCTAAAGTCTCTGGAAAGTGCACTAGTCCAGTGTCAATTTGAGTAGGCCTATGCCTGCACGTCATGGTTCACCAGCAGCCCCGAAACATCTGCAATAGGCTAAGCTACAGACCAGCCAAAAACAAGCTTGTAAGAATTGTTCTTAAACTCCCCCCTCATACTCATTGGCTGGCAGCACAGTTGGTCTTAAAAAAGTTGGTCTTACTTAAATGCTAGGTCGGCGTAGCTACATCCGACGTTGTGATTAGAATTTACACCTTATGCACAAACCAAAAATAAGACTAGTCGTTGATAAATCCGGCATCAGGAATGCGCCTTCGTGATATTAGAAGATTCCTTAGTACCGGTTGCTAGGCAGCGCTCTTGTTTAGTTGCAATCAGTTTCCAAAAGTAAATAACGGAAAAATTGCTAGATACCATATTTGGCGGAATGCGGAGCTGCCAACTCTCACACGTTGCTCTTGAGACACGTTTTTGACCCTCTTATCATGCTCTCACGGGACACCTCTTATATCTCACGCATTGAAAAGTACCGTTTTTTTCCTTTCTTCTAATTGGTCCATTGTACAGTCAACACGTTAACTTTTCGAATGTGCTACAAATCAATTTGAAATCGCAGCATCTACACCTATAATTTAACATCAGGAGCGGAATCTCTATCATTGTCCTGTCTTGCCACAGCACAGTGACAGCGGCACTTTGAAGCAGTGGTGTAAAGTACTTAAGTAAAAATACTTTAAAGTACTACTTAAGTATTTTTGGGGTATCTGTACTTTACTATTTATATATTTGACTACTTTTACTTCACTACATTCCTTAAGAAAATATTGTAGTTTTTACTCCATATATTTCCCTTGACATCCAAAAGTACTCGTTACATTTTCAATTCTTATCAGGACAGTAAAATGGTCCAATTCACGCACTTATCAACAGAACATCCCTGGTCATCCCTACTGCCTCTGATCTGGCGGACTTACTAAACACACGGTTCGTTTGTAAATTATGTCTGAATGTTGGAGTGTGCCTCTGGCTATCCGTAAATACATTTTAAAAAACAAGAAAATGGTGCAGTCTGGTTTGCTTAATATAAGGAATTTGAAATGATTTATACTTTTAGTAATTACATTTACTTTTGATACTTAAGTATATTTTAAACCAAATACTTTTAGACTTTCAATCAAGTCGAATGTTACTGGGTGACTTTAACTTGTACTTGAGTCCTTTTCTATTAAGGTATCTTTACTTTTACTCAAGTATGACAATTGGGTACTTTTTCCACCACTGCTTGGAAGCAGTTGCCGAGTGGTATAGTGGTCTAAGACACTGTATCTCAGTGCAAGAGGCGTCACTGCAGTACCTGTTTCGAATCCAGGCTGCATCACATCCGGCCATGATTGGGAGTCCCATTGGCACAGCGTCGGGTTTGGCCGGGGTAGGCTGTCATTGTAAATTGTTCTTCACTGACTTGCCTAGTAAAATAAAATGATTGGTCTAGTTATGTAATGCATGTTTTAAAGAAACGCCCCTCAAGATGAGTGTCGTTCTCCGCTGAGTTTATACAACTGTTACGCCCGTTCCTATTGCAGAATGCAGCCTGTTAACAACATGTTTTACATTTTAGTCATTTAGCAGACGCTCTTATCCAGAGCGACTTACAGTAGTGAATGCATACATTTTATGCATTTTTTTTTTGTACTGGCCCCCCGTGGGAATCGAACCCACAACCCTGGCGTTGCACACACCATGCTCTACCAACTGAGCCACAGGGAAGACCATGTTCTAAAGTCGATTTAATCCACACGTGCCCTAGTCCCCTCCTTTGGTGATTGGCATTTAGGCTGTGACAACGAAAAGGCAGCAGACAGACCTGCTGCAGCAAGCTATGTTTTAGCAGGGAAGTTTGGTAGGGTGACCTGATTTGTAACTATGAAAAAAAAATTGTCAAACAGATTGTGAACCCAAAGTGTACATTTGTGATTGTCAGCAAAAACAGTACTGTTATTCCCCACACTTATTTTATTATTCCAATTCCTCCCAATTTTGCCAGTGTAATCACATAATTGAAATCTGATATGCCTACTTGTGTCATTTAAAATTATTTATAAGGCTATGTATTTTTGCAGCCATTCATTGACAATTTTGAATAAGTCATACAAATTAGCATTGGATCGTAAATCCAGGAATCAAATATAATTTTTGACATTTCAGGCAAGGATCTTCAACTAGTAGTCATAAATCACCTAATTATTAATATTCACTAGATTTTTCTTGAAGGCTGGGTGATGTTGAGAAATTCGCGCTATTTTAAAGAGACAGTCACCCAAATTACAAGATACAAATTGCTTGTGTCCTTACTTTGAAAGCAGTCTATGGACAAGGACACTGCAATCTATGATTTGGTTACCCACTGCCATCAACTATTAATATAAAAATGACCTGTGCAGAGCCTTGGTGTAGTGGTAACACTCCCCAGCACGCTTCGCATACAACTTTCCACCCGAGAACAGGGATCAATCCCACCTTCCCACTGTTTCTAGCACTTTCCTGTCTTCCTATCTATCTAAATTAATTACTGTCTGAATAAAATGTCAAACCACCTAAAAAAATATGTTTCAAAAATATATTAGCATACTTTCAATGTCATCCCCCCAAAATGTCTAAGTAAGTGTTCATTTAATTTTCAAAGCATCCTGAATATACCTGACCCATGGTTCTTATTTTTCTATTTTCCACCCTGGTCATAGGCCTAAGTCATATCAAAATATGTAGAATTGTAGGAAATTAGCAATAAAACTGTAAAATGTTCCTGATGGAGGACCCCCGGTCCCCCCTCTAGGGGTTATGCCAGGCGGCAATGAAATTCAAATAGCAAATCACTATCCAAGCTTTCTTAAAAAGTTGTAAGCAAAGAAAAGGAACATTTACTTTTCAGACTCAGAAATTAGAAAGACAATATAGCTGTACAACAAACATCGCAAAATGTTGACAACTAAATTCAATAGCAACTGCTACGAACAAAGAAAAACAATTTAACCTAGAAGTGCATAATTGATAAAGTAAATGAGCAGAGTAGGGAGCATGGCTTCAGGACAGTGCAGGATGTGAGAATGAAATGAAAAGAGCTAATGACAAGAAAAAGAAAATATGCGGGTGCCCTGAGAACCCACCAACGGGAGGAGGTCCTGCTCCTAAAATATCGCCTCACAGCAACATTATAGTTGATATATGTGGAGCAGATTCCCTTGCGTTTACCGAACTGGAAGGTGTGGACAGCATAGCATCACCCCGCGCATCCACCCAGCAGAATGACAAAGATGATGACAGCTCAGCATCCAATAACAGCAGCCTAGTAGTGAAGATCAATAACAAAGGTAAAAACTGAAACCATTCATTTATCATCAACTGCCAGGTGTAGGCTATATGTGCTGGATATTTCAAGGCACTAGTGTCGTCATTTATTGTGACCACTGTCTGCACGCAAAAAGTTGTCCACCACATTCTTATTTACTTGTTATAATTTACACGTTTGTTATCTCTTTTAGATACAGACTCAAGCTCCCGGAACACATCGTTTACAACCAGAACGCAGAGCCAGAGCAGGTTGCGTTGGGCAACGAGACAAGATCTGCTGAATGAGATGCAGCTGATGCTCATGGAGAAGGAGATAGTGGGAGTGGAGATGGAGACTGATAAATTGAGATTGGATAAATAAAAATTACAGCAAGAGAAAAATGTGTTACATTTAGAGATTAGGTTCCTCAAGCAGCAGCAGATCATTGTAGAGCGAGAGGGTGCAACATACACTAAATTGTAGCCAATATACCATATGAAATTGTACATTGAATGTTGAATATGAATTCCTAAATCAATTATATATTTTACAATCATTTCAAATGTCTTTCAATACTGTAAAGGTAAGTTTTGACGTTGATATCTCATATAGCCTAGAACTATTATAGTAGGCTACATTTGATGGATGATGTTATTCCCGGACCAGTTGAAAAAGGCTCTGTCTTGTTCTGCACTCTGGCCATGCTCTCTGGCTCAATCATTCAACCTGGTCTCAGAGCATTTCGCATTATTCTGTATGTAAATTCAAGACACTCCATTTAGTATGATATGTTACGTTTCATATGGTATGCAGTAATTTGTGGTTGTCCATCACCCATTTTGTATGATATGTTACAAGTTACAATTCATATTAAATGTTACGAATTTGCAAAACGTAGTATATGTTACGAATTTGCAAAGCGTATGATAAGTTACAAATTCTGGCTAGGTGGCTAACGTTAGCTAGCTGGCTAATGTTAGCTTGGCTAGGGGTTAGGGGTTAGGGTTAAGTTTAGGGTTGCGTTTATGAGTTAGGTTAAAGGGTTAGGGAAGGGTTAGCTAACATGCTAAGTAGTAAGTTCTTGAAAAGTTGCTAATTAGCTAAAATGCTAAAATTGTCCCTGATGAGAATCGAAATCACAACCTCTGTTGCTAGACCCACCCACCAACCAACCATCTGTCTTATGTAACCATACCAAGCATTGTTCTAATTTGAGTGTCCCGGATTTCAGTTTACTATATTACGTCTAGTCTGTGAAGCCAGGCTGAATCATTGGATGGGGCAGACTCTTCTCCACAATGCAAGTACACTGTGTGGTAACGCAACACAGTGACCTATTATTCAGTACCAGCTTATGTTATTTGCTGAATGTCATAATGCAAACTAGGGCAGGCATACTAACCTGCACTTCAGCACCCCTATGCGTCGCATAATTAGGGACCTCGCCACAGCATGGGCATTGATGTACTCTAGCTCCTGGTCTTTTCCTGGCCACCAACACTGGGGTAATCAGACACCTTTTAAGTTGGTAGCCATTATCCATCCACCAGCAGGATGCCACCACATCTTCCCTCTTCAAACTCCCGCTGGAGTGCGCTCTCTCGAAGGATGCGCACGTCGTGGGTAGACCAAGGCCACCTTGCCACCACATCTTTGATCCTCATTTCCTCGTTGCACATTGATCGAATGACAAATAAAATAATAAATACATCCAAACAGTACAGCAGCTATTTGTTGAATGGAAAGAAACCGTAACAAAACACCAAAAAGTGTAATGACATTCCGAGATTGTCAAGCCAAGCCTTCGATAGCCTACTAGGTAGGCCTACAAGGCAGTGGCGGTTCTAGACCATTTCAACTGGGGGGGCCAAACTGGGGCCAGTTGTACTGTTAGAAGGGCCAGTTACATTAGACGTTATTGTTGTCATATTGTTTTCTTCACTGCGTTGCAGGCATTAGCAGGCAAAAGACCATGTTCCGTGTTGCCACTGTCTAATAACGGATGTAAAAAAAGAACTATAGCAAAAATTTGTTATGTAAAAATGATTTAATACTCCACATTTAGGGGGGCCACAAGGGGGTCCAAAATTGTTGTCACAGGGGCACTGCCCCCCCCCCCCCCCAGAACCGCTAGTGCTATGGTTGTATTTTCTGTTTGCGAGATTGACATAGTCTATTTTATTGTAGTGTTGAAAACGTAAACCATGATACTGAAGTGCCCAAAATCGGTATGCTTTGTTTATTGGTTGTGTGGTGCATTGGCAAAGAAATCTGTTGGTAGAAAATTCGTTGCATATTGGCTATTTTATATAATTATAAATATTGCATCAAATTGTTGAGGTTGCTACATGAGGTTGCTACAACAAATTAGCCTATGAATTAAAGTTTACAACATAGTTGTACAGGTCCAGATAAACATTTGAGTAATAAAGGTCACAGACAGTGACACATTCAATACCGCCTTCAATACCGTGTTGCATGCATCTAGCTGATCTAGGGTGTAATCATTAGTCCAACAGTTGCAAACGAGAGTTTCTATTGTACACATTCATGTATGTTTATCACCGTTTCGGTCCATTTGTGTCTGTTTAAGAAACACTTTTCAACAGAATCGGCAGAATGAATACACCCCTGATCACACGCAAACACAGTTCACTTTCATAGCAGCCACATACAAATTGCATGCTTACTTTGCTTGTTAATTCCTTCTCGCATTTATGCACTCTCCTCCCGCATCTATGCGATTTCCTCCCCTCACATTTTCCCATCGCTTGTGGACTTCATTGCACAACACATCAGCTGTCTGTGACCATGCAAAAACATTTTTTCCAAGCAAAATCTTTATATCAAAATTGCTAACAGCTACACACAGCCTACATTGTTGTCACCATATTAGCTAATGTCATAGTCAACATAGCTACAAGAACTAGCAGGTTAGTAAACCCGCTACAATCATGCAGTACAGCGTACAGTCAGCAAACAGTTTAGCAGTTACACCTGCGGGCTCGGTGGCAATAAATTAATAAAACCAAAAATGTACCTTGACTTGGAAAAGTTCCAGTGTTGGATAGCCATAGCCAGCTAGCTAACATGGCCTCCCTCTCTGTTTTAGCCGGGTGTTGAGTAGGCTATACTAGCTAGCTTCATTCGCTAGCTAAGTAAGTGAAAGTGAAAGTGGAAGAAAAAAAATATTACGAAATATAGCTCTCTCTTCCTTCTTCATTTTTGAAGAAATGAATTTGTTCAAAACTGTTCAACTAGTGTCTTTGTCTCTCTTTGAGTCAACTACTCACAAAATGTTATACACTGCAGTGTTAGCTAGCTGTAGGTTATGCTTTCAGTGAAAGATTCATTCTCTGATCCTTTGATTGGGTTGACAACATGTCAGTTCATGCTGCAAGATCTATGATAGGTTGGAGCACGTCCTCCGAAAGTTGTCATAATTACTATGTAAGTCTATGGAAGGGGGTTTGAACCATGAGCCTCTAAGATTTTGTATTGAAGTCAATGTACCCAGAGAAGGACGGAAACTCGCTGTCCTCCGGCTACACCATGGTGCTGCCCTACAGAGTGCTGTTGAGGCTACTGTAGACCTTTGCAAAACAGTGTGTTTTAATCAATTATTTGAGGGGATGCATTTGTTTTAATGATTTCCTTGATCCTCTAGCCAATATCTGTGATGACGCTGGACATTATCACTGACAGCAACTGTGATCTCTGCACTATCTATGCTATGAGCCACTACAATACACTGATCTGGCCAATTAAGAGTGTGTGTTTCTGGGGTGGGGGATGACAAATAGAGAGATAGAGAAGTGTGATTGACTTGTATGATAATATTGGTTGTTGATCAATGCTAGACAACCATTTGCAAGTCTTGCCATAGGTTTTCAAGCAGATTTAAGTCACAACTGTAACTCGGCCACTCAGGAACATTCATTGTCTTCTTGGTAAGAAACTCCAGCTCAGATTTGGCCTTGTGCTTTAGGTTATTGTTCTGCTGAAAGTGTGGATTCATCTCCCAGTGTTTGGTGGAAAGCAGATTGAACCAGGTTTTCCCCTAGGATTTTGCATGTGCTTAGCTACATTACATTTCTTTTTTATCCCGGAAAACTCCCCAGTCCTTAATTTTTATTTCTTTTTATTTCACCTTTATTTAACCAGGTAGGCAAGTTGAGAACAAGTTCTCATTTACAATTGCGACCTGGCCAAGATAAAGCAAAGCAGTTCGACAACATACAAAAACACAGATTTACACATGGAGTAAAACAACATACAATCAATGATACAGTAGACAAAAATGAGACTATATACAATGTGAGCAAATGATGTGAGATAAGGGAGGTAAAGGCAAACAAAGGCCATGGTGGCAAAGTAAATAAAGTATAGCAAGTAAAACACTGGAATGGTAGAATTATAATTTGATGAAAGTTCAAAGTTAAAATATAAATAATATGGTGCAAAGGAGCAAAATAATAAATAAAATAAATAAATACAGTAGGGGAAGAGGTAGTAGTTTGGGCTAAATTATAGATGGGCTATGTACAGGTGCAGTGATCTGGGAGCTGCTCTGATAGCTGGTGCTTAAAGCTAGTGAGGGAGATAAGTGTTTCCAGTTTCAGAGATTTTTGTAGTTCGTTCCAGTCATTGGCAGCAGAGAACTGGAAGGAGAGACGACCAAAGGAGGAGTTGGCTTTAGGGGTGACCAGAGAGATATACCTGCTGGAGCGCGTGCTACAGGTGGGTGCTGCTATGGTGACCAGTGAGCGGAGATAAGGGGGGACTTTACCTAGCAGGGTCTTGTAGATGACCTGGAGCCAATGTGTTTGGCGACGATTATGAAGCGAAGGCCAGCCAACGAGAGCGTACAGGTCGCAGTGGTGGGTAGTATATGGGGCTTTGGTGACAAAACGGATGGCACTGTGATAGACTGCATCCAGCTTGTTGAATAGGGTATTGGAGGCTATTTTGTAAATGACATCGCCGAAGTCGAGGATTGGTAGGATGGTCAGTTTTACGAGGGTATGTTTGGCAGCATGAGTGAAGGATGCTTTGTTGCGAAATAGGAAGCCAATTCTAGATTTAACTTTGGATTGGAGATGATTGATGTGAGTCTGGAAGGAGAGTTGAATTGGCTTCCTAACTTTTTAGAGTTTGAGTTGCAGGAAGCAAATTTCTGTTTGAAAAAGCTAGCCTTGGTGTCTCTAACTGCCTGTGTGTATTGGTTTCTAACTTCTCTGAAAAGTTGCATATCGCGGGGGCAGTTCGATGCTAATGCAGAACGCCACAAGATATTTTTGTGTTGGTTAAGGGCAGTCAGGTCTGGGGAGAACCAAGGGCTATATCTGTTCCTGGTTCTACATTTCTTGAAAGGGGCATGCTTATTTAAGATGGTGAGGAAGGCATTTAAAAAAAATAACCAGGCATCCTCTACTGACGGGATGAGGTCAATATCCTTCCAGGATACCAGGGCCAGGTCGATTTTTTTTTAATGATTACAAGCATACCCATAACACGATGCTGCCACCACTATGCTTGAAAATACAGAGTGTAGTACTCCGTAATGTGTTGGATTGGATTTTCCTAAAACATAACACTTTGTATTTAGGACAAAAAGTGAATTGCTTTGCCTTTGTTTTTGCAGTATTACTTTAGTGCCTTGTTGCAAACAGGATGCATGTTTTGGAATATTTGTATTCTGTACAGGCTTCCTTCTTTTTCCTCTGTCAATTAGGTTAGTATTGTGGAGTAAATAAAATGTTGCTTATCCATCCTTAGTTTTCTCCTATCACAGCCATTAAACTCTATAACTGATTTAAAGTCACCATTGGCCTCATGGTGGAATCCCTGAGCGGTTTCCTTCCTCTCTGGCAACTGACTTAGGAAGGACGCCTGTATCTTTATAAAGATTGGGTGTATTGATACACCATCCAGAGTGTAATTAATAACTTCACCATGCTCAAAGGGATGTTCAATGTCTGCTTTTATCATGTTTAGCCATCTACCAATGGGTCTCCTTCTTTGCGAGGCATTGGAAATCCTCCCTGGTCTTTGTGTTTGAATCTGTGTTTGAAATTCACTGCTCGACTGAGGGACCTTACAGATAATTGTATGTGTGGGGTACAGAAATTAGGTAGTCATTAGAAAATCATGTTAAACACTATTATTGCACACAGAGGGAGCTCATGCAACTTATTATGTCAATTGTGAAGCACATTTTTACTCAACTTATTTAGGCTTGCCATAACAAAGGGGTTGAATACTTATTGACTGAAGACATTTCAGCTTTTCATTATAAATTAATTTGTAAACATTTTGAAAAACGTAATTCCACTGACTTTATGGGATATTGTATGTAGGCCAGTAACAAAAAAATCTGAATTCAATCCATTTTAAATTCAGGCTGTAACACAACAAAATGTGGAAAAGGTCAAGGGGTGTGAATTCTTTCTGAAGGCACTGTAACCAAAAATGAGAAGTTGGAATCTGTATAAAGGCAAAAAGTCAATTTTTGAACAAAGGATGAGCCTTTCTTAATAATCTACTGGAGAACCAGTTCGGGTTTAAGTATAACTTACATATGAGTGAAGCTTTTAGTGAGGGGTTTCATATTTAATCAATTCAGCACCCCCAAACTCATATTCATTATATAAATAGGCACGTTTAATTTTGTCTGGATTAGCGTTACAAATAAAGTTAAAGTTTTTTGCGTATATTATTTTAAAAACTAGTCGTCTGGAGTAGGCAGTGCCATAAGTATATAAGTAAATTGTGATATGACTAAAAAGTTAATTAGTGTGATTTTTCCATAGACAGGTATTTCCCTCCCCATGGTTGCAGGATCTAACCTATTCATGCTAACTTTATTTTGAAATTTGTTGTGGTAAGTTCAGTTATATCTTTAGGGATATGAATAGCAAGTTCACCATCAGACCATTTTATTGGTAAACTACAGAATAATGTAAAAGTTGTTTACTTTAACAATCCGATACAGAATATGGTACACTTATCATAATTGGGTTTTAGTCCAGAGAGGCTAGAGAAGGGATCTAAATCTTCAATGAGACAGTGCAGGGAACCAGATTACAGATTTAAGAGGAAACTTGAGTCATTGGGATAGATTGACACTTATTTTTAAGCCCTGGATTTTGAACCCTTTGATGTTCTTGATGCATTTGATTTTAATAGCTAGCATTTCAATGGCCATAACAAATAGATATGGAGATAGCCGAGACAGTATTCTCTGGTACTTTTAATGATATGACCCATTTTATGGATAGAAATTGACATTATAGGTCATTAACCAATCACAGCACTCCTTTATGATTGCACATTCAGCAAGTTATCAGCAGAGAGGAGTTCCCATTGAATCCATTTTCCCATTCCCTGTGTTGGTGATGCTCATAAAATGTATCATACCTTCAGAATTAGCAGAGAGCCCACTCTGGAAATTTGATGTACTTGTAGACCGGGGGTATTCAACCGGGGAGGTCCTCCGCCTCTATGGGTCTGCGGAGACACTGCAGGTTGTCTGCGAAAATATATAAATTATAAAGTGGATTTAAAAGTAAAACATTTAAATGTTTTTATATTCACTGAGTGTACAAAACATTAAGGACACCTGCTCTTTCCATGACAGACTGGCCAGGTGAATAAAGGTGAAAGCTATGATCCCTTATTGATGTCACTTGTTAAATCCACTTCAATCAGTATAGATAAAGGGAAGGAGACAGGTTAAGAGACAATTGAGACAACGTTTGTGTATGTGTGCCATTCAGAGGGTGAATGGTCAAGACAAAATATTTAAGTGCCTTTGAATGGGGTATGGTAGTAGGTGCCAGGTGCACCGGTTTGTGTCAACAACTGCAATGCTGCTGTGTTTTTCATACTCAACAGTTTCCAGTGTGTATCAAGAATGGTCCACCATCCAACTTCACACAACTGTGGGAAACAATGGAGTCAACATGGGCCAGCATTGCTGCGGAATGCTTTCGACACCTTGTAAATCCATGCCCCAACTGATTGAGGCTGTTGTGAAGGCACTCAGTGTATAAACAACAACAGAATAAACAGATTTTTAAATACATACACTACTGGTCAAACGTTTTATAACACCTACTCATTCAGGGGTTTTTCATTATTTGTACTATTTTATACATTGTAGAATAATAGTGAAGACATCAAAACTAGGAAATAAGACATAGAATCATGTAGTAAACAAAAAAGTTTTAAACAAATCAAAATGTATTTCATATTTGAGATTCTTCAAATAGCCACCCTTTGCCTTGATGACAGCTTGCACACTCTTGGCATTCTCTCAACCAGCTTCATGAGGTAGTCACCTGGAATGCATTTCAATTAACGGGTGGACCTTCTTAAAAGTTAATTTGTTCTTTCTTTCCTTCTTAATGCATTTGAGCCAATCAGTTGTGTTGTGACAAGGTAGGGGAGGTATACAGAGGTAGGGGAGGTATATTTGGTAAAAGACCAAGTCCATATTATGGCAAGAACAGCTCAAATAAGCAAAGAGAAATGACAGTCCATCATTACTTTAAGACATGATTGTCAATCAATACGGAAAATGTCAAGAACTTTGAAAGTTTCTTCAAGTGCAGTCGCAAAAACCATCAAGCGCTATGATGAAACTGGCTCTCACAGGAATGGAAGACCCAGAGGTACCTCTGCTGCAGAGGACAAGTTCATTAGAGAGTTAACTGCACCTCAGAAATTGCAGTTCAAATAAATGCTTCACAGAGTTCAAGTAACAGACACATTTCAACATCAACTGTTCAGAGGAGACTGTATGAATCAGGCCTTCATGGTCGAATTGCTACAAAGAAACCAATAATAAAGGACACCAATAATAAGAAGAGACTTGCTTGGGCCAAGAAACACGAGCAATCGACATTAGACCGGTGGAAATTTGTCCTTTGGTCTGGAGTCCAAATTGGAGATATTTGGTTCCAACCGCCATGTCTTTGTGAGACGTGGTGTGGGTGCACGGATGATCGCCGCATGTGTATTTCCCACCGTAAAGCATGGAGGAGGAGGTGTTATGGTGTGGGGGTGCTTTGCTGGTGACACTGTCTGTGATTTATTTAGAATTCCACTTTGACTTTATGGGGTATTGTATGTAGGCCAGTAATAAAAAATCTCACTTCAATCCATTTTAAATTCAGGCTGTAACACAACAAAATGTGGAAAAGGTCAAGGGGTGTGAATTCTTTCTGAAGGCACTGTAACCGAAAATGAAAAGTTGGAATCTGTATAAAGGTAAAAAGTCAATTTTTTAACAAAGGATGAGCTTTTCTTAGTAATCTACTGGAGAACCAGTTCGGGTTTAAGTATAACTTATATATGAGGGAAGCTTTTAGTGAGAGGTTTAATGGTTTAATATTTAATCATTTCAGCACCCCCAAACTCATATTCATTATATAAATAGGCACGTTTAATTTTGTCTGGCTTAGCGTTACAAATAAAGTGAATTTTTTTACGTATATGATTTTAAAAACTAGTTGTCTGGAGTAGGCAGTGTCATAAGTATATAACAGGGGCGAAAATCTGATATCAACTTTGGAGGCGACAATTACATGAAATTTTCTCAAGAGCAATTCCTGAGGGGGACACCAAAAGTAGTGCTGTAACACATAGCCGACATTGTAATATGGTAAATGTATATTGAGGAACTTAAGACATAAGGTGTTTTCCGTACTCCTAACTACCGGTACCCAAAACTACACAACTAATCACAACAGCAATACCATTGCCTTTAACAAATCTTAGTTCAGTCACCAGTTTAAGTTGAGAGTGGGGGTATCCATGGCATTTTCCAATTATGTTCCTATTTTACAAGTCAAAAAAATTGAGAACCTTTCATAATGTTGCCAAACAAAGACTCAACAAACTTACCTGTGACTCCCTGTTTCTGCCAGTCTGTCCCTGCATATCTGTCCCCAACTCTGCTGTCTGTGTGCCATCTGTTGCCTGCTCTGCCTAATGACATCATTGTGAAACATTTCCATTAGAATTTCATTTCTTTCTTATGAACATTTTATAAACTAGTCTTTGAGATATTAGGCTACTAGGGTTCTTACTATGCGTTTTGGTGTATTGAAAAATACTCTGATGTCCGTCTTTTATTTTTCTGCCATTTTTCTACCTGGCTGGCTGGCTGGCTACACACACAGTGTGTAGGTTATTTACAGTAGGAGATGGGCTTCTATCATCTTCAATCATTCTATTTGGGCTTCGATCTAAAAGGTAGCTAGCAAATGTGAAATGGATTAAAATGACAAGAGTTGACAGCTGTATGAGTTCACCATTTACACAACATATGCTGCAACCTTTTGTAATTGTAATAGTTTGTTTCATATTGGCTGGCTTCCAACAATAGCTGAATTTGCAAAGCTAGCAAGCACCAATTCAGTTTCAGTGGTGTTTGCTATAATCTTTGCTACCCGGGTTAAATAAAGGTGAAATAAAATAAATAAATAAAAGTTCCCTTGCGACAATTTAGCTTTTGCAACGAGACCATTAAATATATTTAAGACAAGGGTAGAAGAGAGTGTAGTTCTGTTCAGTTTGGATTTCAGTTTATCGCTAACCTTATCACAGGGACTTTGAAGCACTAACTTACATCATCTGCATGCTGATCTTGGAATAAATTGACGATAGCAAAGATTCCATCTTTGACGACGCCACATAAATGGAATAGGTACTAGCTAGCTTAATAGTTAATATTTGCGCGCTAGCTCTGCATATTCAGCTAGTGTGTGTGCGCGATTGACTGGATTAACCTCACGTCAATTATGTGCATTGAGTGCCTTTCAGACAGTAGAGACCTCTCTGTTACCGAGCAAGCTAAGGAGCTGGCAGTGGATCAAACCATTGTGAGGCAAAGGGTGGGGGGGTCGCAATCTTTTGAAACTTAAAAACGCGCTATTAAGTGTCTATAATCAGCACAATTGCTTTCATTGCGTATTATTAATATTATTTAAATTACATAGTTATGTTTCAGTGATATATTGGGGGGGACAAATCATATTTTTCCCAGGATGGGGGGGTCGTGTCCCCCCCGTCCCCCCCGGGATTTCCGCCCCTGGTATATAAGTAAATTGTGATATGACTAAAAAGTTAATTAGTGTGATTTTTCCATAGACAGGTATTTCCCTCCCCATGGTTGCAAGATCTAACATATTCCTGCTAACTTTCTTTTGAAATCTGTTGTGGTAAGTTCAGTTATATCTTTAGGGATATGAATAGCAAGTTCACCATCAGACCATTTTATTGGTAAACTACAGAATAATGTAAAAGTTGTTTACTTTAACAATCCGATACAGAATATGGTACACTTATCATAATTGGGTTTTAGTCCAGAGAGGCTAGAGAAGGGATCTAAATCTTCAATGAGACAGTGCAGGGAACCAGATTACAGATTTAAGAGGAAACTTGAGTCATTGGCATAGATTGACACTTAGCCAGCATGGTTACCACAACATTCTGCAGCAATACTTCATCCCATCTGGTTTGGGCTTAGTGAGATAATCATTTGTTTTTCAACAGGACAATGACCCAACACACCTCCAGGCTGTGTAAGGGTTATTTGACCAAGAAGGAGAGTGATGGAATGCTACATCAGATGACCTGGCCTCCACAATCCCCCGAACTCAACCAAATTGAGAAGGTTTGGGAGGACACGGACCGCAGAGTGAAGGAAAAGCAGGCAATAAGTGCTCAGCATCTGTGGGAACTCCTTCAAGACTGTTGGAAAAGCATTCCAAGTGACGCTGGTTGAGAGAATGCCAAGAGTGTACAAAGCTGTCATCAAGGCAAAGGGTGGCTATTTGAAGAATCTGAAATATAACATATATTTTGATTTGTTTAACACTTATTTTTTGTTACTACATGATTCCATATGTGTTATTTCCTAGTTTTGATGTCTTGTACTATTATTCTACAATCTAGAAAATAGTACAATTAAAGAAAAACCCTTGAATGAGTAGGTGTTCTAAAACTTTTGGCCGGTAGAGTACCTACAGTAGAAAAGAGGAGAATATCTTACTCTTTATTTCTCAACTCCTAATATTGAATAAATTACACTCATTGGAGCCAATTACACTCAGTGGAGTATGTGACAGAGACTTTGAAAAAGCACCCATGAATAGGCTACCAGTGCGGCAAGTGCCGCTGGCTGCTTGTAAGTTTTCGTGACATTCATTTTTAATTTTTGCCAACACAACCTTTGTTTAACTAGCTAAACAGCTGCACTTAGTGAAAATGTGTTTGGACTTACCTTTCTAGCTAATAGGCTATGTTAGAGTTTACACTTCCCCTTCCAATTATACTGTAGGAGGTCAAACTAATGAAAAACTATCTACCAAATCTATTCATTGTTAAATGTTGATTACTTCTGCTTGCCATTATCATTCATGTGATAAGACTTTTTTTTGTGCTAATGTATGATGGGGGTTCCAGGGTTGCTAGTTTGTCTGGGAGGGGGTTCCTGGGCAAGAACATGTTGAAGACCCTGTTGTAGAGTATATTGTTCCAATCAATATATCTTTTAAAAAAAAGTTTTTTTCAAAAGGGTACTTTTGAGATATTAATATTTGATTATGTTAAATAAATGAATGTGATTTATTTTTTTCAAGAATCAATCAAACTCCATATTTTAGAGTACACTATATGTATACCATAGTAGGAGAATAATGACATCAAGATGATGTCAGTATTGTGTACAGTCCACCGATCATAGGGTCTTACAGGAGTCATGTATACTGTAGCTCTAAAAAGGTCAGAATATCACTAGTTTCATCTTGATTTAAAAGACACAACAAAATACTTACGGGCTACACTGGCATGGAATCGCCCTAATGGTATTCTCAAGATCAAGAAAACAACCCCCTACTCTGCCTCAGATAGTTACTTTGCAAAACAAGCCAATACAGGTGGTGTCATCATATAAGCACAGTACAATTTCAAACACAGGTTCAACCACAAAGACCAGGGAGGTTTTCCAATGCCTCGCAAAGAAGGGGATCTATTGGTAGATGGGTAAGCAATTTAAAAAAGCAGACATTGAATATCCCTTTGAGCGTGGTGAATGTATTAATTACACTCTGGATGGTGTAGCAATACACCCAGTCACTACAAAGATGCAGGCGTCCTTCCTAAGTCAGTTGCCGGAGAGGAAGGAAACTACTCAGGGATTTCACCATGAGGCCAATGGTGACTTTAAATCAGTTACAGAGTTTAATGGCTGTGATAGGAGAAAACTGAGGATAGATCAACATTGTAATTAGTCCACAATACTAACCTCATTGACAGGGTGAAAATAACGAATCCAGTACAGAATACAAATATTCCAAATCAATCATCCTGAACACCTAACAGCAGGACAATAACCTAAAACACAAGGCCAAATATGCACTGGAGTTGCTTACCAAGAAGACAGTGAATGTTCCTGAGTGGCCGAGTTACAGTTGACTTAAATCTACTTGAATATCGATGGCAAGACCTGCAAATGGTTCTCTAGCATTGATCAACAACCAATTTGACAGAGCTTGAAGAATTTTGAAAAGAATAATGGGAAAATGTTGCACAATCCAGGTATGGAAAGCTCTTAGAGACTTACCCAGAAAGAATCACAGCTGTAATCATCACTGCCAAAGGTGTGTGAATACTTATGTAAATTAGATATTAATTTCTGTATTTAATACATTTGAAAATATTTCTAAAAACATGTTTTCACCCTGTCCTTATTGGGTATTGTGTGTAGATGAGTGAGAAAAACAAATCTATTTAATCTATTTAGAATTCTGGCTGGAACACCACAAAATGTGTAATAAGTGAAGGGGTATGAATACTTTCTGAAGGCACTGCATTTAAGTACTTTACTCACCCTACGGAGTCAATGACATTACCATCTGAGATCACAGTGTTTAGTATTTTAATCGGATCCCCATTAACTACTGCTAAAGAAGCAGCTACTCTTACTTGGGTCCACACAAAACATGACATGATACGTAACATTAACAGACAAGGACAGAACTACATACATTTAAAATAAGAACACACGCTTTCATACATTTATGCCTTCATAAGCATGTGATTCATAGATGCTACTGAACACAAAAAACGAAAATGGAAATGCAATAACAAGGTGTCTTGTAAATAGGCTCTTCACTAAATCCCCCTGACGTGAATAAAGCTACCTTGTTTCTATAGTTACCACCAGTAATGGGTATCCTGGGTAAAAGTATAGACTTTTACAGTTACCACTAGAGTGTGAACGTTTAAACGACATTGGGCTTTTTAAATAAAAAAAATAAAATAAATGACAGTGCAGTTATCACAAAACTACCACTGACAGGTCCCAATCATCATCTTAAACGGAAAAATAAAATGTTTTAATGCATAATGTAATAATGCTGTAACTTTAGTAGGAAGAGATATTCATCTTTCAAATGATTTACCAAGGATATAAAGCGCTCCACACGTCGTCGTCGTTAACAGTTGGAAAAATGGCAGAGTGAGACAGGGAAGCGACAGCAGTGAAGGCAATACTTTCAGAAGTTAAATGAGAAAGTGGTGAAATAAATGCAAACTTAGCAAGGTGGAATTGCACTATAGTGATAGTGCAGGTGGAACGCTTAACCATCTGAAAGGGAAGCACCGTGACCCAACCGGTCGCTGGCAGCAGTACAATAAGGGACGGAGTGAGAAAATCCCAGTGCTGATTACAGACATGATTGCAGTTGATATGCAGCCATCGTCAATGGTAGAGGATGTCAGCTTCACTGCCCTGATGGCATATCTAGAATCAGACAGACTACAAGATGCCATGTCGACAAAACCGTGACGGCCTGGATGGAGAAATTGTACAATGATTGCTCTGCAAGTACAACATGCAAGCTCTCAAACACAATACTTGGCGTTAACAACAGATGTTGCTGGACGTCTATGAACAAGCTGTCCTGTATCACTGCAACGAACCATCACATTGATGAGAAGTGGGACATGAAGTCCCATGTATAGACAACTGAGAAAATGGAGGAGAGGGACACATCAGAGAACCTAAAACTGTATTAAATACCAATGTTTCTGAGTGGGTGGAGGACAGCAGTAAGGTGAGCGACGTCTGGTAAGTAGCCAGGACTGCGGTAGATTGAACTGCATTGCCCCCTAGTGGTCATACGCAGAATCATATCTGTATGTTGAATTCATGTCATTTTGTGTTTATATATATTTTTTTAATGCAGTTTAAAAGTTAAGAACAACTGTACATTTGTCACATCCCTAGTTTCCACCCGTTATGGGGTTCGTTATGTAAAATGCAACATTTGTGAACATGCATAAATAACCAGGCCTTGAATCTCGAGTCTTGTTACAGAACTGTATTTTATCAAATATTCCTGACAAAATAACCAAGTTTCTTAAAAGATCCTTTAGATTTGCTGGCACATCATCTTGGAACTCTTTGCAAAAGGACTTTTGGACTTTTCAAGATAATTTTATCCAGATTTTAAATCCCAGATTGGAGGGGCTGTTGACCACAAATTGTACATATTTTTTAACCTGATATTTTTGTTTTCTTATGCACCTTGTACTGTTTTAACTTCCATTCATTGTTATGTTATATGTTGTGTAGTGTGTCATGTATGTGCATCTGAGGCAGGGCTGTCTTGAAAAAGAGAAGGAAATATATACAGTTGAAGTCGGAAGTTTACATACACTTAGGTTGGAGTCATTAAAACTCGTTTTTCAACCACTCCACAAATGTCTTGTTAACAAACTATAGTTTTGGCAAGTCGGTTAGGACATCTACTTTGTGCATGACACAAGTCATTTTTTCAACAATTGTTTACAGATTATTTCACTTATAATTCACTGTATCACAATTCCAGTGAGTCAGAAGTTTACTGTGCCTTTAAACAGCTTGGAAAATTCCAGAAAAGGATGTCATGGCTTTAGAAGCTTCTGATAGGCTAATTGACATCATTTGCATCAATTGGAGGTGTACCTGTGGATGTATTTCAAGGCCTACCTTCAAACTCAGTGCCTCTTTGCTTGACATCATGGGAAAATCAAAAGAAATCACCCAAGACCAGGACACACCTACTCATTCAAGGGTTTTTCTTTATTTTTACTATTTTCTACATCAACATTGATTTGAGATTCTTCAAAGTAGCCACCTTTTCCCTTGATGACATATAAAGAAAAATCCTTGAATGAGTAGGTGTGTCCAAACTTTTGACTGGTACTGTATGTATGTATGTGGATCAGGTTTCAAGCGCTACAGCTGATCAAGTCACATGAGCCATTCACTATAGGTTCTTCATATCAGATATATGAAATACAGTTGTGACAAGTGCACATCAGATTAGTACAAATGTATCAACTCACCAGTCCCATTTCTGCATGTTGTTAAGAGTACAATGTAGTTTCCTGGTGTTTAGTTGCACTATGTCAAGCAAATAGCTGACAAACATGCAATACATAGTTAATCGCCTAGTTATATTTACCTCCAATTTTCAAGGGAAATACAATCTCTAAGTCTTTCAAAGAGTCCTATTTGATTCACTGCATCTCAAAGGCTGTTTATTTGTTGAAGTTGTAGTGTGGATACCTCTATTCTATATGATTCCACGTCTGAGGTGTTCAGAGCAAAGTTTGCCTCTCATTTCCCCATACTCTCCGCCCTCGCCTTCGTTCGCTGACAAATCACAAATGACTGTCAATTAGGGTGCATCTCCAGTTTCCCTGCATCTCCCATGAGAGACAACGGCAGAATCACTGTCCTTCTTGGAGAGGGAGGAGGAAAGTGTGATGAATTCTTCTAGAGACAAAGTATAATCAGTGAGAGGCCTTCCGCCTGCTAATTAAGGAGGCTAAAGCTTAGAGGTGATTTGGAGAATCGTTACGTTATCCCCCCCCATCTCTCCCCAAGACACTATGTAAATCCCAGACACAAATCACACAGACACCATTCAAACCATAGCACTGACAAACACACACAAGAGAGAGAGAGGGTGTGAGTGGGAGGGAGTCGAGAAGAGAATGAACATTTCTGCAATCAAAAGATTTCAATCGACGACACTCCCCACCAAAAAAAACCATGTACGATGTAGAATGATAATAACAGAAGAAGAAAGGAATCATTGAACCGCGCTCAAATTAGACCAACTGAATATGCATCCTGTCCACGCCAAATCCACAATTGGTGTGTATTGCAAAAGACCTCTATTTTCGCGTCATCTGAGCGTATCACTAGTTCCAATCCAAGTGCCAAAGCTGTGAAAACGGTTTAGTTCAAAAAGTATAAATGGTATCAAAAAGCTGGATGCAAGCAACCTATTTCAGACCAGTCTGCAAGTTTTCAAGTTTGAATGGCTTTCTAGCTTAAACGATTGAAGACTAGTTATGGGATATATTTTCACAGTTCAAGTCTATGGCCATTGAAATGAATTGGGATTTATGCAAATATGGTTGTAATGTGAAAAGTATTAATAGTATCAAAACATTTTTTTTTTTTTTTTCAAGCAACCTGAAGACAGTCAGCCTGCACAGTTTGAAGTTGTTTTGGTGCTGGTAGATTTTACGTTTTTTGTGCTACAGGTGGCAGCGGGAGGCAAATAATAATAAGAAGAATGAACAGTTTCTACATTTCTAAACACATCTAATTACTCCCCCCCCCCATGGGACTGGTATATTGCCATATCACATTACATTACATTGACTGGGATAGAAGCATGAGTAGGGCCTGATGAAATCCACATCCTAAACTTGCAAATCAAATCCCCCAATACAAAGTGATTGTCAAAACTTGGACATCCAACAACCTGTAGCCTAAACCCTAAAGGAAATCGATGCCATTAGATTGTCCATTGACAGAACAACAACTTTCAAAACCGCACGTCCAAAATTGGAAGTTGCTTCGCAGGCTCTCTTCCTTTTCCCCTCAAAACCATTTTTTTGCTGATGGAGCTGAGAGTGCCTTATCGCGGATACTGCCATTGGATGCAACGAAACCACACCCAACTATAATCTGACAAATCCCATGCAGCCATGTTACAAATTCAAACTCGAATTAGACTGATAGGCATACATCCCCCGCATCAATATTAACCTGAAAACATGCATTAGCCTAACATCAATGGTTTGACATTTGAGAGTCATTATTTTTAACATCGATAAAGCCTACACTTTCTAGCGCCGTTTTGAACTTCTAATGCAGTAGAGATAATAAGGAAGGGAGTGGTTTGTGACACACAAGCAGCCGCTCACCGATATGTCACTCATACCTCCAACACCATCAAAACTTCTGCTACGTGGATTTCGGCCAACGCTGGATCTGATTGAATCCAGGCCTAAAGCATCTCTGCACTCTTGAGCTCTCAAACACACTGAAACTTCACCTCCCTTTCTGTCATTTTGAAACCTGCTTGAACAGGTTTGCTCGCACAAGGCAATCACTAGGCGATACCACAGTTTGAAAATTCATGCTGGGGACAGGAACACTGTCTTTTCTATTCCACAGAGATCATGTTGAGTTCTATGTTTACATTTACATTTACATTTAAGTCATTTAGCAGACGCTCTTATCCAGAGCGACTTACAAAATGGTGCATTCACCTTATGATATCCAGTGGAACAACCAGTTTACAATAGTGCATCTAAATATTTTAAGGGAAGGGGGGGGGGTTAGAAGGATTACTTTATCCTATCCTAGGTATTCCTTAAAGAGGTGGGGTTTCAGGTGTCTCCGGAAGGTGGTGATTGACTCCGCTGTCCTGGCGTCGTGAGGGAGCTTGTTCCACCATTGGGGTGCCAGAGCAGCGAACAGTTTTGACTGGGCTGAGCGGGAACTGTGCTTCCTCAGAGGTAGGGGGGCCAGCAGGCCAGTGGTGGATGAACGCAGTGCCCTTGTTTGGGTGTAGGGCCTGATCAGAGCCTGAAGGTATGGAGGTGCCGTTCCCTTCACAGCTCCGTAGGCAATCACCATGGTCTTGTAGCGGATGCGAGCTTCAACTGGAAGCCAGTGGAGAGAGCGGAGGAGCGGGGTGACGTGAGAGAACTTGGGAAGGTTGAACACCAGACGGGCTGCGGCGTTCTGGATGAGTTGTAGGGGTTTAATGGCACAGGCAGGGAGCCCAGCCAACAGCGAGTTGCAGTAATCCTGACGGGAGATGACAAGTGCCTGGATTAGGACCTGCGCCGCTTCCTGTGTGAGGCAGGGTCGTACTCTGCGAATGTTGTAGAGCATGAACCTACAGGATCGGGTCACCGCCTTGATGTTAGTGGAGAACGACAGGGTGTTGTCCAGGATCACGCCAAGGTTCTTAGCACTCTGGGAGGAGGACACAAGGGAGTTGTCAACCGTGATGGCGAGATCATGGAACGGGCAGTCCTTCCCCGGGAGGAAGAGCAGCTCCGTCTTGCCGAGGTTCAGCTTGAGCTGGTGATCCGTCATCCACACTGATATGTCTGACAGACATGCAGAGATGCGATTCGCCGCCTGGTTATCAGAAGGGGGAAAGGAGAAGATTAATTGTGTGTCGTCTGCATAGCAATGATAGGAGAGACCATGTGAGGATATGACAGAGCCAAGTGACTTGGTGTATAGCGAGAATAGGAGAGGGCCTAGAACAGAGCCCTGGGGGACACCAGTGGTGAGAGCGCATGGTGCGGAGACAGATTCTCGCCACGCCACCTGGTAGGAGCGACCTGTCAGGTAGGACGCAATCCAAGCGTGGGTCGCGCCGGAGATGCCCAACTCGGAGAGGGTGGAGATGTTATTATGTTATTCTATGTTCTAGTCACTGTGTTCCTAGGAATCTATTACGCAGAGTTTCAATCCATCCTCTGCGGCATTAAATCTGTCTCTACCTTGGAACACCGTCGGCCTCTAATCATTCTCAGTGTGCCTATTGTAGATCATTGTCTAATAATGCAACAAAGTCAAACATTTTGGCACATATCACCCAGCTAGCATATTTGGTTCCTTGGAAGTTTTGGGAACATTTGTTTTTGGTTTTATATTGGTTGTGGGAATGAAGCCATACGTTTCCTGACTGGTAAAACTGGAGTTTTTAATGTTCTTAGAACAGAAGTGAAAATGTTGCTTGTTCTGGGAACATTTATTTTTAAGTTGCAGGGAAGTTCTGAGAATGTTTTACTCTGGTTCCTTGAAAGTTTATTAGGAGGTTTTTGAATAACTTCCTTAACTTTCACTGAATGTTTCAATAAGACTTTTAGTAACACTGCGATCTTATTTTGGGCACAGATAGGACACATGAAAATCAAGTTTTTATTTTAACACAGCATCAGTGAGATTTTAACATATAATCTTCTGCTCACTATCCATGGAATTAGTCCACTGCACAATCCTATAGGATAGAATCCTATAGGACTGGTTAAACAATCTGATCGGATTGAATCACTCCCATAAGAGGTTGAGAACCTCCGGGAAGTATCACTGGTTTAAATAGGCAAAGATGGAGATTGTCCTCTGGAAAGACACGGGAGATAGACTGTTCCTCAGTTTACTGGTATTTAATCTTGATTGCAGTTGAAGAAATGTTCAGGTTTCTGTGCCATATTTAGCTGTGAGATCGTGAAATAACGCTGCATAGAGTATTTTAGATTCTTTGCGCAAGTTTTCTGTACGTAGTATGTATTACACAACCCCATGTTTCGACCACATTGAATTGAGGGTAATTACACATCTTTTAAAACTGAGATGTTAGTATCAACGTTTATAGTAACCACAATGACACAAAATCGATTCTTAAAACAGATCAATATCATTGGTTTTGTACCGTTGATTTTGTCATAAGCGCCAGCGGTTTATGGATTTCTAATGATCATTTCCAAACTCAAATGGCATGGAACATTCGGGGCGATCAATGTATAAAAGTCACTGGCCTCACACCTATACATGGATTTGAGAGGCGAACTATCACTCAAATAACAGCCAACCTTTGTCACTGTTGATATCCTATGGCGGGCTGTGATTCGTTTAAGTTAAATAACAAAGCAACTGATTTGTTTCCTTTGCCTTTTCGGCAGCCTCACAAAACTTCCATCCGACATTTTAAAATTTAGATGACTGTCTTCAGCAAATTCTCTTCTAACCAGTGATATACAAATTATTCTCAGATTCAGTGTGGCCTTTGAATTGTTAGTTTAAACAGCGCATACACACCAAATGTTTTCCACTTGCGCCATTGTTTTTCTTTCAGTTTTGGCGACCCCTTAATCAAAATGCATCACTCCAAAATGTAGCTGGTTGTCTTCAGCAGGTGTTCCTCTAACGAGTGATACAAACAATATTTCCAGTTTCTATGTGGTGTTAGATTTTGGACACTTCAAAAAAGTTTTTGGACATTGGGCTATTTATCAAAAGTTATTG
This sequence comes from Salmo salar, assembly GCF_965601325.2. Lineage (NCBI taxonomy): Eukaryota > Metazoa > Chordata > Actinopteri > Salmoniformes > Salmonidae > Salmo > Salmo salar. The sequence continues at coordinate 6,656,822 of NC_138314.1, read as the reverse complement.
TCAACGGGAAGCAGAGACAGGACTAGAAATGGACTTAACATATATATTTTTTACAATAGTATTCTACTTAATTAGGTAAAAACTGCTGAATGAGTCGAAAAACGTGATGCAATTTATTTATTTTGATGATCTACCAGAATCATGAAAACGGGTTTGACTTGCCTATAATAAAAGGCACATATATTTAGCAATAACAAACAAGATAAGCATTTATCATCTGCTATAATAATACAGTGACTCAAACACAAAATACAAATGGCTACAACATTAGCTAGTCAGCTGACAGGCAAAATGTGGCTACCAGTAGTTTCTTAGCTAGCATAAAAAAACTAAATTGAGTGCATAAAATGCTGCACAATTGACAAAATATGACTAAAAGTTTGTCAAGAAACATAAGGAAACAAAGACTAACATTACCCACAGTTCTTGCATTCACACACAGTGAAGGATAAAACAGAAAATAATAATGTTAATGCAGATTCTCTGCACAGCCACAGGTGGCGAGCTGAACTTGATAGTTAATTAAACCTCTACAAGATCGGTGGGTCCCCCGCGGGACGGTTGAGCTAACGTAGGCTAATGTGATTAGCATGAGGTTGTAAGTAACAAGAACATTTCCCAGGACATAGACATATCTGATATTGGCAGAAAGCTTAAATTAATGTTAATCTAACTGCACTGTCCAATTTACAGTGAAAGAATACCATGCTATTGTTTGAGGAGAGTGCACAATTATGAACTTGAAAATGTATTAATAATAAATCAATTAGGCACATTTGGGCAGTCTTGATACAACATTTTGAACAGAAATGCGATGCTTCATTGGATCAGTCTAAAACTTTGCACATACACTGTTGCCATCGAGTGGACAAAATCTAAATTGCGCCTGGGCTGGAATAATACATTATGGCTTTTCTCTTGCATTTCAAACATTTCAAAAAATGCATGTTTTCTTTGTATTATCTTTTACCAGATCTAATGTGTTATTCTCCTACATTAATTCAACATTTCCACAAACTTCAAAGTGTTTCCTTTCAAATGGTATCAAGAATATGCTTATCCTTGCTTCAGGTCCTGAGCTACAGGCAGTTAGGTTTGGGTATGTCATTTTAGGTGAAAATTGAGGAAAAAAGGGGCGGATCCTTAAGAGGTTTAACACTGCAAGCCTGTGCTAACTGTGACATCAGTTACTCTTTAAGGAACAGGCTATCTTAATTAAAGGTGAATAAAACAGAAATTAATATATAACAGTTATAAAAAATGTTGTAATTAATGTGGTTGTATTGTGCTGGAACTTATGACAAACTATAATTTATTGGGTTCGATTAAGAAAAAAGTTCTAATAGGATTCTGATTGGGGTGACAAAATCCTACACTACTTAGCAAAAACCTATAGGATATAATCGGATTACTTTTTATTTACAATAGGAAAGAAAGTACATTTACATTTACATTTAAGTCATTTAGCAGACGCTCTTATCCAGAGCGACTTACAAATTGGTGCATTCACCTTATGATATCCAGTGGAACAACCACTTTACAATAGTGCATCTAAATCTTTTAAGGGGGGGGGTTAGAAGGATTACTTTATCCTATCCTAGGTATTCCTTAAAGAGGTGGGGTTTCAGGTGTCTCCGGAAGGTGGTGATTGACTCCGCTGTCCTGGCGTCGTGAGGGAGCTTGTTCCACCATTGGGGTGCCAGAGCAGCGAACAGTTTTGACTGGGCTGAGCGGGAACTGTGCTTCCTCAGAGGTAGGAGGGCCAGCAGGCCAGAGGTGGATGAACGCAGTGCCCTTGTTTGGGTATAGCGCCTGATCAGAGCCTGAAGGTATGGAGGTGCCGTTCCCTTCACAGCTCCGTAGGCAATCACCATGGTCTTGTAGCGGATGCGAGCTTCAACTGGAAGCCAGTGTAGAGAGCGGAGGAGCGGGGTGACGTGAGAGAACTTGGGAAGGTTGAACACCAGACGGGCTGCGGCGTTCTGGATGAGTTGTAGGGGTTTAATGGCACAGGCAGGGAGCCCAGCCAATAGCGAGTTGCAGTAATCCAGACGGGAGATGACAAGTGCCTGGATTAGGACCTGCGCCGCTTCCTGTGTGAGGCAGGGTCGTACTCTGCGAATGTTGTAGAGCATGAACCTACAGGATCGGGTCACCGCCTTGATGTTAGTGGAGAACGACAGGGTGTTGTCCAGGATCACGCCAAGGTTCTTAGCACTCTGGGAGGAGGACACAAGGGAGTTGTCAACCGTGATGGCGAGATCATGGAACGGGCAGTCCTTCCCCGGGAGGAAGAGCAGCTCCGTCTTGCCGAGGTTCAGCTTGAGGTGGTGATCCGTCATCCACACTGATATGTCTGACAGACATGCAGAGATGCGATTCGCCGCCTGGTTATCAGAAGGGGGAAAGGAGAAGATTAATTGTGTGTCGTCTGCATAGCAATGATAGGAGAGACCATGTGAGGATATGACAGAGCCAAGTGACTTGGTGTATAGCGAGAATAGGAGAGGGCCTAGAACAGAGCCCTGGGGGACACCAGTGGTGAGAGCGCATGGAGCGGAGACAGATTCTCGCCACGCCATCTGGTAGGAGCGACCTGTCAGGTAGGACGCAATCCAAGCGTGGGCCGCGCCGGAGATGCCCAACTCGGAGAGGGTGGAGAGGAGGATCTGATGGTTCACAGTATCAAAGGCAGCAGATAGGTCTAGAAGGATGAGAGCAGAGGAGAGAGAGTTAGCTTTAGCAGTGCGGAGAGCCTCCGTGACACAGAGAAGAGCAGTCTCAGTTGAATGCCCAGTCTTGAAACCTGACTGATTAGGATCAAGAAGGTCATTCTGAGAGAGATAGCAGGAGAGCTGGCCAAGGACGGCACGTTCAAGAGTTTTGGAGAGAAAAGAAAGAAGGGATACTGGTCTGTAGTTGTTGACATCGGAGGGATCGAGTGTAGGTTTTTTCAGAAGGGGTGCAACTCTCACTCTCTTGAAGACGGAAGGGACGTAGCCAGCGGTCAAGGATGAGTTGATCAGCGAGGTGAGGTAGGGGAGAAGGTCTCCGGAAATGGTCTGGAGAAGAGAGGAGGGGATAGGGTCAAGTGGGCAGGTTGTTGGGCGGCCGGCCGTCACAAGACGCGAGATTTCATCTGGAGAGAGAGGGGAGAAAGAGGTCAAAGCACAGGGTAGGGCAGTGTGAGCAGGACCAGCGGTGTCGTTTGACTTAGCAAACGAGGATCGGATATCGTCAACCTTCTTTTCAAAATGGTTGACGAAGTCATCCGCAGAGAGGGAGGAGGGGGGGGGGGGGGAGGAGGATTCAGGAGGGAGGAGAAGGTAGCAAAGAGCTTCCTAGGGTTAGAGGCAGATGCTTGGAATTTAGAGTGGTAGAAAGTGGCTTTAGCAGCAGAGACAGAAGAGGAGAATGTAGAGAGGAGGGAGTGAAAGGATGCCAGGTCCGCAGGGAGGCGAGTTTTCCTCCATTTCCGCTCGGCTGCCCGGAGCCCTGTTCTGTGAGCTCGTAGTGAGTCGTCGAGCCACGGAGCAGGAGGGGAGGACCGAGCCGGCCTGGAGGATAGGGGACAGAGAAAATCAAAGGATGCAGAAAGGGAGGAGAGGAGGGTTGAGGAGGCAGAATCAGGAGATAGGTTGGAGAAGGTTTGAGCAGAGGGAAGAGATGATAGGATGGAAGAGGAGAGAGTAGCGGGAGAGAGAGAGCGAAGGTTGGGACGGCGCAATACCATCCGAGTAGGGGCAGAGTGAGAAGTGTTGGATGAGAGCAAGAGGGAAAAGGATACAAGGTAGTGGTCGGAGATTTGGAGGGGAGTTGCAATGAGATTAGTGGAAGAACAGCATCTAGTAAAGATGAGGTCAAGCGTATTGCCTGCCTTGTGAGTAGGGGGGGAAGGTGAGAGGGTGAGGTCAAAAGAGGAGAGGAGTGGAAAGAAGGAGGCAGAGAGGAATGAGTCAAAGGTAGACGTGGGGAGGTTAAAGTCACCCAGAACTGTGAGAGGTGAGCCATCTTCAGGAAAGGAACTTATCAAGGCGTCAAGCTCATTGATGAACTCTCCAAGGGAACCTGGAGGGCGATAAATGATAAGGATGTTAAGCTTGAAAGGGCTGGTAACTGTGACAGCATGGAATTCAAATGAGGAGATAGACAGATGGGTCAGGGGAGAAAGAGAGAATGTCCACTTGGGAGAGATGAGGATTCCAGTGCCACCACCCCGCTGGCTCGATGCTCTAGGGGTATGCGAGAACACGTGGGCAGACGAAGAGAGAGCAGTAGGAGTAGCAGTGTTATCTGTGGTAACCCATGTTTCCGTCAGCGCCAGGAAGTCTAGGGACTGGAGGGTAGCATAGGCTGAGATGAACTCAGCCTTGTTGGCTGCAGACCGGCAGTTCCAGAGGCTGCCGGAGACCTGGAACTCCATGTGGGTCGTGCGCGCTGGGACCACCAGGTTAGAGTGGCAGCGTAAAGTAGTCCAATAGGATCCAATAGAGGTGACAGAAAATCCTATAGGATTGCAAAAATCCTATAAGGTCGAATAGGATTACTTTTGATTCTGAATAGGAGAAAAGAAGTCCAATAGGAAAAAAGTTGTCCAATAGGATTCGGATAGAGGTGAAACAAAATTGTGAGAATCCTACAGGATTCTATTGGAAAAAGCACTAATCCTATAGGATATTTTGACTAGGGAAGCACTCATTAAGATTAGGAGTGGTCAATTAGTGGGTGGGCCAACACACCTGGACACACTTAACAAGATAGAGGACAGAGAGAGTTTTGTTGATGCTTAGAACGGAATGTATGTTTTTGAATAACATTATTAGAACGTTCTCTGAACGTGACTAAAATGTTATTTTGTTTTTTTATGGAAAGTTTTCTTCAGGTTCTGAGACCGGAATGTATGTTTTTAAATAACATTCTTAGAGCATTGTTAACGTTTTCTTGTGGTTTTTTATGGAAAGTTTTCTTAATGTTCTTGGAACAATTTGAGAACATGACTTTAAAAAGAACCATGAGGAAACCTGTAGGAGATTCCCACAGAAGAACATTGTTTCTTAATGTTCTCTAAACTATTTGAGAACATTCCCAATATCGACGTAATTTCCTGTCTCCAAGAGGAAACGCACTTTTAGGTTCCACCTCTGAAGAATGGCAAAGGCTACTTATACATGTTCACAAATTGAGTGTAGTAATTTCCACATGGAGTTGATAAATAGGACACTGACAGCTGTGAAAATTGACAAATTATCCAATGGATTATGATAATGTTCTTGTGAAAAAAAGCGGCGTGGACACAAGCTGTTAGGCTCATCTGTTGTGTAGAAGAATAGCTTTGCAGCTGTTTCTGATCGATAAACAACGCCATGCTGGTGGGTAGTAACATTCAAATAAAACCCAGCCCTGAAATGAAACATAGGCTGAAAACTATTTGTATGTCATAGAAAAAGACACCGCATACACACAGATTTGCACGAAGTGGGCAGTTCAGATTTGTCACTTCAAGCCCAAATATATCATACTTTGACTAAAATGATGACTTATTGACTTATATCATTGTGCAACATCATGGGTAAGCTCTGGCCATCGTCTTTCAGCTTGAAAAAGTGGATTTCTATGGCCGTTTAAATAAGATGAGAATGTTCCAAAGCCAAGCGACTATCCTACCCCCTTCTCAGAAATGTGTGGGAAGCTTGTATGCAAAATAACCATAGGACAACCACTCTCTCACCAAGCTCTATGAAACATATGGTTCTTAGAACGTTATGTGCTAGCTGGGCAGTTCGATTAAGATTAGATTTTTGGCGGCATTGCATGAAGCTCAGTTTCATTGGCTGCAGCTTGGTTATTCTATTGCCTAAAGCTTAGTTTCATTGGCTAATGGCTATGGCTTGGAACTATTGCCTAAATCTTGGTTTAATTAGCAGAAGTAAAGTTGTATTTTCTAAAAGCTTGGTTCCATTGGCTAGAGCTGGGCTACATTAGAATGGTCTAACAGTAGTCTACCACAACAGCTTAGAACCTGTAACATTTAAGTGATAATGCTCGAGAAGCCGGTGTTTGGAGGATATATTGGCACGGGTGTTGTTAGACCCAAGACGAAGTCTCATACTGATGTTCTGTGACTTGAGGGATGGAGAACAGGAAACAGGGTGAAGAGGGCGGCACCAGGCAGCCAACACATTCTGCCAATCGAACTGAGATGCTTCATATGCACCACATGTTGGGCTCAGATTCAGCACGCAGTGTAAGTGTGTGTGTTGTCTGATGCACCACCACGCTGTGTGTGAGTTGTTCTCAGATTCACCACGCAGTGCGAGTGTGTTTTGCAATGCAACGTGTGTGTTGTGTCTTAGTTTATGTTGGATACAGTACGTCTGTTTTCTGCCTGTTCAGTGGCAGGGAGTGTGACTTCCCTCTGTGGAAAATGGGATCTGAGGAGTTATGCCGCTGTGTACACATTATTCAAAATGGAATTCAAGCACTGTGTTTTCTCTCTGCGGGCTCGCAGTGTTGCAATTGTTCTGCCCTTACACAGAGAACGCTTTCATTAAAGGCTCAGTGAAATCAAAATTAAGTTTTCCTTGTATCATATTGTACTACAACTTTCTAATCAGCAGGTTTGCAAGGGCGGGAGTTTCAACTTTCCATCGTGACATCACCATGCGGCAAATTGGTTAATAGACCAATAGAGAGAAATAGTAATTCTGTCTTTTTGTAGGCACTAACTCCGTCATGGTTCGTTGGACAAAGCCTATGGCGAAAATGAATGGCATTTTTGTAGGGTTTTTGGATAAACTCTGAAAATAAGGTCTGTTGTAAACACAGGCTTAGGAGATCTTATGTTTTGTTCTATGAGATATTCTTCAGTTAAATTATTCAGAATTCACAAAAAGTGAGGTTATGTAATAAAACAAAAAGTACATAATTCATAAAGCTCATGTTAACTGACTGCTATTATCTCATAGAACAAAACATATAAGACATCCTAATCATGTGTTAACCTCAGACCGTATTTTCGGTGTTAATTCCAAAACCCTATTCTTTCCCCATTCATTTTTTCCCATAGGGATGGCTGAACAAACCCGAGCTAACTCGTTTCTGGATTTTAGGACATCAAACTGACGAGCTGTATAACAAATAGAGTTCCAAACCTCTCTGCCAATAACAGCTACTTTCAGTTTACCCTTCTCCACTCAGACCACTTCCAGACAGTTCTTAGCAAAATGTTTGAGAAAGTTTTTCGCTAAAAAGCTATTTTTGACAGTTTTTATGGTAATCTATTACAGTAAAGTACTTAATTGTTACCCAGAAATTATTGAATATTGATATAAATATGACCCCATTGGGCCTTTAAAGTCTTCACGTGCATTTTTCCCCCCTCCTCTGCTGTGCACGCACGCACGCAAATATGCATGCACACACTTTTTCCTTTTTAGAACCGGTCAAATGTCCTCACTTGTCTGAATTCTCCTTGGTTTACTATTCTTGTAAAGACTTCTGGTTCTCACAAGTATAGTTAAACAAACAAAAGACAACACACATACAGGGGGTGTTTACCCAAACTATTCATGTCATGTTCCCTGTGCAACTCTCAGGATTACAATCCATGACCTTCAAATTGAACCTTCCCACCACCACTCACATACAACCTCACATTTTCTTCTGTTCCCTTTGTTCCCTTCACCTTGCTTTAATATTAATAAAAAGTAGAAGCCACAGAGAAACGTTTGTAGTTTTGTACCGGCCTTATCTTTCTTCCCTTCACGGTCAAATTCAGATTTTCTTATCAACGTTAGGCGTTTCCAGACATTGTAAAATATGAGATCTACAGTAGGATTATTTCTCCTCTTCCATATCATCCTTAAATGATCATGTCAGAAGCACGCGTACACCAGCAACCAGACAGGCACGGCATGCCAGATGGAAACAGCAAATGTGTGAGTAAACTTTCCAAATGTTGATTGAAACCAAATACGCTAGACAAGGTGGGTTCTTTTTGTGTCTGTAAAATGCATTATGCGAGATGGCAGTGGAAATGCCTTTAAGCGCAAATATTGATATAATAACCATCCTATCGAAGTAAATGTGGGAGTCACTCGATGATATGTTGTGTGGTCCTCCCACTACGACTCGGGAAAGCATGCTGTTTATTAGGCTACAGATGAAATAAATTATGATGGGTAGTGAAAGTGCAAGGTGATGAGCTTGATGCTCCTTTTGAATACATATCGAGGGTCTTATTCTGGTGACATGATCGATCGATCCTTGGCTGCCGTTTGACAAATAAACATAATATTGCTCTTTTGTCCATAATAATCTCATCATGAAGGCTATACCCAAACTGTATCTGCAAGCTGTTGGCTAGACCTGTATGCTCTCGTTGGCTGACCCTTGCTTCATATTCGTCGCCAAACCCACTGGCTCCAGGTCATCTGTAAGTCTTTGCTAGGTAAAGCCCCGCCTTATCTCAGTTCACTGGTCACCATAGCAGCACCCACCCGTAGCACGTGCTCCAACAGGTATATCTCACTGGTCACCCCCAAAGCCAATTCTTCCTTTGGCCGCCTTTCCTTCCAGTTCTCTGTTGCCAATGACTGGAAGGAAATGCAAAAATCACTGACGCTGGAGACTCATATCTCCCTCACTAACTTTAAGCATCAGCTGTCAGAGCAGCTCACAGATCACTGCACCTGTACATAGCCCATCTGTAAATAGCCCATCCAACTACCTCATCCCCCTTACTGTTATTTTATTTATTTTGCTCCTTCGCACCCCAGTATCTCTACTTGCACACTCATCTTCTGCACATCTATCACTTGTGGTTTATTTCTTTACTATCAAATTACGAGAGACAAACTTATCACACAAGTCAGAGTCATACTTAAACTAAACCTTTAATAAGAGTTTTGCATTAGCAATGACTTTCAACGATTCTCCATTTTTAATGATCCGTTGAGTGATAAAACAAAAGTACAAAGGTCTTTTATAACCAAGATACACCCCTTTCAACCTACATGACGAACAACAGATACATAGAATGGTCACAAGGTTAAGATTTGTATGAAAGGTATCTATAATACATAGCAGACAGTATCTGCTGTGTCAACAGTTTTCATTGTATAGACCAGTGTCTGGTCCTCCTACTCCAAACTGGAACCGTCTCTCCCTGGTACGGTATAGAACAGAACCATTAGCTCATGTTCTCTGGAATGCTCTTTAGGCTTTATTACCCAAAGACATCGTAAATCTCCTCTGTCAGTGTTATCTCAGAGGCCCATCCTCAGTAGAACACAATAGTTAACAGAACACTCTATTCTGTCAAATAAAACCATTATAACGCAATACAAGCATTATAACATATTGCAATTTCCCTGACACACTCCAGTGTTTAATTGCTATATTGAAATGATTTCACCACTATGGCCTATTTATTGCCTTACCTCCCTTATCCTACCTCATTTGCACACACTATATTTACACCTTTTCTATTGTATTATTGACTGCATGTGTGTTTATTCCATGTGTAACTCTGTGTTGTTTGTGTCGCACTGCTTTGCTTTATCTTGGCCAGGTCGCAGTTGTAAATGAGAACTTGTTCTCAACTAGCCTACCTGGTTAAATAAAGGTGAATAAAAAAAAAAAAATGTTTTTAACTCTGGTGCTGGTAAAACCATAGAAGTCTCTAGAGGGTTCCCTGTCACTATATCCATTAACTGACAGCCCTGCACAGGGACAGAATGTTCCTTCACTAACATGTGCATAGTACTCACACACACACACATTATTCATCTTTCTATCTGTGTGGTCGATGGTAATTGAATTGAGTGTGTTGGTATAAGAGAGATGTAGGAGCCACTTCCACAGTAGTGACCAACTTGGCATTTAAAAACCATTAGTCCCATAAGCCACAGCTTGACGCTTTCATTGCAGAAGTAACTCCACCTTTGTGACTAATTGTAGGTGAGGATGTGTGTGTGTCACCATGTACATTTTAAATCCCACTAGCACACGCTCAAGTATACCTTTGAGAGACAGATGCAATATGACTGGTAGGATAGAGCAGAGACATGGAGAAATCCTGATACTAATTACACCTTTCGCATAGCATTAGAGAACAGTCTGATCACAATCAATAAGCACGCACACACACATTATACAGTTGTAGATATAACCCTTCCACCGGGCATTTGCATGTTAATAGGAAATCAGCTGAGCTGATGAAATAGGATGGAGGCAGAGAGCAGGGGAAATGTAATCACTCAGCTGTACATGGAAACTAAAAACCAGGCAGTCTACAGGATAGAATGACTGAATTGCAATGAGAGAAAGCTGTTCAAATTCAGTTTAGAATAACATGCCAGTGCAGTGACTAGGCACAGTGCCATCATAAAGTATTCACACCCCTTGACTTTTTCTACATTTTGTTTTGTTACAGCCTGAATTTCAAATGAATTATATTGAAAAAACATTCCGCTGGCCTACACACAACACCCCGTAATGTCAAAGTGGAATTAACTTTTAGAAATGTTTACAAACTAATTAAAAATGAAAAGATGAAATGTCTTGAGTCAATAAGTATTCAACCCCTTTGTTAAGGCAAGCCTAAATAAGTTCAGAAGTAAAAATGTGCTTAACAAGTCACTGAATAAGTTGCATGGACTCTGTGTGCAATAATAGTGTTTAACACAAATGTTATATGACTACGTAATCTCTGTACCCCACACATACAATTATCTGTAAGGTCCCTCAGTCGAGCAGTGAATTTCAAACCTACTGGCAGATACAGTAGGTAAAAAAAGCAGACATTGAACATCCCTTTGAGCATGGTGAAGTTCTAGATTACACTTTGGATGGTGTTTCAGTACAGTCACTACAAAGACACAGGCGTCCTTCCTAACTCAGTTGCCGGAGAGGAAGGAAACTGATCAGGGATTTCGCCAAGAGGCCAATGGTGACTTTAAATCAGTTACAGAGTTTAATGGCTGTGATAGAAAAATGAGGATGGATCAACAACATTGTAGTTATTCCACAATACTAACCTAATTGACAGAGTGAAAAGAAGGAAGCCTGTACAGAACAAAAATATTCCAAAACATGCATCCTGTTTGCAACAAGGCAGTAAAGTAATACTGCAAAGAATTTGGCAAAGCAATTACATTTTTGTCCTGAATACAAACTTATGTTTGGGGCAAATCCAATACATTACGGAGTACCACTCTCCATATTTTCAAGCATAGTGGTGGCTGCATCATGTTATGGGTATGGGTGTAATCGTTAAGGACTGGGGAGGTTTTCAGGATAAAAAAATAAATGGCGCTAAGCACAGGCAAAATCCTAGAGGAAAACCTGGTTCAGTCTGCTTTCCACCAGACACTGGGAAATGAATTAACCTTTTAGCATGGCAATAACCTAAAACACATGGCCAAATCTACACGGGAGTTGCTTACCAAGAAGACAGTGAATGTTCCTGAGTGGCCGAGTTACAGTTTTGACTTAAATCTATGGCAAGACCTGAAAATGGTTGGCTAAGCAATTATTAACCAATTTGACAGAGCCTGAAGAATTTTGAAAGGAATACATGGGCAACTGTTGCACAATCCAGGTGTGGAAAGCTCTTAGAGACATACCCAGAAAGACTACAACTGTAATCGCTGCCAAAGGTGTCTACAAAGTATGGACTCATAACATGTTTTCACTTTATCATTATGGTGTTTTGTGTGTAGATGGGTAAAAACAACAATTGAATCAATTTTGAATTCCGGCTGTAACACAATATTAAATATGAATACTTTCTGGAGGCACTGTAGTTACTCAAATACACCATGAAGCTGATATCTGTTAAAGTGACATGCAGCATTGTTCCTGAGATAAATATCCAGCTCCAGTTCATAAAATGGCAAGTGTTACATACATTGGCGACTCAATAGGGATATGGTAAATAGGAAACACTGTCAGACTACTGCAGCAGCTACACTATAATAATGAGTGTGTGATAAACCAGCGGTGCTTATGGAGATGAATGCAGGACCACCTCACCATTCAGCAGCAGGCAAGCTGTGTGAAGTGAATGCCAGTAAACCTCCATACATTGATTAAAAGCGTAGCAGGCGGAGGCTGATCCTATTACAGTACAGCTGTAGATGGGAGAGGGATAGGCACCCACAGCCATTCAGCTAATTCCCACAGTAGGCCTGATCCAGTTCTAAGGAAGTTAAGATTTACAGTTAATCCTCCCCATTCATGGTTTCCCAAGATCATTAACCACATACACTGTTCAGTACCTGCAGCCATCTTATCTGGGGCCTACTGGTGCATCTATAATGAGAAATACTGGGAGAGCCATTTAGCCCATATGCTGCTATGAAACTATTGGCACTGTCTGGGATAACGGGTGACTGTGGTATTAGGACTAGTAATACGGGAGGTAAATGCATAGCGGTGCCATGAGATTACCACGAAGCACAGGGAAGTATGTTCATTTCATGTAAAAACTATTAAACTAAAGTGTGAGAGCAACAGGTAAATTCATAGTTGACTTAAAATGTCCTCCGCTCCATCTCACTCAGTTCGGGGCAAGATTTTCAAGTTACACCAGTTGAGGACGGTCTCAGTCATTTCTGCATGGATGCCTCTCCTCCAAATGTGTCTGGGCCACCGTCTTTTCCCCTGGGACTTCTATTTCAGGGACTGGCGAGGAGTGGTGGACCGTTTCCGAATGGTGTGTCTAATCCAACTGCAAATCTCCGATGGGAAAGACTGGGATATCAGGTGCTTCAAAGTCAGAGGGCCTTATAAGGTTTGGGTCGTGGCCGAAGAGAACTCTGAACGTACATTACATGATCTGAAGGAAAACACTCATTTCAAAAAGACTTAACAGGCCTGCGGGGGTTTCTGTGGTAAAACATTCAAAAGAGGAGCATGAAGGTTAATCGAAAAATAAGTACGTAAACATTTCAGCCATGTACTGCATTTTATTGAAGCTGTTGACAAAAAGAACAAGGTCTTTCTATTAGAATTTGTTGACTGAAAACAAGCTAAAGACATATTTTCTACTGCTGTTGTGTTGTTCAATGTCACCATTGCTCCCATCATTCTAAAACCAGTACAGGAATCAGCTAATATATATATATTTAAAAAAAAGCAATATTGGAAAGAATGAGAAAGGATATTTGAGTTAAGGTAAGGCTGAAAGCATAAGGCCTTTGTTTTGCTTGACTGCTACTGAACTCAATCACAGTGTCTATGGAACTAGGGGAAGAGAATTGGATAACACTTTATTTTCCAGTCCAGTTTCCACTGTATTTACTAGGATTATTATGTGGTAACAATGGCTACTTTCTGGTACTTATTTCAAATAATTCAACACAATTTGCACCTGGCTAGTACCAAGTGGTAGTGGTGCTTGTTTGAATGAATATCAAAGAAAAGTAATTCCTAGCTTATTGTATAATTACAATGTTTATGTCAAAACCTGGACATTTCTGTACCGTTAAATGAAGTGCAACCGATTCTCTAGTCCACTGTCATCAATGGGAAAAACTGTTTCTGTCCAAAACATCACTCAAATCATGCTTTAGTTATGTATGTCCTCAATATGATTATATGGCATTTCATACACAACAGGGAGTAGGATCAAGTTGCCCCAAGATGCTGATCAGAGGTCAGTTTTGCTTTTCCACCCCTAATGGGTAGGTAGGATTAGTGTGGGGTTAGCTGATCCTAGATTTGTGCCTAAGAATAACTTCCATCCTGCTTCAATGTCCCGAGTTCTTCTACCGTCATGCCACAACCATGACATTTCAGGAAGAAAATAAAACAAACGGAGGAAAGAAAGTGTGCTTTGACACACCTTGTGACACACCGTAAAATAGCAGCAGCATTCATATAGAAATGTGGTTCAACACTTTTACAAATCACTTGTTAAAAATCGCTTTAATCTCGCAGTCGATTAATGGAATTCATAGTCCGATGATATGAAAATATACACGCCCCAAAAACAGTGTCTGCATCTCTCAATAGTCCTGTCAACTTGATGATCTCAGGGTGAGAAACAATACAGAACAAAGAACCATGAAGAGAAATAAACTAACTAAACTAAAAAGTTAAATATCTTCATGCAGAGTCATCCATACTTTACATAGATACATACATACAAAGTACACTTTTGCTCGCTATTCGCCTTTAAGAATAGATCTGTAAACACTGTTTGGGTCTTTCGGTCAGTGAAGCCATATTCCCATCACGCCACACACACTTTCCCAGTAAACAAAAATAAAACTCCAAGGCTCCTGCCTCTTCAGAAGGTTGTCTTTGCGTCGTATTGTTATATTCCCTCAATCCCCCGTCTCTTAACATCCCTCCTAAGTATTTACCCCATGTTAAAACTAGAGAAGCAGAATAACTGTTAGAATGGAAGCTCTATTCAAGTTTGTGTGTTAAAAAAGAAAAAAAGAAAAGTGGTTTGTGGGTAAAGGAAGGTTCTAGGTAGGCTGTAGATAGGGTAGGGTTTGGTAGAGAAGAGGGGGGTTGTGGGTAAAGGACAAGTGAATTATGGGTTATGATAGTAAAAGTAGACATGGGTAGTAGAGGTACATGTTGCAGTCCTTTCTCTCTTCTGTGCCCAATAGGGGGTCGAGGAGAGGAAAGGTAGGCTACGGATAAGGTACAGCGGAGATGGTTAGTAGGGGGCAGAGGTTGAGGTTTTTTCTCTCCTATGCTCAAAGGCCTATCAGGAGAGATGGATAGTATAGGTCTGGAGATGGATACATTGAGGGTACAGGAGGGAAAGGTTAGAGATAGTTAGATGCTCTCCTCTCTCCATCTCAGAGGCCCTGTAGGAACTCCTGGAGCTGCCTGACGATCTCTGTGTCCACCGTCTCCATCAGAGCCCCGAAGCCCTGGTCCCCCATCAGAGCCTGCTGGGCCTTCAGCTTCTCATACACATACTGCTGTAAGGAGACACTGTGCACCGGATCCTCCAGGGCCAACTATAGGAACACACAGAGAGAGAGAGAGGCAGTTAGCAGGACGCCTAAGAC
Source organism: Salmo salar (assembly GCF_965601325.2). Lineage (NCBI taxonomy): Eukaryota > Metazoa > Chordata > Actinopteri > Salmoniformes > Salmonidae > Salmo > Salmo salar. Next base: position 6,641,784 of record NC_138314.1, on the reverse strand, counting down.
AGATTCTCATAGATCTACTGCTGTAAGGTCATACATCTAGCTGGACACTCCTCTAGCTGTAGGAGGTATAGAGAAATGTAGGAAGTCAGCAAGACACGTAACACAAATAGAGAATGCAGCAACACGTACTGTGCACTGTGTGATCGAAGACTAGCTACAAGAGAGCGAACAGGGAGTGAGTGTGTGTTTGTGTCCTAACCTGGTTGCAGATGAGAAATAGTTGTGGGAGTGTGCTTCATCAGATAATCACACTAATTAGTCTACAGGGGAAACTGAGCCAGAGAGAAATGCCACTGTGAGCTTCTTCTGAGAGGCAGGTAATGACATTCTTGACTCCTAAGCCAATCAGTGAAGGTATACTCTGTATGGTAATTCCCTGTCATTACTGTGTAATCAAACCACCAGGGTTGAGCATGGACTTAATGGAGAGAATGTCATCAACGTTACAATCCTAATCAGAGTGCCCTAATGTGACACGTGTGTTAGGGTTCACACTCAATGATTTCCCAGAAGGGACAGTGAAAAGCAATGCTGAGGTAAATCACGATCTATATATCACGCATGTAGTGAAGTGAAATTATGAGCAAGGGACGTGTAATTAAAAATATGTTTCTGGTGTGTGTGTCGTGGTTGAGTGAAACCGTAGCCAATTATGGAAGCTTACACATGCAGGTGCATATTGAGTGTGGTTCCACACTGCGCAGGAATAGAAAAGCACTAAAACACAGATGTGTGTTTGCGCAGCATACTAGGCACAACAGAGAGAACATATGATGAAGAGAAAAAAGGAGAGGGACAGAGAGATAGAGTGCCAGCTAAAGAGCAAGGGGCGGAGAGAGAGAAAGCCATGGGGCTTCAGAGTAATGTAAAAAAAGAGAAAAGACCACAGATTAGGGGATTAGGATTTGGGGGAACTATACGACCCCCTGCTGTGTCCACCGGCTGAGGTATAAAACCTGACACGGCGCCAAAATAATCAAACAAACACAGGGGTATTGTGATCCTCTGGAGAGAGAAACGGACTACTGTAACTGTTCAACACTGGGTTTCTAAGAACATATGAGAGCAGAGAGAGTAAGGCCGGGACGATACCAGTATCGCGATACTCGTTAGTATCATGGTAAGGAAACAAAACTGATTTAGCTTCTTTAGGAAAACAGCCCTAATGTTGGAAACAAACATCATTATGTTGTTATCCAGAGTCACATTTATTTATTTTCCAGGCTTATGCACGCAATATTTTAAACACACAATATTTTAAAGGACCAAAGAGTTGTCTGTTTTGTGTTTGAATTTTTACCATGGAAGAAATATTGAGCTACTGGTATCGAGAGAGAGTTAAAAGCACTCTCATACAGCATACATTGAATGCGGCTGCCTTTACCAAAACAAACAAAGCGAAAGCGACCTGTCAGTTATTCCTGTGAACTGCATTGTTACAGGCAGTAGCAGCAGCATACAAGCCTTTTGGCGCTCCGGTACCACTTGCTGTGCATTAGCAGAGAACAGTCTATAACTAGGGTGGCTGGAGTCTGACAATTTCTTTGACACTGCCTGGTATAGAGGTCCTGGATGGCAGGAAGCTTAGCCCCAGTGTTGTACTGGGCCATACGTACTACCCACTGTAGTGTCTTGCGGTTGGAGGCCGAGCAGTTGCCACACCAGGCAGTGATGCAACCAGTCAGTATGCTCTTGATGGTGTAGCTGTAGAACTTTTTGAGGATCTGAAGACCCATGCCAAATCTTTTCAGTCTGCTGAGGGGGAATAGGCTTTATCATGCCCTCTTCACAACTGTCTTAGTGTGCTTGGACCATGATAGTTCGTTAGTGATGTGGACACCAAGGAACTTGAAGCTCTCAACCTGCTCCACTACAGCCCCGCCGATGTGACTGGGGGCGTGTTCGGCCCTCCTTTTCCTGTAGTCCACAATCATCTCCTTTGTCTTGATCACGTTGAGGGAGAGGTTGTTATCCTGGCACCACACGGCCAGGTCTCTGACCTCCTCCCTACCAAGTTCCTTGGTGTCCACATCACCAACTAACTATCATGGTCCAAACACACCAAGAAAGTTGTGAAGAGGGCACGACAACACCTTTTCCCACTCAGGAGACTGAAAATATTTGGCATGGGTCCCCAGATCCTCAAAAGGTTATACAGCTGCACCATGGAGAGCATCCTGACCGGTTGCATCAACGCCTGGTATGGAAAATGCTCGGCATCCCACCGTATGGCGCTACAGAGGGTAGTGTGTACGGCCCTGTAAGCATTTCACGGTAAGGTCTACACCTGTTGTATTCGGCACATGTGAGAAATTAAATTTGATTTGAACTTCCTATGACATTACATAAATTCTTCTCAGGGCTGGTTTTTAATTGAATGTTACCAAACACCAGCATGGGATTGTTAATTAATCAGAAACCACTGCAAAGTTATTCCTTTTTGGGACTGAGATGTGCCAAACAGCGTGTCCACACGGTCACCTGAACCATAGAGCTAATTAAAATAGGGGGTGCAAACTTGTTTTTGCACCTCCACTGGTTTTAATCTTTTTTTTATTTAAGTATCATAATCCGTTAGATAATTTGTACATTTTCACTTATTTTTGAGATAGTCTGTATAAAACAAATGACAATTTAATAAATAGTATAATTGCGTGATATATAATTTTGCAAACCCGCTCTCACTGTCGCACCAAGAGATGAATGGTTTTGACCAATAAAGTTTTGCTTCATTACACTCGCCAATGCTGGAAACCACAAGTGTCTACCCAAAAAATTAAAAGGCACCCGCGAACGAAAATTCAAGGAACTTACGTAATTTGCGGCATGCATGATCATGAGCAATGCCATTGTAGCCTATAATTTCACTTGTGAGAACCATGAGCACGGTCTGACTTGGCTTTGCTGTACATCACATCAAAGCCTGCCAGCAGCCTACCTACCAAAGGTTGCACAGTGTCCATTACAACGCAGAAAAGCACATATCAGCCATCTTTCAATAGTTATCTATATTACCAGAGCTTCATCTTATTCTTCTAACTGTTTCTATGGTGTATTCCAGGCTGCAATTTATGGAAGATATCAAAACTTAATGGCAAAAGATAGGCAAGCGGTTTCCATCTGAGGCGAAGTTTTCCCTAAATCAATGCTTATGACAAATTCAGCTCCAGAACCAGCCATAGAGCCAGCTGCATAATATTTTGAATACAGTGTAGTAAAAAAAAGTTACAAAAATAAATGCCTGGACACTTTAAATCAACGCCTGGAAACTCGCCCACTACCCTGTGGGAACACAACTGTTCAGTCAGGGAGAAGAGAAAGGGGTATGACAGAGGAAGGTAAAGGAGAGAAGAGGGGGGGGGGGGGGGATAAGAAGAAAGGAGAAATGATGGTAAGGGGAGAAAAGAGGTAAGCGGAGAGAAGAGAATGGTTGACAGATAGGCAGGAGCCTAAGGAGCACAGGATTGTTTAGACAGAGAGAATAAGATAGAGGAGGGTGAGAAGAAGAGAATGAGTGTAAGGGAAAAGAGAGTGAAGAGGTGAGGAGAAAGCTGCTGTCAGAGAAGCATTAACCGGTGGATACGCCACTGTTCAGTCAGGAAGAGCGGGAGAGGAAGGATGTAGAAGAGAGATGAGTGGAAGGGAGAGATGAAGGGAGAGATCAGGGAAAGAGATGGAATGTAGGGAAAGGGAAAAATGCTGGCTGTGGGTTGTTGAGTGGTAGTAGCCTAGTGAGAAGAGGGGAGAGGCAGGGGAGAGATGAGAGGAAAAGAGAGATGAAGGGAGACTCATGTAAGGGAAAAAAGAGGGAAGAGGAGAGGTTACTGGCAGAAGCCTGATGGGTACAGATCTGTTTTATCAGCGAGAAAGGGGAGAGGAGAGAGGACAAAAGAGGGGGAAGAGGAAAGGTCCTGTAGCTGGTAGAGGCCTGGTGGGCGGAGGGCAATTGTGTCGAAGGCTGATTGCCAACTGGCACTCTATTCACTACTTTTGACCAGAGTAGTGCACTATAAGGATTGGGGTGTCATTTGGAAAGTAACCTAAATATCTACAGTGGTGGGGGAAAGTATTTGATCCCCTGCTGATTTTGTACGTTTGCCAACTTAAAGAAATTATCAGTCTATAATTTTAATAGTAGGTTTATTTGAACAGTGAGAGACAGAATAACAACAAAAAAATCCAGAAAAACGCATGTCAAAAAATGTTATAAAATGATTTGCATTTTAATGAGGGAAGTAAGTATTTGACCCCTCTGCAAAACATGACTTAGTACTTGGTGGCAAAACCCTTGTTGGCAATCACAGAGGTCAGACGTTTCTTGTAGTTGGCCACCAGGTTTGCGCACATCTCAGGAGGGATTTTGTCCCACTCCTCTTTGCAGATCTTCTCCAAGTCATTATGGTTTCGAGGCTGACATTTGGCAACTGGAACCTTCAGCTCCGTCCACAGATTTTCTATGGGATTAAGGTCTGGAGACTGGCTAGGCCACTCCAGGACCATAATGTGCTTCTTCTTGAGCCACTCCTTTGTTGCCTTGGCCGTGTGTTTTGGGTCATTGTCATGCTGGAATACCCATCCACGACCCATTTTCAATGCCCTGGCTGAGGGAAGGAGGTTCTCACCCAAGATTTGACGGTACATGGCCCCGTCCATCGTCCCTTTGATGCGGTGAAGTTGTCCTGTCCCCTTAGCAGAGAAACACCCCCAAAGCATAATGTTTCCACCTCCATGTTTGACGGTGGAGATGGTGTTCTTGGGGTCATAGGCAGCATTCCTCCTCCTCCAAACACGGCGAGTTGAGTTGATGTCAAAGAGCTCCATTTTGGTCTCATCTGACCACAACACTTTTACCAGTTGTCCTCTGAGTCATTCAGATGTTCATTGGCAAACTTCAGACGGGCATGTATATGTATTCTTGAGCAGGGGGACCTTGCGGGCGCAGCAGGATTTCAGTCCTTCACGGCGTAGTGTGTTACCAATTGTTTTCTTGGTGACTATGGTCCCAGCTGCCTTGAGATCATTGACAAGATCCTCCCGTGTAGTTCTGGGCTGATTCCTCACCGTTCTCATGATCATTGCAACTCCACGAGGTGAGATCTTGCATGGAGCCCCAGGCCGAGGGAGATTGACAGTTCTTTTGTGTTTCTTCCATTTGCGAATAATCGCACCAAATGTTGTCACCTTCTCACCAAGCTGCTTGGCGATGGTCTTGTAGCCCATTCCAGCCTTTTTTACAGGTAACAAGCTGCGGTTAGGAGCACTCCCTTTAAGAGTGTGCTCCTAATCTCAGCTCGTTACCTGTATAAAAGACACCTGGGAGCCAGAAATCTTTCTGATTGAGAGGGGGTCAAATATTTATTTCCCTCATTAAAATGCAAATCAATTTATAACATTTCTGACATGCGGTTTTCTGGATTTTTTGTTGTTGTTATTCTGTCTCTCACTGTTCAAATAAACCTACCATTAAAATTATAGACCGATCCTTTCTTTGTCAGTGGGCAAACATACAAAATCAGCAGGGGATCAAATACTCCCCCCCCCCACTGTATTCCTGTTACCTACGCTCTCTGCAGGTGCTATCTGCTGTTGATTCTGTATATAGTTATATAGAGAAAAACAAGACAACTTACATGCAATTATTTTTGCTCCAGTTTTGTTTGCAGGTTTATGGTGGCGCCTGCTAGAAATTACTTGAGAAACAAACCTGTGTAATAACTCCCAAATCCCTGTCTGGGGGTGGATGCACAGCTTCCTGGGTAACATCATCTGTACTGTGATTTAATACTTGTAACTGGTGTCTTGCGATTTCCTGACCAAGCTCCTTCCCATTTCCAGAGAGAGAAAAAAAATGATGGGTACCATGGACCAATAAAATACAATTTCTATGACGTACTAATGCAAAAATACAAAATAGGTATGTGCGAATAGATGCAGTAATCGGACATATCAACTCTCCGAGGACTTATTTTTTTAGTTGTCTAAAAGCTCAAGTCACAAAATAAAATGGTCTGTAACACAATATGGGCCAAAAAGGTGAACGAAAATTGTGTTGTGTGATGCAAGGAACTACTTCACAAAATAACCTTCATTATCATCACTGGTATTGACAATGAAAGACTGCTGGTCTCTGATCCCATGTATGATATCTCTTGCCGTTGTGGCTTTGAGCAAGGCACTTAACACCCAAAGTAAAATAATGCACTGTATAAAACACATGTGGTCCATCAAGCCTCCATCTGGAGAGCTACTGGTTGTGCAGGCTTTTGATACAGCCCTGCTCAAATACACCAGTCAGCTTTGTCGGAATTACATGGCCGGTAGTGAATAGAGGAGAATCCTAGCCAATTTTGAGTGCTTGAGAGACAGTTTTACAACCAGCGTATGCAGAATTGGTTTCACGGACATCAGACATGACAATTACATAAATGCACGCTAATAGGTAAATTGTTACCTAGCGAGATAAACAGCCACACTACACAATATGTTTTGAATTGGCTATCTAGTTATTCTGTTGTACATCATTATTTCTTCCTCCATCTCTTGCTCCCCCCCTCCCTCCTCTGGCAACGAACCACTGACACATACACAGGTGATGCACACACCATGACTTTTCCAGGATTTTCATTGCTATAACTGGGGAAATAACTCAATAGCAATTATCATCAACAAATGCGCAAATGCGGATAGGCTCGCTTTGATTTTAAAAAACGCATCTGGCGACTGCATGATTGAAAGACAGCTCGTGTCTGTCAATGCAGGCCTACAATAATTATACTCCGATGCGCTCCGCAGAGATTGGGAGGACAGTGAGCAAAACATCGCATCCGGAGGACACTTTGATCGGAATAGCCTAATTGTTTGATTCTGTTTGCGAGACTTGAAAAAAGAAAAAAAAAACTTGTCCATTCATACAACTAAACTATAATCCGCTTGTCCAACACATTTTTTTTTTTTTACTTGTCCCGGGCAAGCGTTAATGTCGAGCCCTGCTCGGTGACACATCTCCAAACTAGCTGTGTGGCACTGGCAGAGGCTCAACACGTGCTACTCACCTGTTAATTAACCAAACAATTGATACACTGGAATAGACATTTGCAACATTGTTCCATGATCTTAATTGATCAACCGCTTCGCTATCCATCGTGCTGAATCTCCGCTACTTGCTTATTTGTTTGTTTAACGAAGAATCGGATATGTTCCCTGTGACAAAGTCACCACAATAAGTGGGTTATCACTAAGTAAAAAAAACCTTCCCTAATTCCCCTGATAACCAGGTGGAAGAGGATAGAAAAGGACTAACAAAGCTGTCTGACATATTTCAGTCAAAAGGTAGGCTAAAACAAATGTCATTTTCTAGGCTGTAATAACCTCATATTTTACTTGTCGGCCAACAGTGCTTCATAGGCCTACCATAGAACTAGGCTACATCAATTAAATAAGGTGGAGAACTTTCAGGAGAACTTAAAAGTTAATTAAATTGCAACAAATTGCCTACATCAAGATACCGTTCGATTATTGTGCATATTCTCCATTTAAAGTGGTATAATCGTGTCAGATTTTTCCCCCCGCTGGTATTATTTTAAATAGCATTTCCAGTTTTAACGAGAATACCGGGATGTCCAGGAAAGGCTTGCAAATCTCTCGGTAAGGAAAAAGTAGTAGATTTTCGGGAAAATATTAAACCCTAATCAGGGGCGAAAATCTGATATCCACTTTGGAGGGGACAATTACATGAAATTTTCTCAAGAGCAATTCCTGAGGGGGACACCAAAAGTAGTGCTGTAACACATAGCCTACATTGTAATATGGTAAATGTATATTGAGGAACCAAAGAAACAAGGTGTTGTACTCCTAACTACCGGTACCCAAAACTACACAACTAATCACAACAGCAATACCATTGCCTTTAACAAATCTTAGTTCAGTCACCAGTTTAAGTTGAGAGTGGGGGTATCCATGGCATTTTCCAATTATGTTCCTATTTTACAAGTCAAAAAAATTGAGAACCTTTCATAATGTTGCCAAACAAAGACTCAACAAACTTACCTGAGACTCCCTGTCTCTGCCAGTCTGTCCCTGCATATCTGTCCCCAACTCTGCTGTCTGTGTGCCATCTGTTGCCTGCTCTGCCTAATGACATCATTGTGAAACATTTCCATTAGAATTTCATTTCTTTCTTATGAACATTTTATCAACTAGTCTGAGATATTAGGCTACTAGGGTTCTTACTATGCGTTTTGGTGTACTGAAAAATACTCTGATGTCCGTCTTTTATTTTTCTGCCATTTTTCTACCTGTGTGTAGGTTATTTACAGTAGGAGATGGGCTTCTATCATCTTCAATCATTCTATATGGGCTTCGATCTAAAAGGTAGCTAGCAAATGTGAAACGGATTAAAATGACAAGAGTTGACAGGTGTATGAGTTCACCATTTACACAACATATGCTGCAACCTTTTGTAATTTTAATAGTTCGTTTCATATTGGCTGGCTTCCAACAATAGCTGAATTTGCAAAGCTAGCGAGCACCAATTCAGTTTCAGTGGTGTTTGCTATAATCTTTGCTACCCGGGTTAAATAAAGGTGAAATAAAATAAATAAAAGTTCCCTTGCGACAATTTAGCTTTTGCAACGAGACCATTAAATATATTTAAGACAATGGTAGAAGAGAGTGTAGTTCTGTTCAGTTTATCGCTAACCTTATCACGGGGACTTTGAAGCACTAACTTACATCATCTGCATGCTGATTCCATATTTGACGACGCCACATAAATGGAATAGGTACTAGCTAGCTTAATAGTTAATATTTGTGCGCTAGCTCTGCATATTCAGCTAGTGTGTGTGTGCGCGATTGACTGGATGAACCTCACGGCAGTTACGTAGCAAGCTAAGGAACTGGCAGTGGATCAAACCATTGTGAGGCAAAGGGCGGGGGGGGTCGCAATCTTTTGAAACTTAAAAACGCGCTATTAAGTGTCTATAATCAGCACAATTGCTTTCATTGCGTATTATTAATATTATTTAAATTACATAGTTATGTTTCAGTGATATATTGGGGGGGACAAATCATATTTTTCCCAGGATGGGGGGGTCGTGTCCCCCCCGTCCCCCCGGGATTTCCGCCCCTGACCCTAATACGGAGCTAACTAATCCCCATGACCTCTGAACCCATTCTATCCATACCTAGTGTGTGTGGAGAGGAACAACGGTTCATATACTTGTTACTCATAACCAAATGGATTATGGAGTGTAATTTAATTTCATCGCCTCTCATGTCAGACCGTTTTATGTTCTCTTAAAAAGAGAAACATGGGTTTTCAACTGCACCTCTGACCCCGTTCATCTCCATGCAAGCACACACATCATTCTCAATCTCCTCCCACACAGACACACACGTCATTCTCAACCTCTTTACACACTGGTAGTATACATGAGCCTGCACCCACACTCACATTATGTGCACACTTCACATGCTTATGATTGTACAATGGCGGTCTTCAGTAAACGGCTTTAACTTCACCTCCTCCCGGTTCCCTTTGTCCCCCAGGCTTTATACAGAAAGTAACAAACAGATGATATACACTGAGTGTACCAAACATTTAGAACGCCTACTCTTTCCATGACAGAACGACTAGGTAAATTCAGGTGAAAGCTATGCTCCCTTATTGATGTCCCTTGTTAAGGATTTTTAAGCCTTGAGATAATTGAGACATGGATTGTGTATGTGTACATTTCAGAGGGTGAATGGGCAGGACAAAATATTTAAGTGCCTTTGAAGGGAGTATGGTAGTAGGTTCCAGGCACACCGGTTTGAGTGTGTCAAGAACTGCAACACTGCTTGTTTTTCACGCTCAACAGTTACTCGTGTTTATCAAGAATGATTCACCCCCCAAAGGACATCCAGCCAACTTGACAACTGTGGGAAGCATTGGAGTCAACATGGGCCAGCATCCCTGTGGAACGCTTTCGACACTGTGTAGAGTTCATGCCCCGACGAATTGAGGCTGTTTCTCAGGGCAAAAGGGGGTGCAACTCAATATTAGGAAGGTGTTCCTAATGTTTTGTACACTCAGCGTATGAGGCATGTGTTAAACATATTAGAAGAAGAGGAAGAAAAGGAGGGAGGACAGAAGAGGAATAGAGAAAACGGAGAAAGAAAATACAGAGGCAGGTATTCTTTAGCGGTCTACACGAGAACACGCAAGCGCACACACACTTTAGCATTCTTGCGGAGTGTGGTGCGAAACCTTGAAAAGATGCACACATACGCATCTGTACTGAATAATGAGAAACAACATCAACTGCCTACCTCAAAACACCAGTTTGAACGAGTTTTACCAAACACAGATGGAGAGCCCAGCTCCCCTGTGCATGTTGCCGTCTTCTCTGCCCGGTAACGAGCGCTGCTTTTAGTGGATGCTGTTGTCTTGCATAAACTAATTTGTGCTGTACTGTAGACAATCCTCCCTGATTGGAGATCCAGCCATTCCTCAACACAACCACACTGGTCCTGCTCTATTCTGGACTGGGCCTCTCAGGTCATATTACACATCTGAAAATATTGGAAAAGTATTACACCAATTCAACTAAGCCTATCAGCTGGCTCCATTACCATAGAGCTAAGGGCCAGTCTTTTCACATTGACACTCTAGTCCTGGAGAGCTGCAATGTGTGCAGACTGGTGTTTCAGCCCTGCACTTGACCTAAGTTCACAGTGAGTCACTGGAGCCAAGCCATGGAAACACAAAAGTCTGTGGTCTAATGGAAATGGCCTTTAAGTCTCTCTTCACACTACACTACACTTAGCCCAATTAAAGTCTGCCTCTCTTGTCCCAATGACAACATTACTCAGCACTTTTAAATTACTCCCATTGATACCCAATTTTTACTGTCATCTTTAATAAGGCAGTCATTAAGACTATATGAGAGTGCTTAAAAAGTTGACAGGACACATTTACCTTGGGGGAAAAGTAATTGGAGTGTGTATGTGTGTGTTTTTAGAGGTAAAACGCTGTTGCCCTCTGATCGATACAGAGGGAATGTCTAACGGTCCCATCTAGACCAGGTCAATAACCCAACATTAAAAGGGACAATCCTTAGTTGAAACAATGAAGTGATGTCCCCGCCTCTATTGGTAAAATGCTGAGGGATGGGCCTGGAGAAATGTAACCACTCAAATTCAAAAGCCAGAGCTACTGTATGGATGCAAGGACAATCCAAGATATCAAAAGTATAGTTCTAAGCATGTTTTGAGGCTATCCAATGTTTGTTTACATTTACAATGTTTAGAAATATTGGCCATTTTTTTCCCTCTTCAATTTTGGGTTCTGATGGGGTACGATAGTTGAACTACGTTCGTGAGGCATTTATACGTGCATTCTTCCCAAATCAATGACTATATCTCATTAATCTAAAAGTCCAAAAATGGATGTACAGTAGCAATCCCGGATTGCCCTTTCAAGTATAAGACTCTAAATCTGATCAAACTTCATCACACACTTTACCTCACACAGCCATAAGAGGTTTTGGAACCGTCTTAGAGGTAATAATTAAAGTTAAACGACTCACAATAATATTCATTATAATAATTCTGAAATGCAAAGTTGATATTATTTACTAACAGGTATGATAAATGGAGACCGCTTAGGCAGTGACAGGTGGTTATTGAAACAGCACTAATGAGTGGTTATCTGTATTCATAATGATCTTCATTACGCCAGTCAGTAGAGCTGCTAAAACAACAGGAGATGGGCTGGGGGGACCTTGGTGCTCCAACTGAGAACGGGAGGAATTGAAGCTTTTCGGACCGTAGGAAAGCCACGTGTGTGCATAGATGCAGTCATGAAAATGCAAGCAGGCACGCACACACAGTCACACATGCACGCACAGTCCCTGTACCCCCCCTCGCTGCTAACGAGACGCCATTAGCAGTGACCTCTGGGTCAATTAGTGACCCGGGTCTCGCTGTTGAGCGCGGGATGCAAGGGCCTGCCTGGGAGCCCAGGTGGCAGAGAGGAAAACACGTTACTGTATTGACTAATCACTGATACGGGAATAGGGATGTGTGAGGTGTGTGTGTGTGTGTGTGTGTTTCTGCATATTTCGAAAGAGAGCGAGGAGAGAAAAGAGAGTCAGAAGAAAGGAAAGACTGGGGGCAGAGACATATGTATGATGAGAAGAACTATGAGAGAAATGGAGAGAAAACTGCTGAAAGATGGACAATGAGAGTAAAAACAGACATTTCCCTGTCTCTCTCCTGTGTGTGATGTATTGACTAGGTTCATGATCCCTAAGCTCATCAGAGGATTAAGCCTTAATTATAGTAATTTCCACACTAAATGAAGCAGTACAAATTAAATTGCCCTGAACAGAATTGGGCGAAAGGGCATAATTAGTTTTGCACACAAACCCGCACACACGCGTACCCCCCCCAAAAAACACCAATCAGAGCACACCAACTGTCCAACTTAACCCTGCTGATGATTTCTGTTATTTTACCGAGGGCATAAAGCTATAGGCACAATCATTTCTGATCAATTAACAACATCCAATAACTAAACAAAGCCACATCAACACAGAGGGCAATGTGTGTGTGCGTGCATAGGGCAGCAGGCAGCCAAGCGGTTAAGAGCGTCGGGCCAGCGAACAGAAAGGTCGCTGGTTCGAATCCCCGAGCCGACTAGGTGAAAAATCTGTTGATGTGCCCTCATGACACTTAACCCTGATTGCCTCTGTAAGTCGCTCTGGATAAGAGTGCCTGCTAAATGACTCAAATGTCAAAATGCATTGGGAAAATTGCACATAGGCTATCTCAGATCAACTTCAAATAGCTATCAAATATTGTACTATGTAAGTATCTATTTAACTGAAGGACTATGGTGTGCCTGTGCTTAATATCTAGTGAATGTGAAGCCACAAACACAGATACTAATCAAAAGATCAGCCTCTGTTCTTTTGAGCCAGTAGCATTGGCTGGAGCTCTTGGGAGGCATAACAGTGGCTCTAAGAGATCAATAAGCCCAAAGGGACCTGCCTCTGTGAATTACTCTGTATGTGTGTGGGTGTGTGTGTCCTGTGAGAAGCCCAGGAGCTGCTGATTGAAGACAGGAGTGAGACAAGCCATCAGGGGAGATGAGAGTAGAGGAAAAATCAGTTTTATTGTGTTCTCCAGAGATGAAAGAGAGGCTTTATAAACGACCACAGTAAATAGCTGATGTGGCAAGCAATCATAGGACTGATTGATGGCATGGACTGAGGATACACAGCTGAGCATGCGTGTGAGGAATTATGTGTGTGTGTGTGTGTGTGTGTGTGCGTGCGTGCGTGCATACGTCTGTCTCAGATGAGGGTAACTCACAGGCGGAATCAATAACAGAATGATGTCATCCGCACCATTGGTCTTCAGGTGCCGTTTTTTATTTTTATTTTTTTATTACTAGTGACACATCTACAGTCAATTCACTACTGTGATTGTCTGCATTGGGTCTGTCTGTTGCTAGCAAATGGCCAGTCCATTTTTTAGTTTACAGCCAGTGGAGTGGAAATGAGATTGAGTCAGCCTCTAGCTACAAGGTTCAACAATGGAACACCACGGTTCCAATTAAATTTCCGCCGTAGTACAAAATTCAGTGAGTAAAAAAATAAAAAATAAATAAAAAGAAGAAGTAAAAAGCAGGAGATGAGCATTGTGTCCTTCCATTTCCAATCACCAGACTGTAGAGTGACTGACTCTGAACAAGCCATAAAGAACCATCTGACCAAGAGACCAATCATACCACTCAATTATCACACTCAGCCTTGAGGCCTCTGGCCGGCACACACCAACCAATCCATGTATCAATGCATCAAAGAGAGCTTTCACACACAACTCCACCAATCAATCCATGTATCAATGCATACATTTTTTTTTAATGGAACTGACAAGCTAGCACGCACGCACAAACACAACGTATGTACACAAATCCACCAATTGATTGATGTATCAATGCCCATAAGTGCCAGGAAACAGAACAGTCCGATCCATGTCATCAGGTAAGTGGTTCCTCACCGGACACCTGTCTGGGTGGTTTGACAGCTGCTTCCCCTCCATCAACTCTATGATTTATTTTTAAAAAATCCAGGTAACATTACTTCAGCTCCGGCTACTTTCTTCATATCGCTCTACAGCAGGGTTGCACAACTGGCTGGTGTTTTATTTTATTTGGGGGGGGGGGGGGGGGGGGGGGGACATAAGTCTAAAAACACCAGGAAATCAGCTCCAAATTATTTACATTTTGGAAATCTGTTCCCAAGTATTCCCCACGCATAATAAAGAGACACGTGATCATATACAAATTAAATTATTACGTTTTTAGTCAAATATTATATCTGTTTGGGCTTCTTGCGGTCAATTTGAAGTCCACAAATGATTTGTAATTATGTTCCGTCCCCCCAATAATTCACTCAAATTAATCTAGTTGATGATCCCTGCTTCACAGAGTGGCTGGTGATTCAGTACCACATGATTGTCTCTGACTATCTAGCGTTTATTCTGCCTCCGGGGGCTTGTGTCCATGCAAACATATTCAGTACGTGTAAATAGTTGGATCAGCAGAGGTGATGTGAAGGACACGTCTACAAACCCATTTCATAACCTACTAATCTATTTAGCTTTAGCAGGTTACGAGGAAAAACAAACATTCAACAACGTCAATGTATTAGGAAAGCTAAACTAGTTCTATTGCCCTATTAAAGAGTTAAGAGGAATCTTCAGTACGAGCAAGTCAGAAAAAAATAACTACAAAAGGTTATTGTGTCTGACTGGATGTGAGAAGCCCCAAATAGTCCTGTTCCTCTGGTCTCCTGGTGATGTAACATGCTGCACCATTTCCCTCAGCCATTTTATCTGGAGCCCCAATTAAATCCCCCACTGCATTCCCCACCAGCCTCAATAAATCAAACAATGCCATTAAAGCAGCTAAAATAAACTACTTAAAAATCCCAAACACACGCAAACAGTCAACCACAGCACAGACTGTGACAAATCCCAGGCAGGCAGCACAGTCCAATGCCCATGGTACGGTGGTGTCGTGTGTCTGACTGATTAAATTATGACAGGCTATTTTATCAAATCGATTACCTAACGTTTGATTGATTACGTGATTGAATTAAACCATGCAACAATTAACTCGCTAATAACCTGGGGTACCACGGAAGAGTGCTTATAGAGCTGCTGTCTTCCGAATAAACTCTTAAAGATTTGAAGATCTTTTATATCAGTAGAAGTCAATAATTAATCGGCACCTTATACAGTCTCATCTGAACATCGTAAAATACTTGGTTATCTTCACAAACCCTGGCTAACAAGTTGAATCAGCAATACAAAAATTGGCAAAATTATTTATTTACTAAATAATCACACAGAATTACATATACACAGGATAGATCATACATCGATTACGAATAACGTCATAAAAGAAAAAGTCCCTAGAGGACGAAACCGATATGACAGCTTGTTACACAAAGAAAGGGGGTTGGTTTTGAATGAAAGAGTGGGAAGACTGATGGACAAAGGGAATTGGGTCTAAATCGGACCTTGAGAAGCTATGCTACCGTAACTACAGAATCTTATGCATTCTAATGACCGCCCATTC
Source organism: Salmo salar (assembly GCF_965601325.2). Lineage (NCBI taxonomy): Eukaryota > Metazoa > Chordata > Actinopteri > Salmoniformes > Salmonidae > Salmo > Salmo salar. The sequence continues at coordinate 6,626,153 of NC_138314.1, read as the reverse complement.
AGAAAAGGAAAATGCAAGATATTTACACTGAGCTGCGCTTCGATAGATGGGTCGAAGATGGAAGACTGGTTTGCCCAGCAGATATCACCCTTGTCCTTTGAAGAATATTTCTGGTTGTAGTGTTGTAGGGCGGATACGTTGTACCCTGTCATTCTTATTAGGAGATTGTCTGTCCTTTCCTTTCCTAGGCCACGCACGTTTACAGCTGCAGCTGATAACTCAACTTCTAGGATGTATCACTTCTTTAGTGAATAAGAGTTCAAAGTTCATACCATTTTGCCATAATCAGCTCGCGCTGTATTCTGGCTGGTCTAGTAGAAATTCATCATTCCAGCGTGGTGATCGTCACCTCCACTTGATCTGGTCTCATGTAAATTTGAATCTGAATGAATCTGAATGTGTAGACTTTCCAAGATACAATTTATGTCGTCCTATCATCAGATATGTCCCAGACAACAACTGATCTGACATCATATTCTTTAAGTACCAACGGACACTTTCAAGTGGTTGGATTACAGAAATATCGTTCCATTCCCCAACCTTTTGATGTTACTGTATTGCAAAGTCTCTCTCTGTGGTAACAGAGGATTTTCAAAAGTCAATTCTACAGAGTGGAGAGACTTTCGGTATTTATGGGGTGGGGGATGGGGGTCATAAACCAGTGGGGGGGAAGAGAGAGAAAGAGAGTTTTATGACCCTCACGCAACAGGGCAAAGTCATGACAGTGGGAAGAGACTCAAAGCAACTGGGTTCAAAGCCCAGTTTATTTATTTCATTTTTGAATGTTTGAGAGATTAACTATCCCTCACTACCTCTGTAGTAATGTACCAGAGAGAATACGCAAATCCCTTAAAAAAAAAATTGTGACCAAATGTTCACTGTCTCGCTGCCTCTCGTTTGCATTAAAATAAATCAATAGCTCCTCCAGAAAGTTTCGAGGTCTGTCCTGGACTGGGGAAGTAGTGAGACAACACTTACGAGCACCAGACCAGACTCCAAACAGCTGAAGTAATTGATATTGACTTTGCCCTAAAACATGGTACAGATTAGAGTATCAGAGCCACCAATTTCCTGGCCCTTTTTCTTTCTACCTTCTTATCCTCTTGGGACTGTTTTCATGGTTTCGATTTTTTGAGCCTGAAGGTGTTCTGGAAATCGTCGACCCTGCCAGACAACATCAAAGTGCGCCTGTTCGTCTCTGTAGTGGAGAGCGTTCTACTGTATGGACGTGAGTTGTGGACACTGGGCAAGATGTTACAAATGCAACTGGATGGCTGATGGTTTTGGCATTAGAACACCATACAACTATGATTCTTTATGAAACAATTCTAAAGTTAAATTAAGTAATTACATGCACAAGGCCTGTTGTTCATGATTTATAGATGACTACAGGTCCTCAGACGGTTAGAAATGTACGTAATGGGGAAATGGAGGTGAACGGGGGAGGGTCATGCTTTTAAAATTTCAGTCAGGGGGAGGGTTTAGTATTTTTTATTAATCATTTCATTTGTAATTTAGAAAATTTTAATATTTTTCATTGTTTTAGAATGAATTGCTCATTATATCTTTGTGTCTGATGCCACCCCTCATCTCTGATTCTCCTCTGGGCATGCAATATCAAGTGCGTCTATAGGCTTTAAGTGTGGGAATCAATTATTCATAGTGTATAGGCCTAGGCTATACGAAGTGCATGCTCGGAGAAGCACAGGGCAAAGATATATTTTGAAGAAAAAAACCATCCTTCCCGAGTCTTTTACATGACAGCTTTGTGGTGCTGAAACTTGAAGAGGCAGCCGGAGCACAATCAATCAGAGACGGACAGCGCCTGGTTCTGAAAGTAGGCTAATTCAGGCTAATTCGAGTAGGCATTACTCATTTTAACAGTCTATTTTAATTAGACTTTTCTAACAACAAGAGGGCTTTGTGTTGGAGCCTATTTCTTCCTATTTAAGAATTAAGAAGAATTTATAGACTGCTATCCATAGATATTCTGGGACAATTCCTCTACCAACTCTTTAAATACCTGGGTCAGTGAAGGACTTGGTGTGTTAAGTTAAAACCAGGACTCGAATTGAGGGGGTATCGGAGGGTATATGCCATACATTTTGTTATAGAAAATGGCAAAAAGCATTGGCCTACACCTTGTTAGCTAAAGACTTAAGAAAATAAAACAGACCTGATTAAATAAAGCGATCTATAAATGGTGTTTTAGTCAGTGACGCTTTATGCTAGAAACAAGCTGTAAAATACCCAGGAAAGATGTGACTCCGATGCATTATGGGGATATATTTGGTTAGACTCTATGACATTCAGACGTTGACCTAGAACCTACAACTTTCTGTAAACTCAGACAGCTTTGAAAGGAAATACTTGTTACCACCTTTCTCCTTGGGTTAAGCCATGGAAGAGTAGCCAGCAGTTAAAGCTTAAATGTTTCTGCGTCAGGCCTACTCTTTCTGGGGTGGAAAGGTAGGCCTAACTTTTGAAAGTACCATGCTTAGATTCATAATGAAGTCACATATTTAATTATTTGCAAATCAGACAAATCACATAGACACATTGATATGGCATTGGAGAGTTATGATAAGATGAACGCATAGGCCTCTGTACATTCTTATCTTGTAATTTCAGTAATTTGTGTGGTATACAAAAATAATCTGCTACGGTCTCTAGTCATGTAAAATTACGTAGAATTGCATGAAATGCTACTTTTTCCTTGGACCCTCAAATACGATGATAGATTCCTGCAATCATTTGTTTTAAAGGACATCTTTTCACCCCTACCCTTGTATGTGGTGGTCTATGAACCAACAACCTTCTGGCATCACAATTGCCACGTTGCCATGCAATGCTTACACGATAGAGAACAGTTTCTAAAACTGCATATCAAAGGCTCTGGTCTGTCCTAGGAGTGAGGGTAAATGGTAGGAATGTTTTTTTGCTATCCTCTTTGTTTTATTTTGGGTACAGGGGAGGGTTGGGTTGAGTGAAAGTACACTACCGTTCAAAAGTTTGGGGTCACTTACAAATGTCCTTGTTTTTGAAAGAAAATCAAAAAAATTTGTCCATAAAAATAACATCAAATTGATCAGAAATACAGTGTAGACATTGTTAATGTTGTAAATGACTATTGTAGCTGGAAACAACACATTTTTTTATGGAATATCTACATAGGCGTACAGAGGCCCATTATCAGCAACCATCACTCCTGTGTTCCAATGACACTTTGTGTTAGCTAATCCAAGTTTAGCATTTTAAAAGGTTAATTGATCATTAAAAAACCCTTTGCAATTAGGTTAGTATAGCTGAAAACTGTTGTGCTAATTAAAGAAGCAATACAACTGTCCTTCTTTAGACTAGTTGAGTATTTGGAGCATCAGCATTTGTGGGTTCGATTACAGGCTCAAAATGGCCAGGAACAAATAACTTTCTTCTGACACTCGTCAGTCTATTCTTGTTCTGAGAAAGGAAGGCTATTCCATGTGAGAAATTGCCAAGAAATTGAAGATCTTGTACAACGCTGTGTACTTCTCCCTTCACAGAACAGCGCAAATTGGCTCTAACCAGAATAGAAAGAGGAGTGGGAGGCCCCGGTGCAGAACTGCGCAAGAGGACAAGTACATTAGAGTGTCTAGTTTGAGAAACTGACACCTCACAAGTCCTCAACTGGAAGCTTCATTAAATAGTACCCGCAAAACACCAGTCTCAACGTCAACAGTGAAGAGGCGACTCTGGGATGCTGGCCTTCTAGGCAGAGTTGCAAAGAAAAGCCATATCTCAGACTGGCCAATAAAAAGAAAAGATTATGATGGGCAAAAGAACACAGACACTGTATATAGGAACTCTGCCCAGAAGGTCAGCATCCCGGAGTCGCCTCTTCACTGTTGACGTTGAGACTGGTGTTTTTTAAGTGACCCCAAACTTTTGAACGGTAGTGTATATTTTGCTGAATTGAGGGCCATCCATTTTCATTTTAGAGAGGTCCCATTTACTCCAAGTACCCCTTATTATAAATAATGTACAGCCTCTAATAAATAGTTCATGTGCTATATAAACAAATTATGATTTTTTTATCAACTATCATCCCTCCGCTGAGACTAAAGCTGTTTCCAAGACAACTGGGAACTTAAAAAAATGAGATCCGACTGGGAAAAAACTAATCTAAACTTCCTAGAGCTCTGACTTTCCGACCTGAAGATCACAGACGTCATGATTTGACCTCGTTACCACCCCCCCGAGTTCCCAGTTGAAAGCACCATCTTGAAAGCACAATGACCATCAGATGCAGGTACCATTAGGTTCATGTCAATTTGAGCGGTAGAACATGCTTTTTGACTGCGAAATTGATCTCGACTCAGAAAAGGTTGGTGACCACTGAACTAATGGCTTGTATGCAAAGCTTAAAATGAAGCATGAAACCCACAGAGCTCTCTGCGCTCATCTATTAAACAGAAAATTCACACCCCTGGATGCCAGTCAGAGTGATGCAAATCCAACTTGGCAGGAGTTTCATATAGATCATGGCTGTGTTATGTCACATGTTTAAATAATTGATCATGGAAAGAGAGTGATTCACACCACTCATTTCCTCCAACCCCATTGCAGTCCCTTCTCAGTTTCTCTCAACCTCTTTCTATCTCTGAAAGATACAGTAATTTATTTGATCGCGCCTCCTAGGCCATTAGCTTCACCCATCTGTCACTCTCTGTAAAGTATCTCATGCAGGAAGGAATGAGGGTTAAACTTGATTTGAGACAATAGACACTGACAAACGCTTTTATTGCGTTGTTGTTTTATGTGTTTAATGTCTTTGCACCAACAAGCACTTTAGGGTCATATTTCAAACCAAGAATTTCAAAGCCTGAAAGCTCTTTTCCAAAAAAACAAGTGGGAAAATATAAATATAATCTGCTGCAGTTTAAAAATGGATGTCTTTGTGTCACAGAAATACAGCCCTCATATTTTATTTCCATATTACCACAAACTTCCATATTAATGTTTTCCCTTGTATGGAGGTCACTGGTACAACAAATAACTAACACAAAATACCAATGGTTACACATTGACAAATGACTGTGCTACTTTTATTCAGTCGGTCAGTGTCTTTTGCTGGTCTGAGGTCCGCCTTCTGTCTCGTCAATAATACATTCCTTCCTCCACACTTTCCCAGCTATCTGTTCATCTTCGACAGGGTCTGAAAATGTTGGACTGATACGGATCTCTCAGTCCCTATACTTCCTTTGCATGTTCATGAGGAAGTGCTGTGGCCTTATGGGAGGGCAGGCCGTCAATGCTAGGATATCGATTCGACAAGGCCTAAAAGCGTGAAATGCTCTTTCTCATTCTCACTTCAGTGGTGGAATTCTCTTAGCATAGCTTCTGTGCACCCCCCCCCCCCCCCCCACCCCCAGAGAGAGATGGCAATCCCTCAAGTCAACGGCAGACTTTAATGCCTACACACGATTATCTTTACTCTCCCAAACACACACAATGTACTATTTATAAACAGCACTTCACTTGTGTGAAAGCAGGGAATTTATATAAAGATCGATCAATTCTGTCGAAGGGTGAAACAGCGGTATCTCATGGATATATTTCCAGCATAAAATAGAAAAAAAGTTGTGTTGATATCTCTGCCAGCTGGCACTCGATTTATATGTACATGACATTGCATTAAGTGGGTGAGAGAGATTGCGGCGCCTGATGTATTGTGCTTTATTCAAAAAACTCGGAGGGGACTGAGACAGCAGGTCTTCCTGCTCCACAGAGATCTCCCAGACTCCTCTACACCCTGTTGGAATGCATGAAGCACATCAAGATGCTGTTGTCAGAGTTCATTTGCACAGATCTGCATCGATAACTCGTTTGTAAAAAAGCCTCAACAGTTCATATGGATGCTGGGTAGTTTTGTCTTGCTTCATTACGACAGTCGCAAACTTCTCCAGAATGCTCAGTCACCGTGGAGTCAGAGCTTCTAACTGTGGTATGATTGCTATCCAACTCTTCCACAACTTGTCAAGGCTGAGCTACATCTGTAGCTGGTGGTGTAGAAGTGCAAACTTCAGCACAGCAATCTTTTCTAACTTTGAGAAGGTTCAGTTCACCTTTTTCCCGTTAATTTATACCCTCAGACTTCACTGTCGCTGAGGCAGCTGCTAACTTAGATTAAAAAAAAGTAGTCTTGTCGATAGCGCTTTCAAAAAGGTTGGATATCTTTTCTGGACTGGTGAGAAATCCTTTTGAGTACTAGGGCGCGCACTTTGAACAATGAGAAATTTCTCTTCAGGATTCAGCCACCCTCTGTGCTGATGGAACTTCTGCCGCAATGTAGAATTTCTCCAAGTTTAACTAAAGGACTTCTCAGCTGCTGCTGATCACTTCAAACAAAGTCTTAAAAACTCAGCCACTTCAAGACGATGGCGCAGCTCACTTTGGTGTGACTGTCCATCCACTGTCTGCTTGCTTACACAGCATCTGTTCTGTTAATTCACCCCTTTCCGTCTCCGGTCTCCTTTCTGCTCTTGGAATAGGCTCTAAATCACGTGTCAAACTCATTCCCCGGAAGGCCAAGTGTCCGCGGGTTTTCACTCCTACCTTGTACTTGATTGATGAATTCAGGTCCCTAATTAGTAGGGAACTCCCATCCCATGGTTGTCTAGGTCTTAATTGAACATTTAAAAAAACTAAGCCAGCTGCCACTAGGTCCTCCATGGAATGAGTTTGACACCCCTGCTCTAAATTATATTAACGGGATGCTTTACATCCAGTTTGCAAAACTGTAATGATAGGGAACATCCCGAGGAAAGTGTCCAGGGAACACTAAGCTCCCGGAATCTCTTATCAGACCACCTCGGCATTGCCAGCGTGACAGCGGGAAGCTACACAGGTGATCTTGAACTATGCTTACTCAGGACCAAATCACAGGTAGTGCTTTAATTGATCAATTATCTGTCCCGGATCAATGACAATCGGTCAAATAACCATTATGTAACTGGATTGACGAGCCCTGAATGTGACCCAGCAAGTTCAGGTGCGTAATCAAGACGGGAGATGAAATCATCATTTAGGATGCTGCATTCTGTAAGTGGGCCCATCGCCAGGACAAGATGACATCTTGAGCTGAAATGGCCTACGTGCTGTGTTAGTAGACTACATAAAAGTAGTCAAACAAATTCAATTAATTTTGGATCGATTACAAGAGCCATCAGCGTTGGGTCATTACTTGAAACCAGACAATTTACTCTGAGAAACGAACCAGGGATCCAATGGATCCATCAAACTCTAGACATTTAAGACGTTATGTCTGGCTACTCACCGATCCGCACAGTAGGAGTATTAAATACAGAGACGGCATATAAATCACATACACAACGGGCACATTACAAACTACAGTAAATGGGCTAAATGACTATGCTGGCGTCCGCCGGAGAGGCTGCATTATAATTTATTACCTGCTGGCTCGTTAAGACAGGCACAACGCTACTCCCTTCACCTTCGTTAAGATGCTTCTGCTGTTCTAATTAGGCTGTGTGGGACCAGATAAGAGAGAAACTAACACGGAATATGAACACTAATGATTAATGTTTACATACATCAGAGTCTAGGACTATTCCTCTGACGTAAATAAGGAATGCAAACAAATGCAGACCCACATTGCAAAAGAACCAACCGCCTCTGAATTAGGGAATGGAGTTTTTGAATACTAAATCACTATTGGTAATTGGAGACCACGAGGTCTTGAAAACTTCTGCATTCTGACTTTTACTAGAGCAGGAGAAGTATGGTACAAGCTGTACTTCCATCCAGCACAAGTCTACAGTGTCCATTGCCTCAGGCGTATTTCAACAGAAAATGTTTAAGTATTTCCAAATTGCCTTACATTGATTTTGACATTAGTTTGTTGTTTTCCCTATAGTTTCTGTGAGTTGGAGAGAAGCTGTACATAAATAAAACAAAGAAAAAACATTACATCATTATCAAGCAGGAAATAGGTCTGACCCCAAGTGTGACAATTACCCAGCATTCAGTTCTCTAATGGGCTACACAACCTCAAGCAATTAAGCAGATGCCAAGAGAAGCCATGCACTGAATAAGAAGCCTCTCCATTAGTGTCACAAGCACAAGGAAGAGCAGGATGAGGTTAGGACAGCAGAATCAGATGAGATCAACTTTTTTTTATTCTTTTAAACAGAGCACAAACTTAAAAGTTGACCAACATCCATGCATGACAGAGCTCAAGTTTTGTTTTGCACTATTGACTTCCAAAATGTGTAAGTACTGTAGCTATGACCTTAGAAAAGTAGCTGAATTGTTCTCTGCATGGATCACAACATCTCAATGAGCATTTTGTACTATCAGACGGGAAAATGAACAAGGTAGAAATGGCCTTGAGCAACGCAATTGTTATCACAATGCTTCTACATACAGTGACAGACACAACGATTGGCTATTGATTCCATTCTTCACAACATTGCCATTACTTGCTGTGTGTGTGTGTGTGTGTGTGTGTGTGTGTGTGTGTGTGTGTGTGTGTGTGTGTGTGTGTGTGTGTGTGTGTGTGTGTGTGAGAGAGTGCATGAGTAGCACGCATGCAAGTTGAGAACTATACAATCTGGCGCACCCGTGTGTGTTTAGAGGTTGAGAACTAGGCTAATCATTTTGTAAATGAAGTCAAGGTTTATGACTAGATGGAACACAGCTACAGACAATATCTACAATTGAACTACTGCGAGAGTTGGACTTTGCATTTTGAAGCCAGAGGATGGGTCTGAGTCATATTTCACTTCGTTTTACATAAAGTAATTGTACTTTTTCAGTTGATAAAATTCTTATTTTCAATGAAAGTACTGATGCTTGTATGCATGTGCTTACTGTGAAGGTCACCCTGACCGATATTGGCTACACTAGCCCAGCTACTTCCCACACCGTTAACGGACGGCAGTGATTGACAAGCTGGATCGAAGACACTGTCCCGGTGTTGAAGCTGTTTACGCTTGTATCAAGGTGACATCTAGATGGTTATCAATATTATTTATTGTGTAGGCTACTATCCTACATAAAATAAAATCATGGTAGGGAACAAAATAGGGTATGTTGGCTACCACCGGTGACACTGTAAATACAGTTGCCCAGTAGGAAGCACCTCAATACAACGCCTGTGCCTTAGTCATTTACACCAGCTTGACGTCATGCTTCCCGAGGGCAGTGACGTTAGCTAATTTAATTGTCATGTCACTGTGACATCCATATGAATACCAGCTAGCTGTCATCTCAGCTGGATGAAGAAACCTATCATGGTTAAAAGTGTGTTTTCTGTCATCGCCGAGAGACTCTAGCTAGCTAGTTAACTAAACTAACTCTCGGTAGTTATCGCCATAGCAACGGAAAGCACCAAGTCGCTTTCTGACTTAAAAACGTCCAAACGTCCAAAGTCCAAACTCGTGATATTTCAATGGTAAATCTCACCCGTAGCTGTATTCCATCTAGTAACAACCGAAGTCAACCTGTCACAATAAATACAGTCCATCTCTCAACGGCCAAATAACACATCAGCTTGCATGAAATTTCTGGTCCAGCTCTGGCCTGTAGCCCCTAGTTAACCCAGAAAGGAGAATACATCTCCATGTATCTTCACCTTGCTTCTATTCAAAAAGGTGCAAATTGAAACTCATCTGTCAAAATGTCATTCGGTTATCAGATTGTCCCTGTCTTAAATACAGTACTGGTAGAGAGGAGCGCTCCGAGACTACAGTGACAGATACTCAGGCTGATGGCTCACTACGCTGCAAGCGCCACACTAGAATTTCTCAGCTTTCAGAATACATCAGAGGGCTATTCTTTAATACAACTAGATTATAGTGACAGTTGCAGTAATAGCCTGACAGGGCAAAGATAAGAGCAATAAAGCAGGTTTTTTCATTTTTAAACGATGACAGATTATTATCAGTGGCTTTTGAAAGAGAAAAAAATGATCATACGATAAAACACATGTCAAACGTGCTTCCATAATAAGTCTTCCTGTTCTTAAAAAAAAAAAAAGACAATCCAAAATGGAATCATGAACTGATGAGTAATAAGCCTAATATCTCATCTTCTAATACAAAACATTTGATTTGATTATTATTTTTTTTTTTTAAGGAATTTGGTCCAAGCTTCCAAATGACCTATAGAAATGTTCAAGTCTGCATGAGGCTCTTTGGGGGAAACGAATGCAGACCTCTTCAGCCCTGCATCTAAAAGTTTGGACACACCTACTCATTCAAGGGTTTTTCTCTATTTTCTACATTGTAGAATAATAGTGAAGACATCAAAACTATGCAATAACACATATGGAATCATGTAGTAACCAAACAAGTGTTAAACAAATCAAAATATATTTTATATTTGAGATTCTTCAAAGTAGCCACCCTTTCTTTGATGACAATGTAGAAAATAGTTAAAAATAAAGAAAAACCCTTGAATGAGAAACCCTGTCCAAACTTTTGACTGGTACTGTATATGGGATAATTGGATTTTTATTTAATTACTTAACCTACCTTTATGTAGTCATTTTGATTCCTAACATAAGGCTTCTACAAGCAAGCGCCACTGTTGAGGTTCCTACCTTTTTGAAGACTGTGTTCCACAATGTAACATAGCCAGTTGATATTATGGTTTCACTAAATGGATCTTAAATTGCCATTTAGCTATTAGGATTTGTTATCTGTAATGGTTATGATAAATTATGCATTGTGGCGCACTGTTGGCATATTGATAAATGCTTTTTTTATTTTAATTGGAGTACTCGGGGGGGGGGGGGGGGGGGGGGGGGAAACAAATCATGTGAGTACTCGAACAGTCAAAACATTTCAAATTCCCATCCCTATTTCTGACGCAGCCCCACTGTGTGCGCCAGTGGTTCTGAGGGTTTCACTTGAGGGCCTGCTAAACGGCGTGACGGCGAAGGGGAGCCTAAGCTGTCGGAGCGAGCAAACACGAACACACACAGGGGCTGAAAGCCCACCATTACTGTGGGAAAATGTCAGAGCATTCTCAATGAAAACCGTCACTGGAGCCTGAGCACATATATAGGAACACACACACACACACACACACACACACACACACACACACACACACACACACACACACACACACACACACACACACACACACACACACACACACACACACACACACACACACACACACACTACAGTGCATGACCAAGACAAGCGCACAGTTTTTAAAGCGTAAAATCATGATTCAACTGGTTAGCATGAGAGATATAGAAAATCATTTTTGACTAAAACAGCAGATTTTGACTAGAGCCGTAGCCATCCCCCGTCACACACCACCATAATATTTGCAGGGAGTTAATGTCAACTAAGACTTAAAATCCTATGAACCTTCAGGGAACTCTAGAGCTGGGAATTAAGTCTTCCTAAAAACATCCAGATAGAAGCTGAACATTCTGTATGTGTTCTAAATATCAGAAAGCACTACAATGGTAAATCAGGTTAAAGGTAGTACACTTTATAAGGAGCCATTTGGGACTGAGATGCACTGGGTAATATTCTTTATCACTCCCCTATTCCCTCTGCATATCATATTTGACGTGCATAGGCAGAGATACGCATGCAGGCACACAATACACTGCATCTACAATAATTACAGCAGTGCATCTTTATAAACCTACAGAATACAAATCTGAAAGTTAACAAATACAGACATCTCAATTCCAATACAAGCACATCCACTATGAGGCTAAAGGTCTGCAATTTAGATGTAATTAGATTGTAATGAAGCCACACCTTGCACAAATATAACAATCGATGCAGAATGGCTGTTCTGTGGCTCAGTGGGTTACTGAGTGGGTCTTTGCCTGACGATACCGGCTATGCTGCCAGACACCTTTATCATAGAGAATAAGCAGTGTTGTTTCGGACCGGTATGGCTTCAGTAATTCAGCGGCCAAAGGCTGTATTGTAGTGTAAATCCCTGGCAAAGCCTATCCTATCCCCTTCACTGTACAGACAGAGAGAGAAAATTAGAAAGAGGGAGGGGAACGAGGGGACGATATCCTCAATACGTCGAGCTGTTAGGGTGCCAGAACAAGAAACCCTTTCTTCATCATTATTTTCTCTGAAACTAAAATCAGTCCTCTCACTTCTCTCCCTCTTTGTTTCTTCCCTCCTTACTTACATAAGGAACACAACCTGCACCTTAGTGCTTTCTTTTATTTTCTTTCCAATCCCGTAACACTTCTCTTCCTTGCCATCTTCGTCTCTCTCTCCCACCCCCTCTACCTTATTCCTGTACAAATCATGTCTTCCATTCAATCCCAATACCAGCACATCCACTATACGGCTAAATGTCAGCAATTTCCAACTGAGTGCTTTCTCTCTTTTTTTTCGTAACACCTCTCTTCGTCTCTCTCCCACCCCCTCTACCTTCTTCCTATACAAATCATGTCTTCCATTCAATTACAATACCAGCACATCCACTATACGGCCACATGTCAGCAATTTACCTCGGAGTGCTTTCTCTTCCCTTTTTCTTCCCCTAACACTTCTTCCTCACCCGCTCGCTCGCTCTCCCACCCCCTCTACCTTCTCCCTGTACAAATCATGTCTTCCATTCTGCACTCCTTTTCTGTCTTCCTCTAGATATCCCCTTCATCTCCCTCGTTCACCGTCCTGCTCCTTTGCCCTCCTCAACATAAAGACAGGGCTTTACATCCTACACGTCACCTCCAGCTCTTCCTCTTTCTCATCCCTAACACGTCTCTTCTACGCCACCTCTCACGCTCTCTTGCTCTTTTCGCGCCGTCCTATAAAGACACTGCCTTCAATTCCTTAACCCGGACTGATACTACGAGGCTCTCCTCCCGACCTCCACACAAAGACCACGCCTAACAGTTTGACCTCTTATCTTCCTTTCTTTTCTCTTTATCCTTCTCTGGCTCTCAGACACCTCTCTCGCACCCCCCTCCTCCAGAACTTCATATGAAGACCAGGCTTTACATCTCTAACCCTTCCTCTCATCTTAACCTATAAGCGTCTAAGCCCTGTCTAAGCCGGGGAGGGGGGTAATACTAAGCTACATGGAATTGTTTTAAGAAGGTCATACCAAGGATCATTTTGCTATTTTATTTAGAATTTTAATATATAAAACAAATATATACAATATTATTTGATTAAAAATTGTATTTGGCCTCACTGCTATTAACCCATACAAACGCATTGAATAACATAATCACTACATGGAACAACAGATAGTCCCCGTCCCCCCAAAAAAAAAAATCGAAAGAAAGTTTGTTTCCGAAGTCTCTTTCCGAGATATATAAGACATATTTCAGGAAGTCTCATGGTCAGATGCGGATGCAGAAGTGTTTAATAGGCGGATGCGGTGGATCCAATGCAAAAAAACAGATATCTATTATTATGCTAATTACATTTCAGCAGGGCCGTGGTCATCAACCTTTTTTAATAAAAATCCAACACAGAACACTGTTCGCAGACAACAATAAAAGCTATATACAGGTGTCATCAGATTCGGTGGATAGGAGAACAGAATTAACATAGGTCCTTGAAAGCTTTTCTGAATAGCAGTCATTAGCTGTGCTTTAAACTAGGCCAGAAACTCTGATGCCCTGACAGTGACTGGAAGTGCGTACCACAGCTGAGGAGTCACACAACTGAAAGCCCTATCACCCATAGTTTTCAGCCTGCTGTGGTGCTGCTGGAGGAAGTTGGACCTGAAGACCAGAAGGGTGCGTGCGGCAGGAGCTTGGTAGGTGTGACCCAAAATGTTATGCATATTGGGAGCCAGTGGAGGTTGAACAGCAATGGAGTAATGTGCTCATGGGGGATTGTAGCCTTCTTAAGTGCTTGGCAGAGGTGCCAACAAACAGGGCATTACAATAGTCCAGATGGAATGAGATAAAGGCGTGGATGAGTTGCTCAACTGCAGGTTGTGACAGCATAGGTCGTAACCAGGCAATGTTCTTGTAGATGGAAAAAGAGACTTTGGTCACATTTTTGATGTGGGCCTCAAACAAGAGCCAACTGTCAATTATTACACCCAGGTTGCGAACCTCAATGGAGGAGAGGACCTTGACACCATCAATATTGAGGCTGTAGCTGCTGATGTTAATTATGGTGTGAGAGCCAATTAGGAAGACCTCAGTCTTTTTGTAGTTTAAATGCAGGAAACTCTGCTGCATCCACGCTATGATGTCCTGCAGGCAACTGACCCGGAGTGCAGTGGCATTGGCAGTATCAGTGTTTTTGAGACATATAGCTGAGTATCATCGGCATAAAAGTGAAAGCCCAGTCCGTGTTTCCTCAAGATGTTTCTCAGTGGCAGATAGAGAACAGTAGAGGCTCTAGGACCGAGCCTTGAGGGACCTCCTGGCGGATCGTCACGGTGTCTGACCTACTAGGACCGATGGCTACAAACTGGGAGTGATCAGTGAGAGAGACATTGTCCTGGACTGGTTCAGGTCCTAACAGGCCCAAGAGCTTCTCCATGCGGTCCACCATGTCAAATGCTGCACTAAGGTCCAGCAATTAGAGGACGCTGGCAGCCCCAGAGTCCGCATTCATGAGGCGGTCATTGCTGACCCTTACCGAAGGCAATCTGCGCTGTGTCTACCTCTGAAACCCGACTGGAAGGGGTCGAGTAGGTTGTGAGTAGCCAGATGGTGTTGTACTGTAGTTGGAGACAGGCCTGTAGTTCTGGAGGTTGTCATGGTCAGATCCAGGCTCGCTTTTTCATCATCATCATCATCATCATCCTCGGTCCTCCTTCACATGGAGACCATGCTCTCTTCTTCTCTCTCTCTCTCTCTCTGTTCTCTCCATACTGAGATAGATGAAAGGGTGTTGACACCCAGGCTCACCATGTTCCCACTTCAAAGAGCCCCAAATTAGACATTCTCCTGATGGCTTCAGCAGCCCCTGTTTGTGTGTTCGTATATGTATGTGTGCTTTCTCTAAAAGCATGAGTGGGGGTGGAGGAGCCTCTTCTCACCATCACGCACACTAAAGGCCCCATGCTTCTCAGCTGAAACAGTTTGGAAGTTTTTGTGCATATATTATGACAACATTTTGTTACTTAAAAAAAAAAAAAAAGTTTGGGACTTTGGTGAGGGTTTTTTCGGCTTTTCGGGCACACAACATTTTTTTCCCGGAGGAAAGCTGAAGTTGGTAGCCCAAGTCTACGCCCCTTTGTCGGTGATTGGTCAACAATAGGGATACTTCAATAAAGTCTTGTCATTCAACGAGAGCCGTCTTGTTTTCATGCACATTCTTTCATTGTGAAATACTGCACCAAACGTATTAGCTGGATATAAAATTGCACGACTAAGATCTCCTCCGCAAAATTTTTGGGCAGATTTCTTGAGTTATCTTCGATTAATTCTGACTATTTTGAGGAAGTATACTGGCTATGGCATATCAAAATGGACATACAGCACTATTTCCGCTTTTGATTCATTTTTCAAGGAAGGTCTTAGGGTGTGTGCGAGCACAATTGTTTGGTTTGCCCAGCCGAACTGAAGCATGCTGACGCCTGGGCACCTCTGACGCCTGGGCACCTCTGATGGAAGCTGAGGTATCACAGTACTGCCGGGAGCCAAAGATAAGATTCACCATGAAACAATGCTATATGTATCAAGCGTCTCAGAGTAGAAGTGTTGATCTAGGATCAGTTTTGTCTTTTAGATCAAAATTAATAAAATTTTGTTGACAATGGGGACCGATTCCTAGATCTTACTTTGAGATGCTTCATACATATGGCCCTTGGGCTGTATTTCAAAGGGGCTGGAACTATGGTTTAATATGGTAAATTAAGTCAGGGAGATGGAGAGGTTAAGATCAAGAGGTGAGCATAGAATGAATAAAATCCTTCATGTTTTTCTATTCTCTCTGGGTCCAATTTTAACCTCATAAGCGTGAGCAATGTGAACTTTCCTGCAAGTCTGCGATTGACGTCAATGCATGATTTCTGCAGTGGTTTGAGTTCCTTGCTCATAAAGTATCAAATGCTTAAAGTCTGAAAAAGATTTTTCCTATGGGATGGTGTCCATCCCCTACAGCCAATTAAATACTAGGCTATATCTGAATTGTGTATATGGCCTAATGAACGTTTAAAGTTAAAACTGGACACAAACACTCCATTCTCAGACCCAAAGCTATATGGATAATTTATCTAAATTACGAGAGAGAAGAGGGTATTATAGGGTATTAATAGATAATTATGATGATTTATTATTAAAATGTCCTCTTCCTGCTTAATGGTGTCCATTTAAAATGTGAATGTGCAAATTTCCACTGAGCACACAAAGACCCAGTTCTTACTCTGCAGTGAGATCTAAAATGATTGACACCCTTGATAAAGATGAGCAAAAATTACTAAAATATAATTGAAATAACTGAGCTATATTGAATGCAAAAGATTATTGTGAAAGTGTTATTTTATACGAATACAATTGCTCAGAGAAAAAGAGGGACCTTAGACCATTTCTCCATACAGAATCCTCCCAGATCCTTGATATTCCTTGTCTGCACTTATGGACTGCCCTCATCAATTCAAACCACAGGTTTTCAATGGGTTTGAAGTCCGGATACTGAGATGGCCATTGCAAAATGTTGATTTTGTGGCCAATTAACTATCTCTTTGTGGATTTTAATGTGTGCTTGGGGTTATTGTCTTGCTGGCCAAGATCCAGCCTCCTGGCAAATGCAACTAGGTTTTTGACAAAAATAACCTGGTACAGGGTAAAGTTAAAAAGCCATTGCCAACTGTACTCGTATGCTTCCAAGTCGAAAGAGTTTGCGCATATATTATGATGTCATTTTGTGACTTTTTTGTTTGTTTTGGTGTTCGGCAAGGTTTTTTTCTGCTTTTTTTCAGTTTTTTCTTGAGGCAAGTCGAAGCCAAATCAAATTGTATTTGTCACACTCCCCGAATACAACAGGTGTAGAATTTACTGTGAAATGCTTACCGACGAGCCCTTTCCATACAACGCAGAATTAAAAAGAAATGTGCAAAAAACTAAAAAAGCAAATAAACAAAAAAAATAATGAGACTATATACAAGGAGTACCAGTACCGAGTCAATGTGCAGGGGTACGAGGAAGTTGAGGTAAATATGTACATGTAGGTAAGGTAAAAGTGACTAGGCAATTAGGATTAGGGTTGCACATTTTGGGGAATATTCAGGTGGTGTAAACTTTCCGTGGGAATTAACGGGAATATATGGAAATTAACATTAATACAATTTAAATGTAGATGTTTTTTTGCATTGGATATATTTACCATATTATATGGAGACAGAAACATAAACCTTTTACCTTATCATAAGTAGACATAATTGCAAATTATTAAACACTTCCAATAAAAAAATATATATTTAGTTTCGAATTGTACTTTAATTAAATGAGTTGACTCTTCACATGGGATGATTTCACTGAACATTGAATGATCCCCAATGATCCATCGCATCTCCCCAAAAATTTTTTAACAAACATCTGTAAAATGATAGTCTAGAAACTAAAGCTTTGGTTGTCTTCCCCTCAGGCTTCCATGTCCTCTCCCTGGACCTCCTCAATGTCCACCGGATGGCAACCCATTTTTTAACCCTTGTATTGGTCAGCCTGTTGCGTGCATTGGTGTGTGTGTTCCCAAACAAGTACCAGTTGTGATCTGAGACGGCTGATGTTGGTGGGATATGGAGGATGATGGAGGCAACAGGGGAAAGAGCCTCAGATCCACAAAGTCCCTTCCACCAGGTGGCTGATGAGATATGTTGGCACCATATTGCATCTCCATCCCAAAGCATTTGCCTGAAAGTGTACTTCACCAGACTGCCAAGAACCTTGCCCTCATCCAGGCCAAGGTGGCAAGACAAGGTAGTGATGACACCATAGGCCTTGCTGATCTTTGCACTAGACAAGATGCTCTTGCCAGCATACTTGGGGTCCAACATGTACGCTGCGGCGTGTATGGGCTTCAGGCAGAAGTCTTCACGCCTTTTGATGCATTTCAGAACTGCAGTTTCCTCTGCTTGGAGAAACAGTGAAGTGGGCAGGGCATTAAGGATTTCTTCTCTTACATCTGCAAGCAGAGTCTGAACATCAGACAGGATGGCAGTGTCCCTCAATCCATGCAATGGCTACTGCTATAGGTTTCAGGAGTTTCAGGCTGCTTACAACTCTCTCCCAAAATACATCATCCAGGAGGATCCTCTTGATGGGGCTGTCCATATCGGCAGACTGTGATATGGCCATTTCTTGGAGAGGCTCCTTCCCCTCCAGGAGACTGTCAAACATGACAACACCACCCTAACGGGTGTTGCTGGGCAGCTTCAATGTGGTGCTCTTATTCTTCTCACTTTACTTTGTGAGGTAGATTGCTGCTATATCTTTATGACCCTTCACATACCTAACCATTTCCTTGGCTCTCTTATAGAGTGTATCCATTGTTTTCAGTGCCATGATGTCCTTGAGGAGCAGACTCAATGCATGAGCAGCACAGCCAATGGGTGTGATGTGAGGGTAGGACTCCTTCACTTTAGACCAAGAAGCCTTCATGTTCGCAGCATTGTCACCAGTGCAAATACCTTCTGTGGTCCAAGGTCATTGATGACTGCCTTCAGCTTATCTGCAATGTAGAGACCGGTGTGTCTGATATCCCTTGTGTCTGTGCTCTTGTAGAATACTGATTGAGGGGTGGAGAAGATGTAGTTAATTATTCCTTGCCCGTGAACATTCGACCACCCATCAGAGATGATTGCAATGCAGACTACTTTCTCTATGATTTGCTTGACCTTCACTTGAACTCTGCATCCAGCAAATTAGTAGATAAAGCATGTCTGGTTGGAGGGGTGTATGCTGGGCGAAGAACATTCAGAAATCTCTTCCAATACACATTGCCTGTGAGCATCAGAGGTCAACCAGTTGCATACACAGCTCGAGCAAGACATTCATCAGCATTTCTTTGACTACGTTCCTCCATTGAGTCAAAAATGACTGGAATGACGACATTCAGGTTTTTCCCGGGCTCTGAGAGCCTATTGGAGCCGTGGGAAGTGTCACGTTACCGCAGAGATCCTAAGTTTTGGAATGAGATGTCAAAGAAAGACAATAAATGGTCAGACAGGCCACTTCCTGTAAAGGAATCTCTCAGGTTTTGACCTGCCATTTGAGTTCTGTTATACTCACAGACACCATTCAAACAGTTTTAGAAACTTTGGAGTGTTTTCTATCCAAAGCCAATAATTATATGCATATTCTAGTTACTGGGCAGGAGTAGTAACCAGATTAAATCGGGTACGTTTTTTATCCAGCCGTGTCAATACTGCCCCCTACCCTCAACAGGTTAACAAGTTAGAAATGATTTACACATACTTTGCTGAAGGCTACTATTTACTAGTTAACAAAAAATCATGTATGTCATATAAAATATATTCACCCAGTATTGTAATCAAAACTTACCAGAAAGCATGTAGCCCTTGGCTCAGACAATGTGGTAGTGTGGGCTCCATAGCATCTCATTAGTGTGCAAGACCTTGAGAATCAGCTGTACATGTGATGGAAGAGTGCACTGCACATGTGATGGAAGAATGCACTGCACATTCAGAGAGTTGCAATTCCATTGAATTGGTGATAGTTTAACCAAAATATGCCACAAGACTTAGAATTGCCTTGTGTGCATATCCCACAAAAAAGGTTCACTGTTATGAGCACATGTTTTCGATGAATTTAAGCAAAATTCTCCAAATTCCCGGGCTTAACTTCCCATGGAAAATTTACCAGAAAGTTTCCGACCATTTGCAACCCTAATCAGGATATATAATAAAGAGTAGCAGCAGCGTATGTGAAGAGTGTGAGAGTATGAAAGCCACCTCCAACGTTATTTTACAGAATTTGGCAGTACGCCCAACCAGCCTCAAAACCACAGACCACGTGTAACCATGCCAGCCAAGGACCTCCACATCCGGCTTCTTCACCTGCGAGATTGTCTGAGACCAGCCACCCGGACAGCTGATGAAACTGTGGGTTTGCACAATCTGTCAGAAACCGTCTCAGGGAAGCTCATATGCGTGCTAGTCGTCCTCACCAGGATCTTGACCTGACTGCAGTTTGGCGTGGTAAACTACTTCAGTGGACAAATGCTTACCTTTGATGGCCACTGGCACGCTGGATAGGTGTGCTCTTCACGGATTAATCCCGGTTTCAACTGCACCGGGCAGATGGCAGAGAGCGTGTTTGGTGTGTGGGCGAGCTGTTCGCGGATGTCAACGTTATGAACATGGTGCCCCATGGTTCCCCATGGTGGTGGGGTTATGGTATGGGCAGGCTTAAGCTACGGACAACGAACACAATTTCATTTTATCAATGGCAATTTGAATGCACAGAGATATTGTGACGAGATCCTAAGGCCCATTGTCGGGTCATTCCTCCACTGCCCTCACCTCATGTTTCAGCATGATAATGCACAATCCTATGTCACAAGGATCTGTACACAATTCCTAGAAGCTGAAAATGTTCCAGTTCCTCCATGGCCTGCATATTCACCAGACATGTTAACCACTGAGCAGTTTGGGATGGTCTGGATCGATGACGGACAGTGTGGTGCATTTCCCGCCAACATACAGCAACTTCGCAAAGCCATTGAAGAGGAATGGGACAACATCCCACAAGCCACATTCAACAGCCTGATCAACTCTATGCAAAGGGGATGTTACGTGCTGCATGAGGCAAATGGTGGTCACACCAGATACTGACTGGTTTTCTGATACACTCCCCTACCTTTTTTTAAGGTATCTGTGACCAACAGATGCATATATGTATTCCCAGTCATGTGAAATAAATAGATTAGGGCCTAATGAATTTATTTAAATTGACTGATTTCCTTATATGAACTGTAACTCGCAAAAATCTTAGAAATTGCTGCATGTTGCATTTATATTTTTGTTTCACGTAATTACAGATTTCTTGATTTATCAGATTAATTCTGACTATTTTGGGAAAGTGTATACTGGCTATGTTGTTGCTAAGGAGTCTCAAGAGGGACAAACAGTAATATTGCCGCTTTTTTCTCGCTTTTCAAGTTAAGGTCTTTTATTAAGGGAGTATGCAAGGCACAAACCTTTGCATCTCCTTGCTGAGTTCTGCTAGGAGCAATCCGAACCTAGTATGCGGGTGCCTTTAACCCATCAGCTGGGGAGTACTGGAAAGCAATACCAGGCTACTAGTGGATGATGCTCAGAGTATAAGAGTTAATGGGGGCTCTGCAAGACAAAATCTGAGAGGATAACCAATTTTGTCATTCACATTATGGTTCATAAACGGGATTATTTGGGCAGGTCAATGATCAGGGGCAAGTTCATCTCTTGTGGACAGACTATGTTAACGTAAATCGGACCATAGATCTGTATTTATAATATAAGCACCAATTGATGACAAGCAGCAATAGTTTTGGTGCTTGGGTTTTTCCATCAGTGGTAAACTTGGACAAATCAGGATTGGGTGAATGCAGGATTGGTGTGGTTTTGAAGGACAGCCTGGTGGTCAGTCTGTTTACGAGAGATAAAATGATGTAAACGTTCTGGTACCGTAGAGGTCATCCTGAAATGGGATGTGTGTGATAACAAGCAGCATTAGTTCAGGGGCTTAGGTTGTTTTAGTCACTTGTTATTTGGACAAATCACAATTTGGAGAGAGGGTGGAGCTCCTCTTTCCGGTTCCACTCCTAGCATTTATTCATATCTTCTCTTAATATGTATGGACACAAAACTTAATCGAGCATCTGGCCAATTATGCAAGACATTAGTTCTGGGTTAAAAGAGATTTGGGATAAATTTGACATACCACAAGACATTTCCATTAAAAGTAGTGTCCTATTTCTTCTGCTATTTAGAGGTAACAGATGGTAGCTAGGAAAAGCTGAACCCTTGAGAAACTCTTGAGGAAATTACGAGACAAAAACAGTCATTTCAGGATAATTCCTCTTCATTTTGAAGCGTACACAGTGATGTTTAGGCCAAAACAAAAGCAGCGGTGCATCTCTTTCACGCCATGTCTTCTGTTTGAGGACAGTAAATCTTGTGATCCCACAGAGAAAAGTGTGAGGAAGGAATGATCAATGAGAGCCATCACAACCACTCAGAACCAAAACAATCCAACTGAACACACTGAAAAAGTCCAGCTCTGACCCATTACGACTGGTTTTCAACCATATTGTTTTTCTTCACTTCTTCTACTGTAGGTTTGGGAATTGCCAAGGACCTCACGATACGATGACACTTAGGTGCTGATACGATATGTATTGCGATTCTATATTGTGATTTTATTGCAATTTGATGTTTCAAACATATTGCTCACCATATGTCTTTTGCAGAGGGACAACAGAGAACGAGTTTTGATCAGTCAGGGAAATAAAAGTGCTAAAACATATTGTCTCATTTAAAAAGAATACGGAGAACAAGCTATGAAAGAAAATTACTGGAGTTTGTGCATATACAGCCAACTAGCGCAAAAATAATACTGCGAAAGTCAAAATGATACATTGTCAAAAATAATATCCCGATATGCAACTATCAATTTTTCCCTCATCACTATTCTACTGTTGTATTTTTCATATCACGGGTTATGTGTAATCTAAATGCTTTTAGCTGTGGCGACAGGTTGATAGTTTATGTTTCAGAGTGTTTGAAGTTGATATTTAGTGTGTGTCCCCTTTCTGCTCCACTTCATACTTGATATCATCTTTAATAATATAAATTTGAAGCTGATTTAGAAGACTGTCTTTAACTCCAACATGCTCCGGGGGACATTTCCTGCCAGACACATACTTTACAAAAATGAAAAGTCTGAAGAAGCCAGAAGGAGGTTGGGATGTGACCCAGTTAGGGAGCTTGCCACTGGGGAGCGGGAAGGACTGTGACAATCAAGCTCCAAATCTTATTTGGAGGCTACACACATACAGTTACAGACACACCAGTCAAAACACTGATGGCAAACACAGATGGGCCAGCCAAAATCACTCCATCTGCAGGTCACTCCAAAAGACCGATACACGTACAATCATGTGCACAAATCAAATCCAGTTTTATTTGAATCCTACATTTATAGCAGTTACCCTGGCCTAAACTCCCAAAAGAGGCAGACAATTGTGTCCTGCACGGGGGTGCCACGCCTGAACAGTAAATATCAAATTAAAAATACAGAATAGCCTCTGAACAAAACCATCTATCCCACATTGTCACTCCACATTCTGACTCCAGCATCCCATCTTCCACACTGTGCCCATCACGCCACTGCCTCTGCTCCTAGTCAATTCTTCATCCTCTTCTTTTTGTTTCCCTCTTCTCTTGCCTCCTCCACCTATCCCTGATGCTCTCGTCTCAAAGTGCTGCCCCCACCCCTATTGATGTTCCTATGTCTTCCTCAATCCCTTCTTTATATGCTCAGTTTTTTTCTCTGTTCACCACCCATTATCGATGCGCTCTCCATTTTGCTCAAAGTGCTGTACAGTGTCTCTGTCTGGAGTTTGTGTATCTGAGGGTATGGTGTTTGTGAAAGACAGAGTGTGTGTATCTAGGACTACGTGTGTTTGTAAGACGGTGTGTATTTCAGTTGGATAATGGCCTAACTCTGAGTCCTGGTTTTCTTACACTACAAATGAGCAAGCATTAACCAAATTGCCTTGACCACACACACACACACACACACACACACACAGAGACACACACACACACACACACACACACACACACACACACACACACACACACACACACACACACACACACAGCCCTGGCATAGAGTCCCCTGAGGGTAGAGGGAGTAGAAACACAAATTACCATTGGATAAACAAGAGATCCAGAAGTCTGGACACACACACACACACACACACACTGAACGACCACACCCTGCTAGTACACACACCCACACACATAGTAGACTGATCGCAAGACACACCAGGGAAGCGCTCCACCCGGGTTTGTCTGTCAGTGAAAGAGGGAAAAGAAACAACAGAAGTCTGGGGGAACAACACAGCGTAACTTCAGATTTATCCCTCTGTTATTCTGTTCATCTTTTATTCAGACAGCAGAGCAGGGGGAAATCTTTTCATCCGAAAAGATACAACCATCATCTGCAAGCAGAGGGACCTCCAGGCATGAATAAAACAAAAGAACTAGAAAGGTAGATTTTGCAAGAAAAATTGTGTGACTTGCTTCAGCTGTCCAAATGTATTTTTATGTCAGTGGGAGAAGTGTAGAAGTTAAAATTGATAGAGGCTAGTGTTTAAAACGTGAGACTAGTGTAGTAGCAGAGGTAGTGACTGTATTATAAACAGTAGTGGAATAATATATTTTAGTTGTTTATTAACAGTACAAGTAGTTACTTCAGTAGTGGTGGAGGGAGGACGGATGGAGGGAAGGAGGGAGTGATGGCTGAAAAGATGTAAGGAGGGAGGGCAAGGAGGTATAGAGGAATGGAGAGGGAGAGAAATGAATCAAGAGAGAGATTGAGAGCAGAATGGAGTGATGGCGGGAAGGGAGGTATGATAGAGCTCACTCCGTCTTCCTGGCTGTTGTCTGTACATTATTGAGGTTCTACAGCGAGAGGTGAAGCATATATAATTAATATGAGGAGGAGACTGAAAAGGAGAGATGAGGATATTTCACCACACACACCGGTGAGAGTTGAACCTCGGCCAACACACACGGTTGTGAGGGTCATGGAATTTTGGATGACAGTAATTGGCCAGCCACATTTTTTCCCCCCTCACATTTTCTCCTCTCCTTCGCTCCTGACTGCATGTGCTGCCATAGAAATTTAATTAATACATTATATTTCTATGTTTGCTGCTGCTGCATTGTGCGGGGCGTTGCCTAGGCAACCGAAGACTCATTCGCTAGTTTCATCAAGGCGCAACAAAGTTTCATCACATTGTTAAAGGGATAGTTCACCCAAATTACACAATGACATTGGTTTGCTTACCTTGTAAGCAGTATGTGAATTAGGTGTGACAGCAATCCATGCTTTGGTTTAGTTGCCCTGGCACTGTGTCCACATGCTGATCTTTTAGCATTTGTGGCACAAACCCCAATCAAGTCATGGGACCGATATTAGCATTTTCAACGCGTAATTTTCCAAACATCTATGTGACTCTTGAGCTTCACAATCAATTTGAGATACTTTCAGATTATTTGGACATGATGCACAAAAAATGCTAATATCAGTCATTTGTGAACTATCCCTTTAAGAGTCCATATTACTGCATGAATGCCTGGCTATCTTCTGCCAGCTGTTCCCCCCCCCAAAATGGTTATGTCACCGTTAAACGGTAATTGTGCCAGCCCTACACACACAAACACTGTGCTGCTGTTACGGCTGCTGCATCTAAACCAACCCAGGCGTCACAAACACACATTACATCAGAAGAGATGTTCATATCTTACGCTTCAAGGGCCGAACCCCGGCATGAAATTTGCGCATGTAACCCGACTTACACAAAATTCTCCTATTGACATCCATTCATGATTGACAAAGCCAGGCAGTGTTGCATCTCAGGATAGGATCATTTCCATCCTAGGCCCACTGATTTAACGAGTTGGCACTTCTACGGCAATAATAGAGTTCAGAGTTGTTAACAGCTTCAAAACAAACTTTCCACACCTATGAGCTTGTTCAGTGGTTGGATGGATGGTGCTAAATGGTGTTTATTAATTTAGCTTCAGGCCGGTTCAGAGAAAGGCTACAGCTAGCTGAGAGAGAGAGAGAGGGAGAGAAACAGAGGAGGAGAAGGAGGAGGAGGAGAAAGGGAAACATAACAGCAGCACCTCCGGGCACTACAACACCTACCTGCTTGCAGACAAACTAAACCACACCTCCACATGCTCTTGTTAAAGCCTCCAATATACATGACATCTGAACGTCCCTGAATGGAGATCGAGACCATATGCATTTCCATAAATTACCACTATATCAAGCTTTGGGAGAATGAGAGTTACAGATGATACATTTTCTGCACTATTTTGTGCAGCACCTGAACAAAGGGGATACAAATATGGATATACCGCCACACAGGCACAAACGCACGCACACACACTTCGAGTGTTTAATAAGTGAAGCTACACTTGTAGTACAACCAGGAGTCGTGGCTTATGGAGTGGACACAGGGAGCCCCAGACGTCACTTAGCCAAAGGTCACTGTTGATGGGACACTGTAGCAGTACATAAACATGCCACTTAGAAACAGGTACACTGTTACACATACACAGGCCAAATGCTACCTCACAGACTGTTGCATACAATTTTGCCAGGTGACACACAGAGGACACAAACAGGGTACACTTGCATGCACACACAACATTATTCAATTGCGCAGGTGAGACACTCACTGGCATGCTAATGTGTTGATTGTGCAGTCTGATGAGGTCTGGAAACACCAATGTTTAAAATATTTAATCGAAATAGCGATTGAGGAGCAAGTGTCTAGTGTTAGACTGGTGTCAGTCTAGGCAGTTTAGTGCAGTTTGTCCATTCTACCTCAGAGGTCTACTCATTGTCCCCCTGTTGATGTATGTCTGCTGCTTTTAAACAGCTCCCATTGAAGTGGCTTGAGACCTTGTCTAATGCTACGCAGGGCGGTGCATATGCGCAGTTAATCTGTCTCTTTAATGGAGGCTAGGGAAAGGGTTTCCGCCCTGCGACGAGCAGCACTAGAGATGTGAGCAGGAGTGCGTGTGGGTGTTTTGCTACACTCTAGACTAAGAGTGCTCTGACTGGGCCTTGTTCCATTCTATTACTGTCACACAGGTGGTAGGGGGCTGTGTCCCAGATCACACAACTACTGAAGCAAACCCACCTGCTAGAAACAACGCTTGAGTGCACAGAGAGGGAGAGAGAGGCTGTGCAGGTGTGAGATATCCCCGTGTTGGACTGGGGATCTAAGGCAGAACATTTAGCGCTCTTCTACACTTAAAAAAACGAATATGATCTCCCCTTGCTGGCTAGCTAGCAGATCAACAATGTGTGTGTGTGTGTGCGAGAGAGACAGAGAGAGAGAGAGAGAGAGAGAGAAAGAGAGAGAAAGAGACAGAGAGAGACAGAGAGAGACAGAGAGAGACAGAGACAGAGAGAAAGAGAAAGTGAGAAAGAGAGAGACAGAAAGAGAGAAAGAGAGCGAGAGAAAGAGAGAGAGAGAGAGAAAGAGTCAGACTGAACACAGCGACCATCCTTCAAGGGAGCTGCGCTGGAAAAAGCAGTGCCAGCTGTGTGTGTGTGTTATAGTGCTGCTGTCTCTTTGTGCTCGGCTGTCTTACCCTCAGGGGAAACATCAGGGGTCTGGGCTGAGGTGATAAGTGCTGTGGGACACCGCCACAGTGCCGACATAAACAAACATGCAAACAAAACCATGCGAGCACGCACATACACTCACACACGTATACACTCGTTCCCACACACCCCTGTGCGTAGATGCGCACCAACACACCAACTTATCCAACCTGTTTAGGAGAGTAAGCGGGCGGTTGGTAGAGTCATTCTTTAATATATAGCGTTATTATTTTACCCACTGTGAACCACCTGTGGAGCCTGCAGAGGAACCATGATTGTCCACAGACACACAGCGGGACGGACACACGTAAAACGAGAAACATGGCTCAGAAAGTTGCCAATGGTTTGAAACAAAAACCTAATTACAACACGCTCTGCAGTGGGGAGAAAATGCTGTGGTTGTAATTTAACGGGACACACTGTCCTCTGTCTCTGTGTGTGAGTGTGTATAGACTCACCAGTTTCTTCCTCTTGTCCTGTTCTGTGGGAGGCTCCTCATCGTCAGTCAGCTTGGGTTCCTCGAAATGGCTCATCAACATACAGCTAGCAGAGAGAAACACACACACACAGTTACACATGGACAGACAGACATGTACCAACATATACATGCACCCTACGCACGCATACATACACGCACCGCACACAGACACATGTACAATGCGCCAACACATATGGCCCAACGGTAGGCCCATGAATCATGCAGCCGCGTGATTGATAATGCAGTAGTGAATGCATCATAGACATGGTGACTGTGATGAAGAGTCTTCGAGGGGAGAGAACCTTAGGGCATGACATCATCTAAAACGTATGATGCACTGACGACACTGCGGCATCACTCTCGTATATCATACACACCATATATCGCTGCATACACAAACATTCACGCATTCATTCACATACATATTTACACACAAAAGTATTATACCGGTGATTCTCATGAAACCAGTTTTAAACATGTCTATAGCAAATTGAGCTACAAAACCATGATGCATCTGCATATATCAACTAGCATTCTGAGGACTAAGATGTTTAGTTTTTGGCAAAGTGTCTTATTATAAATACATTTTATCCCAAAGCTCTGGTAATTTTTATAAAATGTTAAATTAGAAAAACCTAACATGCATGAACAAAACACAAAATGTTGCTGTTGTTTGTCCATAAATCATAAAAAAGGTTATAATAGTTGAAGTTTACATTAAACTATAATATCTATTACGTACAAAGTGTCTGTGGACACTGTCAAGTTTCTGTAAAAATGGCAATCTAGAGAAGTAGTAGAACTTCATTTATTTGCTTAATGTATATGCATTCAGAATGAGGTTCTTATTCTCAAACACCCCTTTGACCCCACTTCACCTTCGCATTACCGAAAAGGCTAAAGCACAAATTGGGTAAAGATGTCAAATACAATTTGATTATAATTGTATAATTACATTTTTAATATTTTCATTTTAAATGGTGTTTAACTCAGGCTTTAATTAGTGGAGCAACATAAAAAATATATTTGAAAATGATTAAATATTTTTGGACTGTCACGGTAATGAGAACTTTGTGGAAATTGTGGTAAAATGCATAATATCTGATCGAAAAACATAATAATTATGAAAAAGATAAGTACAGATCTAATCTCAATGATCCAAGAGGCAATGTCGTGAAAATATGACAAGATTTTTGGGTCAAATGTCAGTTTTGTGAGAATGAGCCACACATGGATACGCACACACGCATACAAAGACACAACCATGGTGGTGACAAACTACCCAGTAATCCCTCACTATTTGCATCAACTTTTTATTTCCATCAGTGTGTCTGCTTATTGCATTTGCAAACAATAAAAGCAAGAAACCTTCCATTTGCTAGGATGCGCAGAGCTGATTCCTAACAACTTTCAACAACAGCCAAAATAACTCCACGTGCCAGTTTGCTGTCTGGGCGGGGATCGGTAGCGCTAGGGCTGCTATCATATGTCTGGGGTAAACACTATTACGCTGTGCACCATTGTTCCCTGTGCCATTTCACGCACCATTAAATCCCCAGATTGGCACAGCCACAGAGAGGTGTTACGTTGAACCACCACACCTCCTCTTCATGGGATTACATTACTTTATCAAACTTTCTCTCTAGGCTTTTGGGGTTTGATGTCTTTCAGATTCCTACCGCTGATTCTTATTTCATGTAGGCGCCCTCAGATTTCTAACCATAGACACCGTGGTTCTTGCATTCTGTTTCTCACGTTCACACAGTTTAAATGATCAGGCTAAATCCATTTTACGTCACATGTATTTCCATTTCTGTCATCAGTTCTATTGACTGTCGTTGTGGTCATGCTATGGGCAAGCTATGGTCATAATGTGGTTGTGCTGTGGTCGTGTTCTGGTTGCGTTCAGGTCAGACGTACTCTTTGAGGGTTCCTGTGTCGGAGTCTTCTGTCATCACGTCATGCAGCGCCTCCACACAGATGTTGATGATGCCACAGAACTTCTCCTGGACCACACTGGAACACAAAAAGTCACATTAA
Source organism: Salmo salar (assembly GCF_965601325.2). Lineage (NCBI taxonomy): Eukaryota > Metazoa > Chordata > Actinopteri > Salmoniformes > Salmonidae > Salmo > Salmo salar. Next base: position 6,596,298 of record NC_138314.1, on the reverse strand, counting down.
AGACAAACTGCATCAACACACATTCACAACAAACTGCAAAACAACAACGAAAACAAGACCATGAACAACAACCATTTAAGATAACTCTGTTGTTGTGTTCCAGTGTAACACACAGAATATATCCACACTGAGACACAATAAGAGACAGTTTCTTCTGGATCATCCACAGTGTCCGGTATCAAACAGGTGGATCAATGGTCCCTTTGAGAATTGTGTGTGTTCCCGCGTGGCTCAGCTGGTAGAGCATGGCACTTGCAACACCAGGGTTGTGGGTTCGATTCCCACAGGGGACAAATATGAAAATGGGTGCGTGCTCAGCCCCCTCCTGTACTCCCTGTTCACCCACGACTGCGTGGCCGTGCACGCCTTCAACTCAATCATCAAGTTTGCAGGCGACATAACAGTAGTGGGCTTGATTACCAACAACGACGAGACAGCCTACAGGGAGGAGGTGGGGGCACTCGGAGTGTGGTGTCAGGAAAACAACCTCTCACTCAACGTCAACAAAGGAGATGATCGTGGACTTCAGGAAACAGCAGACCCCCCCTATCCAAATCGACGGAACAGCAGTGGAGAAGGTGGAAAATGTTAAGCTCCTCGGCATACACATCACAGACAAACTGAAATGGTCCACAAACTTTTACAGATGCACAATCGAGAGCATCCTGTAGGGCTGTATCACAGCCTGGTACGGCAACTGCACCGCCCTTAACCACAAGGCTCTCCAGAGGGTGGTGCAGTCTGCACTATGTATCACCGGGGGCAAACTACCTGCCCTCCATGACACCTACACCACCCGATGTCACAGGAAGGCCAAAAAGATCCTCAAGGACAACAACCACCCGAGCCACTGCCTGTTCACCCCGCTACCATCCAGAAGGCGAGGTCAGTACAGGTGCATCAAAGCTGGGACCGAGAGACTGAAAAACAGCTTCTATCTCAAGGCCATCAGACTGCTAAACAGCAATCACTAACTCAGAGAGGCTGCTGCGTACATTGAGACCCAATCACTGGCCACTTTAATAAATGGATCACTAGTCACTTTAAATAATACCACTTTAATAATGTTTAAATATCCTACATTACTCATATCATATGTATATACTGTATTTTATACATTCTATTGCACCTTGCCTATGCTGCTCGGCCATCGCTCATCCATATATTAATATGTACATATTCTCATTCACCCCTTTAGATTTGTGTGTATTAGGTAGTTGTTGGGAAATTGTTAGATTACTTGTTAGATATTACTGCACTGGCGAAATTAGAAGCACAAGCATTTTGCTACACTCGCATTAACATCTGCTAACCATGTGTATGTGATCTATAACATTTGAGTTGATTTGTCCCAGAGTCTGTTTGGGCTATTTATTTCTTGACACGCTGACCAATAGAATACATAAACTTTTCTACTATGGGGGATAGTAGATTGACATAGGCTAGTAATGTTGCTGTTCATTACTCGTCTTGTTGGCTGAGGAAAAGTAAAATGGACTGTTACGTCACACAAAACTTGAAAAAGCCATAGATCCACATGGGTAAAATCATCGAGGATAACACACAAAGTCTGGGATTTTTTTCCATTATGGTCCTCAGAATATGGTAAGGAGGAACACACATGGTTGCATCCTCGACTTGGATGTTGTGTGAATAATAATTCAGAGGCGAAAGAAATGCAAACCTATTTAGGAGGGGGTGCTGGCTAGCGGAGTAGAACAGTTGAAAAATTAAAGGAGCAGCAGCACACTCTAGGAGCTCAGATGCAATAATTTAAAACCTAATAATATCCAACGTTTCGACAGAAAATATGTCTTCGTCAGGGTTAATAATTACCATAATCTAAATGTGATTTGTCATTCTGAGCACCTTGGGTGGATGATCAAATTAGCTTAAGCACCCAATGCATATGGGTCCGGAAGATTTCTCCAATGTCCGGTAAATTAAAAATGTTGCCGATCATGTGTGGCTGATGTCACAGAAACGATATTGAAGCGCCATGTGTGAAGCGCCATGTGTGTGCCAAACATGTACAGAGCATTTGGAAAGTATTCAGACCCCTTGACTAGCTCCACATATTCTTACATTACAGCCTTGTTCAAAAATGGATTAAATAAATAAAAACCTCCTCAATCTACACACAATACAGGTTTAGAAATGTTTGCAAATGTAAATATTTAAGTATTTATAAACTGAGCTCAGGTGCATCCTGTTTCCATTGATCATCCTTGAGATGTTTCGACAATTTGATTGGGGTCCACCTGTGGTAAATTCAATTGATTGGAGATGATTTGGCAAGGCACACACCTGTCTATACAAGGTCCCACAGTTGACTTTGCATGCCAGAGCAAAAACCAAGCAATGAAGTTGAAGGAATTGTCCGTCGAGCTCCGAGACAAGATTGTGTCGAGGCACAGAACTGGGGAAGGGTACCAAAAACTATCTGCAGCATTGAAGGTCCCCAAGAACACAGTGGCCGCCATCATTCTTAAATGAAAGAAGTTTGGAACCACCAAGACTCTTCCTAGAGCTGGTCGCCCTGCTAAACTGAGCAATAAGGGGAGAAGGGCCTTGGTCAGGGAAGTGACCAAGAACCTGATGGTCACTGTGACAGAGCTCCAGAGCTCCTCTGTAGAGATGGGAGAACCTTCCAGAAGGACAACCATCTGTGCAGCACTCCACCAATCAGGCCTTTATGGTAGTGGCCAGACGGAAGCCAATCTTCAGTAAAAAGGCATATGACAGCCAGCTTTGAGTTTGCCAAAAGGCACCTAACGGACTCTGACCATGAGAAACAAGTTTCTCTGGTCTAATGAAAGCAAGATTGAACTCTTTGCCTGAATGCCAAGCGTCACATCTGGAGGAAACCTGGCACCATCCCTACGGTGAAGCATGGTGGTGGCAGCATCCTGCTGTGGGGATGTTTTTCAGCAACAGGGACAAGGAGACTAGTCAGGATTGAGGGAAAGATGAACGGAGAAAAGTACAGAGAGATCCTTGATAAAAACCTGCTCCAGAGCGCTCAGGGCCTCAGATTGGGGCGAAGATTCCCCGCCCAACAGGACAACGATCCTAAACACAGCCAAGACAATGAAGAGTGGTTTCGGGACAAGTTTCAATGTCGAGTGGCCCAGCCAAAACCCGGACTTGAATCCGAGCGAACATCTCTGGAGAGACCAGAAAATAGCTGTGCATCGATGCTCACCATCCAACCTGACAGAACTTGAGAGGATCTGCAGAAAAGAATGGGGGAAACTCCCCAAATACAGGTGTGCCAAGCTTATAGCGTCATACCCAAGAATACTCAAGGCTGTAATCGCTGCCAAGGGTGCTTCAACAAAGTACTGAGTAAAGGGTTTGAATACTTAACGCAAATTTAGGTTTATTTTTTTGTAACAATTTCTTTAAAAAAAAACGTTTTCTTTGTCATTATGGGGTATTGTGTGTACTGTAGATTGACGAGAAAAAACGAAACAATTTAATCAATTTTAGAATAAGGCTGTAATGTAACAAAATTTAGAAAAGGTCAAGGGGTATGAATACTTTCCGAATGCACTGTATGTGAGCAAACGTGAATGTCTACATGGAGAACAGTGATATCCCCGGGGACCATGGGACATACAGTATCAGTCAAAAGTGTGGACAAACCTACTCATTCAAGGGTTTTCCTTTATTTGAACTATTTTCTACATTGTTGAATAATAGTGAAGACATCAAAACTATGAAATAACACACATAGAATCATGTAGTAACCATAAAATTGTTAGACAAATCAAAAAATATGTTATATTTGAGATTCTTCAAAGTAGACACCCTTTGCCTTGATGACAGCTTTGCACACTCTTGGCATTCTCTCAACCAGCTTCATGGGGCGGCAGGTAGCCTAGTGGTTAGAGCGTTGGACTAGTAACCGAAAGGTTGCAAGATCGAATCCCCAAGGTGACAAGGTAAAAATGTGTCGTTCTGCCCCTGAACAAGGCAGTTAACCCCCTGTTCTTAGGCCGACATTAAAAATAAGAATTTGTTCTTAACTGACTTGCCTAGTTAAATAAAGGTAAGTAAAAAGAGGAATACTTTTCCAATAGTCTTGAAGGATTTCCCACCTATGCTGAGCCCTTGCTGGCTGCTTTTCCTTCACTCTGCTGTTCAACTTATCCTAAACCATCTCAATTGGGTTGAGGTCGGGTGATTGTTTAGGCCAGGTCATCTGATGCAGCACTCCATCACTCTCCTTCTTGGTCACATAGCCCTTACACAGCCTGGAGGTTGGTTTTGGGTCATTGTCATGTTGTAAAACAAATGATAGTCCCACGAAGCGCAAACCAGATGGGATGGCGTAACACTGCAGAATGCTGTGGTAGCCATGCTGGTTAACTGTGCCTTGAATTCTAAATAAACCACTGACAGTGTCACCAGCAAAGCACCCCCACACCCCCTCCTCCATGCTTCACGGTGGAAACCACACATAGGGAGATCATCCAATTCACCTATTCTGCGTCTCACAAAGACACAACGGTTGGAACCAAAAATCTCAAATTTGGACTCATCAGACCAAAAGGACAGATTTTCCACCAGTCTAATGTCCATTGCTCGTGTTTCTTGGCACAAGCATGTCTCTTCTTCTTATTGGTGTCCTTTAGTAGTGCTTTCTTTGCAGCAATTCTACCATGAAGGCCTGATTCACACAGTCTCCTCTGAACAGTTGATGTTGAGATGTGTCTGTTACTTGAACTCTGTGAAGCATTTATTTGGGCTGCAATCTGAGGCGCAGTTAACTCGAATGAACTTTTGAGCAGCGGTAACTGGGTCTTCCTTTCCTGTGGCGGTCCTCATGAGAGCCAGTTTCATTATAGCACTTGATGGTTTTTGCGAGAGCACTTGAAGAAACTTTCAAAGGTCTTGATATTTTCCAGATTGACTGACTTTCATGACTTAAAGTAATGCTATTGTTTTTCTTTGCTTATTTGAGCTGTTCTTGCCATAATATGGACCTGGTCTTTTACCAAATAGGGCTATCTTCTGTATACCACCTCTACATTGTCACAACACACCTGTTAATTGAAATGCATTCTAGGTGACTATGTCATGAAGCTGGTTGAGAGAATGCCAAGAGTGTGCAAACCTGTCATCAAGCCAAAGGTGGCTACTTTGAAGAAACTCAAAAATAAACTATATTTGGTTACTACTGTACATGTTTCCATATGTGTTATTTCATAGTTTATGTCTTCACTATTATTCAACAATGTAGAAAATAGTAAAAAATAAAGAAAAACCCTTGAATAAGTAGGTGTGTCCAAAACTTTGACTGGTACTTTATGTCAGACAACCCTGGAGCAGAGGATCAAAGAACATATTTAACATCACGTTGGGCCTCAACTTCCACTACAACACACATTACTCCCCTTGTGTGTCGCGTCTATGTTCATCCTCACCTATTCCCTTTCTCGCTCATACCATTTCTTGCCACATATTCCACTTTTCTCTTTCCCGCTCGCCCTCCCTCTTGGTCTTTCTACTTGCTTTGTTTCTCTGTCTGGCTGTCAGTGTCAGTCTGTCTGTTGGTTTCACTCATCTACCACTCACCTACTTTTGTTTCCAAGAACCCAATACTTGGCAGGCATAAAAACACATAGGCCTATTGTGAAATTTCAGTATTTCCTCCCTCTATGAACTAACGAAACTAATACCTAAAAGGGAATGAAGAGAACACCTCTCTAAGATTCAACACCTGCTCTAGTCTACACACATACTAGGCCATTAGATTGGAAAATATTATCTAAGGTTCAAATGCTAATAGCACGGTCTGAGCAAGCAAAATCCCTCAAAGGTTGAGTACCCCTAACATTCTAAAGACATCTCTATCAACTTTCCAGCGCTGTGTATGAAAGGGATAATAATGTAATAATAAATGACTAATAAGCATCAGCGGTCTAAATGGGGGCTATAATAATAAAATGCCATTTAGCAGACACTTTTATCCAAAGCCACTTACAGTCATGCGTGGATACATTTTACGTGTGGGTAGTCCCAGGAATCGAACCCACTATCCTGGCATTGCAAGCGCCATGCTATACCAAGTGAGCTACAGATGACCACAAAGCTGGGTGTGAGTAGCGAAGGCCAAGCTTGTATTTCAGACATTGATTTGGAGAGACAGGAAAGTCGATTCCATTCTAGTGACAGGGATTTAAGTTTGGCTGGAGAGAGCAGATGGGATGGAGAGGGGTAAAGTGACTTCATTGATTATCCATGTGTAGTAATCTGTAGCGTGTATGTGTTGATAGATATTGGATTGGGAAGGAGTTGGGCAAAACCATTTATTTGGGATTTGATGGTACTTTAACGTATGCCTTTTAATGAGGCACAATGATGGTACCTCGACATCTGCTGAAGCACGTGTAAAAAAAATAAAAATAAATGTAGGGTGGAAAATTCTTGCTAAACTAGCCCACTGGTAGTGCTTTATTTGACAGCCATGTTTCAGTGATAACATCAGTGTTAGGTGGTAACCATGGTTACTATCTTGGCGGGAGAGAGACCGGGGAGACATGAAGTGAGGGAGGGAAAAGACAGTGAACAAGAAAGAGAGGGTGAAAGAAGATCTAGATAAGAAAATTCTGCCAATAAGACAAGCAAAGAACACATATTAGAAAGCAGGGAATGAGAGGGCAGTGATTGAAAATGAGAGGACAGAGAGACACATTTTTCTCTAATGTGGTGAAAACCGATGGGGAAGACAAGGTCCAGCCACCATTTGATAGATTATATCTTTGATGCACTGAGCTGACCTATCAGTGCTTGACTTTGGCAGGAGCTCATCGGAGTGGAGTGCCGGCACCTAAAATCTTTTGCTCCTGCACCAAATTATAAACCGTACCGGCACCCAAATTGAGTACCGGCACCTATTTCAGACCAAGTCAAGCACTACAATCTATTAAACATCTGATGACACATTCACCAGAGTTCGTTACGTTGGACCTTCAAGCCGTTTCAGTTTTCTGCATGTCATCCTACATGTTTTACTTATTCATAGGTTCCAACAGTTCATATAGGTTGAATTATTGAGGGCACGCATCTGTGAGTATATGTAGCTGGCTGGTTCCAGTTCAACCTCAAGCCCCACTCCCTAGCAAGCTAGCTAACTAACTAAGTTACTAGCTAGCCTTCTCACAAGTTATTTGCTAGCTAACTAGCTTACTATCTAACTAACATTAACTAAGTAGCTTCCTAACTGACTAACAAATATTAGCTAACTAACAAATTAGCTAACTAAATAACAGCTCTGAAAAGGACTATGCTGTCAAAATTACGCTTCCTTCGGAAAGCTGAGGATACAGAATTTCAGTTACTTTAATGTTTCCCATTGAACACCCAATGCCTGGGGGAAAAAACATTTCATAGATTCATTATTTGAGTCATTCTTTGAAAGGGTGAGAACAGAGTGGGTTGGCCATACCAATGGAATGAAACGAGAGGGGAAAATAACTTGAGATAAAGAGGGCAGTGGAGCTTCAAACTCAGCGTCAAACTTGTGAGTGGATGGATAGTCGAGACAAATTTTTTTTCTAACTAACCCATGATAGACCTCAGCCTGTAATGGGAGCAAATGAATCCTAGCGGGCAGAACAAGCAAGGAGGTGGGCAGAGCCAAGCGATCCTATTGGCGCATTCTAGCATATTTTCGTTAGGGAATGCCTACTCTAAAGCGCATATGTGCAATAACTCAATTCGCCCTTGCACTCCTAAACAACGCTATTTTTAAAAACATTGGCAAAGGATAAAGTCAAGAGATCCAAGGTAGAGATAAAATGTTTCATTGATGCGAAAATAAGCAGACAAAATACATCTCGCTCCATCTTCTCCCACTACTGGCCACTGGGCTTCTTCTCATCAACATAATTCGTGGTGAGTGGAAATGCCAACCGGAAAATGTATACATCCGGTGAAACATCTGGCTCATTGTTCGATTTGTGGTCGAGCCGGCCGGAGTCAAAGTCAGCCAATAAGCTTTATTTTGTAGAATGAGTAGCTTTTTCATACTCTTGACAAAATGTCTGTCAATAGCTGGCAATTGTCCGTTGTACATATGCTGTCGTTTTGCCATAGTAATAATGTACAGCTACCCCTTTGGTACAACATTTCTACCCTCAAGTCTAAACATGCATTGCTGTTTCCATATTAACATTGAAATTATTGCTTGAATCAATGGCTAAGAGAAAACAACCATACTGAAAGAAGCCTCAAACTGCAAATCTTAAAAACAGACAATAAACTAAAGAAAAACTGTTCTGATGCCACCTCACATAACAGTCTGAACAAGGTGCATGAAAGGTAGAGCCAAACAACTATACAAATGACATTTAGACACTTTTGGAGGACTACATCTTACGCCAACAGACAAACTTGTCTCGGATACTTTCCTATTTCCAGTCATGCGTTCAATAACATTTTAATACTTTAATAACCTTGCTGTGTAACACGCACTATTGGACACCCCTACCCTTAATCTCCTGATATTAGTGTCAGGCTTGGCCGTCATGGCAACCGATTGAAGTAGGCGTCCGGCGTCATATTAAAGATCTCTTATCACAAGTGAGGCTGTGTCAGTTCGAATTCCGTTCTGCTCGACACCTCGTTCGTGATTATTTACCAATGGGTGTCACCCCACCTCCATTCCAGAGGAGATAAAAACATGGACGTGTCAGGGAAGCCAAAGAGCGTCCTCGAGGAGCAAGGAAAGACACATTCTTACTGTATGTACCATCTAGGACGTATTTCAGTGTCGTTCGAACAAACTTGCAGTTTTCTACATTTCCGGTTCTGTGGTGGAATTTGGGTTGATTTGATTGAACTCAGCCTGTATTTTTTATGTATTCTGTGACTTGAGGACGTTCCCAGCTGGGAAACTTCTATCTCCCTCTTGAGATCTCAAAATAACAAAAGCAACAGTATAAATGCCACAATTGAGTAACTTCTTACGAACTGATTCTCTCTTTAGCTGTTTGACCACAATCAGCAAAGCAGTAACTCATTCACTTTAGTTTCATTGTAATGCTATACAATCCTTGTAGTTCCACACATATGCTGGAAGATTGGCATGCCAATTTACCAGGTCAAACAAAATACAAATGACCATGGACCATGGCACTCTTCCATGAAACTGACCACACAATTTATGCATGCTAAGTAGAGGATATAACAACCTATAAGCTAGGATTCCAAAATGTGTACTTTACTTATATAAAGACTTGCAAAAGTCCTTTTAAACTTGACCAAGTAGGTGATAATCATATGACCAAAAAACAGGAGGACCGAAAGTCCAATAAGCTATCCTCTGCTGATAAATAAAAGCTACATTTCCTTCAATGGCTTACAGACTAACACAAACCCATTGATAAACAACCTTTTTTTTTTTACAGTGAAAGAAATAGTGATGGATGGACTGAATAAGTAAGCATTTCACCGGTCGGTCTACAGCACACCTGTTGTTTACGAAGCATGTGACGAATAAAAATGGATGATTCATTTTTTGTTGAATAGTTTATGGTGAGCTAAATGCTCACTTTTAAAAGAAAATGAAGGGGGACTGAAGTGGTACCCCACTCAGACCAACACCTCTCTAGCCACTTCAAACCAGAACACTGATTTACATTCAGTGACAGAAAATAAACTAGTCATCCAACATCATTATCATAAGATAGGACAAGGGGAGGCTGCAAAATTAAATCATTGAAATGTAAGTGGCAAGGAACAGTTAGTGAGTGGAATAATTGCATATTAAAGGAGACGGAGTAGTTATCTGAAGCCACAGTGTTATCAGATATTTACATTAAATTACTGGCAAAGCAGAAGAAGCTGTTATCCCCATCGGACACACACGATAGTCAATTTACACAAAACAATGATTTTTGTATCTCCATTTATTTATGGATTGCACTGACTAAGTCGCTGTGGATAAAAGCATCTGCTAAATAAGGGCTTCCCAAACTTAGCCATTGTAGTAGTTGGAATTCGGTTCAATCGCAGTGGATCGAATCATGTGAATCAAAATAATCATTTGTGAATCGGGAACAGGCGTCTAATTTTAGGAAAAAATACTTTGTTTTTGGATTATGTGGATGCAAAACTTGTTTTGTAGATACTTCAAGTTGGGCATTCAATTTATGAGCTATTGCAACTCAATAGATACTAGTCAACCTGCAAAGTAAACACGACTAAGGTAAGAAAAATATGACTAAACTACGAAAGAAGAAAATTTGTGCGCGTTCTTCAGCTGTCTAAAAATATTTGTTTGGTAGTTGGAGATGTCGTTAAATGTATAATTCAAGCTGAATAGGAGCTGAAGCATTATTAAGAATAGGTCTGATTACTTTAGTAGAATGATATATATTTCAGCTAGGTCATCAATTGTAAAAAAGCAGAATATGCCTCTGCAGAATGAAAAACTGTGGTCCCTGTAACTCATTTCAAGACCATTATACCAAAAGTCTAACATCTTTTGGTATGGCTGATAGGTGTATTTGCTCGCTCGCCACCAAAAAATGGAAATCCATTCAACAGTAAATCAACTGTGTATGGCCTAGTACTCTGTCACCGTACGATTTGATTGAGGTGACGTCTACAAAATTCATCAGACTCTAGCATTTCAGCTGTGACTGTGTGAAATAAGGGTTAGGTGGTAGTTTGGAGATGCAACACAGCCAGCAAAGGCTGTCATATCCAATTGCTGATGCAAAGCAACGGAGGGGGTGTACAAAAGAACTCCCATTTGCCTACAGTACGATTGTCACATCAAAACAAAAGAAAACTCAACCCCCAGAATCTGGATAAGGAATTTACCGGCATACAACACAAGACTTACAAAGGAGTTAATTCTGAATCCTTTGAAAATCCTTCCAAAAAAGTTCAATAATATGCTTTACCTCCCACTCGGCTCTCTGCCACGGTATAATCATTTCAGTGCTTGTAATTCAGCGCTCATTCTGTCTGGCTCACATAAAAGAGAAGAAAATAGAATATCAAATGAATTATTTATCGACCATCAGTTGTAAACAAATATTTGTGGTCTTAGTAAGTCCTGAGACTTATACACAAAGCTCCTGCTCCAGCTGTTAGGTTTGACATTATGGTTGTATCCTATGACACCACCCATGATCAGTACCTTAGCACACTTATTTTGTCGACATTTTGAGTCAAGTTGATCAACGTCTCGACAAAGCAGTAACCGATTTTGCTTTCAGGATGAGGACAGTCCTGAACTGACCCTGGCAATGTTTACACTCTGTGTGGCGTCAGACAGAGGTGTGAGTGACCCTTTAAGATTAGAGCCAGGGAGATGTTTTTTTGATCCGGCCCAGACTGCCCTACTTACATCCTATCGACCAGCTGTACTCCAATGGTCATCCTTTCTCTCTCACACGCACACACACACACTAGCATTTCATATTTTAAATGGTATTTTACTAAATGTTCCATCCCAAGAAAAAAATCACTCTTCTCCCAGAAGTGTTATTCTATAGCATATGTCACCATTTGATTAGAGCTTTGATCGGCATGACATTCAAGCCTGATGCTACCTGATCCTGATGAGCCATACATTAAAGACATTTTATGAGCCCAAGCCCAAAAAAGCCCAAATGATTGTGCTGGTATCCAATACATAGCCTATAATATACAGTGCATTCAGAAAGTATTCAGGCTCCTTCCCTTTTTCCACATTGTGTTACGTTACATACTTATTAAATGAATTATGATGAATTAAATCAATGTTTTCCTCATCAATCTACACACAATACTCCAAAATGACAAAAAAAAGTTGCAAATGTATTAAAAATAAAAACGAATTCAGACCCTTTGCTATGAGACTCAAAATTGAGCTCAGGAGAATCCTGTTTCCATTGACCATCCTTTGAGATGTTTCTACAACTTGATTGGAGTCCACATGTGGTAAATTCAAATTGGTTGGACATGATTTGGAAAGGCACACGTCTATATAAAATGTCCCACAGCTGACAGTGCATGTCAGAGCAAAACCCAAGCCATGAGGTCGAAGGAATTGTCCGTAGAGCTCAGAGACAGGATTGTGTCGAGGCGCAGATCTTGGGAAGGGTACCAAAACATTTCTGCAGCATTGAAGGGATAAGCGCCTTGGTCTGGGAGGTGACCAAGAACCCGATGGTCACTCTGACATAGCTCTAGAGTTCCTCTGTAGAGATGGGAGAACCTTCCAGAAGGACAACCATCTCTGCAGGACTCCACCAATCAGGCCTTTATGGTAGTAGTCAGTAAAAGACACATCAGTAAAGGACACACAAATTTATCAGAAATACAGCGTAGACATTGTTAATGTTGTAAATGACTATTGTAGCTGGAAATAGAAGATTCTTTTATGGAACATCTACAGAGGCCCATTATCAGCAACCATCCCTCCTGTGTTCCAATGGCATGTTGTGTTAGGTAATCCAAGTTTATCATTTTAAAAGGCTAATTGATCATTAGAAAACCCTTTTGCAATTATGTTAGCACAGCTGAAAACTGTTGTTCTGCTTAAAGAAGCAATAAAACTGTCCTTCTTTAGACAAGTTGAGTATCTGGAGAATCAGCATTTGTGGGTTTGATTACAGGCTCAAAATGACCAGAAACAAATAACTTTCTTCTGAAACTCGTCAGTGTATTCTTGTTCTGAGAAACGAAGGCTATTCCATGCAAGACATTGCCAAGAAAATGAAGATCTCGTACAACGCTGTGTACTAATCCCTTCACAGAACAGCGCAAACTGGCCCTAACCAGAATAGAAAGAGTGGGAGGCCCAGGTGCACAACTGAGCAAGAGGACTATATACAGGATATACAGACGCTCTATTGAGTTTATTATGCCTGTCCTTGGAATTTTCTAAATGGATTAACTATTCTACATTGAACACTTCATGTGGATGAGTTATGGCCAGGACATCTGAATGGTGAGTAGGCCAAGGCTTAATAATTCTGATGAAAATACGCTTGGTCTTCATCAAACTAACGTTTTTGCATAGTTTCAGTGTGGAACCTGTCTTTGTTTAGGAGGGTAATAGCCTAGGCTAACAAATTCTAAATGCCACTAGCAGTTTGCAAAGTAGGGTCGTCACTAACGTTAGTTACCACAGCCACAAATTCATAAACCCTGCCTGTTTCTACAATTTTTCTTCTTAAAATCTGATTTTAAACTTACCCACATTGCTAACCTTTTTTTTTTTTAAATTACATTTATTTTGGGTAACAGATATATACAACAAAATGCACAATGTGGACCCAGAGGATATCACTTGAAAGTATTCATTAAAACGCTTATTTCCAAAGTGGTCCTCGATGGTAAAAATAACTAACACATAATGATTAAAAGACAAGACAAAATTACAAAACCATAAAAACATTCATTTATATTGACATCCTAAAAAGTGGCACTATTCACTGCACTTCTCCCTAACCTTTAAAATATCAATTTCACATTAAAACAATCTAATCGCACATCATACTGATCCTTCAAATAATACACCTGACCAGCAGTAGGGGTCACAAGGGGCAGTGGAGTGGTTTCCCTTACTTAGACAACCTTGTCCAAATGAAAAGCTTTGCCTGCTTGTTAAACCTATTTTTACTTTTTATTTGCTTGATCTCCAAGGGAAGGCTATTCCATAGACAAATGCCTGTATGGAGAAATGTGCTCCTCGCAGTACTGTTTACTCTTATGCCTCACCCTAAACTTAAATTAATACAAAAAAAGCACATTTTTACTTTCATACATTTTTACAATACAGCCAAGTGGCTGTGGTAATTATTGACAACCGCAAAGTAGCCTAAGCAAAAATTGCACAATTATTCCAAAACGGCAACTCATTGTCAGAACACATATTTTACTACTTCAGTTAACCAGTCCATTTTGAATTTGAGATAAAACTCAATTTGGTAAGGAATGTAGCTTGTGTATCCCATCAGTTAGAGACGTTTTTATAAGCATTTATTTCTGTAGGTGCACACAGCACGCGTGTGTAGAGGGAGCTGTCAGAACGCAATTGAGTGAGTGAGTGAGTGAGTGAGTGAGACATTAAGGGAGCAGAACTGTGTGATGCTTGGCTTGGTTTCTTTTTTGTTGTGTCCCGCAATTGCACATGTACAAATGGAACACTAGTGTGAAAGCACAGTAACGGCTTCAAGACAAAATTTCGACCAAATAGTTGTACAATATTTGAACAGATGTGATCTCCGGTTAAAGATCTATTTTTGATGTCCGTTCGAGCAGTTCTCGATTACTCACACCCAATATCCCTAAGAGAAAGACTGCAAGAGAGTGCTCACGTGCGCACTGATTTAAAGCAGCTATATTCAAGTCTTAGGCTGTTTTTAAACTCTGCGCTGCAATAAAAAAAAAAAACATCTTTACAATAACTGTTTTTGTCAAAAGTAAAAAAGTTACCATGAGATGTGCTCCATACTGAGATGTGCTGTCTGTGATTGATCATGCAGATAGCAGTGAAAGGGCCTTAGAGAAGCCAGATTTAGACAAAGCATATAAATGAACAGTTAGCATCATGCTGTTGATAAAAATAATTTACTATAATTTACCAGTTTCTTGCAGTTATTTTGTCTCTGCGTGCAGTTTGAGGTTGCTAACTAGTAGATACCATAGCATACTAGTAGATACCATAGACTTCCAGGTATTGCACTAACACTAGTTAGCATTGGCTAGTGAAACTACTTCTAACTTTCTTCATGCTGGATGCAGAGACAAAAATTGTATCTATGACTCCGTGGAAAAAGATGAAGGCTTCATTGCAAAAATCCTAGGATATCACTCTAAACGACTAAAACCAGATATAAAGTATGTAGAAAAGATAATGGAGCTACAGTTGAAGTGGGAAGTTTACATACACCTTAGCCAAATACATTTAAACTCAATTTTCACAATTCCTGACATTTAATCCAAGTAAAAACTCCCTGTCTTAGGTCAGTTAGGATCACCACTTTATTTTAAGAATGTGAAATGTCAGAATAATAGTAGAGAGAATGATTTTCTTCATCTTTGATTTTCATCACATTCCCAGTGGGTTAGACGTTTACATACACTCAATTAGTATTTTGTAGCATTGTCTTTAAATTGTTTAACTTGGGTCAAACGTTTCAGGTAGCCTTCCACAAGCTTCCCACAATAAGTTGGGTGAATTTTGGCCCATTCCTCCTGACAGAGCTGGTGTAACTGAGTCAGGTTTGTAGGCCTCCTGGCTCACACACGCTTTCAGTTCTGCCCACAAATGTTTTATAGGATTGAAGTCAGGGCTTTGTGATGGCCACTCCAATACCTTGACTTTGTTGTCCTTAAGCCATTTTGCCACAACTTTGGAAGTATGCTTGGGGTATTGTCCATTTGGAAGACCCATTTGTGATCAAGCTTTAACTTCCTGACTGATGTCTTGAGATGTTGCTTCAATATATCCACATAATTTTCCTACCTCATGATGCCATCTATTTTGTGAAGTGCACCAGTCCCTCCTCCAGTCCCTCCTGCAGCAAAGCACCCCCACAACATGATGCTGCCACCCCCGTGCTTCACGGTTGGGATGGTGTTCTACGGGCTTGCAAGCCTCCCCCTTTTTTCCTCCAAACATAACAATGGTCATTATGGCCAAACAGTTCTATTTTTGTTATATCAGACCAGAGGACATTTCTCCAAAAAGTACGATCTTTGTCCCCATGTGCAGTTGCAAACCGTAGTCTGGCTTTTATATGGCGGTTTTGGAGCAGTGGCTTCTTCCTTGCTGAGCGGCCTTTCAGGATATGTCGATATAGGACTCGTTTTACTGTGGATATAGATACTTTTGTACCCGTTTCCTCCAGCATCTTCACAAGGTCCTTTGCTGTTGTTCTGGGATTGATTTGCACTTTTCGCACCAAAGTACATTTATCTCTAGGAGACAGAACGCGTCTCCTTCCTGAGCAGTATGACGGCTGCGTGGTCCCATGGTGTTTATACTTGCATACTATTGTTTGTACAGATGAACGTGCTACCTTCAGGCATTTGGAAATTGCTCCCAAGCATGAACCAGACTTGTGGAGGTCTACAATATCTTTTTCTGAGGTCTTGGCTGATTTCTTTTGATTTTCCCACAATGTCAAGCAAAGAGGCACTGAGTTTGAAGGTAGGCCTTGAAATACATCCACAGGTACACCTCCAATTGACTCAAATGATGTCAATTAGCCTATCAGAAGCTTCTAAAGCCATGACATAATTTTCTGGAATTTTCCAAGCTGTTTAGGCACAGTCAACTTAGTGTATGTAAACTTCTGACCCACTGGAATTGTGATACAGTGAATTATAAGTGAAATAATCTGTCTGTAAACAATTGTTGGAAAAATTACTTGTGTCATGCACAAAGTAGATGTCCTAACTGACTTGCCAAAACTATAGTTTGTTAACAAGAAATGTGTGGAGTGGTTGAAAAACGAGTTTTAATGACTCCAACCTAAGTGTATGTAAACTTCCGACTTCAACTGTATATATTTTAATAAGATCATCTTTGAAAACGAACAAATCACCAAAATAAAGAAACTAGACAGTCAGGGAAAATCAAAAATACCTAAATTGTCATACCATTGATTTTGTAGGTGAGAGACCGGTCATTGGCTACGCCCACATCCCCAGTCCACCTGGTCATGCTGCTGATCCAGTTTCTGCTTTTCTGCCTGCAGCTATGGAACCCTGACCTGTTCACTGGACGTGCTACCTTGACCAGAACCTGGTGTTTCGACCCTCTCTCTTTTGCTCTATTAATCTCTCCGGCTACCGCACCGCCTGTCTATACCTCAATGCATGGCTATGAAAAGCATACTGACATTTACTCCTGATGTGCTGACCTGTTACAACCTCTATAACCACAGTGATTATTATTCAACCATGCTGGTCAACTATGAACGATCTTGTATTAATGGGCATGCACTCCTATAATCTCCAACCGGCACAGCCAGAAAAGGACTGGCCACCGCTCTGAGCCTGGTTACTCTAGGTTGCTTCGTAGGTTCCTGACTTTCTAGGGATTTTTTTCTAGCCACTGTTCTTCAACATCTGCATTGCTTGCTCTTCAGGTTTTTAGGCTGGGTATCTATATAAGCACTTTGTGACAACTGCTGATGTAAAAAGGGCTTAATCAAATATACTGCTCAAAAAAATAAAGGGAACACTTAAACAACACAATGTAACTCCAAGTCAATCACACTTCTGTGAAATCAAACTGTCCACTTAGGAAGCAACACTGATTGACAATAAACTTCACATGCTGTTGTGCAAATGGAATAGACAACAGGTGGAAATTATTGGCAATTAGCAAGACACCCCCAATAAAGGAGTGGTTCTGCAGGTGGTGACCACAGACCACTTCTCAGTTCCTATGCCTCCTGGCTGATGTTTTGGTCACTTTTGAATGCTGGCGGTGCTTTCACTCTAGTGGTAGCATGAGACGGAGTCTACAACCCACACAAGTGGCTCAGGTAGTGCAGCTCATCCAGGATGGCACATCAATGCGAGCTGTGGCAAGAAGGTTTGCTGTGTCTGTCAGCGTAGTGTCCAGAGCATGGAGGCGCTACCAGGAGACAGGCCAGTACATCAGGAGACGTGGAGGAGGCTGTAGGAGGGCAACAACCCAGCAGCAGGACCGCTACCTCCGCCTTTGTGCAAGGAGGAGCAGGAGGAGCACTGCCAGAGCCCTGCAAAATGACCTCCAGCAGGCCACAAATGTGCATGTGTCTGCTCAAACGGTCAGAAACAGACTCCATGAGGGTGGTATGAGGGCCCGACGTCCACAGGTGGGGGTTGTGCTTACAGCCCAACACCGTGCAGGACGTTTGGCATTTGCCAGACAACACCAAGATCGGCAAATTCGCCACTGGCGCCCTGTGCTCTTCACAGATGAAAGCAGGTTCACACTGAGCACATGTGACATACGTGACAGAGTCTGGAGACGCCGTGGAGAACGTTCTGCTGCCTGCAACATCCTCCAGCATGACCGGTTTGGTGGTGGGTCAGTCATGGTGTGGGGTGGCATTTCTTTGGGGGGCCGCACAGCCCTCCATGTGCTCGCCAGAGGTAGCCTGACTGCCATTAGGTACCGAGATGAGATCCTCAGACCCCTTGTGAGACCATATGCTGGTGCGGTTGGCCCTGGGTTCCTCCTAATGCAAGACAATGCTAGACCTCATGTGGCTGGAGTGTGTCAGAAGTTCCTTCCAGAGGAAGGCATTGATGCTATGGACTGGCCCGCCCATTCCCCAGACCTGAATCCAATTGAGCACATCTGGGACATCATGTCTCGCTCTATCCACCAACGCCACGTTGCACCACAGACTGTCCAGGAGTTGGCGGATGCTTTAGTCCAGGTCTGGGAGGAGATCCCTCAGGCAACCATCCGCCACCTCATCAGGAGCATGCCCAGGCATTGTAGGGAGGTCATACAGGCATGTGGAGGCCGCACACACTACTGAGCCTCATTTTGACTTGTTTTAAGGACATTACATCAAAGTTGGATCAGCCTGTAGTGTGGTTTTCCACTTTAATTTTGAGTGTGACTCCAAATCCAGACCTCCATGGGTTGATAAATTGGATTTCCATTGATTATTTTTGTGTGATTTTGTTGTCAGCACATTCAACTATGTAAAGAAAAAAGTATTTAATAAGATTATTTCATTCATTCAGATCTAGGATGTGTTATCTTAGTGTTCCCTTTATTTTTTTGAGCAGTGTACATTTGAATGATTGAGGCAATTTTACTATTACTATGAGATAAACCGTGTGTGTTAACTTGGCTGTGAGCAATCAGCTGTTTTCCCTTGGTGGCAGGAGCAGCAGTAGAATTCAGCTGTTCACCCTCCAGCCAACTGTACCAGACCTTCTTAACAACACCCTCACCATCACCATGCCAGACCACCCTAGGGGCAGAGTGTGTGTGCGTCCATGGATCTTTTTGGATCAAAATTAGGCTTAGGTGGTGGGCAGGGAGTGGCGTGGCCATGGCCAACGGTGCCATGCCCACTGTTGGACGAAGTAACAGAATGTAGCTCCTTTACAACCAATTTCCTGCCATTCTACAAATGTTTTCCATATCTTATGCAATTGTGTATGTTAATAGGCCTATGTTGTGTAAATTTCCCCAGCGTGGCTACAAATGACAATGTATCCTCAGTCAACTCACCTGGTTAAATAAAATAAAATAAAAAAATCTGCGTGACTCAAACATTATAACAAAATCAATGCCATGAAATCAATACTCCTGAACGCATCATTTTTGGAGTTTTAGATTCATTTACTGTCTAGCTTTTATTTTGGTGATTGATAGTGAAAAATATATACTGTAGGTCCTTTATCTTTTCTACCTTACTTTATGTCTGGTTTTAGTTGTATTTACATTCCAAAAAATATATTTTTAAATATAATAACACGAATACGTACAAATACAGTGCATTCGGAACGTATCTATTCAGATCCCTTCACTTTTTGTTATGTTACAGACTTATTCTAAAATGGATTAAATAATTTCCCCCCTCATCCATCCACACACAATACCCCATAACAAAGAAAAATATTTTTGTACATTTTTGTACATTTATGAATAAAAATAAACTGATATAACACATTTACATAAATATTCAGACCCTTTACTCAGTACTTTGTTGAAGCACGTTTGGCAGCGATTACAGCCTTGAGTCTTCTTGGGTATGACGCTACAAACTTAGCACCCCTGTATTTGGAGAGTTTCACAGTATGAGGTCCTGAGCACTTCGGAGCAGGATTTCATCAAGGATCTCAGCGTACTTTGCGCCGTTCATCTTTCCCTCGATCCTGACTAGCCTCCTAGTCCCTGCCGCTGAAAAACACCCCCACAGCATGATGCTGCCACTACCATATGCTTCACCGTAGGTACGGTGCCAGGTTTCCAAGAGGGCTGTCATGTGCCTTATACTGTAGAGTGGCTTCCGTAAAGGCCACTCTATCATAAAGGTCTGATTGGTGGAATGCTGCAGAGATGGTCTTCTGGAAG
Source organism: Salmo salar (assembly GCF_965601325.2). NCBI lineage: Eukaryota > Metazoa > Chordata > Actinopteri > Salmoniformes > Salmonidae > Salmo > Salmo salar. The sequence goes on along the minus strand of NC_138314.1, from coordinate 6,576,242 downwards.
GTACTCCCATCTCCACAGAGGAACTCTGGAGCTCTGTCAGTTACCATCGGTTTCTTGGTCACCTCCCTGACGAAGGCCCATCTATTCCCCCATTGCTCAGTTTGGAAAGCCGGTCAGCTCTAGGAAGAATCTTGGTGGTTCCAAACTTCTTCCATTTAAGAATGATAAAGGCCACTGTGTTCTTGGGGAGATTCAAAGCTGCAGACATTTTTTGGTACCCTTCCCCAGATCTGTGCCTTGACACAAACCTGTCTCGGAGCTCTAATTCCTTCTACCTCTTGGCTTGGTTTTTGCTCTGACATGCACTGTCAACTGTGGGACCTTATATAGACAGGTGTGCCCCTTTCCAAATCATGTCCAATCAATTGAATTTACCACAGGTGGACACCAATGAAGTTGTAGCCAAATCAAGGATTATCAATGGAAACAGGATGTACCTGAGCTCAATTGCGTCTCATAGCAAAGGGTCTGAATACTTACGTAAGGTATTTCTGGTTTTCATTTTTAATACATTAGCAAAAATGTCTTTGTCATTATGTGTAGATTGATGATGATTTATTTATTTAATCCTTTTAGAATAAGGCTGTAACGTAACAAAATGTGGAAAAAGTCAAGGGGTATGAATAATTTCCAAATGCACTGTATGTGTGCGCATATGTGGATGTCAACATACCACCCTGCATCCCACTGCTGGCTTGCTTCTGAAGATAAGCAGGGTTGGTCCTGGTCAGTCCCTGGATGGGAGACCAGATGCTGCTGGAAGTGGTGTTGGAGGGCCAATAGGAGGCACTCTTTCCTCTGGTCTAAAAAATATCCCAATGCCTTAGGGCAGTGATTGGGGACACTGCCCTGTGTAGGGTGCCGTCTTTCAGATGGGACGTTAAACGGGTGTCCTGACTCTCTGAGGTCATTAAAGATCCCATTGCACTTATCATAAGAGTAGGGGTGTTAACCCCAGTGTCCTGGCTAAATTCCCAATCTGGTCCTCATATCATCACAGCCACCTAATCATCCCCAGCTTACAATTGGCTCATTCATCCCCCTCCTCTCCCCTGAAACTATTCCCCAGGTCGTTGCTGTAAATGGTAATGTGTTCCCAGTCAACTTAACTGGTAAAATAACGGTAAAATAAATAAATAAATAAACATGGAGAGAAGTGACATCCCCGGGGACCATGGGACATACAGTATCAGTCAAAAGTTTGGACAAACCTACTCATTCAAGGGTTTTCCTTAATTTTCTACATTGTTGAATAATATTGAAGACATCAAAACTATGGAATCATGTAACGGAAAAGTATTAAACATATCAAAATATTTTAGATTCTTCAAAGTAGCCACCCATTGCCTTGACAGCTTTGCACACTCTTGGCATTCTCTCAACTAGTTTCATGAGGAATGCTTTTCCAACAGTCTTGAAGGAGTTCCCACATATGCTGAGCACTTGTTGGCTGCTTTTCCTTCACTCTGTGGTCCAAATCATCCCACACCATCTATATTGGTGAATGCGGAGGCCATGTCATCTGACGCAGCACTCCATCACTCTCCTTCTTGGTCACATAGCCCTTACACAGCAAGGAGGTGTGTTTGGAGTCATTGTTATGTTGAAAACAAATGATAGTCCCACTAAGCCCAAACCAGATGGGATGAAGTATCGCTGCAGAATGCTGTGGTAGCCATGATGGTTAATTGTGCCTTGAATTCTAAATAAATAACTGACAGTGTCACCAGCAAAGCACCCCCACACATCCTCCATGCTTCACGGTGGAAACCACACATGCAGAGATCATCTGTTCAACTATTCTGCGTCTCACAAAGACACGGTGGTTGGAACCAAAAATCTCCAATTTGGACTCATCAGACCAAAAAGACAGATTTCCTTTCTGTCTAACGTCCATTTCTCGTGTTTCTTGGCCCAAGCAAGTCTCTTCTTCTTATTGGTGTGCTTTCTTTGCAGCAAATTGACCATGAAGGCCTGATTCACGCAGTCTCCTCTGAACAGTTGATGTTGAGATGTGTCTGTTTATTTGGGATGCAATTTCTGAGGCTGGTAACTGGAATGAACTGATCCTCTCAGCAGCAGAGGTAACTCTGGGTCTTCCATTCCTGTGGCGGTCCTTATGAGAGCCAGTTTAATCATAGCGATTGATGGTTTTTGCAAGAGCACTTGAATAACTTTCAAAGTTCTAGACATTTTCCGGATTGACTGACCTTCATGTCTTAAAGTAATGACGGACTGTTGTTTCTCTTTGTTTATTTTAGCTGTTCTTGCCACAATATGGACTTGGTCTTTTACCAAATCTTCTGTACCCTGTCCTTGTCACAACACAACTGATTGGCTCAAATGCATAAAGGAAATCAATTCCACAAATTAACTTTTAAGAATGCACATCTGTTAATTGAAATACATTCCAGGTGACTACATCATGGTTGAGAGAATGCCAAGAGTGTGCAAAGCTGTCATCAAGGCAAGGAGTGAATATTTGAAGAATCTAAAATGTAAAATATATTTTGATTTGTCACTATTATTCTACAATGTATAAAATAGCAAAAATAAAATAAAAACCTTGAATGAGTATGTGTTCTAAAATGTTTGACCGGTATTTTTTTTAAAACACTGGTTGGACATAGCCGGCCCAAAAAACACTTTAGCTGCCCACCCAAGACATTTCTATGCAGAAAAATGCTGCTGTGTGTGCCTACCTGTGTTTTTTTGTCAGCCAATGGGAGTCAGGGTATGGATATAAAGAGAACTGAAACGCTCCAACTTATTTGCTAGGTGTGTCCTCACCTGTTGTCTGACGGTAAGAGGGAGAGCAGAGCCAGAGACGACAGTTTCCTCCTCTCCGGCTGTGTGATGTTGTCCATGCGGTCTACCCACATCTCTATCACACCACCTAACAACTGGCCAATCTGACACAGGAGAGAGAGAGAAAGTGAGAAAGAAAGGGAGAGAGAGAGCAAGAACACAAGGTTCAAGCATATCAGTCATCTGAAGTGGCCTCTGTCTTCCAAAGTCACAGAAAAGAAGTGGACAGGTGAAAGCATAATAGCTGTTAGACTTCATCCACATTGCTCTCACCTATTTTGTCACATCAGTACTGATGGAAGAGTGGAGCTTGTGAGATACACCCTACTGTATACAGTGCATGAGGAAAGTATTCCGACCCCTTGAGTTTTTCCACATATTGTAAATTTCCAACCTTATTCTAAAATTTATTAAATAAAAAAATGTCCTCAATCTACACACATTACCCCATAATGACAAAGCGAAACAGATTTTTAGAAATGTTTTCAAATATAAAAATAGATACACAAAAAATACCTTAATTACATTAGCATTCAGAACCTTTGCTATGAGACTCGAAATTGAGCCCCGGTGAATCATATTTCCATTAATCATCCTTGAGATGTTACTACAACTTGACTGGAGTCCACCTGTGGTAAATTCAATTGATTGGACATGATTAGGAAAGACACACACCTGTCTATATTAAGTCCCCACAGTTGACTGTGCATGTCAGAACAAAAACCAAGTATTGAGGTTTAAAGGAATTGTCCGTGAGCTATGGGACAAGTTTGTGTCGAGGCACAGATCTGAGGAAGGGCACAAAAAAAGTATGCAATTTTGAAGGTCCCCAAAAACACAATGGCCTCCATCATTCTTCAATGGGAGAAGTTTGGAACCGCCAAGACTCTTCCTAGAGCTGGCCGGCTAGCCAAACTAAGCAATGGGGGGAGAAGGGCCTTGGTCGGGGAGGTGACCAAGAAACCGATGGTCACTCTGACAGAGCTTCAGAGTTCCTCTGTGGAGATGGGAGAACCATCCAGAAGGACAACCATCTGTGCAGCACTCCACCAATTAGGCATTTATGGTAGAGTGGAAGGGGCAGACGGAGTGGTCTTCTAGTCAGGCTCCATAGACGGGCACATCGCGCACCGCTCCTGAGCATACTCCTCGCCAATGTCCAGTCTCTTGACAACAAGGTAGACGAAATCCGAGCAAGAGTTGTCTTCCAGAAAGACATCAGAGACTGTAACGTTCTTTGTTTCACGGAAACATGGCTCACTCGAGACACGCTATCTGAGTCGGTACAGCCACCTGGTTTCTTCACGCATCGCGCCGACAGAAACAAGCATCTCTCTGGTAAGAAGAAGGGCGGGGGTGTATGCCTTATGATTAATGAGACGTGGTGTGATGATAACAACATACAGGAACTCAAGTCCTTTTGTTCACCTGACTTAGAATTCCCGACCGCATTATCTACCAAGAGAAATCTCTTCGATCATAATCACAGTCGTGCATATTCCCACCCAAGCAGACACATCGACGGCCCTGAAAGAACTTCATTCGACTCTATGTAAACTGGAAACCACATATCCTGAGGCTGCATTTATTGTAGCTGGGGATTTTAACAAGGCTAATCTGAAAACAAGGCTCCCCAAATTCTATCAGCATATCGATTGTGCCACCAGGGCTGGCAAAACCCTAGATCACTGTTATTCTAACTTCCGCGACGCATGTAAGGCCCTCCCCCGCCCTCCCTTCGGAAAAGCTGACCACGACTCCATTTTGTTGCTTCCAGCCTATAGACAAACTAAACCAGGAAGCACCCGTGCTCAGGTCTGTTCAACTCTGGTCCGACCAATCGGATACCATGCTTCAAGATTGCTTCGATCCCGTGGACTGGGATATGTTCCGCATAACGTTGAACAACATTGACGAATACGCTGATTTGGTGAGCGAGTTTATTAGCAAGTGCATTGGTGATGTTGTACCCACAGCGTCTATTAAAACATTCCCCAACCGGTAGCAGTGGATTGATGGCAGCATTCGCACAAAACTGAAAGCGCGAACCACTGCTTTTAATCAGGGCAAGGTGACCGGAAACATGACCGAATACAAACAGTGTAGCTATTCCCTCCGCAAGGCAATCAAACAAGCTAAGCGTCAGTATAAGGACAAAGTGGAGTCGCAATTCAACGGCTCAGACACGAGAGGTATGTGGCAGGGTCTACAGTCAATCACGGACTATAAAAGAAAAACCAGCCCCGTCGCGGACCACGATGCCTTGCTCCCAAGACAGACTAAACAACTTTTTTGCTCGCTTTGAGGACAATACAGTGCCATCGACACGGCCCGCTACCAAAACCTGCGGGCTCTCCTTCACCGTAGCCAACATGAGTAAAACATTTAAATGTGTTAACCCTCGCAAGGCTGCAGGCCCAGACAGCATCCCCGGCCGCTTCCTCAGAGCATGCGCAGACCAGCTGGCTGGTGTGTTTACAGACATATTCAATCAATCCTTATCCCAGTCTGCTGTTCCCACATGCTTCAAGAGGGCCACCATTGTTCCTGTTCCCAAGAAAGGTAAGGTAACTGAGCTAAATGACTACTGCTTTGAGAGACTAGTCAAGGACCATATCACCTCCACCCTACCTGACACCCTAGACCCACTCCAATTTGCTTACCGCCCCAATAGGTCCACAGACGACGCAATCGCCATCACACTGCCCTAACCCATCTGGACAAGAGGAATAACTATGTAAGAATGCTGTTCATCGATTACAGCTCATCATTTAACACCATAGTACTGATTCTCCACAAGGGTGCGTTTTCAGCCCTCTACTGTACTCTCATTTCACCCACGACTGTGTGGCCATGCACACCTCCAACTCAATCATCAAGTTTGCAGACAACACTACAGTGGTAGGCTTGATTACCAACAACGACGAGATGGCCTACAGGGAGGAGGTTAGGGCCCTCGGAGTGTGGCGTCAGGAAAATAACCTCACACTCAATGTCAACAAAACAAAGGAGATGATCGTGGACTTCAGGAAACAGCAGAGGGAGCAGCCCCCTATCTAAATTGACGGGACAGTAGTGGAGAGGGTGGAAAGTTTTAAGTTCCACGGCGTACACATCACGGACAAACTGAAATGGCATACACATCACAGACAAACTGAAATGGTCCACCCAAACAGACAGCGTGGTGAAGAAGGCGCAGCAGCGCCTCTTCAACCTCAGGAGGCTGAAAAAATTCAGCTTGTCACCAAAAACACACAAACTTTTACAGATGCACAATCGAGAGCATCCTGTCGGGCTGTATCACCGCCTGGTACGGCAGCTGCTCCGCCTATAACCGGAAGGCTCTCCAGAGGGTAGTGAGCTCTGCACAACACATCACCGGGTGCAAACTACCGGCCCTCCAGGACACCTACACCACCTGATGTCACAGGAAGGCCAAAAAGATAATCAAGGACAACAACCACCCGAGCCACTGCCTGTTCACCCCGCTATCATCCAGAAGGCGAGGTCAGTACAGGTGCATCAAAGCGGGGACCGAGAGACTGAAAAACAGCTTCTATCTCAAGCCCAACAGACTGTTAAACAGCCATTATTGACATTGAGAGGCTGCTGCCAACATACTGACTCAACTCTAGCCACTTTAATAATGGAAAAATTTATGTAATTAATTTATCACTAGCCACTTTAAACAATGCCACTTTATATAATGCTTACATACCCTACATTACTCATCTCATATGTATATAGTGTACGCTATACCATCTACTGCATCTTGATGTAATTTATCACTAGCCACTTTAAACAATGCCACTTTATATAATATTTTCATACCCAACATTACTCATCTCATATGTATATACTGTACTCTATACCATCTACTGCCTACGCCTTTCAGGCGTAGGCAGTAGCATTGTTTAAAGTGGCTAGTGATATATTACATCAAGATGGCAAGATGCAGTAGATGGTATAGCGTACAGTATATACATATGAGATGAGTAATGTTTTTACGTACATATTCGTATTCATTCCTTTACACTTGTGTGTACAAGGTAGTTCTTGTGAAATTGTTAGGTTACATCACTGCATGGTCGGAACTAGAAGCACAAGCATTTCGCTACACTCGCATAATCTGCTAACCATGTATACGTGACAAATAAATTTGATTTGAAAGCTTGGTCGCAAATGTATCTTCCAAAGGGTCAATGAACCCAAGCATACTTCCAAAGTTGTGGCAAAACGGCTTAAGGACAACAAAGTCAAGGTATTGGAGTGGACATCACAAAGCTATGACCTCAATCCTATAGAAAATGTGTGGGTAGAACAGAAAAGGTGTGTGTGAGCAAGGAGGCCTACAAACCTGACTCAGCTCTGTCAGGAGGAATGGGCCAAAATTCACCCAACTTATTGTGGGAAGCTTGTGGAAGGCTACCCGAAACGTTTGACCCATGTTAAACAATTTAAAGGCAATGATACCAAATACTAATTGAGTGTATGTAAACATCTGACCCACTGGGAATGTGATGAAAGCTGAAATCATTCTCTTCTATTATTCTGACATTTCACATTCTTAAAATAAAGTGGTGATCCTAACTGACCTAAGACAGGGAATTTTTACTAGGATTAAATGTCAGGAATTGTGAATAACTGAGTTTAAATGTATTTGTCTAAGGTGTATGTAAACTTCCGACTTCAACTGTATATCTTTTGTGTGATTTGGCTCAGAGCGCATCTATAATTTGGTCCCAGGTTGTCTGGTTTGGGTTTCCCACCGAACTCAATCTTCATCAGGGAAAGGGGTACCCAGAGGAAAGACAAACAGCCAACTCCCTATAGCAAAGTCTGTATCAGAGGTTCTTAAACTCTGTTTGGCTTCGTTGACCTAACGAGACCTAACTGTGCATTTATCCCCTGGTCAGAAATCAATCGTCCAAACCATTTCCTCCCAATCCATTGGCCTTTCATTTTCTACTCAAACACGCCCAGAAAGTTTGGCTGTAATCCACTAACTAGTGAAATAAAGTTGCATGAAGACCCTGGGGGCATATACTGTTGGAAAACATAGATAAGGGGATTGCAAGGAGAATTTTGAAGGTTGACATTTCAACTACAAGGCCTTTTACAAGTCAAGACTTGTGGACAAGCCTCAGTGTCAACAATGAAAAGACTGCCCTCAATCCCACTTCCTTCATTTTTGGGAAAAAATCCACAGAGATGCAAGTATAGGCTCCATATAAAATACAATCTGACCCAAATTGCTTCTCAGAGGGCCTTCCTGGAACTCCCTTGTGCTTATCTTTGTGAACAAGTAGCAGGGTTTGGCAAACTGATCCCCTGATCAGAGTAGGCCAACAGGTCGTAGTGACTAACAGAAGGCATGTGGATGTTTATGCTAGTAACCTGGGCTGCAAGCTGTTTCACCCTCTGCCTCAGCTGTCTCATATGCTGTTTCGTAGCCAAACAAAAACCTAAAACAATCAAGGAGTTGGCGCAAGTCAAAAGACTGGCACCCATGCTAAATCTCGGTCGCTGCTGCCTGGCTCCCAACTGGATAGCCTATGTACCCAGCAGGGCCCGATCTGTACGGTGTGGTGACTTGTGCATTAGCAGAGGTAGTTAACCCCAAACTCTTAGCATAGCAGACAAACAGGCATATACAGTGCATTTGGAAAGTATTCAGACCCCATGACTTTTTCAAAATGTTGTTACATAACAGCCTTATTCTATAATGGATAAAATGTTTTTTCGCCTTATCAATCTACACACAAGAGTTCCACAGAGGAACTCTGAAGCTCTGTCAGAGTGACCATTGGGTTCTTGGTCACCTCCCTGACCATGGCCCTTCTTACTGAGGAGTGGCTTCCGTCTGACCACTCTACCATAAAGGCTTGATTGGTGGGGTGCTGCAGAGACGGTTGTCCTTCTGGAAGGTTCTCCCATCGCCACAGAGTGACCATCGGGTTCTAGGTCACCTCCCTGACCAAGGCTCTTCTCCCCCGATTGCTCAGTTTGGCCGGGCGGTCAGTTCTAGGAAGAGTCTTGGTGGTTCTAAACTTCTTCCATTTAAGAATTATGGAGGCCACTGTGTTCTTGGGGACCTTCAATGCTGCAGACATTTTTTGGTACCCTTCCCCTCAATACAATCCTGTCTCAGAACTTTACGGACAATTCCTTCGAGCTCATGGCTTGGTTTTTGCTCTGACATGCACTGCCAACTGTGGGACCTCATATAGACAGGTGTGTCTCTTTCCAAATCATGTCCAATCAATGGAATTTACCACAGATGGACTCCAAGTTGTAGAAAGATCTCAAGGATGATCAATGGAAACAGGATGCACCTGAGCTCAATTTCGAATCTCATAGGAAAGTGTCTTTTTAATACATTTTCAAAAAAGTATGAAAACCTGTTTACGCTTTGTCATTATGGGGTATTGTGTGTAGATTGCTGAGGATTTGTATTTATTTAATCAATTTTAGAAAGAGGCTATAACGTAACAAAATGTGGAAAAAGTCAAGAGGTCTGAATACTTTGGTGGACTGAACGTGATTTAATCATTTAGGCTGCTGTTGAGGGGGAGCAGAATTTCTTTCATTTATTCTCTGTCGCTTAAGAAAAGTTGTACAGACAATAGATGGTAAATATAAATAAAAATCTAAACAAAAAGGCATCTTGGGAAAATGTTTGTTGCTTTAAGTACTACGGAGGTAACAAAGTTAAATTACGGGAGAGGGGGTTTAAATGATGTAACCTCCTGGTTAGAGTTACGGGCCATACGGTACATCTATTATGCCTACCGTTCCACCACTCTACTAGTTGGCAAGGTGTCTCACCTCCTGGTTGTACTCGCTGGCCATCTGTGTGAGGAGAGAGGAGAAGAAACTAGCGTTCTGCAGCAGGACTCTTCCCATGATGCCCAGGTAGGTGGACATCACCACCGGGTACCGCTACAAACACACACACAAGAAAGAACAGGGTTAATGCTGAAAACATGATGTGGAGAGGAGAATGTACATATTACTGTCATTGAGTAAGTACAGTATATGCCAAGGTAACTGATGAAAGCATAAAACCTTGAGCGCTTTCAGAACAAACCAGTCAAGGTAATTGTATGAGTTTGACATACAGTAGTGCTGAGCAATTAGTGCTTTTTGAGGTTGGTTCGTTTTCGATTCGATTATTAAAAAATAATCAAGGATTTCAGTTTCGATATATTTTTTTTTAAACATTAAATGTATTATGAATTTTGTGAGTTGAATGCTGTAAAACAGAAAACAATTAATAGAAGTCCCATGATGGTAGTGACTGCCCATTACGGCTCATCACTTATTCACTATCATTTATCCACATTACTTTACAAAAAATATTTCAGTTGTGTTAATTACTTGTGTTTAATTTGATGACTATTATTTAATTCCAAGTCATCATCTCATCTCTATAGAGCTGCTGCCAAAATGACTATTTCAGTAGTTCTTCAAAGTAAATAAGGCATACTTTTATGACTGCTGAATATCAACTATCAATTGCTTATATCATGCATTTTCAGGTAGAGAAACCTCTGATCTCTATCCCTCTCGATCGCTAGAGAAACTGTGCCTTGAGTTCAAAGAAAAAACCTGAACGAAATGGAATTGTAATAATTGAACTTACGTTGGTCAATTATGCTCTTTTAAACCAAAAACATACACGGTGTACAAAACATCAAGAACACCTTCCTAATATTGAGTTGCACCACCTTTTGCCCTCAGAACAGCCTAAACTCGTCGGGGCATGGACTCTACAAGGTGTCGAAAGCATTCCACAGGGATTCTGGCCCATGTTGACTCCAATGCTTCCCGAGTTGTGTCAAGTTGGCTGGATGTCCTTTGGGTGGCGGACCATTCATAATAACCATAACACATAGGAAAAAGTTGAGCGTGAAAAACCCAGTAACGTTGCTGTTCTTCACATAAACCGGAGCACCTGGCACCTACTACCATACCCCGTTCAAAGGCAATTAAATAATTTGCCTTGCCCATTCAGCCTCCGAATGACACATACACAATCCATGTCTCAAGGGTTCAAAATCCTTCTTTAACCTGTTTCCACCCCTTCATCTACACTGATTGAAGTGGATTTATCAAGTGACATCAAAAGCTATGAGGGTTCATAGCCTTCACCTGAATTCACCTGGTCAGTCTGTCATGGAAAGAGTATAATGTTTTGCACAATCAGTTTACAGTGACCTATAGAGGCTAAATGGCTTATACTGTGATTCAATTTAGTCCTTATAGTGTTCGAAAGGGAACGACATAAGGAGAACCCATAGTGAGTGAGTGAGAGACTAAAGGTTCCTATGGAAGGTTCTGACAGGACGCCATATCAGTTAAAGCAGAGCTCTCATAAGAGAGAGAAAAAGAGAAAGACAGAGAGACAGACTAAGGTTGCAAAAATGCTGGTAACTTTCCCCAAATCCCCAACCAGGATTTCTGGAAAACCTGTGAATTTAAGGAAAGCTACTTGAATTTAGCTACCCTGGTTGCACCAAAGCCCAGCTCCAAAACAGGTACAAAGCATTAACAGGTAGCTCACCTCTCCATCCACGATCCCTCTGAAGACAGAAGGCAGCAGGGGCTGGAACATGTGGGCTCCTAACACGGGGCTAACCTTTAGAGCTACTTCTACCACCTACAGAGAGAGAGAAAGAGACAGCTATTAGTCTACTATAACGCAATGCGGCTTGGTTGGTTGATCACTCGTTGTGCTACTAGAATGGCTCCTCCCTCTCGTGCTTTATCAGCTCAGTTAAATAAGGTAGCTAAAAAATTACTTTTCTGCTGCTTTCCTCACTCAGATCGGACCGGGTGTGGCTCTGACAAGGTCTATACAGAAAGGGTCTTGTTGACCTCTGGTCCATTTGGGAAAGTTATGTATATTTAAAAAACATTTTATGCATATCGGGTCTGGGTGGGAAAGCCCCTGGTCCATTTTGGAAAGGGTCCGACTTTTTGGACCTGTGAAAACCTCTATTACCAGGTCGTGTGCCTGAAACTGTACTTCAATCCTAGAATGAACAGCCTGGAAGAGAACACCTACCCCAAGGTATAAAACCAGCTAGTTAGCAGAGTCAACATCCTTACCAGTCCTGGACACCATATTACATTTACATTACATTTAAGTCATTTAGCAGACGCTAAATTGGTGCATTCACCTTCTGATATCAAGTGGAACAACCACTTTACAATAGTGCATCTAAATCTTTTAAGGGGGGGGGGTTAGAAGGATTACTTTATCCTATCCTAGGTATTCCTTAAAGAGGTGGGGTTTCAGGTGTCTCCGGAAGGTGGTGATTGACTCCGCTGTCCTGGCGTCGTGAGGGAGCTTGTTCCACCATTGGGGTGCCAGAGCAGCGAACAGTTTTGACTGGGCTGAGCGGGAACTGTGCTTCCTCAGAGGTAGGGGGGCCAGCAGGCCAGAGGTGGATGAACGCAGTGCCCTTGTTTGGGTGTAGGGCCTGATCAGAGCCTGAAGGTATGGAGGTGCCGTTCCCTTCACAGCTCCGTAGGCAATCACCATGGTCTTGTAGCGGATGTGAGCTTCAACTGGAAGCCAGTGGAGAGAGCGGAGGAGCGAACCATATGAACGAACAGATGAACTAATGACTCTGAACAAAATGGACAACCCTCCCCAACGCTTGGATCTAGGTGCACTGTTGGCTATCGCCCCAATAAGAAATCCCGCTACCAGGGTTGCAAAGGGCAGTAACTTTATGGAAATTTCCGTAAATCTTCCAGAAATGTTCCATGGGAAGGTAAACTTTTGTGAATTTTTCTTAACCTGTCTGGGCTAGGGGCAGTATTTTCACGGCCGGATAAAAAACGTACCTGATTTAAACTGGTTACTACTCTTGCCCTGAAACGAGAATATGCATATTATTAGTAGATTTGGATAAAACTGTTTGAACTGTTTGAATGGTGTCTGTGAGTATAACAGAACTCATATGGCAGGCAAAAACCTGAGAAAATTCCAAGCAGGAAGTGGCCTGTCTGAGAATTTGTAGTTCTTCTTTAGATTCTCTATCAAAACTACAGTATCTGTGGGGTTACGTAGCACTTTCTAAGGCTTCCATTGGCTCTCTAAAGCCTTCAGAAAGCGGATTGAGGCGTCTCCTGTCTCTGGGCAGAGTATAGTAGCTCAGTTTGTCAGTGGTCTGCCTGGTGACAAAGAGATTGGATATGCTCGTTCACGAGACCACGCTGTTTTTTATTTTCCTCTTTGAAAGAATACACTATTGTCCGGTTGGAATATTATCGCTATTTTACGAGAAAAATCTCATAATTTATTTTAAACAGCGTTTGACATGCTTCTAAGTACGGTAATGGAACATTTAGATTTTTTTGGTCTCGAAATGCGCTCACGCGTTACCCTTTGGATAGTGACCTGAACGCACAAACAAAACGGAGGTATTTGGACATAACTATGGATTATTTGGAGAAAAAAAAAACATTTATTGTGGAAGTAGCAGTCCTGGGAGTGCATTCTGACAAAGATCAGCAAAGGTAATACAATTTTTCTAATACTAATTCTGAGTTTAGTGTGCCCCGAAGTTGGCGGGTGTCAAAATAGCTAGCCGTGATGGCTGAGCTATGTACTCAGAATATTGCAAAATGTGCTTTCGCCGAAAAGCTATTTTAAAATCTGACATAGCGGTTGCATAAAGGAGTTCTGTATCTATAATTCTTAAAATAATTGTTATGTATTTTGTCAATGTTTATGATGAGTAATTGAGTAAATTCACCGGAAGTTTTCGGTGGGGATACATTTTCTCAACATCACACACCAATGTAAAAAGCTGTTTTTTGATATAAATATGAACTTGATTGAACAAAACATGCATGTATTGTATAACATAATGTCCTAGGAGTGTCATCTGATGAAGAACATCAAAGGTTAGTGCTGCATTTAGCTGTGGTTTGGGTTTCTGTGACATATATGCTTGCTTGGAAAATGTCTGTGTGATTATTTTGGGCTATGTACTCTCTTAACATAATCTAAGGTTTTGCTTTCGCTGTAAAGCCTTTTTGAAATCGGACAATGTGGTTAGATTAACAAGAGTCTTATCTTTAAAATGGTGTAAAATAGTCATATGTTTGAAAAATTGAAATTATTGCATTTTTGAGGTTTTTGTATTTCGTGCCACGCTGTTCCACTGGCTGTTGAATAGAATAGGCTCTCTCTCTAGCCCAGAGAGGTTAAATCCATCAAAAAAGTTAGCTTATAATAGTGAACCTTTTTTGTGGGATAAACATAAGGCAGGCAATTCAAGGTCTTGTGGCATATCTTGGTTAAACTATTCCCAATTCAATGGAATTACAACCCTCTGCATGCACAGTGCATTCTTCCATCACATATACAGCTGATTCTCAAGATCTTGAACACTAATTAGATGCTATTGAACCTTCTGGTAAGCTTTCTGGTAAGTTTTGATTACAATACTGGGTGGGGTGAATATATTTTACACGACATACATAATTTTTTGTTAACTAGTAAATAGTAGCCTACAGCAATGTGTTTTAAATCATTTCTAACGTGTTAATTTCTGCTACTTCATTTTTGCTACCATGTGGGTTTTAGCTTGCTTGATTCACCTGTTTCCATACATGCTTCATTTTAAAACATTTATCGTACAAAGGAGTTGTTTAATCTAACTGCTTAACTATTTATCTGTGCATGGAGTTGTATATTCGTTTTTTTTAACATTTTTTCTTCTAATCTTTACAGGAAAATGCCACGGGCACTATCTGATGTGTAGAGACATTTCACTGCAGCTAATGTAGAAGGAAAAGCAGTGTACATTTGCAAATACTGTGCCAAATCATATGTGAAGAATGCAACAAAAATGCAGAATCATCTGGCCAAGTGCATAAAGTTCACTCAGCACTCACATCAAGTCCCTCTACTTCTATTCGAGGTGAAAATGATGAATCAGACACCTTATCGATAGCAACAGCTCACAGTCCTCCTGGAATCATTTGTTTTTTTTACTCAATGGAGGAACGTAGTCAGAGAAATGACGATGAATGTCTTGCTCGAGCTGTGTATGCAACTGGTTGACCTCCAATGCGCACAGGAAATGTGTATTGGAAGAGATTTCTGAATGTTCTTCGCCCAGTTTACACCGCTCCAACCTAACATGCTTTATCTACTAATTTGTTGGATGCAGAGTTCAACAGTGTTCAAGTGAAGGTCAAGCAAATCATAGAGAAAGCCGTCTGTATTGCAATCATCTCTGATGGGTGGTCAAATGTTCACGGGCAAGGAATAATTAACTACATCATCTCTACTCCTCAACCAGTATTCTACAAGAGCACAGACACACGGGACAGCAGACACACGGGACAGCAGACACACGGGACAGCAGACACACCGGTCTCTACATTGCAGATGAGTTGAAGGCAGTCGTCAATGACCTTGGACCACAAAAGGTATTTGCACTGGTGACAGACAATGCTGTGAACATGAAGGTTGCTTGGTCTAAAGTGGAGGAGTCCTACCCTCACATCACACCCATTGGCTGTGCTGCTCATGCATTGAATCTGCTCCTCAATGTCATCATGGCACTGAAAACAATGGATACACTCTACAAGAGAACCAAGGAAATGGTTAGGTATGTGAAGGGTCATCAAGTTATAGCAGCAATCTACCTCATCAAGCAAAGTGAGAAGAATAAGAGCACCACATTGAAGCTGCCCAGCAGCACCTGTTGGGGTGGTGTTGTCATCATGTTTGACAGTCTCCTGGAGGGGAAGGAGTCTCTCCAAGAAACCGCCATATCACAGTCTGCCTATATGGACAGCCCCATCAAGAGGATCCTCCTGGATGATGTATTTTGGGAGAGAGTTGTAAGCAGCCTGAAACTCCTGAAACCTATAACAGTAGCCATTGCACGGATTGGAGGGAGACAATGCCATCCTGTCTGATGTTCAGACTCTGCTTGCAGATGTAAGAGAAGAAATACGTAATGCCCTGCCCACTTCACTGTTGCTCCAAGCAGAGGAAACTGCAGTTCTGAAATACATTAAAAAAAAGCACGAAGACTTCTGCCTGAAGCCCATACATGCCACAGCATACATGTTGAGAGCATCCTGTCTGGTGCAGAGATCAACAAGGCCTATGGTATCATCACTACCGTGTCTCACCACCTTGGCCTGGATGAGGGCAAGGTTCTTGGCAGTCTGGTGAAGTACACTTCCAAGCAAGGACTTTGGGATGGAGATGCAAAATGGCAGTCGTGCCAACATATCTCATCAGCCACCTGGTGGAAGGGACTTTGTGGATATGAGGATCTTTCCCCTGTTGCCTCCATTATCCTCCATATCCCACCAACACCAGCCACCTCAGAGCGCAACTGGTCCTTGTTAGGGAACACATACACCAATGCACGCAACAGGCTGATCAATACAAGGGTTGAAAAATGTGTGGCCATCTAGGCACATTTTTGGCTTTTTGAGCCTGACAACGAGCCATCCTCAACAAGGTTGGAAAGTGACAGTGAAGATGAGGCCTCAGAGTCTGATGTTTAAGAGGTGGACATTGTGGAGATCCGCTGAGAAGACATGGAAGCCTGAGAGGAAGACAACATGTTTTATGTTGAAAACATTTTTGGGAGATGCGATGGATCATTGGGGATCATTCAATATTCCCTTTCTTTTGTTGTTCAGTGAAATCATCCCATGTGAAGCGTCAACTCATTTAATTAAAGTTCAACTCGTAACTTAATTTTATTTTTATTTTTTATTTCTATTGGAAGGATTTAATCATTTGCAATTATGTCTACTTATGATAAGGTAAAAAGTGTATGTTTCTGTCTCCATATGATATGGTAAATATAGCCAATGCAAAAAACATCAACATTTAAATGGTATTAATATTAATTCCCATATATTCCCATTAAGAGTTTCCACCTCTGAATATTCCACAAAATGTGCAACCCTATCCGCAACGGCCTCAGACGAACCATCAAACAGGCATAGCTTCAATACAGGACTAAGATTGAATCCTACTACAACGGCTCTGACACTCGTCAGATGTGGCAGGGCTTAAACTAATACAGACTACAAAGAGAAACCCAGCCGCGATCTGCCCAGTGATGCGAGCCTACCAGATGAGCTAAATGCCTTTCTAAATGCCACTTCGAGGAAAGCAACACTGAAGCATACATGAGACACCCAGCCGTTCTGGACGACTGTGTTCACACTCTTGGTAGCCAAAGTGAGCAAGACCTTTAAACAGGTCAACATTCAAAAAGCCGCAGGGCCAGACAGATTACCAGGACATGTACTCAAAGCATGCACTGATCAACCGACAAGTGTCTTCACTGACATTTTCAACCTCTGTAATAACCGAGTCTATAATACCTACATGTTTCAAGCAGACCACCATAATCCCTGTGCCCAAGGTAACCTGCCTAAATGATTACCGCACGTAGCACTCACGTCGGTAGCCATGAAGTATAGCACTCACGTCGGTAGCCATGAAGTGCTTTCAAAGGCTGGTCATGGCTCACATCAACACCAGCAAACCCTGGAAACACTAGACCACTCTAATTAGCATACTGCCCCAGCAGATCAACAGATGACGCAATCTCAATCGCACTCCACACTGCCCTTCCCCACCCGGACAAAAGGAAAACATATGTAAGAATGCTGTTCATTGACTACAGCTCAGAGTTCAACAACATAGTGCCCACAAAACTCATCACCAAGCTAAGGACACTGGGACTAAACACCTCCCTCTGCACCTGATCACCAACAACGATGACACAGTCTATAGGGAGGAGGTCAGAGACCTGGCAGTGTGGTGCCAGAACAACAACCTCTACCTCAATGTGAGATTGACAAAGGAGCTGATTGTGGACTACAGGAAAAGGAGGTCCGGACACGCCCCCATTCACATCAACGGGGCTGTAGTGGAGTGGGTCGAGAGTTTCAAGTTATTTGGTGTCCAAATCACCGACTAACTATCACGGGGGACCAGTACGGGAAAAAAATTTATGAAATGTATGCATTCACTATTGTAAGTCGCTCTGGATAAGAGCGTCTGCTAAATGACTAAAATGTAAATGTAATGGTCCAAACACACCAAGACAGTCGTGATGAGAGCACGACAACACCTTTTCCCCCTCAGGAGAGTGAAAAGATTTGGCATGGGTCCCCAGATCCTCAAAAAGTTCTACAGCTGCACCATCGAGAGCATCCAGACCAGTTGTATCACCGCCTAGTATGGCAACTGCTTGGCATCTGACCGTAAGGCGATACAGAGGGTAGTGCGTATGGCCCAGTACATCACTGAGGCCAAGCTTCCTACCATCCAGGACCTATATACTAGGCGGTATCAGAGGAAGGCCCAAAAAATTGTCAAAGCCTCCAGTCACCCAATTCATTGACTGTTCTCTCTGCTACCGCACGGCAAGCGGTACCAGATCTCCAAGTTTAGGACCAAAAGGCTCCTTAACAGCTTCTAACCCCAAGCCATAAGAATGCTGAACAATTCATCTAATGGCCACCCGGACTATTTACTTTGACACGCCCTCCCACCCCTTTTGTTTTTACACTGCTGCTACTTGCTGTTTATCATCTATGCATAGTCACTTTACCCCTACCTACATGTACACAACTCGACTAACCTGTACCCCTTCCTATTGACTCAGTACCGGTACACCCTGTATATGTGACCCGATTCAGGAAACTAGGCGTATGTCTTAAGTCACGACTTCACATGAGAGCCATTTGAACGTACATTTTTTAAAATTTATTTATCAAAATGCGTTTTTTTGGTAGATATGCCTTCTCGGACATTCATGTGCCTTTATTACAAACTTGTATGCCGTCTGTAAATACAGATACAATTGTTAAATTACGAGCCTTGTTGGTTGAACCACAGAAAAAGGACACAACCTTCTCACTAGCCATGATTGGCTGCGATAATGAGAGGGTTGGACATGCCGAGAAAGGAGTTTGGATTGGTCTGCCATATTGAAGGCGTCTGTCTATTTGAGCTCGTCAGTCTGTGTTAGTAATCTTGTCAAACGTGGCTTTTTTTATGTATTGTGTAGTGGAGCTGCATAAGTGTTGCTTTCCACTTTCTGGAGGATCAAGTTTTGAAATCAGTGGAATTAGAGTATGATAGCTAAAGAGATGGAGAAAACAACTGTGTCTGGATTACATCTTCTAACTAAGGGCAACCATGGTATGGCATTCCTGACAGGAAGACGCATCCATGATGCATGTTGATGTATGCAGGTAAGATAGTCTAGCGTTAGCTAGATACATTTTCAGATATTACACACTTCTAATTTTGACAGAAAGTGGTTTCATTTCAAGCTAAAGTGTACTGTTAGCTAGCTAGCTAACGTTAGCTGGCTGGCTCCCTAGCTGACGTTATTATTCATATCCCAGAGGCGTATTCATGCAGGGTAGTAACAACATGATTTGACACTTTGTTCATTGTTGTTTAATTAGCTAACATTAGCTGGCTGGCTCATTAGCTAACGTTAAGTGACGTGTGTGATCTTAAACGTTGTTTACCTAGCTAGGTTCACTGTTTACCTAGATAGCTAGCTAGCTAACGTTAGCTGGTTGATTCCCTAGCTGACATTCGTATCCCAGAGCCATTTGCTTTTGTTGTTAGAGCCTAATGTTAGCTAGCTAACATTGAACTTGGTTGGTTAGCTCAGCACTGTGGCATTGTTCATTGTTGTTTAACTAGCTAATGTTAGCTGGCTGGCTCATTAGCTAACGTTACATTACGTGTGTACAACACCCATTGAATATGGCCGGTGTCAGTAAACATCTGCAAAAAAGCGGAATGAAATTGTTGCCAGCAGAGCCGGTTAGGCTGTTTTCATGTTATCCATAGGTAAACAAATCATTGGCCAGAGCGTCAAGTGTGCGCTCCGAGAGCAAAACGAGATCAGTGGGGCTAAAACTTAAGAGGGTGTGAACGATGCTGAGCGAGTGTAGACAAAGAGCTCTTCATGAGATACCAAAACATTTAAAGGTCATTTTCTCAAAAGTGAGTTTACAAGTTGATCAACTTTCAAAGCAGAATTACTTTTCCATTATTCCGCAAATGCAGTGTATGATATACCATTTTGTAGCTCTGAGTCTCAAAATTTGCTACACAAGACTTTATCCAGGTGGTGAGTCACGTATATAGCCTCGTTACTGTGTTACTTTTTATTTTTATTTTACAACTTTTACTTTAATTTATTTTGTAAATATTTTCTCAACCCTTTCTTGAACTGCATTGTTGGTTAAGGACTTGTAAGTAAGCATTTCACGGTAAGGTGAAGTATTCAACCCCTTTGTTATGGTTAGCCTAAATAAGTGCAGGAGTAAACATTTGCTTAAGTCACATAATAAGTTGCATGGACTCACTTTGCGTGCAATAATAGTGTTTGCCATGATTTTTGAATGACTACCTCATCTCTGTATCCCACACATACAATGATCGGTAAGGTCCCCTCAGTCGAGCAGTGAATTTCAAAAAACAGATTCAACCACAAAAACCAGGGAGGTTTTCCAATGCCTCTCAAAGAAGGGCACCCATTGGTAGATGGGTAAAAAGAACAAACAGACATTAAATAAAGATTAAATATCCCTTTGAGCATGGTGAAGTTATTAATTAAACTTTGTATGGTGTATTAATACACCCAGTCACTACAAATACAGGCATCCTTCCTAACTCAGTTGCCGGAGAGGAAGGAAACTGCTCAAGGATTTCACCATGAGGCCAATGGTGACTTTAAAACAGTTACAGAACTGAAAGACTGTGATAGGAGAAATCTGTTGATGGCTAAACATTGTATTTAATACACAATACTACCTAATTGACAGAGTGAAAAGGAAGCCTGTACAGAATTAAAATATTCCAAAACATGCATCCTGTTTGCAACTAGGCACTAAAGTAAAACAGCAAAAATGTTGCCAAAGAAATTAACTTTTTAACCTGTTGGGGCTAGGGGGCAGTATTGAGAAATGTTGAAAAAAATATGTGCCCATTTTTAACTGCCTCCTACACCAACTCAGAAGCTAGGATATGCATATTATTAACACATTCGGATAGAAAACACTCTGAATTTTCTAAAACAGTTTGAATGGTGTCTGTAAGTATAACAAAACTCATATTGCAGGCAAAAACCTGTGAAAAAAAGATTTAAAAAAAATGTGAATTTTGTGACTGTACTATTTAGTGTCATTGTTTTATAGATACCATAGTGAGAAAGGATTCATTTCGCAACTCCTACGGCTTCCACTAGATGTCAACGATCTTTATAAAGTTGTTTGAAGCGTCTATGATAAACAGAGCAAATTAGAATGCATGGAAGTTGACATGTCGTCACTTCATTTTTTTGCACCTGCGCATAAATCTGAGAAGCGTGAGTTTGTCATAATTGTTTATCTAGACATAGGATAGGTTGTGTGAAAATATTACTGATGTTTAACGTTAAAAATGGACCAAAAGATTAATGCTAAACAACGTTTGACATGTTTGAACGAACGTAAATAGATTATTTACTAGGTTTTTTTTGCTTTTCGGCGTGATTTTACACCCCCCCCCCCCCACCACGTTTTGTGGGAGCATAATGAACGCGAACTACTTGGTGTTATTTGGACATAAATTATGAAGGCATAATTCTAGTCATACAAGTAACCCATGCTAGATGATGCATCTTTAGATCTCCCTCTCTTTCTTAGTTTCTAACAGATATTTTCATCACTGTCACAGGAAACCGCTCATGTGCACTTTTGAGAATGGTGTATTCCCGGTCATTTCCTTTTGAAACCGTCGCACGTAGCCTGCATTGTTGCACTTATAATATGTGATCGACCGGCTCGATTTAGATTCACGAGGCCATGTACTAAAAAAACAAAGACTAAAAGCTGGTTTATACTATGGGTGTGTCATAAATTCAATCTGTAGTGCCAGATTTTGCTTAGAGGGCGCTCTGAGCATTCATAAACTCATTGTCAGATTGTCCATTTGTAAATTCAGAGCATTTCGCTCTCGGAGTGTTCAGAGCGCACACTGAACGCTCTGGCGGAGGAGTAGGGTTGATCCGAGCGTTCTGACCTAACAGCAGCAGTCAAGCTAACTGGCTAACGTTGGCTAGCTTGCTAGCTACTTCCAGACACAAATGAGGGAACCGCTCACTCTGACCATTTTATTCGCCTTAGCAGCACTGGTTAGGGAGTTTGTGTTATTCAGAGCGTTGGTTCTCTGCAACTGCGCTGCTGGCAACGATTTAATTACGGTTTTTTTCTAACGTTTACTGACACCGGCCATATTCAACAGGTGTTGAGCGTTCGTAAATTCGTCAGTTATTCATAAGAAGAACTAAAAGGTTATCAACATTAAGTTAAACAGTCAGATCTATTGCATCAGCCTCATTTCTTTTTACATTTTGTAATGTGCAGTGGTCGTATGAATTTAGGATCTGTCCCAGAATCTATTTTTGAACATTGTTTTATTGTCCAAGGAATGACAGGATACCCTTAATTTTGAGCCCTGGTGGGAATTATTTTATAAAAACATATAACGTATTTGGTTGTAATGTTACAATATTTTATAGGCTACAAAGGGTGACCAACCATTCCTCCACGAGAGCCTTAAAGAGGAAGTTTTGTATATTGAGACAGGCTTGAATATGCCAATGCTGCAGAGTGTAGCCTACATTTTTGTCTGATTCTCTATGGTAAAAAATAAAGATAATGCATTTGATCTTGTAAAGTGGTTCCTTGCATCATACAATTATGTAAAAATTGTGTTACACACCTGTTTTTTTTTGGGGGGGGGGGGGGGGGTGATTGGTGATGCAATCAACAGTGGATGGGTGGAGAAACCATCCAGATTGCTAGCTCACCGTTCTGTTCCAAGTGAAACCGAATGGGAGCATTCACACCGCCAGGGTGGTCCCACTAGGGCAAACAGCCAGAACAGGGAAGGGCCTACCTGAATTTATCTAATAAACGTCTGTTTTTATTTTCCATTATAAAACATTCTGCTACAGTGTGCACTAAATGAATAAAACCGAGGCTAGTGAGAACAGAAGGTGAAAAGGTTCTCTGAGCTGAGTCTTCTTCACTCTGTTGTTCTGCTTCCGTCCTCAAATGGGAGCTAAGTTCTTTAATAGGGATGTAACGATTCAGAAACACACATCGGTCCCCGGTTCAAATGTTTAAGATGCATCGGTCAGAAAATCTATTGAAAAGATACAAATCATCGATTCACTGAAATATTTTGCTCAAATTACTTTCTACCTTCCCGAAAATACCTCTGATCTTTTGTGACAACTGTGTCCTCTCCATCAGTGGTGAACTACGCATGTAATTACGTTGACAGTCATTCATCTTCAAGTCTTTTTACATGCCAAACAACCTCAAGAAATATACAGTGCCTTCGTAAAGTATTCAGACGCCTTGACTTTTTCCACATTTTGTTACATTACATCCTTATTCTAAAATGGATTAAATAAAAAAATGGTCAGCAATCTACATATAATACCCAATAATGAAAAAATCTAATACAGGTTTATATACATTTTTGCTAATTTACAGAAAATTCTAAATAAATCACAGGGTCATCAGCAAAGCACCCCCACGCCATCACACCTCTATCACATGCTTCACGGTGGGAACCACACATGCGGAAATCATCCGTTCACCTACTCCGAGCTCCTCTGTCCAGTGTCTGTTCTTTTGCCCTCTTAATCTATTATTTTTATTGGCCAGTCTGAGATATGGCTTTTTCTTTGCAACTCTGCCAAGGCGGCCAGCATCCCGGAGTCACCTCTTCACTGTTGACATTGAGACTGGTGTTTTGCGGGTACTATTTAATGAAGCTGCCAGTTGAGGACTTGTGAGGCGTTGGTTTCTCAAACTAGACACGATTTGTCCTCTTGCTCAGTTGTGCACCTTGGGCCTCCCACTCCTCTTTCTATTCTGGTTAGAGCCAGTTTGCGCTGTTCTGTGAAGGGAGAAGTACACAGCGTTGTACGAGATCTTCAGTTTCTTAGCAAATTCTCGCATGGAATAGCCTTCATTTCTCAGAACAGGCAAGTAATAGTATGTAAACTTGTAGGCATGTGAGGAAGCTAATGGGGCATGAACCAAGAAAAATGGCCCCATTCCAGATGCTGTAAAGGATTACAACAAGAGCATGGGAGGTGTGGACATGTCAAACGCGCTGATAGGCTACTACAATTTTCTCCACAAGACAATGAAATGGTACAAGACATTGTTCTATCATTTCATCGACTTTGCTGTGGTGAATGCATTCATCCTCCAGAAGGAAATGGCTAAGAGCTGTGGACAGACCCCCATGACACAGCTAGCCTTCAGAGAGCTGCTCATCCAGGGGCTTGCCGACTATGGCACAAAGTCCACTGCAGCGCCTTCTGTCCCCTCTACTCCTGTTCACCTGCCAAAATACATAACTGCAGACCTGAATGTGCCTCAGGGCCAAAAGAGTACAGCGGGGAGGCGTCGTTGTATTCCTTGCCACAAGAAATATCCCATCACCTGCACTACTTGTGCAGTTACTTTCTGCTTCACAGCAGAAAGAGACTGCTATGGGACTTGGCATAAGCAGCACAATCTTGTGTAGAGGACTGTGGGTGTTCTAAATAGTCTAATTGTACATTTTAAAAAAGTATTCACTTTGTGTGTGGTGTGTGCACTTATGACATTAGATAAAGTGTTGGCTGCTAACTTACCCTCATCTTAAATAGTTCACTTGTGTGTTGGGAGGCATTGGATCAGTGTTCTCGTTACATCTCATGTTAGCACCTTTTATGTAGGGAAGCTAATGATTCATTATGACATTCCTGGGTAAACTTAATTTTTGATTACCATAGCATTTTATGTTCTCTTGAAAATGTATCAATTGACCAATTCGGCCACTTGGAGGGAACTTGGGTATATTTGGGGAAACTCGTGAGGGACACCTGGGACATACTAAATATTATGTAGCTCTCACTCTCTCATGTTGCCCTGTTGTGAACAACATCTAAATTATCCCCAGCTTCCCATTTCAATGTACGGCCTGTCTTTTGCATTTCAAAGAAGAAAAAATATATATGTAGAAAACACTTTTTTTGTTTGTTTGATCTTTTACCAGATCTATTGTGTTTTATTCACCTACATTAATTTCAAATCTACACAACCTCTAAGTGTTTCCTTTCAAATAGTATCAATAATATGCATATCCTTGCTTCAGGTCCAGAGCTACAGGCAGTTAGATTTGGGTGAGTCATTTTTGGCTGAAATTGAGATGAAGGGTCCTATCCAGAAGAGGATAATCAGCTTTTTGATATGCCACACCTGTCAGGGGGATGGATTATCTTGGCAAAGGAGAAATGCTCACTCACAGGATGTAAACAGATTTGTGCCCAACATTTCAGAGAAATATGCTTTTTGTGTTTATGGAACATTTCTGGGATTTTTTTATTTCAGCTCATGAAACATGGGACCAAGACTTTACATGTTGTGTTTAATTATTGTTCAGTGTACATACATACATACATACATACTTGCATCATACATACATACATACACACTGAACAAAAATATAAACTCAACATGTAAAGTGTTGATTCCATTATGAACACTTGCTCTTTCCATGTATACTGACGAGGTGAAAGCTATGATCCCTTATTGATGTCACTTGTTAAATCCACTACAATCAGTGTAGATGAAGGGGAGGAGACAAGTTAAAGAAGGATTTTTAAGTCTTGAGACATGGATTGTGCATGTATGCCATTGTGTGTGTGTGTGTGCGCCATTGAATGGACAAGACAAGATTGAAGTGCCTCTGAACGGGGTATGGTAGTGGATGCATCGGTTTGAGTGTCAAGAACTGCAGCGCTGCTGCGTTTTTCACACAACAGTTTCCTGTGTGTATCAAGAATGGTCCACCACCCAAAAGACATCCAGTCAACTTAACACAACTGGGAAGCATTGGAGTCAATAAGGGCCAGCATCCCTGTGGAACGCTTGACACCTTGTAGAGTCCATGCCCAGACGAATTGAGGCTGTTCTGAGGGCAAAAGGTGGTGCAACTCAAAATTAATAAAGGTGTTCCTAATGTTTTGTGTATATCTGGTGCAGAGAGATGAGAAAATGAGTTTCTCAGTCATGGAAATAAAAGTGCTGAAAACATGTTGGCTCACTATTTTAAAATAAAATGGAGAATAAACTATAGGATTACAAATACCGGCGTTTTGGTCAGGTACAACTGACTAGCGCTAGCTAACGCTACCTAGAAGAAGAAAAAACAAAGTGTCAATAATCAATATAATATCAGCCAAAATAATTTTGAGATATTTAACTATAGACTTTTCCCCCCCATCACTAATTCAGTCCCGACAGATTATTTCGGTTTACACGCAGAATCTTTCCACGAGAAATTACACAAACACACAACACAACACAAATTCACACACAACCAGGTAATGGAATTCCAATATAGATCCTGCATGGCCATCGTACTAATGCTCTTTCCTAGTATTTTCCAGGGGAGCTTAACTTCTCTAACAATAACATTGTTTTTTTCATTTTGTCAGAACAAAACATGCCAGACACACAACGAGGGAGGCATATCAAAATCATAAAGGAAAACATATTTCATGCCATCAGCCTTTTAAAGTTCCCTCATTGCGTTTGAAGTCGGAGAGAAATGACAGTTAGCAAGCTGACTTTTTTTATTTAAGGTAATGAATGACGATGTAGGTTGTCAACGTGGTAACGGCTGAGCGGCTAAGAGCTTTTCCAAGGAAACAAATTGCTTGTATGTATGCAGCCCTTTGGAGGGTGAGCAAGACCTCTAAAGAAATTATAGGCTCCTGTATATTGGAATGGTAAAGGTCAAGTCTATTACTAAAAAGCATAGAAAGGCCAAAACATTATTAAACATACATTAATAGACATAATATTCAACTCCAAACCCATGGAAAGTGGAAGATAAGCAGGCAAGATGGATGTCCCTTCACTAAGAAGAACGTAGTGTTTCTACATTATATTCCAATATAGATAAATATCTAGAATCATGTTTGTCGACCCTTTCTGGTCTCTAAATAACGTCTCAACTATCAACTTTTTAGGAGTAACATCATATTAAAGCTATTACCAAGGCTACAGTAAACGCTATTATCGAGACTACTGTCAACAAACTGATCTTTTAAACAATGTACACGTGATGACTTCACCAACAAGTCACTGAATGTGCAACTTTTGGTACATTACAGACATGCTGCACATCAACTCAGTTTCTGTAGTAGACAATAGTGCTCCGTAGACGAGGTGTCAGTAGAAAGTTAACAGCACGACAGGATCAACTAGCTAACCTATAGAATGATCTAGAGGCAAAAACAGCACTAACAACAACAGGATGAGAGAAAAAAAAAACACTTCAACCAGAGCCATATATTTAGACATATTTATAAATATACATCTCTGACCTCAATCAGTTGCCTCAGTTCCCCTCATTAGCTGAGAAAAACACAGCAGCGTCTCTGTTCATCAATTTGTGTGTCAATTAGCAGCGAGTGGCGTCACCTCTGCTCTGTTGCTATCGACAACCGCACTGGAGGAGTAACAAGTTAATTAGCGCCACTAAAAGTCACTTCCTGTAGCTACCCTACCCTTCCTCAGAAATGGTGTGTCAGTGGCGGTCGGTGCCATTTAAGATAATTTAACAAAATGATGAGCATGGCCTTATTTCTATGACAGAATATTGGATGACTGTCACTAATATTCCATTCACTTAGCTTAATGTAACATCGATAGGTTTAAGTTACTACATGATACTAATTTTTCCTAAACCCATCGTAAGGCTGCTACAATCTAGCCTATGAACGAAAGTTTACCACGTACAGAGGTCGAGAGAAACATAAGTAATCAAGTTGAAAGACAGTGACACATTCAATAATGCCTTGCACACTCTTGCCGGCAGCTAGCTGATCTAGGGTGTAATCATTAGTCCAACAGTTGCAAAAGAGAGTTTCTATTGGACCAACTCAGGTATGTTTATCCCAGTTTCATTCCATTTGCTTCCATTTTAAGAAACGTTATTCAACATAATCGGCATAATGAATACACCCCTGATCACACGCAAACACAGTTCCCTTTCATAGCTGCCACATACAAACAGCATGATCACTTTGCTCGTTAATTCCTTCTCGCATCAACGTACTCTCCTCCTTTCACCTTCGCTTGTGGAATTCAGTGCACAACACAGCAGCTGTCTGTGACCAGGCAAAAAAGCACTTTCCAAGCCAAACCTTTATATCATACCCGCTAACCGCTGCACATCGTTGTCACCATATTAGCTAATGTCAGTCAACATCGCTACTAGAACTAATCATTAGTAAACCCGCTACAATCATGTAGTACAGTGTACAGTGAGCATGCAAGCAGATGACCAGTTATACCTGCAGGGCCAGTGGCAAATTAATAAAACCAAAAGCTAAACTTGACTTGGAAAAGTTCCAGTGTTGGATAGCCACAGCCAGCTAGCTAACATAACATCCCTCTCTGTTTAAGTTGGGTGTTTGAATAGGCTAAACTAGCTAGCTGCATTTGCAATATAGCTAGTTCGCTCTCTCTCTTGCTTCTCCATTTTTTAAGAAATGACTTTGTTAACTGTTCAACTATTGTCTTTCTGAGTCAACTACTCACCATATTTTATGCACGGCAGTGCTAACTAGCTTTAGCTTACGCTTTGAGTACTATACTCATTCTGATCCTTTGATTGGGTAGACAACATGTCAGTTCAGGCTGCAAGAGCTCTGATAGGTTGGAGGATGTCCTCCAGAAGTTGTCAATATGTAAGTCTATGGAAAGGGGTGAGAACCATGGTTTTGTACCAAGTGGAGGATGGAAACTAGCTGTCCTCCGGCTACACCATGGTGCTACCCAACAGAGTGCTGTTGAGGGTACTGTAGACCTTCATTGCAAAAACAGTGTGTTTTAATAAATTATTTGGTGACGTGAATATATTCACCATATGTTTCACTATTTTAGGCCTCCCCATCCTCCTCTGAGGAACCTCCACTGGTGTGTATATGTGTAATAATTATTATTTCACACATGTATTAATATGCATGTGAAAATTGGAAAAGTGTTGTTTTTTTTTGCATTTCCCACTGAGACACCCAGACATCACAGCTCTTAAAGGTAAATATACCCTGAGTGTACAAAACATTAAGAACACCTTCCTAATATTGAGTTGCACCACCTTTTGCCCTCAGAACAGCCTCAATTCGTTGGGGCATGGACTCTACAAGGTGTCGAAAGCGTTCCACAGGGATGCTGGCTCATGTTGACTCCAATGCGTTCCACAGTGGTGGACCATTCTTGATACAAACGGGAAACTGTTGAGCATAAAAACCCAGCAGTGTTGCAGTTCTTGACACAAACCACACTGACTACCACACCCCGTTCAAAGGCACTTAAATCTATTGTCTTGCCCATTCACTCTCTGAATGGCACACATACACAATCCATGTCACAATTGTCTCAAGGCTTAAGAATCCTTCTTTAACCAACTACACTAATTGAAATGGATTTAACAAGTGACATCAATAAGGGATCGTAGCGTTCACCTGATATCACATGGTCAGTATGTCATGGAAAGAGCAGTGTTTTGTACACTCTGTGTAATGGCTTGTTATAGTGCTTGATGAAGAATATATGGGGAATGGAGGGAGAGCGGGAAAGAGGGGAGGGAGAGAAGCTTTCACAGAAAAGTACCATATATTTTAAAATGTTTTTAATCTAGAACTATTCCACACACTCAATTAAATAAAAAAATTGGACACTCTATTGCCAAATGGCCACTGACGCAACAAACTGAGGTAAAAGAGAGAGATGTGGGCCATCTGCTGAATACAAGGATTGTCTTGTTCCACACTAGATCCAAGATGGCAGTGGATTCAAACAGGTGGCTGTAATCTGACACCGAGACTCATGCATTTCTTTCTTACTCTCTCCATCTCCCCGACTTTCTCTCTTTTACTATTTCTGTCTCCCCCACTTCTCTGCTCCCTCTCCCCATCTCTTTCTATTGCTTTCTCCCTCTCTCTCAGGGGCCAGCGGGACACAGCAGCACAGTGCCTGGCCTCAGCCTCTCTCTCTGTCTCTCACACTGGCATCGCAGACTTGAGCTGCTTTTCCTCCTCAGTCATCCTCTTCAACAGGGAGGCAAGTGGCTGACACTGTCCCCACAGAAAAAACACAGACACGCACAACTCTGTCCTTCAGAGCCCACCACACACCACCCTTCTCCTCCTCTCACTCCCTCCTTCCCTCGTTACTCTCCTGTTGCTCCGAGGGGCGACTCCCAAATCGACAGTGCTGACCAGTCTGTACACATCTCCACCTCATCTCACCCTTAATCCTTCTCCTACTCTCTCTTCTTCCCTCTAGTCCTCCCCTCTCATTAAGTTCCCGTCAGCCTCCCAAACCCACTGAACAAGCCAATGCAGCTATGAACACCACATCAATCACTTTAGAAACCAGATCACCAAGTATATACCGAACAAAAATATAAACGCAACATGTAAAGTGTTGGTCCAATGTTTCATGAGCTAAGGGTCCAGAAATGTTCCATACGCACAAAAAGCTTATTTTCGCTCACATTTTGTGCACAAATTTGTTTTACATTCCTGTTAGTGAGCATTTCTCATTGCCAAGATAATCTATCCACTTGACAGGTGTGGCATATCAAGAAGCTGATTAAAAAGCACGATCATTACAGCACGATCATTGTGCTGCGGCCAATAAAATGCCACTTTAAAATGTGCAGTTTTGTCACAACACAATGCTACAGATGTCTAAAGTTTTAAGGGAGCGTGCAATTGGCATACTGACTGCAGGAATCTCCGCCAGAGAATTAAATGTTAATTTCTCTACCACAAGCCGCTTCCAACATTGTTTTAGAGAATTTAACAGTACGTCCAAATCGGCCTCACAACCGCAGACCATGTGTAACCACACCAGCCCAGGACCTTCACATCCAGCTTCTTCACCTGCGGGATCATCTGAGGCGGTGCTGCACATTATTTCTGTCTATAATAAAGCCCTTTTATGCGGGAAAATTTAATTCTGATTGGCTGGGCCTGGCCGCCAAATGGGTGGGCCTATGCCCGCCCAGGCCCACCCATGCCTGCGCCCCTGCCCAGTCATGTGAAATCCCCAGATTAGGGCCGAATGAATTTATTTCAATGAACTGATTTCCTTATATGAACTGTAACTCAGTAAAATCTTTGAAATTGTTGCATGTTGCATTTACATTTTTGTTCAGTATACATGGAGACCAGTGGCATCTGGTGGGATTTTAAAGCAGAGGACGGGCTCATGGTAATTACTGGAACAGATTGGAAAAAATGGAATCAAACACATGTATCATGGTTTCCATATGTTTGGCACCATTAAATTCTAAAATGGATGGATGGAAGCAAAGATGGAGAGGAAAAGGAGGGAAACAAAGGAAAGGAAGAGCGAGAAAGCGGAGCTAAGTAGGGAGGGAGTTAGCTATCAGGGTGACCCACTAAAGCAATGCAGTATTAAAAGAGCACACAGCCTTGTTATTCCCTCTTTGATTTAATCAAATCAAATGTATTTATATAGCCCTTATTACATCAGCTGATATCTCAAAGTGCTGTACAGAAACCCAGCCTAAAACCCCAAACAGCAAGTAATGCAGGTGTAGAAGCACGGTGTTAACAGCTGAAGGCGAACTCCTGGTACAGGGAGAGGTTTTTCCCCCTCACTGCCCTGTTACACTGATGGACATACTGTACGCACAGGCTGGGGGGGAGGCAGGGAAAATATTTGCTTGTTTCTTTGTAAAATATGTAGTCTTATTTAGTCTTTGGCCCACCGAGATAAAGAGGAAATCAAACATAGTCCTCATCCACAGCTAGATTAAACCAGCATTGGTCTCCCATTACTGTACAATGTTCATTTGAACTATTAGTTTTATGTACAGGCTGTGCCCAGAGCGAAACAACCTTTGCATCCTACTGGGCAGTACAATTAGAGTGACCTTATACTGGGCAGTTGCTTTGTTCAAGTAACACTGTGCTTGTTGTTTTTAGTGTGAATTTGAGCACAGCGTTAACTCTCACTGCTGATATAACCCCAAAGCCTTGCCCAGTTACTGGTGCAGTACACTACTGTTGGCTCATACTGCCTCCAAATCAAAACACATTTTATTTGTCACATGCTTTGTAAACAACAGGTGTAGACTAACAGTAAAATGCTTACTTACGGCCCTTCCCTACAATGCAGAGAGAAAAACAAAAATATTAGAAAAAAGTATAACGTGAGGAATAAATACACAATGAGTAACAATAACTTGGCTATATACACGGGCTACCAGTGCCGAGTCTATGTGTAGGGGTACGAGGTAATTGAAGTTGATATGTACATATAGGCAGGGATAAAGTGACTAGGCAACAAGACAATAAACAGTAGCAGCAGAGTCTGTGAAGAATCAAAAGAGTTAAAGGAAAAAGAGTCGATGCAGATTGTCCCGGTAGCTATTGGTTAACTATTTAGCAGTCTTATGGCTTGGGGGAAGAAGCTGTTCAGGGTCCTGTTGGTTCCAGACTTGGTGCTCCGGTACCGCTTGCCTCGCGGTAGCAGAGAGAACAGTCTATAACTTGGGTGTGGCTGGAGTCTCTGACAATTTTTAGGGCCTACATCTGACACCGCCTGATATAGAGGACTTGGATGGCAGGGAGCCTAGATGGCACTGAGTTTGGGAAACCCTGCTCTAGAGGAAGAAAGAGATTTGTGGTTCTTGTATCTGTTCTGTGATCCCTGCATCCCTCTCTTCCCCAATACTATACAGTACGGGGCTGGAGGGGAGCGGGTCGAGAGCTTCAAGTTCCTCACTGTCCACATCACAAAGGAATTAACATGGTACACACAACAACACAGTCTTGAATAAGGCACGACAGCGCCTCTTCCCCCTTAGGAGGCTGAAAGGATTTGGCATTGGCGGCGCGAGCAGAGCGCCCCCCCTTTGGACTCATGCTAGGCAGCAGCACAGTCGTGTTAGAAGTGGAGTTTTCCCAGAAATACAATTCTCAGAATAGCCATGATTAAATTCCTAAAGCCGACCGGCACATCGATAATGGAGAGTAAAACAGAGTGAAAACAATTGTACAAAAGGGTGCAAGCGCGGGCACACAAGCACAGACACAAACACACACACTACCTTCAGAACTTGGACTTGTCCTTCGTTGGTGATATCTTTGAGTAGATTACAGAAGGATCTGCACAGGCCCTCAGCATAGTTCTGTAGGAAGTCAGTAGCTGACAGGTAGATGTAGGCGTTGACTATCTGGAAGCATGTCCTCAGGTTCTCTGAGCTCATCTCTGAAACAGATAAACACACATCACATTAGAGGGAGGGAGAGATGAGCCAGACAGACTCCTAATCTCTGTGTGCTTTACAGTGTGCAAGGTCCTATCTCACCAGGCAGTGAGAGGCTGGCCTGGCACTAAGGGATGGATGCTCTTGAGGATGCCACCCCTCAGCAGGCCCAGGGAATATCAACATCCACTGCCAAGATCCATGTCTCGTTTCAGTGCTAGGAACCAAGTGATATCGTGAGTCTCAATGATTTGACTCACTAGCACATTTTGAACAGCTAAGGACTTGAACAAACTACGCCGTCATGCAGTCCACGATCCAACATTAGTCAAGAACACTTGGAGAAACTCAAACCTTCCTGGTTAAATAAAGGTTAAATAAATCAAAATAAAATAACTGTTGCTGAGTCGAGCAAAACACCACACTCCTGCAAGCCTGCCTAACTACAGCACCATACGGGTTAATATGATAATAAATACATTCTCCAACATCTAAATGATTCAAACACACCCTCTACTTTTCCCACCAGTGTGTTTTCCACATCTACCTGATTAGTGACGGAGTTTTGCAGCTCAGTGATTGAAGCAAACACAAACCATCAAGAGGTAGAGACTGCAGCTGTGTGTTTATGTTTCTGGATTATTAGCGCTGATCAATTACGCGTAACAAACTTGTCTAATCACCAACAATCTTATTTTCATGTCAATTATTATTTACATTTCCTTTACTCTGTTCAGCCCTTAGTGTTAATCCGCACAGAAAGGTATAGTAGAACGGGGTTGAGTCCCCAATGGCACCCTATTCCCTATGTGTAGTGCACTACTGTTGACAAGGGCCCATAGGACTCTGATCAAAAATAGTGCATTTATAGGGAATAGGGTGCCTATTGGGACGGACTCCTAGGAGCCTTAATCTATCAAGAGAATCTGCATCTCGCCACAGAAAAGGAGCAAATGACAGAACATTGATGAGACAAAGTAGAAAGCTATACAACAAAGCAATCAATAAATCTAATTGAAATTGATACGGAAATCTGCATATTTTTAACAATTCAAGCCACTAGGGAACTAAAATGTAAATGAGAAATACATGAATAAGGGATTAATGATGAACCTTTACTAATCATTCTGGAACCTAGCTACTCCCAGATAGTATTCAAGCCACTAGGAATTAACATATAAATGAGAAATACATGATGATGGGATTAATGACGAACCTTTACTAATCATTACGGAACCCAGCTACTGTAACCCTGTTGTTTATCATGTGACTCACTATGGGCTTGTAAGAGCTGCTTTTGACAGGGTTTCTTTCCATGGATGTGCAATAACTAAACTGACCACAGCCACAGAGCCATACTGGTGTGTGTATAGGTCAGCAAACTCTTCCTAGATTGCCACGAGGAGCTCAATTTAACAGTGATGTGGAGTGTCATGGTGGATGATCCAACCCCCCTCCCAACACACACACACACACACACACACACACACACACACACACACACACACACACACACACACACACACACACACACACGAAGCTTGTGTCTGACGGTAATGTGAAGTGACAGGGTTACCGCTCCTAACGCCTGGAATAGCAGTCTGCTTGCATCCCCAGAAACACACACCTCTTACCCTTTCAAATCCCCTCCCTCTCCTCTCCCTTCCCAGAATTTGGCCTCTCTTCCCTCTCATGCTGTCTGTCTATTTCTATTTCTCCCTCTCCCTCTCTCTCTCTCTCCCTCTCTGGGCTCTTCTGTAAGCCCCCTAAAACAAGCTCTGACTATCCAGCAGACAGCACTTTGCTCCCACTCAAGGATATTTTGTGTGCATCTGTGTGTCCTATCTGCTAATCAAGAAATAGGAAGGTTCTAGACATACATGCTCTTCAAGGGTCTGACCATATCAGATACAAATCATACATCATTCTATGAGTCTCACCTACCAGATACTAAGGTTGTGTCCTTTATAGTGACTAATTTGGAATTTTTCCCAGGGCCTATAGGGACGTAGAGTAGGCCACTCCGGCACATTGATTGGTACCACTTCAAGCCTCTGTCACACTGCAGACAGACTCACTTTGGGTGGAATCAAATTCTGTTAGCAACAATCAATAATTTAAAATAAAGCTCTATCCAGCTTTTGACGCCACCCACTTGATCCAGTTCCTGATCGAACGTGATTGTTTTCCTCCTTCCGGCCGATTGACAAACAAGTAAAACTTTGTTAAATATGAATTATATTTGTCAAAACGATTAAATTATGCGAACAGAATTTGAAAGATATTACAAAAAATATGTAAATGTTTGTTTTCACGTAGTATAATACTCAGAAGCCATCGTCAGTTAGCATTAGCATTCTCACAGAGAATGAACGGTGGTGTTAGCATATTAGAAAAAATGTAAACCGTGCCGAAATGTTGACTGTAGATAACATTAGGATATTTGGAATCTGTTGTGCCACAAAGCGAACACCACACAGCATTCTCTATTACCAATTTCAGACAGAAGATGAGGTATGTTACCTATAAAAAATATAAAATCAAATTTTATTAGTCACATACACATGGTTAGTAGATGGTATTGCGAGTGTAGCAAAATGCTTGTGCTTCTAGTTCCGAGAGAAGCACAAGCATAAGGAAATGTTTGTATGAACCCCTTTTATAAATATCAGTAGGCATGGTAAAATAGTTGGAATTTGGTCTGTGTATGAAAGGGATATATGAGTGAACATATATTTCAAATTCTGTGCACGTTATTTAATAGTTATGACACATTTTAATCATATTTAACAACATTTTGCTCATTTGTGAATGGACCGGAAGGAGGAAAATAATCGCAACAAATTGGATGCGCCTTTGTTGGCAGGCGTCATAAGGTGAATTAACAAAGAAATAAACCTCCCCTGCACTTTGTAGGTTATTGTTGTTGGATGCATTAGCCTAGTTGTCTGAATCTCTCTTAGAGGTGTAGTATAGGCCAGTTTAGTTAGCTAGTGGACTACCTCTATTCTCAAAGCAGTGAGCGATAGATAAAGGGCACTTCTAACCTGGATAAAAAAGGAAATTCATATGTGAATGTACAAATCCTACATTTCCTTTAAGAAAGAGGGGTAAAATGGCAAAGATGTATTGCCATTGAATCCGATGCGCATTCCCATTCAAGCAATAATGTATGCGATGTGTATTCGTAGTGTAAGTGACAAATCATTTTGGCTCGAGGGCCACATCAGGGTTTTCAGAATTCAGCGGAGGGCGGCCAGATTTCTTTCCAGACATATTTGTTTGTCAAAAGGGCAGTTATTTGTTAATAAAATAATACATTTCCCCAATCTTTTGTTTTGAACTCAAACCTCCACAGGACTGGATTGAATGGGCTCGTGGGCTATGCACAGGTTGTTAATGTGGGCAATGTATTTCATAGCATCTGCTCTCTGCACATGTAGTTAATGATGATAATGTATGCAAGGCAGCTTTTTAGTCAGCATCTCAACCCTGCTAGCTTCATGAATATTTAAAGTGTCTTCAGAAAGTATTCACAACCCTTGAAACGTTAACATTTTGTTGTGTTACAACCGGAATTGAAAATTTAGATTTTGTGTCACTGGCCTACACACAATACCCCATAATGTCAAAGTGTAATTAAGTTCAGGAGTATACATTTGCTTAAAAAGTCACAATAAGTTGCATGGACAAAAACAGTGTTTGACAGTGAATGACTACCTCCTCTCTGTAACACGCACATACAATTATATGTAAGGTCCCTCAGCCGAGCAGTGAATTTCAAACACAGATTCAGTCCCAAAGACCAGGGAGGTTTTCCAATGCCTCGCAAAGGGCACCCATTGGCAGATGGGTAAAAATATAAATGCATATCCCTTGGAGCATGGTGAAGTTATTAATTACACTTTGGAAGGTGCATCAACACAACCAGTCAACACAAAGATACAGGCGTCCATCCTAACTCAGTTGCCCGAGATTAAGAAAACTGATCAGGAATTTCACCATGAGGCCAATGGTGACTTTACAACAGTTAGAGTTTAATGGCTGTGATAGTTTTCTCCTGAGGATGGATCAACAACATTGTAATTACTCCACAATAATAACCCAAATGACAGAGTGAAAAGAAAAAGGCCTGTACAGAATAAAAAATATTCCAAAACATGCATCCTGTTTGTAATAAGGCACTAAAGTAAAACTGCAAAAATCGTGGCAAAGAAATTAACTTTATGTCCTGGATACAAAGCATTATGTTTGGGGCAAATCCAACATCACTGACACTTCCTATTTTTAAGCATGGTGGTGGCTGAATCATGTTATGGCTATGATTGTCATCGGCAAGGACTACAGAGGGTTTTTTTGGGGGGATAAAAAGGAAAGGGAATAGAGCTTAGCACAAGCAAAATCAGAGAGGAAAACCTGGTTCCAACAGATACTAGAAGGAAAGAAATCTACTTTCAGCAGGACAATAACCTAAAACGCAAGGCCAAATCTACACTGGTGTTGCCTACCAAGACGACATATGTTTCTGAGTGGCCTAGTTAGTGTTGACTTAAATCTACTTGAAAGTCTATAGCAAGACATGAAAATGGCCGTCTAGCAATGATCAACAACCAACTTGACAGAGCTTGAATAATCTTTTTAATAATAATGTGCAAATATTGTTGTCATGGAGTCGCTACTAATCCCATGCAAATCCATTCCAATACTGCATGATCAAACACTCAAAGAACCAAGTTGGCCTCCAGAGACACGGCTCTACAGTACTCACTATGTCCATTAAACATGAATAGATCGATAGACATTCCTTCCTATCATCAATATATTACATATATAGCCATATGAGTTATTTAAATAAACTCTGAAATCCAAGTAAAATGTAAGTTACTCTTAAGTGCTTTTCAGACAGCCAGCGGAATAGAGCAGAGTTCCCTGCCTAGTACACCATTTGTCTCTCTAGTCAAAGCGGCAAGTGTGTTCACATGAGGGCGACAGGCACAGGTGACCACAGCAACAAAATAAAGAAACATTATCGATGTCTGAAATAATTATCATTTTAACATGCAACAGAAATTACTTATCCAAAAATGGATTAGAAAACAATAACTTCTATTGTTAATGTGACTCTAAACTGATTAGCTGGTTTTTAGTTTTAGCTGGTACTGCTGTTACGTGCTGAGTATCACCACGCAGGGTATGTTTTGTGATTGGGTGGGAAGGGAGCACACTTTCTGCAATTTTACACATTTTGCCATTTGACAAATATTTTTCTGTTGTTGCAGTTTTATAGCTAATCTCATGCTATTCTACACATTTTGCCATGAGGATGAGAGAAAATGTTGTAATTTTAAAGCCAATTTCCTGCAATTCTACACATTTTGCCATGGGGCAGACAAAAATATTCAGTTTTATAGCTAATCTCATGCTATTTATTTAGCATTTTGAAAAATGTAAGCTAAAATATAGGTTTCTTGGCTGTGATAAAGGCACTGGATTATGAGCTGTCTTGTTTGCTAAATTAACAAATGAAATTGGCAGTGGCATGGTGCATACCACCCTGCAGGCCACTGCTGGCTTGCCTTTGAAGCTAAGAAGGGTTGGTCCTGGTCAGTCGCTGGATGGGCTACCAGATGCTTCTGGAAGTGGTGTTGGAGGGCCAGTAAGAGGCACTCTTTCATCTGGTAAAAAAATTAATAATATCCTGATGCCCCAGTAAAGTGATGGGGACATTACCTTGTGTAGGGTGCAGTTTATCGGGTAGGATGTTAAACGGGTGTCCCGACTCTCTGTGGTCACTAAAGATCCCATGGCACTTATCGTAAGAGTAGGGGTGTTAACCCCGGTGTCCTGGCTAAATTCCCAATCTGGCTCTTCCCCTAATCATCTCCAGCTTCCAATTGGCTCATTCATCCCTCCTCTCCCCTGTAACTATTCCCCAGGTCGTTGCTTTAAATGAGAATGTGTCCTCAGTCAACTTACCTGGTAAAATAAGGGTTAAATAAATACATTAAATATAGCCATAGAAGCAGTGACATATCCCTCAATGCAGTCATATTCGTTGGCTGATTGGGGGTGTGGCTTTCAGTTATTTCTTTTTGGCAATCCATCACGTGAGAGTTAATGTCATTACAGGTCATTATATTTAATGAAATCTAACTAAACCAGTGCACTGCTTGCTATGAATTATATCTAATGGTGTTTGCATTTTTAGGTAAAAAGACAAATAATTATAATTTTTTTCAATCTGAGTTGGTGGGCCTATCTATTTTTCAAGCAGTGCCATCGTTACAGGGGTATAGGCACGGGTGTGCCCAGACCCACCCATTGGGATAAAAATGTATTTAATTGTATTTTTTTGTTGTCAACGATCTACACAAAAGACCAATGTCAAAGTGTAATAAAAATTATAAAATAAAAAACACTAATATACCTTGATGTGATAAGTATTCACCCGAGTCATTTAAGTGATAATGCCCGAGAAGCCGGTGTTTGGAGGATGTATTGGCATGGGTGTTAGGCCCGAGACGAATTTGGCAAACTGAGCCAATATATCCTCCAAACAACGGCTTCGAAGCCATTATCACTTTTATACAACGGGTTACCAACATATTAAACTAATGATTGACATTTTCGTTAAAAACGTTATTTTGTGACTACAGAGTGGCGCAGAGGTCTAAGGCAGTGCATCGCAGTGCTTCAGGCGATAATACAGACCCAGGTTCGATGCCAGGCTGTGTTGCAGCCGGCCGCGTCCGGGAGACCCATAAGGCGGCACACAATTGGCCCAGCGTCGTCTGGGTTAGGGGAGGGTTTGGCCGGCCAGGATACCTTGTCCCATCGCACTCTAGCGACTCCTTGTGGCGGTGCGGGCACATTGGTGTGGCTGGCTTCCGGGTTAAGCGAGCAGTGTCAAGAAGCAGTGCGGCTTGGCAGTGTCGTGTTTCAGAGGACGCATGGCTCTCGACCTTCACCTTTCCTGAGTCCGTACGGGAGTTGCAGTGATGGGACAAGACTAACTACCAATTGGATATCACGAAATTGGGGAGAAAAAGGGGTAAAAGTAAATACTAATAATATAACGTTCTTTTGATTAATTTATTCACACTATTTCATCCTTCCACAAGATATAGTCCCGACACAAATCGAGGGTTGCTCCCCAAGCCGGCTGGTCATTAGTGCCATCGCTTCGGTTGCCAGAGACGCGACCCAGTCGTTAAGTCTTTTTGTTCTGTATCTATGGACACAACCCAGTCATTCGTTCTAAATTTTCCATCGCTATACCGGCTGGCAACATTCTTATCCCTTGGTTGCTAGCTAACTTAAAGTCAGGTCAAAAAGTGCAGCCAGGATAACAGCAAAGTGTCAGCATTTGCATAAGCAGTTTTCTAGTGACATTTGTTTGGATACATCAATAACAATGAGCTATTGAGGCGCGATTTCACCTGACATAGAACGTATGCTCCCTCGTCAGGACAAAATGTTCAGAGGAGCTAGCCAACAACACAGCTAACACAATCACATCAAAAGTTGGAAAGAATGCAAACTAGCTGCACTTCATTTCATTTAAACTTTTTTAAATTTACATTTCTTTGTATTCATGATTTCGACAGGCTGAGAAGCGCTGCCTGTTTGTCAGTCTCATCCTGACTCCCGACATGTTCATTACTATGGGAGAGCTGGAGGTCGAGTTTGAATATTGGAACAATGTTGCAAATACCGGAGAGAGACAGCAAGTTTTATACAAATCTCCTCTGCTGAAAACTAAATGTTAGTCTAAAAGAAATGTGAGATAAAGTCTAGATGCTTTCTATAGTGGAAATCAAGTTTATAAATTCTCTGGCTGGGCTGATGAGACAGTGGATTGCACAGTCAGATGGAACAGAGAAATAGGCATTTTAACGTCATAGATTTAACTGGTGTTAACTTGTGGAATAGACACCAGCTGGAATATGGTTTTAACCAATCAGCATTCAGGATTAGACCCACCTGTTGAATAATTCATGTTAGAAACACCATTGGAAATTATTACAGCTGAGTCTTTGCACACTTGGATTGTGCAATATGTTATTTTCCTGTCGAAAGGTAAATTCCTCTCCCAGTTTGCTGGTGTAAAGCAGACTGGAGCAGGTTTTCCTCTAGGATTTTACTTGTGCTCAACTCCATCCCATTTCTTTTTATTTTAGTCTTCGCCAATATCAAGCATACCCATACCATGATGCAGTCACCACCATGCTTGAAAATAAGGAGGCAGTTACTCAGTGATGTGTTGTGTTTGCATTAAGGCCAGGAAGTGTATTACTTTGCCTTGTTTTTTCGTAGTACAACTTTAGTGCCTTGTAGCATACAGGATGGATGTTTTTGAAGTTTTTTATTCTTTATATTTGTATTTTTCTTTTCACTCTGTCATTTAGTTCATTATTGTGGCGCCACTCACTACTATGTTGTTGACCACCCTCAGTTTTCTGCCATCACAGACACTGAACTCCGTAGCTATGTTAAAATCACCAATGACCTCATGGTGACATCCCTGAGCAGTTTCCCCCCAGTCATGCTGCTTAGTTCAGAAGGATGACTGTATTTTTGATGCATCTGGGTGGTTTAATACATCATCCACAGCATACAGTGCATTCGTAAAGTATTCAGACCCCTTCCCTTCTTCCACATTGTTGCTTTACAGCCTTATTCTAAACAAATAAAAAAAATCCTCAATCTACACACAATATCACATAATGAAAAAGAGCAACATTTTACTTGGGCGAAGGTTCACCTTACAACAGGACAACAACCCTAAGCACACAGCCAAGACAACGCAGGAGTTGCTTCAGGACCAGTCTCTGACTTGAACTCGATCAAACATCTCTGGAGAGAACTGAAAAATAGCTGTGCAGCGATGCTCCCCATCCAACCTGACAGAGCTTGAGAGGATCTGCAGAGAAGAAAGGGAGAAACTCCCCAAATACAGGTGTGCCAAGCTTGTAGCATCATACCCAAGAAGACTCGAGGCTGTGATCGCTGCCAAAGGTGCTTCAACAAAGTACTGAGTAAAGGGTATGAATACTTACCTAAATGTGTTTATTTTATATAAATGAGCAAAAATGTATAAAAAACTGTTTTTGCTTTGTCATTATGGGGTATTGTATGGAGATTGATGAGAGAAAAAAACAAGGCTGTACCGTAACAAAATTTGGAAAAAGTCTGAATACTTTCCAAATGCCCTGCAATTATTAACTTGACCATGCTTAAAGTGATATTCAATGTCTGATTTGTTATTGTTACCCATCTACCAATCACTGCTCTTCTTCATGAGGCTTTCAAAAAGCTCCCTGGTCTTTGTAGTTGAATCGGTGCTTTAAATGTAATACTTGACTGAGGGACCTTACAGATATTGTATGTATGGTGGACAGAAGAAGGGGTAGTCATTCAAAAACCATGTCAACCCAATTATCCATGTAACAATGTGATGTACCACATTTTACTCCTGAACTAATTTAGGCTGCCCAAACAAAGAGGGTGAATACTTATGCAACTACTATATTGGAGTTATTTCATTTTTATTAATTTGCACAAATTAGAACAAGTTTTTTAGTTTTTCACATTGAAATGTAGCATTTTATGTAGATCATTGACAAAAAAATCTATTCAATCTATTTCAATCCCACTTTCTAATGCAATAAAATGTGAAAAAATCCAAAGGGGTGGAGGGTGAATACTTATGATACCCACTGTAAATGTATGATACTGAATGTACTCAAAGTCTTGAAGAATATAACTTATAAATGCCTTATTAACTTAGTTCAAATGTCATACCCATCAGGACCCAAAATAGCTTATTTTACTCCAATCTTTGTAAACAAAGTAAATGTAAACAAACTGTATAGCTTCAAAAAAACTAATATCATGGATGGCCCGTCCTTGCATCCCTAGCTCGGTCCATGAATTTGAGAATGGTTACATTTCTCCAGCCCCATCTCTCAGCTTTTAACCGAAACTGTGGCGGGTATTACGCTTTGTTATTGTTTCAACTGCCAATTGCCCCTTTAACTGCAGTATCATCAATAAGAATGCTGCCCATGGGGCGTTCCACAAATACAGTAAATTTGGGGTAGTGTAACTTTGGCAAAACAAACTATTCATTACACCTCATTTTAACATTGTCATAAAAAGCACATGCTCAACTTCATAAAAAAAAAAAAACATCAGGCTGTTAAATAACAATTTTGACTATAGTAAGTGCCATTAAAGTAACAGGGTTGAGGTTTTCATCCTAAACCAGCCATGAATCCCATTGTGACAGGGAGAATGAAAGCGTGTTGTGTGCAACAGGGAGGGGTAAGTAGGCTTGCGGTTAGATTCCCCGGTCCGACGGGAAAGTGAACTAGCAACCGGAGGGTCATCACACAGGTGTACATTGTGCTGGGGACAATAAAAGGCCACTAAAATGTGCAGTTAATGTCACAACACAAAGCCACAGATGTTTTGAGGGAGCGTGCAATTGGCATGCTGACTGCAGGAGTGACCAACAGAACTGTTGCCAGAGAATTGAATGTTCATTTCTCTACCTTAAGCCGCCTCCAACGCCGTGTTAGAGAATTTGGCAGTACATCCAACCGGCCTCACAACCACAGACCACGTGTAGTATTTCTGTCTGTAATAAGGCCCTTTTGTGGGGAAAAATTTATTCTGATTGCCTGGGCCTGGCTCCCAAGTGGGTGGGCCTATGCCCTCCCACACTGACCCATGGTTGTGCCCCTGCACAGTCATGTTAAATCCATAGATTAGGGCCTTATGAATTTATTTTAATTAGCTGATTTCCTTATATGAACTGTAAATCAGTAAATAGAAATTGTTGCGTTTATATTTTTGTTCAGTGTATGTGTATGTATATTTTGAAGGGGTTGGGTTAAAAGTGGAAGTCAAATTTCAGTTGGAGCTTGTGTGCAATTGACCAACAAAGGGATCTTTATTGGTCAATTGTTAAAACATTTATAGCCTATCCATCTATGGGTAACAGCTCGACATCTATGGGTAACAGCTCGACATGCTCAGTTTTCTACCACAAAACA
Organism: Salmo salar; assembly: GCF_965601325.2. Taxonomy (NCBI): domain Eukaryota; kingdom Metazoa; phylum Chordata; class Actinopteri; order Salmoniformes; family Salmonidae; genus Salmo; species Salmo salar. Next base: position 6,531,956 of record NC_138314.1, on the reverse strand, counting down.
GAAAATGGCCACAAAAGAGTAGAATGAGCTCACCTTTTATACTATGATACACTTGGTATACCAAAAATAAGGAACACCTTCCTAATATTGAGTTGTCTCCCCCCTCTCCTTTGCCCTCAGAACAGCCTCAATTCGTCGGGGCATGGACTCTACAAGGTGTCGAAAGCATTCCACAGGGATGCTGGTCCATGTTGACTCCTATGATTCCCACAGATGTGTCAAGTTGGCTGGATGTCCTTTGGGTGTTGAACCATTCTTGATAGACACAGGAAACTGTTGAGCGTGATAAACCCAGCAGCACTGCAGTTCTTGAAACAAACCGGTGCACCTGGCAACCTACTACCATACCCCATTCAAAGGCACTTAAATATTTCGTCTTGCCCATTCACCCTGTGACACAATCCATGTGTCAATTGTCTCAAGGCTTAAAAATCCTTATTTAACCTGTCTCCTCCCCTTCATCTACACTGATTGTAGTGGATTTAACAAGTGCCATCAATAAGGGATCATAGCTTTAACCTTGATTCACCTGGTCAGTCTGTCATGGAAAGAGCAGATGTTCTTAATGTTTTGTATACTCAGTGTACAGTATGTTCAATGCTGCTTTCGATTTTTATCTCTAAAAGGAATAGTTTCACCACATTAAAACAAAAGTTCAGTTCACGTAACAGAATTGACCTTAAAATAAGGGACAGACGTAAATTAATAATTATTATAATAAATAATGAATCACTAAACACATTAAATAAATAATAATCTTCAGAAATGACTGTCAAAGCAAGAACATAACTAGGTCAAAAGTTTGAGGAATTTTGGGGTTAAAATCTTACCAGAAGTTGGAAAAGTTATCATATAAAAACCTGAATATTGAATTGTGGTCTATTTTAAATTGCATTTCATTTAAGTATGTAAAATGTACTTTATTTATGGAACGTCCTCCATAATAATTAACTACATGGCTCACTCAAGTGCATCAAATCACTAGGCCTAACTCCCATCCTTCAAATGACGCAACGAAACAGCAACCCAGAAGTTCTGGTCACAAAATACTTTATCAAACACCATCTTAAATAGTCCTCTCAGGGCTTCATAATGCTTAAATAAAACGGCTAAATTCCAAAGTTGTGTTTTTAGTTGCATGGACTACAACAACGAGTGTGTGTCATCTATAACAATAAATCAATTTGCCCAGATAAGTGCTCACGCACAGCTTTCTCCCTCACACAAGCACAAACAAGCACACACACATACATGTGCACACGGGGCTGGCACAATTACCGTATAACTGACGGTTAACCGTCATAACCGTTTCAATGTTTTTTTAAACGTCTGGGCATTAATGCATTGTTGTCCATTTGGGCGTAACATGGACTCTTAACATTAAACTTTGTTGCTACTTGCTGAAACAAGAAAACAAATCTTCTCCTGCATTGTGGGGTGTGTTGCCTCAGCAACCGTAGCACACAGAAATAGAATGAACGGGCTTGGAACCTATAACCCTGCCAATTTGACTGGTAAACTCATGGGTACACTCGAAATGGCTGCCTGGTATTGTGATGCAATCATTTCCATGGCAATTGTAGAATGCTCATTCAAATGATGTTAAGCAATGGAATGTATTATTTTTTTTTGGTCAACTGAGTTGAATCGACAAATCACAGCACATATTTCAAAAAAATGTCATGACAGTCACACCCTTATTTTACTGACTATTGTCCCTGTGGGGATTTTTTTGTTGCAGTATTCATGTACACGTTTAAAATGGCATTTAAGAAAAAGGACAAGAACTGTATAGTAGAGAAATAGGAATATTAACCTGAGCTGTTGAGGGATATCACACCTGGCACAAATTATTGTCTAGTTCTCTTTTTTCCTGCTGGGCGGTGCCCTATACCTGCACCCAGAGGGGAGTAGTTCAAAAATCAAGGTACAGGGGGTGTCTTACATTTTTTTTTAAGCCTTACAGAGGGCCCTGACATTAAATATCTAATCTAAGCCTGTCTGTTTGACTCCAAGTACCTTGCTTGCTCTGGTGATAATCCTTCTCAGCATCTTTTTCTGGCTGACAGCGGGATTACCAAACCAACAAACAAAAAGTTTAAATACTCTCAATAAAAGATGTGTAAAAAAGAGTCAGTACAGTACAGTCAACAATTAAAATAGCCCAGGTTTTTGCCAAAGTACAGTCTCTGCTGACACTTTTTGTAGATGAGGTACATTTACTCCACTGAAGCGTATTGTCCAAGAGGACACCCAGATATTTGTATTCCACAACAATCTATGTTCCGACCTCTGATAGCTGTTGCAGAGGTCAGAGTTTTTCGCTTCCTTGATGTCTATACACATCTCTTTGTTGGTGCTGAGAAACAAGTGTGATTCATCACACCACTCTACAAAGTCATTTCAGATTGGGCCATGGTTTTCCTCATCATCATGCAACAGGCTGACCAGGGCAGTGTCATCAGCGAACATGACAATGTCTCTGTCAGGATGGGAACTTGTACAACTGTTGGTGTGCAAGACATGCAGGAGTGGGGACAAAATACATCCCTGTTGGCGGTGCATTTGTCCGACACGTGGGGACCCACCTTGACCTCCTGTGAACTCCGGATCACGTACATTACAACCCCTGAACAATTTCAAAACTTCAGCCTGTTTCACAACAATCGTCTCAGACATTTGTAATGACTCTTTAATTTGTTGTACATCCAACAAAGTCGTCTGATTCAAATCGTGAGAAGAACACATTGTTCATTAGCCATATTCAGGCTGATGTTTCGAAATTGTTCAGGGGTTGAAATGTACACGAAAGCCCAGGCCCAGACAAAATAAGTGGATTTGTGTTACAGCACTCTGAACAATTTGCTGGTGTTAGACATTTTTCAATCCTCCCTCGACCAGCAACACGTGCCAGCGTTGTTGAAAAACTCAACAATTACGCCCATTCCTAAAGCATCCTGTACCCCTGCACATTGACTCGGCACCGGTACCCCCTGTATATAGCCTCTTATTTTTTACTTTAGTTTATTTAGTAAATATTTTCTTAACTCTATTTCTTGAACTGCATTGTTGGTTAAGGGCTTGTAAGTAAGCATTTCCCGCTAAGATCTACACCTGTTGTATTCGGCGCATGTAAGAAATGTAATTATATTTGATCTAATCCCTGTGCAGAATGACTACCATCCTGTCGCCTTGACATCCTTAGTAATGAAATGCTTTGATAAAATTGTTTTAAAGCCATATCTTCGGATCCACCAAGCAGTTCCTCGACCCCCTTCAGTTTGCAGAGGAGTTGATGCCATTCTTACTCTCCTCAACTTGGTCTACAGACATCTAGAGGGCGCCAAATCCCATGTCTGAACATTCAGTTCATTAGCCATGTTCTGCCCCTAATTTCTCCTAAGGTCAGCATTGGCTTTTCCCCTGCCTTTGTGGGGGCCACTAGTCATGGATTGTATCCCTTGCCAGGCCACACTCGAGTTTCCTGAGGAGAGGGTCCTCTCCACCCTTTGCTTTTTTGCCTCCTTGTCCACCAGTGTCAGTCTTTTAATCTCACATTGTAATTATCTTAAAGCCTGTCCATCACCCTCAGCATAAACTGCCTTCTTTCTACTAAGAAGTGATTTTAGATGTTTTGATACCTAGGGAAGATTTTACAGGCCTTGGTACGCTCAACTGACAACACAGAAGTTTATATAGTCTGAAACAACATATGTGAGTTCATTAAGAGCAGAGTTGCTGTCCTCAAATAACTCCTACATAGCACAGTCAAAACACCCTTGGAAACAAGTGATACTGTTCTCGTTCCGGATCTGGACAGTTTTAACTGTAAGTTTCTCCCTCTCCAGGAACCGATAGAAGCTTGGCCGGAGGTAGACAATGTTGTGGTCTGATGTCCCCAGGAGAAGTTTGGTGGTGGCAGAGAAAGCATTTGGTATTGTCCCATGGCACAAATCGAGAGTCTTATTTTCCTCAGATGGCATTTCACATACTGGTGGTATGTGAACAGGACCTTGCGTAGAGTGCAGTTGTTAAAATTCCCTAATATAAATGTGGGTGTGTCAGGGGAAATGGAGTCCAATTTCTGTGACAGATGATAAATAATCTCTGATTCCTTTGCTAGATTGGGTTTTGTTTGAATGTACAAAACGGTAAACAATTGGGGAAACTCACAGGGAGGATAGTAGGGTTGCAGTGACGCAGAAAGCAATTCCATGTCGGGGGTACAGAGTCCCTCTCTTACCAGGATCGATTTATACCACTGATCCTTGACAAGCAGGCAGACTCCCCGCCGTGATTTTTCCCTGTAGCGGTCAGATCATGGTCCGCACTGACCAGTGTGAAGCCGGCAGGCCGCACCTCACTGTCCGGAACTCTGTCATCCAGCTCACTCGCTTTCCCCCTCAGTGACTGGGCGATGATCAGCAAGGTGGCGGGTAAGGAAAGTTCTTAAATATTTTAAGTCTGTCTGATTCCCCACATTTTCCATGTTCGCATTTGGGCTTGTAATCCATCCACTCGCAGACAATCAGAGATGGGCCCTTGGGATAACGATCACGTTGCTTTGTTGATCACGTTGCTTTGCTGTATTGGAATCTGCTGCCAGCAGTCAGGCTCACGTGCAGAGCAACCCAACTCAATGATTAAACACAGAAACATGTCAGACAAGAGCAGCTGTACATTCTCAAATTGGAGCTTGAGGGGCTTCGACTAAATAAATAAAAATGATTAGTGACGCACCGATATAACATTTTTGGCCGATACCTGGTATTTTCCTTGCCCATAAAAAAACGACACCGATAACCGACATTAACATTTTTGCGGCCTTTTAAGCATTCTAGTACAGTTAAATAGTTAACACAGACACACACATGGACGCAGCGGTCTAAGGCACTGCATCTCAGTGCAAGAGGTATCACATCCTTCCGTGATTGGGAGTCCCATAGCACAATTGGCACAGCATCATCCGGGTTTGGCCGTCATTGTAATTAAGAATTTGTTTATTAACTGACTTGCCTAGTTAAATAAAGGTTACACACACACCAAAAAGTTATTTTGTTGGCATTTACATATGTCCCCATTAATAGTAAAACATAATCAAAACCTATTTCTTTCACTTACTTGCTGTGCTGATTTGTTAATTCGTTCAGTCGTTTCATTCTCAACCAGGATTTCTAAAACTATGGAAAGCCATTTGGGTCTTTGCGTGTCAAATAACAATTTTTGACGTGTCAAATAAGCTTGTTGACCAATCAGGACCTGAATATGACTGCACGTCACACAATACTTTTATGCGTTAATAAATGTTTCACGTAGTTATTACACATTGATTACACTATCACTCGTATTTCATATGTCACAACGATTCATCGATACGTATGCTATGATGGTAAAGTTGTCAAGCGAAACTACAGTGCTGGTCATAAAAAAAGCTAGCTAGCTCATTGGATGCAAACAATGTTCTTCCCCAAAAACATCGCATATCATAATCTGTTTCAGTAGCTGTAGTTAGCTAGCTAACTATATAGCTAGGTTTCATCTAAAATAACCCTCATTTATAAGACTGTTCTTATTTGATGAATGGTCGGACCCATCTGTGAAGCTAGCCACAATAAGGATTAGCCACAATAGTGGACTTTGCGGTTAGCCTTCAAAATAAAAGTATGTAATTAACAGTGATGCAAATGAATACAAATAGTAGACATAAGCCATAATTTAATAGATCATGCTAAACGAGGTTGGAACGTTGTTATATAAAATCAAATAACGACAATTTGTTAATTTCATAAAAATCTGTTGAAATCACACTGGATGTATTATACTTCAGAATTGCGTTGGGGGCATACTTATTTCACTGTACAGACTTACATATGGATTGTGGATCAATGACATGGGGTCTACTCAGTGACACCCAGAGAACATTAGTATCGTAGCTCTAATTGCGGGACTCTGAAACAACTGTGAATTGAGCCACATTTATTGTCAACCTATGTGTATTGAACAATATTCCCGGTGAAAACGATTATTGGCTGATTATAACGTTAGCTTTGGGCAACAGGGTTAAGTAGCTGGCTAGCTATTTATTTTCATGAACTGAAGTTCAATTTCATAGGTGAACAACAAGTGGCTACCTAGCTAATACTTACAAGGATTCCTAAATCATTGTTTAAAGTAATGTAAATGACTCCAGTTTCTACTGGTCATTGTTTTCAGGCTGGTTGTATTGGTGCTAGCTAGGTACCAAGCTAAAGCTAGCTACCCTAGAAGTTAAGGTCAAACAAATAATGCTTTATTACCAACGCAGTATTGTAAATACTTTTTTGTACAGCTTTCACAGTGCTACTGATTGTAGTGGTGGTGCTTGGCTCGCATCTAAAAATTCAGAACACACAACATTCTATAACAGAACTGTGTTATTTGACGTGTCAAATTAAAAGCTTATTTAATATTTTTTTGACACGCAAAGACCCAAACGTCGTTCCATAGTATGTCGTGAAGCTAATAGCAGTGACGCTATTACTGTGCAACTCTGGTATGGCAACATGTGTACTGGTGCTCGACCAGTCAGCAAAAGCCAACATCACCCACGTCAGAGAACAATGAAATGAATTCCATTATCTTGCCGTTATTGGATGTTGTCTTTTGAGTTGTTGAAATTTCGCAGAAATGTTCTTACCCTTTCAAATGACTGCTCGACTTGTTGACTGATCAATCCACACAGCGGACATTGTGGGCTAGGTTAGGAATGCTGTGTTGCACAACCTTTTACGTGGCATCATTACATCATGTACCTATGTTATATAGGTATGCACGTCAGCTTTGACATCGGTTTTGCACATCGGCGTTAAACTAGACATCGGGCCGATATCGATGTTGGCATTTTTAGCTAATATCAGCCGATTCCGATATGTTCACCGATATATCGTGCATCCCTACAAATAATTTATGAATAATAAGAAATGCATTAACATGGTAAAGAGTGCTGGAAAAGGCAGAACACCTGGGAATTAGTTGGTAAGGTCTGGAAGGATGATGCTAAAGTCTTAAGATCTATGCATGGCCAGTGACGCATGCACCCTAGACCTTTAAAAGGTTTGACTTCACCATTATGTGTCCCACTCACAGTTAAAACACACCCCATATGATGACCCAGAAGACAACTGGAGCAACAGCATAGAGTATTGGAATAATCTGTCTCTGTGCCGTGCTCATTTAGAGCAGCCCAGAGGCCTATAGTCTCCAAGTCTCTTCAGGCCTATGCCCCAAGCCAAACCAACGAATACCCAGGGGGAGCTACCCGGAAGCGCCACGGGCCAAAACAACAACAAGCCACCAAGGGTCCCTGTGGAAGTGCCCCAGGGCAGATAACACATATCCACTGTATGAGACAGTACGATTACTAACAAAAGCTAAATCCTTCAGCAATGGTTTGGAAGCTAAAAATAAACATTTGCTTTCAAATTAGCTAATTCCAAGTGTATATAGGTCCAATAAAGCAATTTATTTTTCTTCTCAATATCAAATAATTTCTGGTTAACAATTAAGTACCTTACTGTGATTGTTTTCAATTAAAATGGTCAAAAGCAAACAAAAAGAGTTTCTTAGCAAAGATACATTTCTCTAGCAAAAATTTTGCTAGGACTGTCTGGGAGTAGTCAGCGGGGAGGGAAAACAAAAAATGTGTTATTGGCAGAGGTTTGAAACTCTTTCTGATTGGTCTATTAAGTCATTTGGCCAAAATGCCATCCCACCAAAACAGGATGACGCTACAATGACATTGCCATTTTCACAATTTCACAGTATTACTCTAACCTCATAGTATGGAAATATACATGTACAGTTGAAGTCGGAAGTTTACATACACTTAGGTTGGAGTCATTAAAACTCGTTTTTCAAACACTCCACAAATTTCTTGTTTAACAAACTATAGTTATGGCAAGTCGGTTAGGACATCTACTAAGTCATTTTCCCAACAATTGTTTACAGACAGATTATTTCACTTATAATTCACTGTATCACAACTCCAGTGGGTCAGAAGTTTACATACACTAAGTTGACTGTGCCTAAACAGCTTGGAAAATTCCAGAAAATGATGTCATGGCTTTAGAAGCTTCTGATAGGTTAATTGACATCATTTGAGTCAATTGGAGGTGTACCTGTGGACGTATTTTAAGGCCTACCTTCAAACTCAGTGCAATTTCCAAACGCCTGAAGGTACCACGTTAATCTGTCCAAGTATAAACACCATGGGACCACGCAGCCGTCATACCGCTCAGGAAGGAGACGTGTTCTGTCTCCTAGAGATAAACGTACTTTGGTGCGAAAAGTGCAAATCAATCCCAGAACAACAGTAAAGAACCTTGTGAAGATGCTGGAGGAAACGGGTACAAAAGTATCTATATCCACAGTAAAACGAGTCCTATATCGACATAACCCGAAAGGCCGCTCAGCAAGGAAGAAGCCACTGCTCCAAAACTGCCATAAAAAATCCAGACTACGGTTTGCAACTGCACATGGGGACAAAGATCGTACTTTTAAGAGAAATATCCTCTGGTCTGATGAAACAAAATAGAACTGTTTGGCCATATTGACCATCGTTATGTTTGGAGGAAAAAGGGGGAGGCTTGCAAGCCGAAGAACACCATCCCAACCGTGAAGCACGGGGGTGGCAGCATCATGTTGTGGGGGTGCTTTGCTGCAGGAGGGAATGGTGCACTTCACAAAATAGATGGCCTCATGAGGATGGAAAATGATGTGGATATATTGAAGCAACATCTCAAGACATCAGTCAGGAAGTTAAAGCTTGATCGCAAATGGGTCTTCCAAATGGACAACGACCCCAAGCATACTTCCAAAGTTGTGGCAAAATGGCTTAAGGACAACAAAGTCAAGGTATTGGAGTGGCCATCACAAAGCCCTGACTTCAATCCTATAGAACATTTGTGGGCAGAACTGAAAAAGCGTGTGGGAGCAAGGAGGCCTACCAACCTGACTCAGTTACACCAGCTCTGTCAGGAGGAATGGGCCAAACTTCACCCAACTTATTGTGGGAAGCTTGTGGAAGGCTACCCGAAACATTTGACCCAAATTAAACAATTTAAAGGCAATGCTACCAAATACTAATTGAGTGTATGTAAACTTCTGACCCACTGGGAATGTGATGAAAGAAATTCACTTCACATTCTTAAAATAAAGTGGTGATCCTAACTGACCTAAGACAGGGGACTTTTACTAGGATTAAATGTCAGGAACTGTGAAAACTCAGTTTAAATGTAAAGTTCCGACTTCAACTGTACATAAATCATAGGGGAACCATTTTATTTTTTTACTGGACTGGGTCTTTAACAAAGAGTCACATTCTGAGCAGACCAATGCTGCTTTACTCAAGTAGCCTAGGTGCTACAAATGAATTATTGGATATTTCAACATACACTAGCCATTGACATTATCTAAAATTTAGACCCAGGTGAAATTTATCCTCTGGATATCTTTATTTCAGCACAATGCCAGATACAGCTAAGGTCAGAAATAAGACTTCTACAGGTTTTAATTGTTCCCTGAAGGATGGAAGAATGGAGTGAGTGCAAGTAAACTAATAGAACGCTTTGATAAAGCTCCCTTTCAATTCCGTTGAGGATCCTTTCACAGAGGGAAATTCACTTTGGAATGTTGGAATGCACTGGGAACGTGTTAGGGGAGGATGTTGGAAGTTTGTCTGAATAAGGGTTCTTCTTACTACTAATGGATGATATGATGGTATTCGACAGTGAAGAGGAAGAGGTGGGGAGAGAGAACAGAGAAGAGAGAAAGGGACATGTAAAGAGAGGAGAGAATGTGAACGATAAGCTCCACATAAAATTGTTTATTTAGAAACAGTCTAAGTGCAGTATGATCCTCATAGCTCCAGAGAGAGGTTCCCAGCATGACACACACTAGTCCTAAAGCAGTCCAGGCATGATGTGGCCCATCAAGTGATTTCACGCTCCAATGTGCACAATCCATTCTTCAAATGTATATCCATATTACAGCAGGGATGAACTAGATGCAGGCACGGGGCAATTTTTTCTTGAGCGGATGGTCAGGGGACCGGCCCAGAACATAATTAAACATAATTTGTAAACCGCAAATTGACCGCAGGAAGCCCAAACAGATATAATATTTGACTAAAACAATCCTCACCAAACCTTGCTTATATTTGTATACGATCATATCTCTATTATGCGTGGGAATACTCTGGAACGGCTTTCCAATGTTAAAACCACTTGGAGCTGATTTGCTGGTGTTTTTACAGTCTTATGTCCAACAATAAAAATGAATAAATAATTCAGCTCAGAAAACTTGGGGGGGGGGGCCAAATAAAATACAAATAAATCAACTGTGGCCAAGCAGTTAGGGAACCCTGTAATACAGATTAATTACCTGGGCACCAGCAGTATTTTGTCTTTTTAACAGGATTAGGATATGGCATTCACTTCATCGAGGATACTTGTTAATACATACTAAATGATCAGTGTTTCCCCTATATTCATTTAGCAGTGCTGCCGCCACTCCCCAAAATTTGGGGTTGGTAAAATGTTTTCAGCGTAAACTTAAATGACTAAAACCAGATATAAATTATGCAGAAAAGTTAATGGAGCTATACATGTTTAAATAAGATCATCATTGAGGGCGGCAGGGTAGCCTAGTGGTTAGAGCGTTGGACTAGTAACTGAAAGGTTCAAATCCCCGAGCTGACAAGGTACAAATCTGTCGTCCTGCCCCTGAACAAGGCAGTTAACCCACGGTTCCTAGGCCGTCATTGAAAATAAGAATTTGTTCTTAACTGACTTGCCTAGTTAAATAAAGGTAAAATATTTTTTTCTTTTTTGAGAACTAAAAAAACACCGAAATAAAAACTAAACAATCAGGGAGAATCAAAAATCCCCAAAATGTCATGCCTATGGATGCACATATTGGGGAATATTCAGAGGTGGAAACTTTCCGTGGGAAGAAAAAGGAATATATGGGAATTAACGGAAATATATGCAAACAAATACCATTTAAATGTATATGTTTTTTTTTGCATTGCATATATTTAGCATATCATATGGAGACAGAAAGATAAACCTTTTACATTATCATACGTAGACATAATTGCAAATGATTAAATCCTTCCAATAGAAATAAAAATTGTTGTGAATTGATCTTTAATTAAATGAGTTGACTCTTCACATGGAATGATTTCACTGAACAACATTGAATATCGAATGATCCCCAATGATCCATCGCATCTCCCAAAAACGTTTTCAACATACATCTATAAAATGATAGTCTAGAAACCAAAGCTTTGGTTTTCTTCCTCTCAGGCTTCCATGTCTTCTCCCTGGACCTCCACAGTCCACCTCTTGAACAGACTCTGAGGCCTCATCTTCACTGTCACTTTCCAACCTTGTTGAGGATGGCTCGTTGTCAGGCTCAAAAAGCCTCAAATTTGCCTGGATGTCCACGCATTTTTCAACCCTTGTATTGGTCAGCATGTTGCGTGCTTTGGTGTGTGTTTTCCCAAACAAGGACCAGTTGCACTCTGAGGTGGCTGGTGTTGGTGGGATTTTGAGGATGGAGGAAACAGGAAACAGGGGAAAGAGCCTCAGATCCACAAAGTCCCTTCCCACCAGGTGGCTGATGAGATATGTTGGCACGAATGCCAAATTGCATCTCCATCCCAAAGCCCTTGCTTGGAAGTGTACTTCGCCAGACTGCCAAGAACCTTGCCCTCATCCAGGCCAAGGTGGCAAGACAAGGTAGTGATGACACCATAGGCCTTGTTGATCTCTGTACAGGACAGGATGGCATTGTCTCCCTCAATCCGTGCAATGGCTACTGCTATAGGTTTCAGGAGTTTCAGGCTGCTTACCACTCTCTCCAAAAATACATTATCCAGGAGGATCCTCTTGATGGGGCTGTCCATATCGGCAGACTGTGATATGGCCATTTCTTGGGTGACTCCTTCCCCTCCAGGAGACTGTCAAACATGATGACAACACCACCCCAACGGGTGTTGCTGGGCAGCTTCAATGTGCTGCTCTTATTCTTCTCACTTTACTTTGTGAGGTAGATTGCTGCTATAACTTGATGACCCTTCACATACCTAATAATTTCCTTGGCTCTCTTGTAGAGTGCTTCCATTGTTCTCAGTGCCATGATGTCCTTGAGGAGCAGATTCAATGCATGAGCAGCACAGCCAATGGGTGTGATGTGAGGGTAGGACTCCTCCACTTTAGACCAAGCAGCCTTCATGTTTGCAGCATTGTCTGTCACCAGTGCAAATACCTTCTGTGGTCCAAGGTCATTGATGACTGCCTTCAGCTCATCTGCAATGTAGAGACCGGTGTGTATGTTGTCCCTTGTGTCTGTGCTCTTGTAGCATACTGGTTGAGGGGTGGAGATGAAGTAGTTCATTATTCATTGCCCACGAACATTCGACCACCCATCAGAGATGATTGCAATACAGACGGCTTTCTCTATGATTTGCTTGACCTTCACTTGAACTCTGTTGAACTCTGCATCCAGCAAATGAGTAGATAAAGCATGTCTGGTTGGAGGGGTGTATGCTAGGCGAAGAACATTCAGAAATCTCTAATACACATTGCCTGTGAGCATCAGACCAGTTGCACACACAGCTCGAGCAAGACATTCATCAGCATTTCTTTAACTTCGTTCCTCCATTGAGTCAAAAGAAACATCTGATTCCAGGAGGACCACGAGCTGTTGCTATCAATAAAGTGTCCGATTCATCATTTTCACCTCAAATAGAAGTAGAGGGACTTTGTCAGAGGTTGCTTGTTGTGAGCACCGAGGGAACTTTATGCACTTGGCCAGATGCTTCTGCATCTTTGTTGCATTCTTCATATATGATTTGGGACAGTATTTGCAAATGTACACAGCTTTTCCTTCTACATTAACTGCAGTGAAATGTCTCCACACAACAGTTAATGCCTGTGGCATTTTCCTGTAAAGAATAGAAAAAAAATGAGTAAACAAAACAAATACAATTCCATGTACAGATAAATAGTTAAGCAGTTAGATTAAACAACTCTTTTGTAAGATAAATGTTTTAAAATACAGCATGTATGGAAACAGGTGAATTAACACTCCTCAGTTAGCAGGCTCAAGCAAGCTAAAACCCACATGGCAGCAAAAACTAACTAGCAGAAATTGTTAACAAGTTAGAAATGATTTAAACATACTTTGCTGTGGGCTACTATTTACTATTTAACAAAAAATAATTCCTTTCATATAAAATGTATTCACCCCACCAAGATGGTAAACAAAACTTACCAGAAAGCATGTTGTCCTTGGCTCAGACAGGGTTGTAGTGTGGGCTCAATAGCATCTCATTAGTGTGCAAGATCTTGAGAATCAGCTGTACATGTGATGGAAGAGTGCACTGTGCATGTAGAGGGTTGCAATTCCATTGAATTGGGGATAGTTTAACCAAAATATGCCACAAGACCTAGAATTCCCACAAAAAAGGTCCACTGTTATAAGCTAACTTTTTGATGAATTGAAGCAAAATTCCCAAAGATCCCAGGCATAACCTCCCATGTAAAACTTCCGGAAGATTTCTGACCGTTTGCAACCATAGTCATGCCATTGATTTTGTTATAATGCTTAAGTCACACAGATAGGATAAGAACACGGCACATGCCACGGCAAAACGTGTAGAATTGCAGGAAATTTGCTTGAAAATGGCAACATTTTGTCCATGTCCACCCCCTTCCCCTATCGCAGTTGAGGAATGGCACTACAATTCCCGCAACTCCACACACACTGATTTTATCCCCTCAGGTGGTGCATCAGACTGGGTTCTCTCATGCACAAAACACCCACGTACACACACCTAGGGAGGTTTCTCTGGATATTTAAACTTATTGCCGCATACACCCAGAACACTCCAGGGGGTTATGGATCAGGAGAAGTCTTAAATAAGGACTTAAATAACACTGACGGTTTCTAATGGCTATAAACCATTTAACTAATAACTGTGTAACTTTTCTAATGACATGCAAAAACCTTGGGAACTTTCACCAAGCAGTTCATTTACATTCATTGGAAATGTTGAAAGCCAGCTGATAAGCTGTGCACATACAGTAGCAATATCTTCCAGGGACTGTTCATATGAATATCAATATGAGAAAAAAAGGCAGTCAGGGAGAGAATAAATTGAATTGGATTTCGTGGCTGCGTTCAAGGTGGGAAGGACAATGTGGAGTGAAAGGTTGGATTTAATAAGGCTTTCAAAAAAAATCATAAAAACTCCAGTGTGTGAGAACGGGGGCGGGGGCAGCCCGAGTCAACACTTTAAAACCAAAAGCATTAAAGTTTCAAGTTTGAACACCCCTATAACTCTCTTTCTGATGGGGGCTGAGAGCAGTATGCCGAAGTCATTTGCTAAACAAATCGCAATAGCAAGGTCCATCGACAAGTCTTCACCTTTCCTTAAAAGTTACTTTTCCATGAGCTAATATACCTAGTTGAATTTCAATACCTTTAATGGGTTTGGACGACCGTGCCAAACGAAAGTCTAGTTCTGCCTTGTTCTGGCTGTTGGAGAAGCAGAGTTCGTCTTTTAGTGAGCTACCTGTACGCACTGGGGTGATCAGATGCAATACACAGCCTTCTTTCAAGTGACTCACCTGCGTCTCCAACTCCCCAAGCACATCACAACTTTTAATACCAGGTGTACATTGTTCACTTATTGTCTTGTCATTCAAACCTGCCTGCTGACCTGGAGATAGATGAGAATTATTTTTAAAACAATGTCTAAAATGGTCTGTGTGGCATTTTTATGATTTGTCCATCTGTATGACCTCTGTGGTATAATAGAAGTCATTCTCTTGCTCTGACTCATTCTCCTTCCTTTCCCTCTCCTCCTCAGCACCATTAAAGCGAAGGTAAGACAGGGGCATAGCATAGGTCCAGCAAAGACCCCGTGAAGATATTCCTTGTGGGCCTAGAATTCACTTGAAAATAAAAAAATATATCCAATCAAACTACTGGCTGCTACAAAACATCACTGAGCTGGATTGATAAACTAGGTCTTTGCATTACCGACAACAGCTGCAAAGGTACTGATAAAAACATTCACAGAAGATAGCAGTCTGGCCCTGGGCATATGGTGGAGACCAGCAGGACTAGGAATTATCGGACAAAACAAAGTGTGTGTTCAACGCTGGGCTTGCATTTCTGTGAGATAACCATTCCCGAAACAGCTTTAATGTCTGTTGGGAACACTGAGGCTCTAAGGCTGTCGCGGTGACCGTATTACCGCCAGTCATGACCTCTGTCAAATTTTCTGTGACCGTTGGTAATCCCATCCAAAACTGCACAAATGAATGCTGCTGATGGTTAGTCTACTAAACTTGCTAATGGCCTGGTACTCAGCGCTCGATTGTCCGTCCCTCTAATCACTCTCTAAACACATCATGATTTAATTTGAATAGAAAAGGGAAAATGGTGAAGGTTCCGAAATGGACACAGGAAAGCCCTGGACCCAATATGCATACACTTATTTTTAAAACCCGTTCCCGAAAGGACAACCGGTCCAAGTGAGGGAAGCAGCAGAAAAGCCAATTGTTATGTTACTATTATTATTATTATTATTTTTTTTTTTAACTGGAGCAATTACACAGACGCAGAGAGACAGAGAAAGAGAGAGAGGCTGTAGGCTATTAGGGAGCAGAGTCCGTGTGGTGTGTGTGTGAGTAAGACATGGGAGGCTGGGAGCAACATAACTCCATGCAAATTCGAGCCTAAATAGCTGTCTACCTGTTGGCTTGTGGTTGGTGTAGCCTTTCTTTCTCATTTCACTTTCAATTGTGTAATTTTAATTCAATCTTCCATTGATTAGATACCCCCTAACTTGGTTGCCACACAAGCAGAGCAGCAAAGCAATGGTTAATTAATGGTTAATTATGGTGAGACTGGCAGTCATATGCATGACAATTACCGACTAACAAAATGTCATGACCGCCACAGCCCTAGGAGGCTGTTGGTCCGTTCCCAAAAGTTGCAGGTTTTGGGGGCTCCGTGACGGGGTTGAAAATCTGTGCATCAAATGGGCACTCAGGACGAGTTGACAGAAAATGTGAGTTTCACAAATTATACTGAACAAAATTATAAAACACAAAACTCAACAATTTCAAGGATGTTGCAGTTCATATAAGAAATCAGTCAATTTAAATGAATTCATTAGGCCCTAACCTATGGATTTCACATGACTGGGCAGGGGCGCAGCCATGGTTATGCCAGAGGATCCTGCAGGTGAAGAAGCCGGATGTTGAGGTCCTGGGCTAGTGTGGTTACATGTGGTCTGCGGAAGTGTGGCCAGTAGGACGGACTGCCAAATTCTATAAAACGACATTGGAGGCGGCTTATGGTAGAGAAATAAACATTAAATGACTGGCAACAACTCTGGTGGACATTACTGGAGTCAGCATGCCAATTGCATGCTCCTTCAAAACTTGAGACATCTGTGTCATTGCATTGTGTGACAAAACTGAAGATTTTAGAGTGGCATTTTAAACTTTACTTAACTAGGCAAGTTAGTTAAGAACAAATTCTTATTACAATGACGGCCTTCACCGGCCAAACCCGGACGATGCTGGTCCAATTGTGCGCTGCCCTATGGGACTCCCAATCACGGCCGGTTGTAATACAGCCTGGATGATCTTGATAAAAGATAAAATGCTCACTAACAGGGAGGGATCTTAACAAATTAGTTTTTTAGTGCATATGGAAAATGTCTGGGATCTTTTATTCCAGCTCATGAAACATGGCACCAACATTTTACATGTTGCGTTTATATTTTTGTTCAGTATACATTTGGTGAGACTCTGTACCATTAGGGTGTCCAGACTGTCTGCATAAGCCGTTAGACTAATTCAGAGTAAAGACATAGGGCTGCATCTTGAGTGCACATCAATCGCACATAAACCACAAAGAATAGAATTCAAAATAAAGCATAAATGGATGACGTCCCATGGTGAACAAACTTTTCTAAACTAGAGAAGAAGAATGACCATCCTCTATTGAACTTCAATCACATCAGTAAACAAGGTTATGTAAAACCTTAGGCTGTGCAATCTAATACTCATCCTGGGAGAATAACCGGAGTGAATTATTTGCCTAGCCAAATGAAAATAATGGGTTATTGCAAGTCATGGATATTTGCTTTTATTGTTGTGTACACAGAAGGACAACACATAATTTAACTAAGAGAGGCTTAACTTTTAAAAACTAGGAGAGCCCTCGGTTCACAGAGCACTCCATGCCTTTGTGCAACAACCCCAGCTGAACAGCCATGGCCTGATAACACAGTGGGCACAAAGATCAGACCATGAACATGCTGATACATCACTGTGTCCTTAGACCACCAACACTCCAACTGCATTAGCGCTAGCTAGTTATGGTCGCTCGAGTATGCTAGCTAGAGACCAACTGCTTCATAAGAACCAAGTAGCGCTGTATTTCATTACCAAGCCCCCTAACACAGCATCAACAACAAGATGGCCGAAAGAGCTTCAGAGTTAGTGAAAAGGCTAGGGCGCCCTGTGGTGGAGGCGGGCTTGAAAAGTCATGTCTGAGCAGAAACCTCAGAGAGCGAAAGATGGAGAGAGAAGAGACAGGCATGACTCAGCATAGGCGCCAAAAGCAAGTTTATAGGGCGCCCTCCATAGGCCCTAAACGTTAATGACGTGAAGGCAAAAAACATCTCTCTGGAACAGGCCTAGAGTAGAGGTTCAGATGAAATACAGTAGAGGGAATAGAGCAGCGGTCACCAACCTTTTCCGAGTCAAGATCACTTTCGCAGTCTAAAAGCAAGCCGAGATCCACCGCTCAGATTTGTTTTAAACATTACTTACAAAATGTAACAAATCAAATCGTATTTGTCACATGTGCCGAATACAACACGTGTAAACCTTACAGTGAAATGCTTACTTACAAGCCCTTAACTTTTTATGGATAGGGGGCAGTATTTTCACGGCCGGATAAAAAACGTACCCGATTTAATCTGATTATTACTCCTGCCCAGAAACTAGAATATGCATGTAATTATTAGCTTTGGATAGAAAACACTCCAAAGTTTCTAAAACTGTTTGAATGGTGTCTGTGAGTATAACAGAACTCATTTGGCAGGCCAAAACCTGAGAAGATTCCAAACAGGAAGCGCCCTCTCTGACCATTTCTTGATCATCTCTATCCAAAACAGGGGATCTCTGCTGTAACGTGACATTCTCTAACGCTCCCATAGGCTCTCAGAAGGCGCCAGAACATTGAATGATGACTTTGCAGGCCATGGCTGAAAAACAGTAGCGCATTTGGATAGTGGTCGATCTGAGAACAATGAGACTGGGGGCGCGTGCACGAGCCGACTCCATGTTTTTATTTTTTCGTCTTTGAACGAAAACAGGGTTTCCCGGTCGGAATATTATCGCTTTTTTACGAGAAAAATCACAAAAATTGATTTTAAACAGCGTTTGACATGCTTCGAAGTAAGGTAATGGAATATTTTGAATTTTTTTGTCACGAAACGCGTCACCCTTCGGATAGTGTCTTGAACGCACGAACAAAACGCCGCTATTTGGATATAACTTTGGATTATTTGGAACCAAACCAACATTTGTTATTGAAGTAGAAGTCCTGGGAGTGCATTCTGACGAAGAACAGCAAAGGTAATCCAATTTTTCTTATAGTAAATCTGAGTTTGGTGAGGGCCAAACTTGGTGGGTGTCAAAATAGCTAGCCCGTGATGGCGAGCCATCTACTCAGAATATTGCAAAATGTGCTTTCACCGAAAAGCTATTTTAAAATCGGACACCGCGATTGCATAAAGGAGTTCTGTATCTATAATTCTTAAAATAATTATGTTTTTTTGTGAACGTTTATCGTGAGTAATTTAGTAAATTCACCGGAAGTGTTTGGTGGGAATGCTAGTTCTGAACATCACATGCTAATGTAAAAAGCTGGTTTTTGATATAAATATGAACTTGATTGAACAAAACATGCATGTATTGTATAACATAATGTCCTAGGAGTGTCATCTGATGAAGATCATCAAAGGTTAGTGCTGCATTTAGCTGTGGTTTTGTTTTTTGTGACATTATATGCTAGCTTGAAAAATGGGTGTCTGATTATTTATGGCTGGGTACTCTGCTGACATAATCTAATGTTTTGCTTTCGCTGTAAAGCCTTTTTGAAATCGGACAGTGTGGTTAGATAAAGGAGAGTCTTGTCTTTAAAATGGTGTAAAATAGTCATATGTTTGAAAAATGGAAGTTTTCGGATTTTCGAGGACTTTGTATTTCCCGCCACGCCCATCATTGGATATTGGAGCAGGTGTTCCGCTAGCGGAACGTCTAGATGTAAGAGGTTAATCAACAATGCAGTTTTAAGAAAAATAAATACATAAATAAAAGTAACAAATCATTAAAAAGCAGCAGTAAAATAACAATAGTGAGGCTATATACAGGGGGTACCAGTACAGAGTCAATGTGCGGGGGCACCGGTTAGTTGAGGTAATATGTACACTAATGTTCAAAAGTATGGGGTCACTTAGAAATGTCCTTGTTTTTGAAAGAAAAGCTAATTGCCCATTAAAATAACATCAAATTGATCAGAAAAACAGTGTAGTCATTGTTAATGTTGTAAATGACTATTGTAGCTGGAAACGGCAGATTTTTTATGGAGTATCTACATAGGCATACAGAGGCCCATTATCAGCAACCATCACTACTGTGTTCCAATGGCACATTGTGTTTGCTAATCCAAGTATATAATTTTAAAAGGCTAATTTATCATTAGAAAACCCTTTTACAATTATGTTAGCACAGCTGAAAACTGTCGTCCTGATTAAAGAAGCAATAAAACTGGCCTTCTTTAGACTAGTTGAGTATCTGGAGCATCAGCATTTGTGGGTTCGATTACAGGCTCAAAATGGCCAGAAACAAAGAACTTTCTTCTGAAACTCGTCAATCTATTCTTGTTCTGAGAAATGAAGGCTATTCCCATGCGAGCAATTGCCAAGGAACTGAAGAGCTCATCTACGATCATCCACTTCCCTTCATTCACGTCCGGAAGTTTACCCGAAAGATAAGGGAACCATTCCTTCACCTCATAACATCTTTGGTCTGACAGATTATGTGACACCCAGAATACATTGTATAATGTCAACAAATATGGCACCACACATAGCTGGCAAATAGCTTTGCTCATTATAATCAGTACAACCCTCAAAAAAGTATTTTACACACATTTACACACATATATATGCAATAATCGGAATGCATTATGTCACCAGTACTTAAACATGTGAATAAAACTGTAAATACATTATGCTCCATACATACATACTGTATGCGCCTACAGTAGAAACGACAACACGATATACAGAAAATTAGGAACTTTGATAGGAACGCACACATGTCCAAAGTTATTATTGTAAGTAAAACAACAAGGAAGGCAAAGCGAGCCCCAGCAAGAAAATGTTCGAATTCTTGCAAGACTGCACAAATATAATGCATAGTTGATCTGCGCAAACATGGAGTGAAGTGCGGTGGGCTCTCCTCGAAGAGAGAAGTTTATCCTGCTCAGTAAAGCCTCAACCATAAATTGTCCGCAATGCTGAAATGGGCTAATTCTATGTGAATTAACGAGGAGGCGGAACACACCTCAATTCAAACTGTTGTTAGAAAATACAACTTGCTTGAAAATAATTTGAAATGAACTAGTTGAAACATAGCCTATAGATAATTAACAGGCAACCATCCCCTACGACGGCATCTTCCAGACATTAACCCAATTTACATTTTAGTCATTTAGCAGACGCTCTTATTCAGAGCGACTTACAGTAGTGAATGCATACATTTCATACATTTTTTTCTCCGTACTGGTCCCCCGTGGGAATCAAACCCACAACCCTGGCGTTGCAAACACCATGCTCTACCAACTGCTCTACCAACTGAGCCACACGGGACCTGTATATAAATAAAAACAGTTCTGTAGAAATGAGGTTTGTGCAGTAGGCCTAATACATTATCATAGCATAGCCTGACAATATTGTTATTCACAGACCATATTATATTTCAAAACTCAAACTTTGATAACAAAATAGATCAGTTGGTGTAGTAATTGCGAGGCACAGCTGAGCATAAATTGAAATAATTTGCTTTGTATTTTACTGGACTGATGGTGCCTGCATCTGATGGTCATGGTGCTTCAAGACAACTGTGTGGAAAAATATATACACATGGACTCATGTAGTAAGCAAAAAAGTGTTAAACAAATCAAAATATGTTATATTTGAGATTCTTCAAAGTAGCCACCCTTTGCCTTGATGACAGCTTTGCACACGTGGCATTTTCTCAACCAGCTTCATGAGGGAGTCACCTATTACTATATTATATTACCTAGAAAGCATTTAAAATTAACAGGTGTGCCTTGTTAAAAGTTAATTTGTGGATAAGGATAAGTTCATTAGAGTTAACAGCCTCAGAAATTGCAGCCCAAATAAATGCTTCACAGAGCTCAAGCAACAGACACATCAGCATCAACTGTTCAGAGGAGACTGTGTGAATCAGGCCTTCATGGTCGAATTGCTGCAAAGAAACCTCTACTAAAGGACAGCAATAAGAAGAGGAGACACAAGCAAAGTGTATATAAAAAAAGAGGTCAAATGCTGACGTCAGTGATCTTCAGGTTGGAAAGTCGGAGCTCTAGAAAGATGCCAGAGTTTCCGACTTTGAATTCTGAGTTGGATGACCTTTCAAAATGATTTTTTCCCCAGTCGGCTCTTCCTTTTTTCCGAGTTCCCAGTTTTCTTGAACGCACTGACGTCGGAAGTTGGAGATGTCAGAGTTCCCAGTTCCTTTGAATATGGCATTAGTCTCAGCGGAGGAGGGAGAGAGCAGCAAAGGGTCCGCCTCTCACAGTCTCTGCTTTCTCCTTCCTTTCCTCCGGTGACACTGACCAGAGAAAGGGGAAACAGTCTTCCAATTGAAGGCAAAACTTGAGTTGCAACGCATCCGTCTTATGCACAAATTCATGTTATTCCTATGATCAGAGAAAGTTAAATATTCCTCGATATTAAAATACACACGGCGAGCTGCTACTAAAAATGCAGGCTTATCGATACACTTGGCTACTAATTCATAGCAGCTGCGGCGTGAGTGGTCGTAGTACCACTTGCCCTGCAGCTGCAATGAATTAGTAGCCAAGTGTATCGATAGGCGCGTATTATGGTTGGTAATAGTGTTGAATAAAAACAGTGTTGACAGCTCTGAATAAAAACGTAAGCATGAACCCACTCATAAAAACAGCAGTTCTTTGCTGTATTCGTTGACAGTCTCTCTCTGGTCATGGTATTTAAAAGTTATTAAATGTCATGTAGGCTTTGATGGAAGCTGTAGCCACGGTGATTTGAGTTATCCGATTGGCCGGCTTCTGAATCAAGTGCAAACTGCGTAACACGAAAAAAAAGGAGAGGAGCGCAAGCCTTTATCTTTGGCTTTTCTACAAAAAATGTTGGTGATCGACTAGGAATGCCTTGAAGATCGAGCAGTCGATCATGATAGACCGGTTGATGACCACTGGAATAGAGTGTAAACTAATGAAAACGCTATGACATCATCTGAAAATATGTGCTGCAGCCGATTTCGAACAGTCCATTTAGAATGCAAAGACCTCCGGAGATACTGCAGATCCCATCCAAATTCGAGAGAGTCTGAGTTAAATACAGAGATCCAATTAATTAGAGTAAACGGATTGGAGACATTTTGTCTGGTAACCTTTTTCGTTCTGTAATGTTGTCTAACATTCCCCTCTGCAATAGCTGCGATTTGGGATAAAGCCTCTTTTTAAAAAGATATCTCTTATCTGAACGTGATAACCCAGGCAGACGTCTCACTCTCCTGTGTGGGCCACCATACAAGACGTCCGACGAGATTAATGTGTCAAAAGAAAGAATACAAAATGGAGTCAAGCTCCTGCCATGTAGAGATCCCTCCACTGGGTGTGTTGGTGTGGAGGTCAGCTGTCAGAATACATCAGATTAGCATTAGAGTAGGAAGTAGGAGTCTTCACTGAACACCCGGCAGAGAGGCATGAAGGTGTATTCATTAGGGAGGGAAATTGCCAGGGACCTCACAATATAATATTTTCGTGACACTTAGGCGCCGATATGTATTGCAATTCTCACGATTCTATATGCATTACCATTCGATAATGTGATTTTATTTTATTTGATATTGCTTTGTATAAGTCTGGCTGCTGAGAGAAAAAGCAATAAAAAGTGGTTTTGATCAGTCATGGAAATAAAAGTGCTGACATGTTGGCTCACTATTTAAAAAGAAGACGGAAAACAAGCTAAAATACCAGAGTTTTGCCGAAGGTACACCCGACTTGCACTTTGGAGTCAAAGTATCAATAAAATATCATCCCAAATAATATTTCGATATGTAACTGTATAGATGTTTGCCCCCTTCACTAGTATTAATATCATTGTTTTTTAAAGCATGGTCTGACGCGTCTCAAGCGACTTATCTTTCAGCCTGCTGTTAGCGTGCAGTAGCTTCTTTTAGCTTGGACTAACTGCTTAGCTAAGTAAGATTATCCATCGAACTCATTAACTAGTAACATTTCCCTGCTCCAGTTCAGCGGAGATATACCAGTCATCTTCATCTGCCAGACCAGACAAGGCTAGACCAAACAAGACTAGCAGACCAGACTATTAGGGATATAACGACTCACCGATATGTATCGGTCCACAGTTCAAATGTTTAAGATGCCAGTTCATCGGTCCTCAGGAGCACAAACTGATCCAAATGAATAAAACCGATTCAAATGTTACGAATCAGAGGTTCACTGACGTTTTTTACAACAAAAAAATCTGCCTTATTCCGAAAACACCTCTTATTCATGCACTCTCTCCTTCAGCATATCAAACTTTTATGCATTTAACTGCGTATGACATTGATCTACAAATCAGGTAACTGTGCACACGGTGCAAGAGACGCAGCTGCTTGCGCCAACGAGAGGTAGGCCTACCCTATCACTGTTCTAATATTCTTAGGCTACATCTGCACGGTACCTTCAGCATTAAGATGTTTGTAAAACGGCTTTCGCAACATTAAATCATAGGATTTTTTAATTGAGGGACAACCAATGTAATTTGCTGGGTCATTGTTACCAAATGCGCTGTAAAAAAAAGGGTGTTTTACCGGCGGAGCTGTGTAGGCTCCCGGAGTGGACACAACTCACATCTTGGCACATTAACTGCTGATTATTGGTAGTTCAGTACATTTAGTCATTTTTACATGAACAGGGTGAAGGTGTAATTTCATAACAAGGACAGGAATCATTCTTGCGAGCAGTACTGGTTGGAAAGGGAGAAGAGAGCAGCTCTCCTCAATAAAGTTAAACGGTCAAAACCATTTGCTTTTGAGAAGGGGGTGAAATCCAAAACTATGTTATATTAACTGGCTATATATGGCACAGCTAATTTCTAAATATAAATATTGACATATTACTAGCTAAAAACATGTGAAATCTACTATATTGACAAGTTAATCAGTGGGTGATGAGGATTTCAGATACAAATTGCTGCCCCCCTCCAATAAACACTTCTGTAAATGTGACGCAAAAAAAAGGGGGTGAAAATTCTATATCCAACTAAATACCAGTGCTAAGATGCAAACTGCAAACCCGGGGAATCACATTAATTCATACCAGTTATTGCCACGGCACTACTGAATACGTCTGACATTTTAATAACAGAATGAAAATCCTTAGGTCTATTTCTTCTATTAATAAATGCATTTCCTAAAATGAGGCCTACTAACAGAGGCTAGAGCTTCCCTCCTAACCTGATGTGCGGCTTGCCGTATAACTAATGAGAAGGAGCTGTCACTGGTTGTGAAATTGATTACATCTGTGGAAAACCTCATTAAGAGAAGTGTCACACTTTCCATTAGGCCAGAATAGGAAAGTGGAAGAAGGATGAAAGGAGGGAGTGACGGGTGTGGCTGTTCCTTAACGCACCTAGCTGATGGAAGGAGGGAAGCGGAGTTCAGAGTACTGAGCTAGTTTCACTGGGGTCTCCTGAGGTCATTAAGTAGAGTCTGGGGTGTTAACACTGAATAAGGACACCCTTTCTGAGGACATCAAAGGTCCTTCTGCATGTATAGTTGACAGATGGGTTAGTAGGTGGATCGTCTGATCAACCTAGAGCAGCAGCAACATCGCTCATCTTTCTGTACTGTCTAGTACATTTTAATAAGTACAGACATTATATGGGGTGTCAGCGCGGCACATCACCATTGGGAGAGCCATTCTGGGGACACTGAGGTGTGTAAAGGGAGAAAGGGGGTGAGAGGCCAACCAGCTGTATTAAAAGAGATATTAAAGCCATCTGCCTGGGAGACAGTTTGACGGGTGTTTAGGAGCTTAAATAAGCTTCAAACTAAATGAGTCCGTGGGGATGAGGAGGCTGTGAATGGATGGTGACTAACTGTGAGTGTCATCCCGTTCCCAACACACTGTAAGAGCAGGATCTGGAGGCATAGCCACAGAGATACAGACATGTTACATCAAATGCCTGTCTCTTCATGCTTTTCTACATTACTGAGAAGATAAGGGAACCCATTTGGACAACAGAAAAATGGGATGTTACGAAAAAAATACTACTATTCACAAGGCCTATTCTAGCTGCATTTATTTAAACCTCGTTTGTTTTTTTTTACTCCCTTTTCGTGATATCCAATTGCAATCCAATTAAGATCTTGTCTCATCGCTGCAACTCCCTAACGGGCTCGGGAGAGGCGGAGGTCAAGTCACGCGTCCTCCGAAACATGACCCACCAAACCCTGCTCCTTAACACCCACCCGCTTAACCCGGAAGCTAGCTGCACCAATGTGTCAGAGGAAACACTGTTCAACTGATGACCGAAGTCAGCCTGCAGGCGCCCGGCCTGACACAAGAAGTCGCTACAGCGCGATGAGCCCTCCCCTAACCCGGACAATGCTGGGCCAATTGTGTGCCTGCTCTATGGGACTCCCGGCCATGGCCGGTTGTGTGACAGCCTGGGATCGAACCCGGATCTGTAGTAATGATGCAGTGCCTTAGACCGCTGCGCCACTCGGGAGTCCAAAACCTCTCCTCTCTTTATGTTGTTTGTGAGAATGTATTGGGACTGAAAGGCTATGGGGCTGCTTTAGACCTGGTTGCTGACGCACAAATCTGGGCAGGAGCAACGGCTGCCAGATTGAAGAGGGAGAGGTATTTACAGCATGGAATTCATAAAACATGAGCCCTTTATGTGGGTTAATGCTGGGAGCACCCGCTGCTATTAGGTCCACTCATCGCTATTCAATAGCAACTACAGCACACCCCACTCAAGACTATCAGACTAAGACTATATGGCTAGACAATGCCATTTGCAGCTGCCCTCAAGGGCCCATCTAGATATATTTAAAGAGTGATCTAAGACAGTATCAGGGCTGAAAGTAAGGTGGTCCGGTATGACGTCCCGGCAAAATAAATAGTGGGGGGTACGCCAAACCGGTAAAACATGAGCACGCCACAGTAATTAAAACAAAATGTCGAGAAAACTAAGCTATTAGATCACTTATCATTACCACATATCAGAGGCATGAAAAATGAGCGCATGGACTTGAAAACGGGTGGTATAGCCTACGCTCAAAACTGGATGTGGTTACACGAAATACACTGACATTTTACCAAGGCAGAGACGAGTGCCTGACAACGAGACGCACACGGACATCAGTGGACGTATAAATTCTGGCCTAATGACAATCACCAAATGTCATTACACTTGTTGTGTTTTGTGTAACAGATGCCATTCACCACTGTCTGGAGGCTGGAAATGTTGCGAGTGGATGAACGTGCACGGGTAGCCTAGTAAACGAGCTATTGAAGTGAAAACATCATGAATGGTTGTGTTTATGACACAATAAAAGGTAACACATTTTAAAAGTTAAATATTCACGACTAGGCTCAGATATATTATTGAATTAATAGGGATTCTATATGTAATTCTATAATTAGGCCCATAACATTTGTTGGTGCATGCGAGGTCCTGTACTGGAAATAAATTAATTCTACTTTCACAACTGGACAGTATCCATATATACCTGGAGTTACAGAGTGGGCCTGTGTCAATCTTCCCCAAACTACACTGTTTACACCCACCTGACACCCTACAGCACTGAATCAATCCCCACTCTTCAATCCCGTCCCTGTACTCTGTCTTTACACCACAGGCCTGGGAATTTACTACTGACCACAAGTCACCCAGCCAGTAGCGCCACACTCAATCAAGCGCCAGTGAATACAACGTCATGATTCCTCTGGCCTTGAAGCAATTCCTGGAACAAGACGAACTATGACCCTATATCACAGAACTGAGTGATAGGCTACTCTGTCTTCCCTCCCTGACTCAAAACTAGGACAGCAACAAGTTACACTACGGAGACTCATTCGACAGAGAAAACTATAGGATTACATTTTTCCAAAAAGAAAAAACGACATAATATTGTTTTACTTTTCTGAGATGATACCTTTCATAACAGGAAGACATTTGACATTTTAGCCAGTTAGTACAGGCTCTTAACCAGAATGACTTACAATAAGTGTGTGTAACTATGGAAATCGAAACAATTCGTTTTTACTGCTTCTGCCTACTTACACAGAATGATGATGGATGTGCTTTTTAGGGCTGCCAATGTCTGTTTGTGGTTATTGCTGTCGGGCTTGGGCGGTATACTGTATGTACCGTACACCGGGGGATTTGGAAATAGCCAAGGGATGGTTTTACAATACCGTTGAAACTATTTCCTTTAAGTTTTTCAATACATTTTAATATTTGAAGCTACTTTAAGAAAATACCTGCAGTCTACTTGTGCAATAGGTTAGATAATGCAGATCACGTTCTTCATTTCACCTGTCTCATTATTTTACATTATGAAGCTAACATGTACCATAGTTCACCAGAACAGTTAAGCCAGTCACATGTGTGTTTGTAACTAGCACAACGGGAGAAAGCAGGAACAGTGAGTCCAGCTGTGTATTTGACAGTGGTGGAACTTTATATTGAAAGTCAACTGTGTTTTGCTTCAACAGAGTGATCAGGGACATGCAACTATAGTTTTCCTTCACAGAAAATACATTAGCGCAACACTATTTGGCTGGCAGCCACACAAGTAAATTAGCTTACAATAAAAATGCAAGGTATTTTTTTAGCAAGAACGATGCATGGCCATCAGATTTCTACTGTTTATCATAGAAAGAGTGTAGCCAGCTACATTTCCTAATGTTTTGTTTAAAGTTAATCTTGCATTTTACCTGAGAAACGTAGGCTGGCTAGACCAAGAAAAGTACTGGAGAAAAGTAGCTAGTCAAATCAAATCAAATTTTATTGGTCACATACACATGATTCGCAATGTTAATTGCGAGTGTAGCAAAATGCTTGTGCTTTTAGTTCTGACATTACAGTAATAGCTAACAAGTCATCTAACAGTTCCACAACAACTAGCTTCTACACACAAATGTAAAGGGATGGAATAGCGCTGTCTGCTGATAAAATGCCAATTTGTGAGTGGAGAAGCGCAACTGTCTGAAGCACGAAATTTGTCTGATGCTGAGCAGAAATTACAATAAGTATTTTATACGTGCGTTTACAAAACACAGCAAGACATTTCTAAAGCATTATAAGACTCTTAAGTTTATCTTGCTAGTTAATATAAGTGGCTGAATTAATAAGATGACTGCATTATATTGTGTTAGCTTTCTGCCATATTTGAGAAGTCAAAGCTCGTCTTCATATCCAAGCATTTTTTTGTGCATGTTTGGCGCCCCCTTGTGTACTAAGCCAGTAATACCGTATATCCCAGTACAAGAGAAGGACAGTTTGACGATATAAAAATCTAGATACCACCCAACCCTATTTCTTGACGGTCACTCTGCAGTCTGCATGGTCAGATGGATGCAAGAAGATTTATTTATTTTATTTTACCAGGCAAGTCAGTTAAGAACAAATACTTATTTTCAATGACGGCCTAGGAACAGTGGGTTAACTGTCTTGTTCAGGAGCAGAACGACAGATTTGTACCTTGGTGACATGCTGATTTCCACAAGCATTCTATAATTCCACTACTAGTTTGTGTATCTTACTGTCTGCAAATGTGTCTTTTCTTAGCAAGTTGTGTTAGCTAATGCTAAAAACGAGTTAGTTGGCTAGCTAACTTGCTAAAAGTACTAAGGGTCCGAGCACACAGCTAGCTAATATCTAATCAAATGTAATTTGTCACATTCGCCGAATACAACAGCTGTAGACCTTACAGTGAAATGCTTACATACAAGCCCTTAACCAACAATGCAGTTAAAAGAATAAGTGTTGAGTAAAACAGATGCAGTAATTAACAAATACTTAAAGGGCAGCAGTAAAATAACAGCAGCGAGGCTATATACAGCGAATACCAGTACAAAGTCAATGCGCGGGGGCACAGGTTAGTTGAGGTAATATGTAAATGTAGGTAGAGTTAAAGTGACTACGCATAGATAATAACCAGAGAGTAGCAGCAGCGTAAGAGGGGGTGGGGACAACGTAAATAGTCTGGATTTGATTAGCTGTTCATGAGTCTTATGGCTTGGTGGTAGAAGCGGTTTAGAAACCTTTTGGACCTAGACTTGGTGCTCCGGTACCGCTTGCCGTGTGGTAGCAGAGAGAACAGTCTATGACTAAAGTGGCTGGAGTCTGACAATTTTTATGGCCTTCTTACACTGTCTGGTGTAGAGGTCCTGGGTGGCAGGAAGCTTGGCCCAGGTGATATACTGGGCCGTACGCACTACCCTCTGTAGTAGCTTGCGGTCAGAGGCCGAGCAGTTGCCATACCAGGCAGTGATGCAACCAGTCAGGATGCTCTCGATGGTGCAGCTGTTGAACTTTTTGAGGATCTGAGGACCCACGCCAAATCTTTTCAGTCTCCAGAGGGAGAATAGGCTTCATCGTGCCCTCTTCACGACGGTCTTGTTGTGTTTGGACCATGATAGTTTGTTGGTGATGTGGACACCTGCTCCACTACAGCCCCATCGATGAGAATGGGGGCGTGCTCTGTCCTCCTTTTCCTGTAGTCCACAATCATTTCCTTTGTCCTGATCACGTTGAGGGAGAGGTTGTTATCCTGGCACCACATGGCCAGGTCTCTGACCTGCTCCCTGTAGGTTGTCTCATCGTTGTCGGTGATCAGGCCTAACAATGTTGTGTCGTCGGCAAACTTGATGGTGTTGGGAGTCGTGCCTGGCCATGAAGTCACGAGTGAACAGTGAGTACAGGAGGGGCCCCCGTGTTGAGGATCAGCATGGCAGATGTGTTGTTACCCAACCTTACAACCTTGGGGGCGGCCCGTCAGGAAGTCCAGGATCCAGTTGCAGAGGGAGGTGTTGAATCCCAGGGTCCTTAGCTTCGTGATGAGCTTTGAGGGCACTATGGTGTTGAACGCTGAGCTGTAGTAAATTAATAGCATTCTCACATAGGTGTTCCTTTTGTCCAGGTGGGAAAGGGCAGTGTGGAGTGCAATAGAGATTGCATCATCTGTGGACCTGCTGGGGCGGTATGCAAATTGGAGTGGGTCTAGGGTTTCTGGGATAATGGTGTTGATGTGAGCTATGACCAAGCTTTCAAAGCACTTCATGGCTACAGACGTGAATACTACAGGTCAGAAGTAATTTAGGCAGGTTACCTTGGTGTTCTTGGGCACAGGGACTATGGTGGTCTGCTTGAAACATGTTGGTATTACAGACTTAGTCAGGGACAGGTTGTGAAGTCAGGGAAATGTCAGTGAAGACACTCCCCAGTTGGTCAGCACATGCTTGGAGTACACGTCCTGGTAATCCCTCTGGCCCTGCGGCCTTGTGAATGTTGACCTGTTTAAATGTCTTACACACATCGGCTAAGGAGAGCGTGATCACACAGTCGTCTGGAACAGCTGATGCTCTCATGCATGCATCAGTGTTGCTTGCCTCGAAGCGGACATTGAAGTAATTTAGATCGTCTGGTTGGTTTGTGTCACTGGGCAGCTCTTGGCTGTGCTTCCCTTTGTAGTCTGTAATAGTTTGCAAGCCCTGCCACATCCGACGAGCGTCAGAGATGGTGTATTACGTTTCAATCTTAGTCCTGTATTGACGCTTTGCCTGTTTGATGGTTCATCTGAGGGCATAGCAGAATATCTTATAAGCGTCCAGGTTAGAGTCCTGCTCCTTCTCCCGCTCCTTGAAAGCGGCAGCTCTACACTAACTCAGTGCAGATGCTTTGCTAGCAAAACAGAGCTGCGTCATCTGACCACTTCTTTATTGACCGAGTCACTGGTGTTTCCTGCTTTAATTTTTGCTTTTAAGCAGGAATCAGGGGGATATAATTATGGTCAGATTTGCCAAATGGAGGGTGAGAGGGAGCTTTGTATGCATCTCTGCGTGTGGAGTAAAGGTTGCCTAGGGTTTTTTTTCTCCCTCTGGTTGCACATTTAACATGCTGGTAGAAATTAGGTTAAAACGGATTTAAGTTTCCCTCCATTAAAGTCCCTGGCCACTAAGAGTGC
Source organism: Salmo salar (assembly GCF_965601325.2). NCBI lineage: Eukaryota > Metazoa > Chordata > Actinopteri > Salmoniformes > Salmonidae > Salmo > Salmo salar. Next base: position 6,500,310 of record NC_138314.1, on the reverse strand, counting down.
CACATCTGGATGAGCATTTTCCTGTTTGCTTATGGCCATATGCAGTTAATTAAGTGCGGTCTTAGTGCCAGCATCGGTTTCTGGTTATAAATAGATGAAAACTCTTGGTAAATAGTGTGGTCTACAGCTTATCATGCGATACTCTACCTCAGGCGAGCAAAACTTTGGACTTCCTTAATATTACATTTTGTGCACCAGCTGTTGTTTACAAATATACACAGACCGCCACCCCTTGTCTTACCGGAGGCAGCTGTTCCATCTTTCCAAGCAGCGTAAATCCTGCCAGCTGTATTTTATACATGTCGTCGTTCAGCCACGACTCAGTGAAAGATAAGATATTCAAGTTTTTAAATGTCCTGTTGGTATGGTATTCGTGATAGACAAACTACTATCTTGTTATCCAACGATTGTACATTGGCTAATAGGACTGATGGTAGAGGCAGATTACCCACTTGGCGTCGCATCCTTACAAGGCACCCTGACCTACGTCCCTGATATCCCCGTCTCGTTCTCATGCGAATGACGGGGATGTTGGCCTTGTCGGGTGTCTGAAGTAAATCCTTTGCGTCCGACTTGTTGAAGAAAAAAATCTTTGTCCAGTACGAGGTGAGTAATCGCTGTCCTGATATCCAGAAGCTCTTTTTGATCATAAGAGACAGCAGCAGAAACATTATGTTCAAAATGAGTTACAAATAACGCGAAAAAACACACACAATAGCACAATTGGTTGAATGCACGTAAAACGGGAGCCATCCCCTCCGGCGCCAATATTAAATCATGTATAGCATGGTACTAGTGCTTGTGAAGGCTTAGATAAACATGTTGTTTGTGCAATGGTATCTTCTAAAATCACAGAGGAATTGTTATGAATTCCCTGCTGGTGACGCTTAGCACACCATCTCATTCTCACAGCCCTCTCTCAGGGACACAAACTCCGCAACTTTCGAACTCCAGCATTAGGCTCCCTTCCTGTACCTAGCCAAACTGATTGGTTGCTAGAGTTCATGGTTGCCAGGGGCCTTATGATACAGTGGGGTCAGCCAATCACAGGCATTTCTGTGATTGGCTGCTTCCAACTTTCAGTCTCCTTCAAGCAGTCACCACAAGAGCAGCAAGCTCATCTTTGGCCTGCACAACCACAGCTGGACTCACATCTGGACTGGACTTGTGGGATGGTGCGTGTGCACAAAGTGAGTGGTATCACATTTTAATATTGTTCGTAGTTGTTACCATTGTTGTATGCTGCCTCTGTGTACAGCTGTATTGTAATATGTGCATGTAGCAAACACATTTTCATAGTCTTTCCCATGTTAATAGCCTTAATAGCCTCAGTTTTAGTATTGTGTACAGTGTATTCATTAGCTATTTTTGTTTTGAGTTGGATTGAACAGTATAAAACCATCAGAATGGAGAAAGCCACATTGAAATCACATATAATTTGTGTTGCCAACCTAGGGTCATGAACTACTCCCACAATCATTCACAAATGCATCGTCAACATCAATAATGAGAAACTCACCCAGGAGAGCTGACATGTTCTGGAAGATTCTCAGCAGCTCTGGGGTGATAGCCGGACTATTCTCCAACGTCACCAACCTGTAGGTTAATAAAGGGATGGAGGAGAGAAAGGAGGGTGGAGAGAGAGAGGGGGGGGGGTGGATGTGAAAGGGAGAAAGAGGACCCGAGTTAGCGTCACAGAAGCATTTAAAGCTGCTGACCAGACCATAACAGAGCCCTAGATTTACAGTTTACATTAGTAATTTAGCAGACGCTCTTATCCAGAGCGACTTAAGAGTAGTGAGAGCATACATTTTCACACTGGTCACCAGTGGGAATCGAACCCACAACCCTGGCGTTGCAAGCACCATGCTTTACCAATGGAACAGAACAGCTAACACTACAAAAACTATGTTTGAGATTCAGAATATGTACATATCTATGGCTGGAGAAGAAACGTCAACGTGTCAATGTGTGGCCAAACCATAAAAGAAGAATCTGTCTGAATGAGTCAATCAAACTCAAACCATGACAATGGTTCATCGCAGTCAATTGAGTCAGTCTATTGAGAGCAACTCAAGCTCATTCTAGCACGTCACTGCAGACGTCTTGCCCTTCGAGATGAGAATTTAAAAGCAAACAATGTGCTCGTTCAAAGACTGTCCTGTTTGACACACCGGCTCAGAGATAGGACGCGTAATCCCTCTTATCACTGCTAACCATGTGTAACTAGGCCAACGTCATCAAAAGGCACAACAAAAGACGAGCCACGCTAAGGCCTCAGCGTTCAAGCTTTTGCAAGCCAGAAAGGCCTTCCACAATGGGATCGTTTACTACAAAATGGCTCTGTAAGGAGAACCATTTTGAACAAATTTAAATGTCTTCTTTTCAGAGCTCTAGTTGCACAGGAAAATGTGCATTGTGTGTTACGCCTACTTTCAACTTGTCGTCATCACCCATCAGAGGGCATGAATGAATGTGAAAGAGAGTGATTGAAGCAAAGAGAGAAATAGGGAGAGAAGGATAGAGCTAGAGAAAGGGGAGAACAACAATTTTGTGACGGACCGCGAGAAAGAACACAAAATATTGCGAGACAGCAGGTGGGAAAAAAAGAGAAGCTGTTAACACAAATGACTCAGTAAATGAGGTAAAACACGTATTTCGGTCACAACTGTTTATCTGGAAGGAAGCAAAGGTAAAATCAATGTCACGTAAGGGGGGGGGGCGAGAGAGAGAGCGAGAGAAAGAGAAACAGAGAGAGAAAGAGAGAGATGGGTGAGAGAAAGCAGAGGGAAGAAAAAGAGGGAAAAATCTAAGAGGGGAATGAGAGAGAGAGCTACAGAGGGTGGGATGGAACAAAGGTGAGTGCTGTAAGTGCCTGATTAACGTCTGCCTTTAGAGGAGTGACAGAGACCGTTAGTATCAGTCTGCTCTCAGGGCTGAGTTTGTGTGTGTTTGTCTCTGTGTGGAACTGTTTGTCTCTGTCTGTGTACGTACCACAGCTCCAGTCCGTCCTCTAGCAGGTAGACATGCGGTGGTTGCGAGACATCTGTACTCAGCTGGATCACAGGAAGCAGGAAGAGATACAGGTTCTTACTCTCCGCCCCCAGGCCCTGTGATGACATCACACAGGAAATGACATAAGCACACCACATTATGAGGGGGTAAAGATTACGATGTTGTGTATGTGTCCATGGCACTACTTGTTTACTGAAATTGTACTTTACTACACAGTATATTGACACAGACCCTGGTTAAGATAGGGTCGTAGTCACTAGACAGCAAATGGAAGAAAAAGGAGCGAAACTGAGGGACGACCTGGATTTGTCCAATAAGACTAGCTTCCGCTCCAAAAAACTTTTCAGTTGCAAAAGGTTTTACTACAATTTGCACTGATGAATATGAGCCTACACTAAAAAGGCAAGCTTTACGGTATTGAATTTATTTTTCTTCTTTTGTTCACCTTTATTTAACCAGGTAGGCCAGTTGAGAACAAGTTCTCATTTACAATTGTGACCTGGCCAAGATAAAGCAAAGCAGTTCGACACATACAACAACACAGAGTTACACATGGAGTAAAACAAACATACAGTAGAAAAATAAGTCTATATACAATGTGAGCAAATGAGGTGAGATAAGGGAGGTAAAGGCAAAAAAGGCCATGGTGGCAAAGTAAATACAATATAGCAAGTAAAACACTGGAATGGTAGATTTGTAGTGGAAGAAAGTGCAAAGTAGAAATAGAAATAATGGTGTGCAAAGGAGCTAAATACATAAATAAATAAATAAATAAATAAAGTAGGGGAAGAGGTAGTTGTTTAGGCTAAATTATAGATGGGCTATGTACAGGTGCAGTGATCTGTGAGTTGCTCTGACAGCTGGTGCTTAAAGCTAGTGAGGGAGATAGGTGTTTCCAGTTTCAGAGATTTTTGTAGTTCGTTCCAGTCATTGGCAGCAGAGAAGTGGAAGGAGAGACAGCCAAAGGAGGAATTGGCTTTGGGGGTGACCAGAGAGATATACCTGCTTGAGCGCGTGCTACAGGTGGGTGCTGCTTTGGTGACCAGCGAGCAGAGATAAGCGGGACTTTACCTAGCAGGGTCTTGTAGATGACCTGGAGCCAGTGGGTTTGGCGACGAGTATGAAGCGAGGGCCAGCCAACAAGAGCGTACAGGTCGCAGTGGTGGGTAGTATATGGGGCTTTGGTGACAAAACGGATGGCACTGTGATAGACTGCATCCAGTTTATTGAGTAGGTATTGGAGACTATTTTGTAAATTACATCATAGTGTCGGCATTTCAAAATACCCCAGTATACGGTTATTCAAACGCACACTAGGAGAAGCAATGACAAACGGCAACGAAGGGCTAAGGGGCAAGACAGTGTATTTAAAAAAGATCAATATTTTACCTTTATTTAACTTTATTTAATAACAAATTCTTATTTTCAATGACGGCCTAGGAACAGTGGGTTAACTGCCTTGTTCAGGGGCAAAACAACAGATTTTTACCTTGTCAGCTCAGGGATTCGATCTTGCAACCTTCCGGTTGCTAGTCCAACGCTCTAACTACTAGGCTACCTGCCGCCCCGTGTGTGTCATACCTGTACAAGGTGAACCAGTGTGGTGAGTATGGCACAGCGCAGCATGTTGTGTTCTTCTGATTGTTTCCAAAGCAGTGGCAGGTACTGGACCAGACAGCCTACATATGGCCGGATCTAAGAGAAAACACAATCTGATCAACAACAAACACCAGAGCATTCCATTCAATAGAAACACAAAGGCCTTTATAAAATATGAATGTGTAAGCCCAAATCAATCAATCAATATCTTTATTGTCCCATTTGGGAAGTGTGTACAGGTCCAGGTGCCAGTTGTACTAGTTAGGGCGTACGTCTTGTACTAACACAATGTCTAACTTGGGAAGTATTCTGAGCCAGACCTAACCCTTCTACCTGTTGGATAATGTCCTTCCTTGTAATACACCTGGTGTAAATCGTAGGGTTGGTAGGGAGCAGGTCAAGATATTCTTTGTGGTAACACGATTTGAAAAAAATTAAGAAAGACTCCAACAGCTTACTTTTCACACATGCGTTCTCTCCTAAGCAGCCATACCAATGTATTCATCCGAAGTACCCAACACAAACAGACTAACTCTTTTCACTGGCCGCTAATGTTCCCTGAAATGTGCTCATTTGCTGCTTGGCAATAAAAAGTAAAATTAGCAAATATAAAATGAAGCCGCACTACTCTAACAGATGCGCAACTCTACAGTAGAGCTCAGAGTGAGTTTACCATGGCCCGCACACTACTTTCTCTCCCTCTAGCTCACACACCCTCTCTTTCTCTGGCAGCTTTTCTGTAAAGGAGGCGTTTATAATTACATCTTTATTGGATTGAGTCAGAGGCATGGCGACTAAGACCAGTTGCTCTTTCCTCTGCGAAACTGGTAAATATGTCAGCACCTGCGGCCGATGATTTACAACTACCTAAGTGCAATGGGCCAAAATGTAATTATACCGTTTCTTTCATACCCATTTTCAGGCACTGAGTCTGTCTCTTTCTTTCTCCACTTGCTCCAGCTCCTCCACGCTTCCTGTCCCAATCCCCTCTTAGACTTCTTTCTCTCACTTTCCTCCACCTCCCTTCTTCCCTCCCTCCCTTTCTGAGAGCTCCGCGTTTGAATGTCTTGCACCGTTACACATTTTTAAGGAGCAGAGGGAAAAAGAAAAAAAGAGAATCACAAAAAGAGACAGCTTTCAAATGCAGCCCTTTAAAGAAGATGAGAGGGAACCAAGCCATTCTAAAGGGTGATTTGTAAATTCAGAAGAGAAAGAGAAGGAAAAAAAATCTCCCATCTCCAAGCAATGGTTTCATTATGCCTTTTCTACCCCATTATTTCTTTATTTTTTTGCCTTTAAGAATTCCCTGTGAGGTGTAATAGAATATTCATGTGACTGCGTTCTCGCTCACAGGCAGTTAAGACAGGCGATTTAAATATAATGACAGTTGACTGGAGTGGAAGCCATTTATGAGGGAGTGAAGTCAAGAGAGCGTTGAGGAGAAATAGAGTACCCCGCTGAATAATACAGGGGTCAAAGAATAAAGGTCATCAATGGCTGACAAACACCGAGTAGATTTAGTAAAACAATTCGATGGTACATGACGGATCATAAAACTATTCTAAAAGAGCTAGAAGGACAAAAGAAAAACAAAAATGGTGAGTGAGAGCTTTCGTCATGCTCAGAGTTCACTTCATGACTTGTGATGACTGACAAACACATTATCAGTGGAAGGACGGCAGAACCCTGCAGTTGAATGCGACTGTCTGAGAAAGTGATGAGTGACTGGTTTCTTTTGCTCTTAGAAAGTCGCTTTGTTTCCTCTAGCCTGAGGGGGAGCAGGCTGAGAAATGCTGCATATCGGTTACATGATGGTTGTTCTTAACAGCAAGGGCTGTCCCCTAATAAATCAATCAAAGGTAATGGATGCCACTGTATTTCTTTAAATTCTGTGGCGTTTTTTAACCCAGCTACTAGAAATCCATTAGATGTGCATATCCTAATGTGTATCCTACCATGACCTTAGTAAAAAATAAATACAAATAAAAACCTTTTTAGGCAATGAGCTCTTTGGGATTTGAACCCTCACCTGGATGTTGACCCTCTCAATGACACATGAGATCACATGGAGGACCTGCATCTTAGTGTCACACTCTGTCACCTGCTGCAGCAGCTGGAATAGCAGGCTGAAAATAGACTCCAGATACTAAAGGGTGAGAGAGGAGGGCGGTAGAGGGAGAGAGAGAAAGAGGGAGGGAGAGCATTTTAATATCCCATTAACGCATACCATGCATTTACCCCCCAAAAATGTATCTAAAAAAAGCAAGGCCAGAATAGAAGATGATTAGCAACATTCTTTAAAAACATTTCTCCTCTAGAAAAGGCACTCACCGGTAAGAACTGTTCTGTCCGGAACTCAAAGTCGTCGACAGGTGATGACACATTAAGGAAGAGAAACTGACAGGTCTTACAAGAGGTTCATCTTCACAGAGAGACTTCACAGTGACAGGAAAAGAGGTTCATAACAATATGGATTTTTGAAAGAAGCAAAACATTTGTATTTCAGCAAAATAGATTAAATGAGAAGGATATTGAGTTTCAGAGTTGTGGCCGTCTCGATCCGCACCTTTAGAACAAAAACAAAACATTGGTATTCTGCCAAATATCTCTGGGATGGGGCTGAATACGGAGCTGTACTCACAGTTGAGAGAAGACCGACTAAGAATAAGAGATGAACTTAAGGTTTTTGTTGTGGGTGATTGTGATGAGCAAGGTAATTAACTGAAATGTCAGGTTTTGAAACAAATAATTGACAGACATCGGCTCAATTACTTCAATTCAATTTCGTTCACATTTTTTCTGTGAGCTCAATGGGCACATTGCGCAGTTTCTCTAGAGATAAATCAGATCAAGCTTGAACTGTGCGATGTAGTAGGGAGTTGTAGTTTCCAAAAAGCCAATATTATACACTGCAGAAAATCTAATCAAACGTGGTAATTAACTACAATGACCATAATCCATTGCTCCTAGTTGTCCGGTCTGTGCATTTCTTTTACACCTGCTACGAGAAGAGACAGAAGAATGCGTGATCGAGAGGGAGAGCAGTTGCTTCACGAGGTAAACCACATGACCAAAAGTATGTGGACACCTGCTCGTCGAACATCTCATTCCAAAATCATGGGCATTAATATGGAGTTGGTCCCCCCTTTGCTGCTAGAACAGCTTCCCCTCTTCTGGGAAGGCTTTCCACTAGATGTTGGAACATTGCTGTGGGGACTTGGTTCCATTCAGCCACAAGAGCATTAGTGAGGTAGGGCACTGATGTTGGGCGATTAGACCTGGCTCGCAGTTGGCGTTCCAATTCATCCCAAAGGTGTTCGATGGTGTGGAGGTAAGGGCTCTGTGCAGACCACTCAAAGTTCTTCCATGCTGATCTCGACAAACCATTTCTGTATGTACCTCGCTTTGTGCACAGGGGCAATGTCATGCTGAAACAACAAAGGGCATTCCCCAAACTGTTTTGGAATCACAGAATTATCTAGAATATCATTGTATGCTGTAGCGTTAAGATTCCCTTCACTGGAACTAAGGGGCCTAGCCCAAACCATGAAAAACAGCCCCAGATCATTATTTCTCCTCCACCAAACTTTAGTTGGCACTATGCATTCGGGCAGGTAGCATCCTCCTGGCATCCGCCAAAACCCAGATTCATTCGTTAGACTGCCAGATGGTGAAGCGTGATTCATCACTCCAGAGAACGTGTTTCCACTGCTCCTGAGTCCAATGGCGGCAAGCTTTACACCACTCCAGTCGACGCTTTGCAATGTGCATGGTGTTCTTAGGCTTATGTGAGGCTGCTCGGCCATGGAAACCAATTTCATGAAGCTCCTGACAAACAGTTATTGTGCTGATGTTGCTTCCAAAGGTTTGGAACTCGGTAGCGAGTGTTGCAACCAAGAAAATATGATTTAAGTGCTACACATTCTGTGAGCTTGTGACGCTGTTGCTCCTAGATGTTTCCACTTCACAATAACACTTACAGTTGACCGGGGCAGCTCTAGCAGGGTAGAAATTTGACAAACTGACTTTTTGGAAAGGTGGCATCCTATGACGGTGCCACGGTGAAAAGTCACTGAGCTCTTCGTTAAGGCCATTCTACAACCAATGTTTGTCAATGGAGATTGCATGACTGTGTGTTCGATTTTATACACCCGTCCGCAAAGAGTGTTGCTTAAATAGCCGAATCCACTCATTTGAAGGGGTGTCCATATACTTTTGTATATGTCGTGTATCTCCTGAAAATAGATTATGTAAGTGATTGTTAGTTGGTATTCAGCAGTCATAAAAGTATGCCTTATTTACTTTGAAGAACTACTCAAATTGTGAATTTGTCAACAGCATCGGTAGCAGCTCTATAGTGATAAGATGATGAATTGGAATTAAATAAGTCATCAAATAAAATGTAATATACACAACTAAAATATTTTATTCCAGTAAAGTGAATAAGTGATGTTTATTAAGTAATAAGCAGTAATGGACAGTCACAACCATCATGGGACTTTTTATTCCTTTTTTTATTCTGTGTTGTTTCAGCATTCAGCCCACATAATGCATAGTGCATTTCATGTTCATAAATAAAATAATCAAAACTAAAATTGAAAAGAGAAGACTTGAGAACACTGAAGTAAAATTGCCGTGTCACTTTCATGGGGTGTTGTAAGACGTCCAGTGTTATTGACTGTCTCCTCTGTGTAATCTACCACTGCCAATGTGATGAAGCTCATGTCTACGACAGGAACAAATGATTAGACCTAGGAGAGGAAAACAAGTCTGGGCCCGGAGTGGAACAATGGAGTGACTACAACCTACTGTCAGTGACAAGAGTTCAGCAGGTGTGTGTGTGTGTGTGTGTGTGTGTGTGTGTGTGTGTGTGTGTGTGTGTGTGTGTGTGTGTGTGTGTGTGAGAGAGCGTAGGGCCTTTCTCTCACTGCTAATGTTAAACCAAGTACGACGGGCAGTCAATAAAAGCTCTGACACAGTATCGGCCCAGCAGTTGAATAGCCTAGTCCAAAAGTCATCAACAAAAACCATTAAGTGAAAGCACCACTTTGAAACCCTGCCTTGACAATCATTCAAGTGAAAATATTTTTGGTCTCTGTGAACTGTATATTGAGCATACATTGCACATTTGATGAATTAATACTAGTCAGCGCCTATATTGACAAGTCGGCATATGGGCCGACAATTTGACACTATGGCAGTAAGTGAAAAGAATGAACGGGCTTGGTGCATATAACTTATAGTAATAACTACGTTTGCTCTGCTGCTTTAGAAACACAATGCCACCCTTAGTGAGATTCGATTCAACTGATAAGAATAAACTGCATTTCCTTTCATTCCTATGACATCTACCGGCTGGGAGAAGCAATAGGCCTAGAGCTTTTGCATTCTCGGATTGGCTAGCACTGGTCTAAAAAGGTGGGCATGAAAAGGCCAGCAATTTGACCCTGTTACCGGGCAGAAGCAGACAATGACATTTAAATAAGCAAATCTCGATTCTCACATCTCCATCTCTGTTCAGTTTATATACCTCGGAAGATCGATTTCCTGTGCGTCTGTGTTCCCTTTCTGCAGTCAATGCAATCACCTCCATTTCATTTGTTGTGGGTAAGCGACACCAACTCAGACATCCCACAGCATGGATAATAACTACGACACTCACTAAAGACGTCAGTGAAATCAGTTTTTTTTTTTTTTGATGTTCTACAGCCCTTCTCTAGCTTTCACCCTGCTATTCTATAGAGCTCAGATGACAAACAGCCTAGCTGGAGTGACAGAAAACGGGCCACAATGGGCTGAAGAGTGCCACCGCCACAGCGTGAAGCAGCCTTAATGGTTATGGGAACTTTCTTTCTGCTGAGTAGAGGTAGGGCTTGGCAAATTGAAGGAATCAGAAATGTCACCAGGAAGTATTTTCAGTCGAGGTTTTGGTAAACAGGGCAGAAATCAGATGGGTCTGAAAAGCGAGGACGAGGACTGAGGAATTGCCAGCCAGCTGAGCTGTCTACAGGGGATGGATATCTATGACTAGTGTGACTCACCTCATAAATATCACTGATAAATGCCCAGTGTGTGGTCCAGTGTGGTCCAGTGTGTGTGTGTGTGTGTGTGTGTGTTGATCTTTCTCATGCAAAAATCCCTCTCTTTAATCATCATCTCTCTCACTCTTTTCCCTCTAAACATTTCCCTAAATACTAAATGCACAAACAAATTACAGAATTTCAAATACACTTTTTGATCATGGTCTACCAAACCATGCAAATTGCTTTTACTTGCACACTTAAAAGGCAGTAATATTACACGGAAGTATTTATAACATTATTTAATAATAATTACTTTGGAATAATGTATAATACTGTTAATTGTTTCCTAACTGAATACATTAGTGGTCTACTTCCGCTCAGAATGACGAGGTGATTGGTTACAAAACATTCACGTTACTGGACAGGGGACCAGGTTATTGGTGTCTGGAGTTATTGATAACCAGTAGCTGGTTTGATTAATACGTTTTCAGAGTCAGACCGTGAGTGGCTATCCTCAATTACTCTGACAATAATACCACCAATCAGGGCCCCAGCAGTCCCTAATTGAAGGAGGCAGTATTGATCAGAAGGTCTAAATAATTTGGACGGCTAGCCTGTGAGTAATCAATCGAGAACCATTCCATGTGCAGAGCAGAGGGACTTTAAGGGTGATGCATGAGTGTTGTCCAACTACTTTACGTAGAGTAAGGTCAGTACTGTATGTGGACCAGACACAACACATCCCACGCTGGAAACAGTCCTTCATGTGAGTAGTAAAAGTGAGTAGTACAGGCCCAACACAGCAGCAGAGGGTGGCTAGCCGGCAACAGTTTTCAAATCTCTACAAATGGCATGTTATTGAACACTCCCCAACCACCCACCCTCTTAACGGAAATGCTGGTCTGTAATTCTCTCTCTTCAAGTGAGAGATCTGTGTGTGATTGGGTACTGTGGGTAATGGAGGCAATCTCAAGTCTATTTGGGGCAAATATCGGTTCTGAATATAATTCAGCAGACTTCCAAACTGTTTAGAAGCAGACTTCCAAACAGTGTTTCTGTTACAGATGTAGCTAGAGACATGTCAGAGCAGAGTTGACTCTAGGACACTGTGTATAGAGTATCACTTCTACAGGCTAATTAGCCAGTAAGCCATCATGGATGCGAAGTTTATTAGAAGCAGCTTAGCAATTAGCGTACTACAAGTAGATCATGTTAGCATGGAGTTAATGTCCTGAAGCTCACACAACAAAGATTTCCAATTAACAAGCTCTGGCATCTCGACAGAACTAACTGGCCATTTGTCCTGCCTTGTAAAGTGTGTGAATAACACTTGTTGCTACTAAAGGACCTGTAGTCACTATATTAACTGTGTCTAACAGCTTAATCATGGCTTTCATTACTCTTTAGTGTGTGTGTGTGTGGTGTGGGGGGGGGGGGGGGGGGCGTGGCGTGCCCACCACTAGGTCTGGGTCCTGCATGAGGTTAAGGATGACCTCGTAGAGCAGCGGCCGTAGTTCGGATTTAAACTTCACTGATATCCACTGACCTATGAGCCAGATCACCCGCCGACGAATCAGCTTGTACCTGGACAGCAGAGGGAGGGGGAGAACCAATCAGCGGCCAGGGCTGCGTTCAGTACGTTTTTACATTCTGGAACGTTCAATTGGAAACGGAAACGGTGCCGTAATGAACGGCCAGTTGAAAAATGGTGGAGGGGGTCAGGTTGTGGAACGCTGTCAGCATGGCCAATGCCCTTTAACTACATCACGCATTGCTTCAAGCCACACCTCGCCACACCCACCAAATGGGAACAAACATACAAGAACATTTTGGGGAAACATGTCATTCAGTATAAACCGTTTCGCAACTTGAAGTAGCATGCATTCAAGCGAACAGAACGCACCTCTGGACAACAGAGGAGGAGATGACAGTGAGGCGTTGACACACATTCATATAGTGTAACATAACGATAGCTAGTTCGCCGATTGGGAGAGCTACACTAGAGACAAAGAGAGCAGGTACTGTAGCAAAGCCCCATCCCTTAAAACCACCCCCACTCATTATGTAGGCTGAAAGACACTTAACATGTCACTGATCTGTTATTAAGAGGGGACTGGTGAATTAGCGGCAATTTAATTAGGCTGACATATAAAATTAGCGCAGATAAAGATAAATTCAAATTCATTTTCACTGAACAAGAACATCTGAAAATTCTGAAGCCGTGTAGTGTTTTGACAGTATTTATATATTTATATATATATTTATATATACAGTACCAGTAAAAAGTTTAGACACACCTACTCATTCAAGAGTTTCTCTTTATTTGTACTATTTTCTGCATTGACGAATAATAGTGAAGACATCAAAACTATGAAATAACACATATGGAATCATGTTGTAACCAGAAAAGTGTTAACCTGTTGGGTCTAGGGGGCAGCATTTGCACGTCTGGATAAAAAAAATGTACCCGATTTAATCTGGTTACTAATCCTACCCAGTAACTAGAATATGCATATACTTATTATATATGGATAGAAAACACTCTAAAGTTTCCAAAACTGTTTGAATGGTGTCTGTGAGTATAACAGAACTCATTTGGCAGGCAAAACCCTGAGACATTTTCTGACAGGAAGTGGATACCTGATGTGTTGTATTGACTTTAAACCTATCCCATTGAAAAACACAGGGGTTTAGGAATATTTTGGCACTTCCTATTGCTTCCACTAGATGTCACCAGCCTTTACAAAGTGTTTTGAGTCTTCTGGAGGGAGATCTGACCGAACAAGAGCCATGGAACGGTGATGTCCCATTAGACACCTGGCGCGCTACTTCATGTTGGGTACCCTCGTTCCAATACGTTATAAAAGACTATGCATTCGTCCACCTTGAATATTATTCATGTTCTGGTTAAAAAAGGCCCTAATGATTTATGCTATACAACGTTTGACATGTTTGAACGAACGGAAATATATTTTTTCCCCTCGTTCATGACGAGAAGTCCGGCTGGCTTACATCATGTGCTAACGAGACGGAGATTTTTGGACATAAATGATGAGCTTTTTTGAACAAAACTACATTCGTTATGGACCTGTGATACCTGGAAGTGACATCTGATGAAGAGAATCAAAGGTAATGGATTATTTACATAGTATTTTCGATTTTAGATCTCCCCAACATGACGTCTAGTCTGTATCGCAACGCGTATTTTTCTGGGCACAGTGCTCAGATTATTGCAAAGTGTGATTTCCCAGTAAGGTTATTTTTAAATCTGGCAAGTTGATTGCGTTCAAAAGATGTAAATCTATAATTCTTTAAATGACAATATAATATTTTACCAATGTTTTCTAATTTTAATTATTTAATTTGTGACGCTGACTTGACTGCCGGTTATTGGAGGGAAACGATTTCCTCAACATCAATGCCATAGTAAAACGCTGTTTTTGGATATAAATATCAACTTGATAGAACTAAAAATGCATGCATTGTCTAACATAATGTCCTAGGAGTGTCATCTGATGGAGATTGTAAAAGGTTAGTGTATCATTTTAGCTGGTTTTATGGTTTTGGTGACCCTGTCTTTGACTTGACAAAACATTACACACAACTCTTGTAAATGTACTGTCCTAACATACTCTAAATTTATGCTTTCGCCGTAAAACCTTTTTGAAATCGTAAAACGTGGTTAGATTAAGGAGATGTTTATCTTTCAAATGGTGTAACATAGTTGTATTTTTGAAAAATTTGAATTTTGACATTTATTTGGATTCAAATTTGCCGCTCTTGAAATGCACCTGCTGTTGATGGAGTGCACCACGGGTGGCACGCTAGCGTCCCACCTAGCCCCAAGAGGTTAAACAAATCAAAAAAGTATTTTATATTTGAGATTCTTCAAATAGCCACCCTTTGCCTTGATGACAGCTTTGCACTCTCTTGGCATTCTCTCAACCAGCTTCATGTGGTAGTCACCAGGAATGCATTTCAATTAACAGGTGTGCCTTGTTAAAAGTTCAATTGTGGAATTTCTTTCCTTCTTAATGCGTTTGAGCCAATCAGTTGTGTTGTGACAAGGTAGTGGTGGTATACAGAAGATAGCCCTATTTGGTAAAAGACCATGTCCATAGTATGGCAAGAACAGCTCAAACAATTAAAGAGAAATTACAGTCCGTCATTACTTTAAGACATGAAGGTCAGTCAATACGGAAAATTTCAAGAACTTTGAAAGTTTCTTCAAGTGCAGTCGCAAAAACCTTCAAGCACTATGATGAAACTAGCTGGTTTGGGCTTAGTGGGACTATCATGTGTTTTTCAACAGGACAATGACCTCCAGGCTGTGTAAGGGCTATTTGACCAAAAAGGAGAGTGATGGAGTGCTGCGTCAGATGACCTGGCCTCCACAATCACCCGACTACAACCAAATTGAGATGGTTTGGGATGAGTTGGACCGCAGAGTGAAGGAAAAGCAGCCAACAAATACTCAGCATATGTGAGAACGCCTACAAGACTGTTGAAAAAGCATTCCAGGTGAAGATGGTTGAGAAATGCCAAGAGTGTGCAATGCTGTCATCAAGGCAAAGGGTGGCTACTTGGAAGAATTTGTTTAACACTTTTCTGGTTACTACATGATTCCATGTGTGTTATTTCATAGTTGTGATGTCTTCACTATTATTCGACAATGAAGAAAATAGTAAAAATAAAGAAAAACTTGTGAATGAGTAGGCGTGTCCAAACTCTTGACTGGAATTGTACATACACATACATTCAACGCATTCGAAAAGTATTCACACCCATTGACTTTTTCCACATTGTTATGTTAGTCTTTTTCTAAAAGGGATAAAATAATTTTTCCCCCTCATCAATCTACACACAATAACCCATAATGACAAAGAAAAAACAGGTTAAGAAAACTTGGCAAATTTATAAGTATTCAGACCCTTTGCTAGGAGATTCAAATTTAGCTCAGGTGCATCCTGTTTCCATTGATCATCCTTGAGATGTTTCTAAAACTTGGAGTCTACCTGTGGTAAATTCAATTGATTGGGAAAGGCATATACCTGTCTGTATAAGGTCCAACAGTTGACAGTGCATGTCAAATTGAAGACCAAGCAATGAGGTTGAAGAAATTGGGAGGTGACCAAGAACCCGATGGTCACACTGACAGAGCTCCTCTGTGGAGATGGGAGAACCTTCCACAAGGACAACCATCTCTGCGGCACTCCATCAATCAGGCCTGCATGGTAGAGTGTCAGCATCGAGTAATTGTCTCTGGCCCCCTCCCAGTTAGGGGGAGTGATGAGCTCTACAGCAAAGTCTCACAACTCAATCGCTGGTTGAAAACTGTTTTCTGCACCTCCCAAAAGATAGAATTTGAAGATAATTGGCCCTCTTTCTGGGACTCACCCACAAACAGGACCAAGCCTGGCCTGTTGAGGAGTGACGGACTCCATCCTAGCTGGAGGGGTGCTCTCATCTTATCTACGAACATAGACAGGGCTCTAACTCCCCTTGCTCCACAATGAAATAGGGTGCAGGCCAGGCAGCAGGCTGTTAGCCAGCCTGCCAGCTTAGTGGAGTCTGCCACTAGCACAGTCAGTGTAGTCAGCTCAGCTATCCCCATTGAGACCGTGTCTGTGCCTCGACCTAGGTTGGGCAAAACTAAACATGGCGGTGTTCGCCTTAGCAATCTCACTAGAATAAAATACCTCCAATCCTGCCATTATTGAAAGAGATCGTGATACCTCACATCTCAAAATAGGGCTACTTAATGTAAGATCCCTCACTTCCAAGGCAGTTATAGTCAATGAACTAATCACTGATCATAATCTTGATGTGATTGGCCTGACTGAAACATGGCTTAAGCCTGATGAATTTACTGTGTTAAATGAGGCCTCACCTCCTGGTTACACTAGTGACCATATCCCCCGTGCATCCTGCAAAGGCAGAGGTGTTGCTAACATTTACAATAGCAAATTTCTATATAAAAAAAGAAAAGAAAAAAAAAGACGTTTTCGTCTTTTGAGCTTCTAGTCATGAAATCTATGCAGCCTACTCAATCACTTTTTATAGCTACTGTTTACAGGCCTCCTGGGCCATATACAGCGTTCTTCCCTGAATTCCTATCGGACATTGTAGTCATAGCAGATAATATTCACATTTTTGGAGACTTTAATATTCACATGGAAAAGTCCACAGACCCACTCCAAAAGGCTTTCGGAGCCATCATCGACTCAGTGGGTTTTGTTCAACATGTCTCTGGACCTACTCACTGCCATAGTCATACTCTGGACCTAGTTTTGTCCTGTGGAATAAATGTTGTGGATCTTAATGTTTTTCCCCATAATCCTGGACTATCGGACCACCATTTTATTACGTTTGCAATCGCAACAAATAATCTGCTCAGACCCCCAACCAAGGAGCATCAACAGTCGTGCTATAAATTCTCGGACAACCCAAAGATTCCTTGATGCCCTTCCAGACTCCCTCTGCCTACCCAAGGACGTCAGAGGACAAAAATCAGTTAAGGAACTCAATTTAACCTTGCGCAATACCCTAGATGCAGTTGCACCCCTAAAAACGAAAAACATTTGTCATAAGAAACTAGCTCCCTGGTATACAGAAAATACACGAGCTCTGAAGCAAGCTTCCAGAAAATTGGAACGGAAATGGCGCCACACCAAACTGGAAGACTTCCGTGCTAGCCTCCCTACACTGGCTTCCTGTTAAGGCAAGGGCTGATTTCAAGGTTTTACTGCTAACCTACAAAGCATTACATGGGCTTGCTCCTACCCATCTTTCCGATTTGGTCCTGCCGTACATACCTACACGTACGCTACGGTCACAAGACGCAGGCCTCCTAATTGTCCCTAGAATTTCTAAGCAAACAGCTGGAGGCAGGGCTTTCTCCTATAGAGCTCAATTTTTATGGAATGGTCTGCCTACCCATGTGAGAGATGCAGACTCGGTCTCAACCTTTAAGTCTTTACTGAAGACTCATCTCTTCAGTAGGTCCTATGATTGAGTGTAGTCTGGCCCAGGAGTGTGAAGGTCAACGGAAAAGCTCTGGAGCAACGAACCGCCCTTGCTGTCTCTGCCTGGCCGGTTCCCCTCTCTCCACTGGGATTCTCTGCCTCTAACCCTATTACAGGGGCTGAGTCACTGGCTTACTGGTGTTCTTCCATGCTGTCCCTAGGAGGGGTGCGTCACTTGAGTGGGTTGAGTCACTGACGTGGTCTTCCTGTCTGGGTTGGCGCCCCCCCTTGGGTTGTGCCGCGGCGGAGATCTTTGTGGGCTATACTCGGCCTTGTCTCAGGATGGTAAGTTGGTGGTTGAAGATTTCCCTCTAGTGGTGTGGGGGCTGTGCTTTGGCAAAGTGGGTGGGGTTATATCCTGCCTGTTTGGCCCTGTCCGGGGTTATCATCGGATGGGGCCACAGTGTCTCCTGACCCCTCCTGTCTCAGCCTCCAGTATTTATGCTGCAGTAGTTTGTGTCGGGGGGCTAGGGTCAGTCTATTATATCTGGAGTATTTCTCCTGTCTTATCCGGTATCCTGTGTGAATTTAAGTATGCTTTCTCTATTTCTCTCTCTCGGAGGACCTGAGCCCTAGGACCATGCCTCAGGACTACCTGACATGATGACTCCTTGCTGTCCCCAGTCCACCTGGCCGTGCTGCTGCTCCAGTTTCAACTGCTCTACCTGCGGCTATGGAACCCTGACCTGTTCACCTGACATGCTACCTGTCCCAGACCTGCTGTTTTCAACTCGCTAGAGACAGCAGGAGCAGTAGAGATACTCTCAATGATCGGCTATGAAAAGCCAACTGACACTTACTCTTGTGTTACTGACTTGTTGCACCCTCAACAACTACTGTGATTATTATTATTTGACCATGCTGGTCATTTATGAACATATGAACATCTTGGCCATGTTCTGTTATAATCTCCACCCGGCACAGCCAGAAGAGGACTGGCCACCCCTCATAGCCTAGTTCCTCTCTAGGTTTCTTCCTAGGTTTTGGCCTTTCTAGGGAGTTTTTCCTAGCCACCGTGCTTCTACACCTGCATTACTTGCTGTTTGGGGGTTTAGGCTGGGTTTCTGTACAGCACTGAGATATCAGCTGATGTAAGAAGGGCTATATAAATACATTTGATTTGATTTAGAGTGGCCAGACGGAAGCCACATGACAGCCCGCTTGGAGTTTGCTAAAAGGCACTTGAAGGACTCTCAAGACCATGAGAAACAAGATTCTCTGGTCTGATAAAACCAAGATGGCCTGAATGCCAAGCGTCACATCTGGAGAATACCTGGCACCATCCAGGTTGGCACCATGGTGGTGTTAGCCTCAGGCTATGGGATGTTTTTCAGCGGCAGGGACTGGGAGACGAGTCAGATTCGAGGGAAAAATAAACAGAGCAAAGTACAGAGAGATCCTTGACGAAAACCTGTTCCATAATGCTCAGGACCTCAGACTGGGGCGAAGGTTCATCTTCCAACAGGACAACGACCCTAAGCACACAGCCAAGACAACGCAGGAGTGGCTTGGGGACAAGTCTCTGAATGTCCCTGAGGGGCCCAGCCAGAGCCCGGACTTGAACTCGATCAAACATCTCTGGAGAGACCTGAAAATAGCTGTGCAGCGATGCTCCCCATCCAACCTGACAGAGCTTGAGAGAATCTGCAGAGAAGAGTGGGAGAAACTCTGCAAATACAGGTGTGCCAAGCTTGTAGCATCATACCCAAGAAGACTCAGGGGCTGTAATCGTTCATCCACCACTGGCCTGCTGGCCCCCCTACCTCTGAGGAAGCACAGTTCCCGCTCAGCCCAGTCAAAACTGTTCGCTGCTCTGGCACCCCAATGGTGGAACAAGCTCCCTCACGACGCCAGGACAGCGGAGTCAATCACCACCTTCCGGAGACACCTGAAACCCCACCTCTTTAAGGAATACCTAGGATAGGATAAAGTAATCCTTCTAACCCCCCCCCCCCTAAAATATTTAGATGCACTATTGTAAAGTGGTTGTTCCACTGGATATCATAAGGTGAATGCACCATTTTGTAAGTCGCTCTGGATAAGAGCGTCTGCTAAATGACTTAAATGTAATGTAAATGTAATCGCTGCCAAAAAGGTGCTTCAACAAAGTACTGAGAAATGGGTCTGAATACTTATGTAAATGTGATTTCACACTCGATACAGTCACTGTCAGATGCACCTACTCATATTTAAACTGTGTGTCACTGTGGAGACAGACAAGTCATCGATCACACACTGACTCACCTTAAATCATAAACATTTATGAAGGCAGACAGTGTCAAAGAGCTTTACAGCAGAATACCAAGTAGAACACAATAAATAAAAAAAGGCATGAACAATATTTTTCTGTCGTTCAGGTTGGTGTCAAGACAAGCATTGGCATAAAACAGACAAAGCTAATTCTCTCTCAGTGACATGGAGTTTACACACCTATATCTCCAGGTCAGAACATCACTTAATGCTCAATTCAAATGCTCATTAATCCATACTCATCCGTCTGCATTTTTAATGTCCCTATGTAGTACCTTTAATGACCTCTAATAAAAAAACTCTGTTTAATTTCCTTTCCGCTGGCCCAGAGATGAGGGAGAAAGAGAGAAGGGCTATGTGTGAGTCTTTAGGTCAGAGGGAGGGTCTGGGCCTGCTCTTCATGGCTCACTCCAGAGGAGTCCTCTTCCTGCATCTGACCATACACCACCGCAGCCAGTTTCAGAGTACCAGACCCGCCACTGGCTCCAAGGCCGATTAGCGCACGCCTAATGCATTGTAAACTACAGGAACATCAGAACACTGGCCCTGGAGAACAGAGAGTTGGCACTAGAGTCCTTTATATAAGCACAAATCCTAACGTGAACCCGTGCAGGCAGGCACATCATGTGAGCACTGACTACCACAGTCTGATAAAAACCAACTGCCTCTCTCAAAGGCCTTTTAGCACTCTGCTAACGCATCGTAAACTATCTGTAGGAACAGACACAGATCTGGAATGTATTCAATTCAACAGAGAATAGAAAAGGGCTCTTGCTTTCTCCCTCCCTCACCCCTCCCAGTGGGTATTAAGAGCAGGCTGGTAGGTGAAGGGTGCAGGTGGGCCACATGTGGTGCCCTTTAAGAACACGGTGATCTGTCTAATCACTCTGCAGCATCATTCCCCTCCCTCCCTCCCTCCCTCCCTCCCTCCAAACACTGGTATGCCACATGTGGTGGCCTTTACTACAACACAATGCAGTCTTATCCATCCACTACCATCAGCCATTACCCAGAGGGCCGAGCAGCACGGGCAGGGGGAAATGCCAACAGCAAGGTTGAGGCAGACGCGTGCACACGGTTGTCCTTGACCGTACCAAACCACTGCCTGTCTGACAGTGTCCACACAAGAAGGTCAGCAGAGAAAGCAGCAGATGCCTTTTAGCAACTGCCCTGGCTGGATCAGTCTCAGTATCTGTCTCTCTATCGGTCTCTCTCTCTCTCTTATCCATCTCGCGGTCCCGCATTTCTCTTTTTTTTTACCTTCTTACGTCTGTATACTTCCGCCCAGTACGGATGGTAGATAATGAACGGCTCGATTCCAAATGCCTTCTTCCATAATTCTCTGGCTCTGCTTTTCACCATACAAATACCCACACGGATTAACAAACACCAGCAAACAATTCAGCTATACACACTAAGGATGCATCCCAAATGGCACCCTAATCCTTATATAGTGCTGTGGTGGCAGAATGATCTATAAAAGATTGAGTTCCATTTAGGTTGCATCCTAACTATATCGGTTGAGATCCAGACTTGCATGTTAAACCACTAAAACGGAACAGTACTAGGGTTGGGCGGTATCCAGAGTTTCATATCGTCATACCGTCCTTCCCTCACCCCGGGATTTACGGTTTTACCAGCTTAGTACACAAGGGGGAGACAATTTTTAAAAAGCCCATTGGGTGTCTATTAAGAGAATGCTAACAAAATTTGCACAAGTAATAGAACATTTCAATGAAATATGCTAACGAGCACAAATGAAAATAAATGAAAAATAAAATAAGTCAATCCAGCTCATAAAGTTACACATCTATAGACAGGAACTACCGAATGTCATGTTTGGTGAGTTTAGACATTTACAAGCGAATATGAACGAGAGACATTGTGCAAATGAACAAAGTTTTGAGGCATGCTTGTCTGAAGGAAGAACAGTATTGGCTCTCCAGCAGCATGTCTACAAGCTGTGTCTGTTGTGGAGTCTGTTGTCGCTAGGACAACGGGCCTGCCATGCTCCGCAAAGAGGGGGGAGGAGCATACTGAGAGAACAGAGAGGAGGGAAAAAAACTAGGAAATCAAGATAGCAGTGGCAGCTGTACAAATAACTAATCCAAAGGGCTTTGACTTCTCAAACACAGCAGAACGCTAACACATTACGATGCCCCATCACCTTATTAACTCAGCCACTTAGATAGCAAGTTACACTTAGGGGTCGTGTCAAAACACAGAATTCTGATTTCACACAGGAAAAATAAATAATAATAATAATAATAATCTTGCTGCATTTTGTAAACATAGAACTAAAATGCTTCTTATTCTAATTTTAAGCCAGCCTATTTTTCCTCTGGTAAAATGCTAGATTAACTTCAAGAAAAACATTAGGAAATGTAGCTGGTTCATTCTTTCTATGATAGTCCTAAACATAACCAGGAAAAGCCCAATGAGAGACAGTCTCGTTTACAAGGGAGACCTGGAAGGCAGTAGCAATCAATACAACATCACAAAACATAAAACACACAATCAGCACAACAACACGATCCAGCCTAGAGGAAACATGTACACTCCTCCTGAATAGCCTTGCATCAGAGTTTTAACCTCACTGAGAGGCACTAATACATCTAGGTGAAGCATAGATTGTAGACTATTCCATGCCTCTGGTGCACAATAGGAGAAG
Source organism: Salmo salar (assembly GCF_965601325.2). Classification (NCBI taxonomy): domain Eukaryota; kingdom Metazoa; phylum Chordata; class Actinopteri; order Salmoniformes; family Salmonidae; genus Salmo; species Salmo salar. The sequence continues at coordinate 6,477,727 of NC_138314.1, read as the reverse complement.
AAAGTCTTAACTCCGTAAAGGCCCTGGGGAAGTAGCTTTAGCTTTAGTCGTTTTTTTGCTTCCTCACAAGATTATCCATATGAACTTTAAAGGTCAGCTTGTTATCTAACCAACCATACACAGTGCTTTCAGAAAGTATTCACACCCCTTGACTTTCTCCACATTTTGTTGTGTTAAAGCCTGAATGTAAAATTGATTAAATTGAGATTCTGTGTCACCGGCCTACACACACACACACACACACACACACACACACACACACACACACACACACACACACACACACACACACACACACACACACACACACACACACACACACACACACACAATACCCCATAATGTGGAATTATGTTTTTAGAAATTTGAACAAATTAATAAAATAAAAAAAACAGAAATGTCTTGAGTCAGTAAGTATTCAGGGGTGGAATTAAAGAGCTTATGTTTGGTAATGTATTATTGTTGTGATTGCTGTATATAAAAGTACCATGTATGTAAATTGTAAAGTGTTATATGTAAAATGTACAGCTGAAGTCAGAAGTTAACATACACCTTAGCCAAATACATTTCAACTCAGTTTTTCACAATTCCTGACATTTAATCCTAGTAAAAGTTCCCTGTCGTAGGTCAGTTAGGATCACCACTTGTGAATTTTGGCCCATTCCTCCTGACAGAGCTGGCATAACTGAGTCAGGTTTCTAGGCCTCCTTGCTCGCACACGCTTTTTCAGTTCTGCCCACACATTTTCTACAGGATTGAGGTCAGGGCTTTGTGATGGCCACTCCAATACCTTGACTTCGTTGTCCTTAAGCCATTTTGCCACAACTTTGGAAGTATGCTTGGGGTCATCGTCCATTTGGAAGACCCATTTGCGACCAAGCTTTAACTTCCTGACTGATGTCTTGAGATGTTGCTTCAATATATCCACATAATTTTTCTGCCTCATGATGCCATCTATTTTGTGAAGTGCACCAGTCCCTCCTGCAGCAAAGCACCCCCACAACAGGATGCTGCCACCCCCGTGCTTCATGTTTAGGATGGTGTTCTTCGGCTTGCAAGTCTACCCCTTTTTCCTCCAAACATAACAATGGTCATTATGGCCAAACAGTTCTATTTTTGTTTCATCAGACCAGAGGACATTTCTCCAAAAAGTACAATCTTTGTCCCCATGTGCAGTTGCAAACCGTAGTCTGGCTTTTTTATGGCGATTTTGGAGCAGTGGCTTCTTCCTTGCTGAGCGGCCTTTCAGGTAATGTCGATATAGAACTCGTATTACTGTGGATATAGATACTTTTGTACCTTTTTCCTCCAGCATCTTCACAAGGTCCTTTGCTGTTGTTCTGGGATTGATTTGCACTTTTCGCACCAAAGTACGTTCATCTCTAGGAGACAGAACGCGTCTCCTTCCTGAGCAGTATGACGGCTGCGTGGTCCCATGGTGTTTATACTTGCGTACTATTGTTTGTACAGATCAACGTGATACTTTCAGGCGTTTGGAAATTGCTCCCAAGGATGAACCAGACTTGTGGAGGTGTACAATTGTTTTTCTGAGGTCTTGGCTGATTTCCTTTGATTTTCCCCATGGTGTCAAGCAAAGAGGCGCTGAATTTGAAGGTAGGCCTTGAAATACATCCACAGGTACACCTCCAATTATGGGGTAGTGTGTGTAGACGAGTGAGAATTTGTTTTATTTAATCCATTTTGAATTCAGGCTGTAACAACCAAATGTGGAATAATTTGAAGGGTATGAATACTTTCTGAAGGCACTGTTCCTTGGTAACTGTTTGGGATGGACATTTGATATTATTTCACTATAAATAATAATCATAAATTTATACTCGAATATTCAAAAATTATAATTGCTCTACTCTCTTAACCAATCAGAATGATGCAACATGCCACAACAGCAGACAGTGTGCAGTTGTTTTCAGGGTACTATATCTGTAGTTTTTGGATAACAGTAGACTAGGCTAATAGCAACAGTGAAAGAGGATGCTTTCTAGTGAGTGTTTCGCATTGATCTGTGTCAGGTCTTGTGGACCCTGCGTTGGTGCGTGCCTATAGGCTAATTGCTATTTGAAGTGGGAAAAATACCATACCGTTGTCAGGGCTGACCGGCAGGCTAAATACTCTGATATTAAAATGCCTTTTACATGTAAAACGCATCCTATGTGAGAGAAAATTAACTCGAAAATAAAACAATCAGGTTGTGCGTCCTCAGAACTGTAAGAACCGTCAAAGCCACGTGATGTCAGAAGCAGCAGTAGCTCACAGCGACTGACAGGAGAAATTCCATTCAAGGACAATCCAGGAAATTATCAATGTTCAAACGCTTATATCCACAAGCAATCTATCCACAAGCAATATTTGTGCTTCGCTTTTCAAACGGTTCCAAATATCTACCATCTCAACAATCTCCCAGACTCTCACTCTGATTCACTACAAGCAAAAAAAGAAACTGATCAAAAAAAGCCGATGTTGAAAAGTGTATCAGAGCACATACTGTATATCAACCTGACTTTATTCTCTGAAGAGACTAAAAATACTCTCTCTCTTTGAAGAGCAGCAGCTCACCCACCACAGATACATGATAAGGCCAGATGGTGCTACTTTAACTAAAGTAAGTCTGTGTGCTTTGATGTGTCCGAGAGGCTGAGAGAGGCTCGAGCCATTTTCATTCCATGGAAAGAACACCCCCATTAAAGCCCCATTGTGACATCACCACACCTGCACTGTGACATCACACCGTCGTTGGGACATCACTTCCTTTGTGTGTTTGACCACAAGTGTCGAGAGGGTTCCTTTGTACTACATGAGATCACACATTCCACCTTTACCCTCTCCTCCTCCTCCTCATCTCCTTCAAACACTGTCTCTCCCTCACTCTTCTTTTAGCTGAGTCATCACAGCCTGAGTCTGGATGTTTCTAGTGACACCAACTACTAACCAAGTGACAGTCCTTTTTGGCTAAAGGAGTGATTTGCATTGATTGATGGAGAAACAGTGGATGGAGGTTAAATAAATGAAGCTCAATTGAGTCAACAGTAACTCCAACTGTCATTGGGTGGCAATAGAGGAAACCAATTCACGGATTGGGTAACAGGAGAGTTGTCACGCCCTACTGAAAGCACTTCCAAGTTCTTGGAAAAGCATTACACCTATACAAATGCAATCCATCACTGTTAATAATGCATCATTATGACACCTATGACATACCTGTGGTGGCTCACTTGTAGCTCGCCCAGAAGCTGATTGTTGAACCACTGGTCAAAATCAATGTTGTCAAACAGCTCGTATGCCGCCAGCCCCACTGCATTGTACACTGTGGACAAATAGGGACACACAAATGAAAAAAACATTTTCAACAATGAAATACTGTTACGACTGAAAGATGCCATCTATTTCTATTTTCTTGCCATCGGATATCTAATAGTCTGAGCTGTAAATTTGGGGTTTTGTCATTTTATAATTTAAGAAAACGTGAGGCATAAGGAACAAAACAGAAACTATGATGCAGCGGCGTTGTATTACTATTCCCATCCATAAAGGCCATTTGAGGAACTACACTGAAGAGCCCACTGACACTAGATGTGGATTTTATAGCGTGAGAAATAGTCAACTGTAAACCATGTGGACAGCAGATGACAACACAGTGCTGGTGTGTTGGACAAACGATGTCATTAACAGGGCTGGGAGAACCTGTGGTGCACAAACAACCACAGAGGGAGGACACATACTGGAAGCAACATCAGGACAAGGACAGTCTTTCTATGAAATGAGACCCAGAGAGGGAGTTATAGTTTGTTTAAGGAGTGGTCAAACTAGAGAGGGATGGGGCGAGGAAGACAGGGTACAGGGTCAAAAATAAGGTAGAGAGAGGAGAGTAATAGGGGTTTTTAGTCTCTCTTGGGAGTAAATCATTGGAGGTAGAGAACAGGAACGTCAGTGTGTCCTCCTGTATACCGGTATGACTCATCTAGATATTCTGTGTTCCAAAACACCATCTAGACTTACAGTTAAGTCCCAGTGACGAAAAATATCCCCAGGAAATGTTCCTCTTTTATCTTATTTTCTAACCCTGAATGAGATCTACTAAGGATCCAGTGAGATTTACGGTATATGAGAACGTCCGTCAAAATCCTGTGATGTCAGAGCTACCAGGCACTTGAAACCGCCATTTCTCATCTGGATGTCTGTGCTTCAGACTTAAGGAACAGAGGTACTTCGGACCTTGCAGAGAGTCGTGACCTCTGACCTTACTGCAGTGAGACCACAAGGACTCATGATTACCCACCTGCATCCTTCATCAGAAGCTGAACAGGATCCTCCACATTGCTTGGTCCTGCAATCACACACAGAACACCAAGTTAAACCTACACACAAACGATAATAAGCTGAACATGGAAAATTATGGAATCCTCTGTCCCCTCTCACTTACAACCCTGTTGCTGGAGCCTGAGTGGCTTCCCACAATCAATATTTGGCTCTCAGCTAAAATTGAATTTTCCCCATCTAGTGTTATCTAATTTCTCCTCACTCTGACAGTCCTCTATAATATAACTCTGTCAGAGGAGAACACTGGCCTAAAGACACCCTGTAATTGTCCTGTGTTTGTGTGCACTGACAACTCACTCTGGAAACGAATAACTTACCACAGGTCTGTGTCACAGGGGGAATCTCATATGGTAATCTAACGAATGTGTTCCTAAAGATTCTTGAATGGTTGTGCTGTACAGCACATGTTCTGAGCCATTTAAGTGGACACCTCTACAACCAAGGCTGTGGTTGGACAAGGCCAGGTTAGAAAGGAATCCGGCTGCATTTTGTGAAACATGTTTTTATTTTACCTTTATTTAAACAGGGTGTCATAAAGATGAGAAATGATTGTCTTAAGAGGACAATACAATGAGAGACGTACCTTGTAGATTCAGCACCATCTCCAGCAGCACTGGTGTCAGTGTCTGACTGTAGTTGTGGAATATGTCCAAGAACAACACTTCTGTACAAGGCTGGTGAAAGAGGGGGGAATAAGTAAAAACAACACAAACACACACTCCCTCTCCATCAGATCCAGTCCCTCTCCATCAGTTCTACTGGCACTAAATCAATGAGCAGGGGAGCCACGTGGAATGCATCGCATGAGACTCCTCACTGACAGCAATAGCCAGGTGTCACTCACAGGGTTAAAGGATAGTCATCACCTATACAACACCTGTCAAGCTTTATTAGATCATGCCACAAACACAACCCACCCATCAAACATGTTCCACTCCCACAGGGGGAAACAACCCTGACATGATCAACACCAGTGGAAATCAATAACTAGGTGTTAAGTCTTGCTGCCCATGACAGACCATTGATAATAAAGCCGTACTGACAAACAGCTCATTAGAGGACCACGGTGGAGAGGGCAGAGGGAAGGCGACACCAAGGACACATCACCCACTGTACTGGGGAAGGCAGATCTATTTTCCTCCCAGCAGGCACTCAGCATGCTTTAGTGGGGACTGGGGCATGCATGTCAAGATTAGTTTATTTATATGCAAGGCCCTGAGTTTGCAAAACAAACACGTGGACCTAGTCATCAGTGTCTGTGTAGTTGAAAGCCAAGCAGGGGGAGTGGTGGTAGCAGATTTGGCACCGTTGTGATCGGGCGTAAACCGGACAGTGCGGATATCCTCAGCGAGACAAATTAATGTAAAAGTTGTGGGCACCAATTACATCATCCACTGTTACCTCATCAGCGGTCGACTACACTGGTGTACTTCAAAATAAGTTTTGATCCTAAACCAGAGCGCCATGGAAGTAAGAAAAGCTGGGCTTAACTGAGACAGACGGAATATAAGAGAAAAAGAGATGGAGAAGAAGAAGCAAGGTAGTGAGGGAGAGGGAGGGAGGAGTCTGATAGCAGTAAGGAGATGATACAGGCAGCAGCCAAAACCAAAACAAAGCGTAACCCAATTCATTGAGAATCAGACAGTCAGACAGAGACGTCACTAAAACATCCCCCCTGTGCCATGCTACCCACTGGTCCTAACTATAGGCAATATAAATAGTATATCAAATACATTTCCTTGTATCAGCTCAATACTATGAGTGCAGACCTTGCCTTTTTCTAACCATGGTCTGTTTTTGGGTGAGAGTAGTGCTGAGTGATTAGTGGTTTTTGAGATGGTTTTGATAAAAAAAAAATGTATTAAACATTAAATGCCCTGTGGGGAAGCGACACGAACAAAACAATGTCCTATGATGGTAGTGACTGCCCATTGCTGCTTAGCACTTATTAACCATCATTTATTTACATTACTTGAATAAAATATTTCCATGTGTAAATTACATTAGTTTAATTTGATGACTATTATTTCATTCCAAGTCATCATCTCAATAGAGATGACAAAATATATGCTGTCTAACCAAAACTATTTTAGTAGTTATTTTATGAATGCTGAATACCATCCATCACTCACTTAGATCATGTATTTTCAGGTCAGGGTCTCCATTAGGCGGGTCTCCATTAATGCTTTTTAGCCTATTAATTGATGGAAATAACAGTTGATGGAAATACTTGTCATGCTTATCAGTCTATGTTAATTTGCATAATTTTGTGGAATTAAATTGGTGCTTGTATAGTATATTTGCTATGTATCTTATTTATCACACGAGTACAGCGTACAGATAGAGCTTTTGAGCGGAAAATCTGTCAGACAGTGCGAGAGCTACTGCTGAAGCATTTCAAACAGCAAATGCATATATAAGCAACAGAAGGTAGGCTTCATCAGCGCGTCAAACACCACTTTGCAATGTGCTGGAGGCAGTATGCATTTTGAAAACATAATTATTTGAAACCTGACCATTTTAATTCATATTAAGAAGCATGTCGTACCTCACTTCAAAGTAGCCTAGAAAAAAAATCAGGCCATATCCGTGGAGGCAATTATTTTATAGCAACATTCTTTCATTGTCCAGTAGCCAAAGGCAAAATCCTAGTCATATTAGCAACCCATGCAAGTTGTTTCATATTAGATCTCCCCTCTTTCTAAATGTCTAATGGATATTTTCACCTCTGTCAAATGAAACAGCTTGCATGTATGGTGCCCTTTTGACAACAGTGTTTTCCCCGCTAATTGCATTATGGAACGAACATTCGCGCGTAGCCTACTGCCGTGTGTGCATTGTTGCACTTAAAATGTGAAGAAATAATAGTTTATCATCATTTTAAGCTAAACGTTCTGATCTATTGCATCAGACTCGTTGCTTACATTTTTTTTATGTAGCCTTGGCCTACTGGTTGTATGAATTTGTGATCCGTCGTCCCACAACTGTCCCAGAGTCTGTGTGGAGTAGGCCATTTATTACTCGACAAGCTGACCAATAGAATAAGTCTACTTTTCTACTATGGGGGATAGTAGATTAACATAGTGTAGTAATTCTGCTGTTCGTTACTCGTTGGCTGAGGAAAAGTAAATGTGGACAGATATTCTAACAAGCGCACACCAGAATTCGGTAGGAAGGACCGCACACATCGTTGCATCCTCGACCAGAATTCAGTAAGAAGGACCGCACACATCGTTGCATCCTCGACCAGAATTCAGTAAGAAGGACCGCACACATCGTTGCATCCTCGACTTGTATATCCTGTTAAGGTGCATTACCATAATCTAAATGGGATTTCAGGTTACGCACCAAATGCATCTCTCTCAAATTTGTCAAATGTCCGGTAAATTCAAATGCTGATGGTCAAATTTCCGGTGCCACATTTTCAGAAACCCTGTTTTAGCAAGAGATACCTCGAAGCAACTGTTCTCGTTTCCTCTCAATCATGCACTCTTCTGTCTCTCGCTCTCCGTGTCTACCATACACTAACAATGTAGCAGGCATAAAACAAACACACAGACCGGACAATTGCATGCGTAATGGATTACGGTCATTGTACTTAATTACCACGTTTTGTGTGCTAAACTATGTAGAATATTGGCCGTTTGGAAACTACCCTACAACATCGCATAGTTCGGGCTTGACCGGATTTATCTGTAGAGAACTGCTCAATGTGTGCAGTTCATTGAAAAATAAATGGAATTAAACAATTGAACCTACAGTACGTCGGTCAATGAGTTGCTTAAATAACGAAAAATAACAGAAATGTTGGTTAATTGCTCAGCTAGTATAAGTCTAATTGATAGTTTGACTGACCAGCACTGCAATAAGACACTTTATTACTGTGTTGTAGGGGACCGCACAGTTTATTTTGCTTAAGACACCTGAAATACTTGTCTTCCTTTTCTTGTATGACAGTTCAGCTGAAGCCCACTCTCATTCTTCCCTCTGGTAAGGAGAATATTGTTGCTCTTGTGTGCTTGTAATAGTGTGTGTGGTTGTTATTTTACTAAAGACCTTACATCACTGGCCACGGGTAGAAAGACTATCTCACCTCTACATCCTTATTCTATCACACTTTCTGTCTCACAAATCTATAGGATTTTTCTGGTTCCCGGTTGTATGTGGCTGTGCTGTGGTATCTTGTTGCACCCCAGTCAAGGACTCCAAAAACAATACAGGAGGAGAGGGATATGATGAAATGGAGGGGAAATAAATCAGCTTCAGTGTGACTGAATACATTGTTGAAATCAAAATCAGCAAAGCTGTTAATGAGAGCATGGCTGCTTCAACGGCTTGCCTGCGCTGAGCAAGTCAGTCAGTCTTGTCTCTGTGCACTGGCATCTATGCGTGTGTGCATGTGTGTGTGTCATTCACTCACCCGTAGACTGTATTTCCAGGAGTCACCCCCTGTTTCTTCAACAGCTGAGAATACAAAAACAGAGCAACAATGAGATAAGGAGGGTGTGTGTGTGTGTGTGTGTGTGTGTGTGTGTGTGTGTGTGTGTGTGTGTGTGTGTGTGTGTGTGTGTGTGTATACTCCAGTATGGTGTGGAGATTCAGATGGACACATTAGCAGAGTTAACGTGAGGAGAGAAAAGCTGGCAAAGCGACAGGGAAACACATCAGTAGCCGTATGCATTTGTGAGCGTACCGAAGCCCTCAGGGTCCTCCTCCCACATGGCCAGCTCTTCCTCGGTCAACAGAAAGTAGTGGGAGACGAGACGGCGTCCGATCTCCGTGAGGGTGGGGTGTGTGAAGAAGGCCGTCTTGATCTTGTGGGCCTCCAGACTCTCCGGCTTACTGTCTGAGAAGGGCGACCCAGAGAGTATGTTAGAACTTACACACACACACACACTATTCAAAACTAACCACAACCATCGACAACTAAGTCTCGACAGCTCAGAGAGAAACTAAACTCCACTGTGGCTCCTCCTAACCCATTATATTATTATAATGGTACATTAATGATGCTTGCAATATGCCTGCCTGCCAAGGAAATGCAGTTATTTGTGGTTGGCTGTATTAACGATGCAACGCCATGTTGATTTCTCCCGCTGTCTCTTTCTATTCTATTTCCTCTCCCTAATTTTCATCTTGCTCTCGCTCCTCGCTCCCTCCCTCCCTCTACTCCTTTATTCTCTCCCCTCCCTTCCCCCACTAGGGCTGGCACAATTACATAACCGTGTCACAAACTTATGGATGAAGACCGTCGTGAAAATAAAATAACAGCCATAACTGGATAAAAACAGTAATAAAGATGAATGATTATTACAATGACTGCGTCATTTGGATAACCAATAACCGTCATCCAAAATTCCATCACCATGACAGCCCTAGCCCCCACCCTCCACCTACCCTCGATGTTCTTGCAGGGTTTGTAGGCCTCGTTCTTGACGATGGTTTTGATGAGGTTCATGCACTGGACGGTGAAGCGTTCGAAGACGAGGCCCTCACCGGCCGGCGTGAACACGTAGCTGACAGCAAATTCCAGAGAGCGCTGGATCAGTGGGATGAACGCACACGGGTGGACCTCCAGGAAATCTAACAACTACAGAGAGAGAGAGAGAGAGAGAGAGAGAGAGAGAGAGAGAGAGAGAGAGAGAGAGAGAGAGAGAGAGAGAGAGAGAGAGAGAGATGGTTAAGGAAAAACATGAGATTCAGAGAAGATAGAGAAAATATTAAACAAGAGAGTAAGGTAGAAAAGAAGATGGCTAAGGAGAGAACGTCAGAAAAGGAGAAGGAAAAGCAAAAAAAAATTCAATAAGGGGAAATAACAACAAATATAGAGAGAATGTAGAAAAATAGAGAAAGTAAGACAAATGAAGTTGAAGCACTTGGCGCTGGGATATCAGCCTCTGTCAACAGTACCTGGTATGCAAGCAAGACTACTGAGAAACGAAACTAGTGTACATTTACGTCATTTAGCAGACGCTTTTATCCAGAGCGACTTACAAATTGGTGCATTCACCATGTGTAGATTTGTAACAACACATAGGCCAACACGGTTGTCGACTGATCAGTTTGACTCACCACTTTAGTGTACAGTATGATAGTCTTCTCAAGCTTCTCTCGACATGGGTTTTCTGGGCCTACCTGCCGACCTGGAAGAAATGAAACCAAAACAAATATGAGCAACAGTACGTTATGACGACAGTATAAAAACAACAACAAGCCATATGACAACGCTATAAAACAGCAATACAAAATATGACAAGTTTTCATCTCTCGCCAACATTACGTGCATCACTTTCAACAAGGGGCTACCCACGAAGATGTTACTCTGATGTCAATTACTTTCCCCCCCCCGACTGATCATCAATGCCAGACATCGGAGTCCATCTCCCTGCCCGGCTGCCAATAAAACCAGGGAGGGGAGGAGAAGACGGAGAGGAAATTGTTAGGTATCCACTGATCTTTTCTGTGTAATACAATCATAACAGAGCTCGAGTTGAAGGGAGAAGGGAATGAAGGCAGTGAAATCATAATGCACTTCACTATGGATGGATATTTTAATTCCTCTAGTGTATTCAATTCAATTGACTTATTTCCTGGGAGGAAATTTCATGTGCGGTGACGAACGGTACATACAAGACATGAGGCCCTGGCTTCACTTTATAACTACAATACACTCTGGGAGAGTGAATGAAACAGCCACCTGGGAGAACAGGGCCTTTGTTTCTCTAATATAATAAAGTAGACTAATAAAGACAGTGCCGTGTCAGGAATAACTCCCTCGGCCGATCAAAATGAATCTATAAAAAACAATAAGCTGTGGCCAATAAAAAAAAAATCCCCAGGGAGGTTTACTTCCTCATCACCGTTCCTGATGACATCATCAAGAACAGGAAGCAACGGTCCTGTTCCCTAGCCTCGCAAAGCCGCTGATCCCTCAATATCAGTCTGTTAAGGTTGCGAAGGCCTGAGCCCGGCCTTTTCTATCACCATTGCGTCAGACCAATCAGCTTCCTCTGTTGAACTATGTCGGTGGTTTAGTTGCTGACAGGCAGGAGACTACAGGAAAACACATGTAAAGTCATACTTAGGTGGTGATAGCTAAATATAAAGCTTTACATGACAGTCTGAGGTTACTGTATCAAGACAATCTCTGTATTGAATTCTATGCAGTAGCATAATATCCATCGCTACGGTTTGGCAAAATCATTAGGCGCAAATTCATTAGATATACCCTGGCTGATGTTAGGCTACTATATTGCTGTTAGTCTCACGTTGACATCGATAATATTAAGCTTCTTTTGGCTCACATTACCTAAGTCTATTGTCCTGGTGTTCGATATGCCTTTCTCTTGAACGACAGGCAAGTGCAAGTTTTACTTCCAAAAAATGCAGTGCTGCGGCTTCTGTTTTCTGATTGGTTGAAGGTGATCCAATCGCTTTCGAGTTAGGCTTTCCCCAAAACAATCTGCCCAAACAACTTCAACGGAATCCCTTCCAGACTGATAGTGCAGCGGTAATCAGTCTGGTAATTACGAGGCTACCTGTTCCCATACCTAAAAACACATCCTTCCGCAGACAGTGACACCTGTAATAACATGGAATATCCAGACAGCTGACCTCAGCGGAAGGATCATGCACAGGAAAAGGAGAGAGAATATAGAGGATGGGCAACTCAATGGACATGCTTCTTTATCCGCCCCTTATCTTGCAGGGAGACTGATATTTCTCCTGGCTCAGAGCGCCTAAGAGCTTCCGCTGTCGGACAGCCCAAAATAACAACGGGCTCCAATACACCTCGACCGACCTCCCCTGACCCTCCGCAATAAGGACATATTATGTGTGATAATAGGGACAGATACGAGTAATTACATTTCTAACACACAATCTGAAGCACTGAGACTAACCCCTATGTGTGTGGTGTGTGGGTGGGTGCTGGGTGCTGGGTGTGTGGTGTGTGTGTGTGTCATTAGATCATTGTATAATTACAAAGTTAATAAATATTTAGGAAAACATTTTCAGGATACTTACTGCATTCTAGGAACTGTTTGAGTCTCTCAAAAACTGCATTGAGGAAGCCCTGGTGAGAGAGAGGGGGGAAAAGAGGGGCAGAGGAGGGAAGCGAGAAGAATGAGAAGGGGTACAGGGTTTGTTCAATCTCGGTGGCATCTTGGTGGTCGCATCACTGTTTTATCACATAATTAGGAGAGGCAGTCACACAACTGAACACATGAGTCATCATACACGTTACAGACACACTCACAGGCTTGCCAGGCACACTGACTCAGTGTGCCTGGCAAGCCTGTGCGACATGTCACTGACAGTTCATAATCTGCCCAAACGGGAAAACACGGAGCCTTCTCACTGGGCACAAACTGGTTGAGTCAACATTGATTCCACACGATTTCAACATAAAAATAAATTGTAACGTGATGACATTGAATCGACGTGGAAAACTGATTGGACTTGCAAAAAGTTATCAACGTAAAGGAATTACGTGAATGTGTTTTTTCACCCAACTTTTATCCTGTATTTAATGACACCGTTAATCCTTTAATAGCCTACGGCAGAGGACCTCAGAGCTTCAGTACGGAATTTAACTAAAGGTACCAAATCCAAACACAGGGATGATACACTATACGGCTACACAATAGTAACAACCTAAAGTTAGCTCAGTTAAGATAATGACTCTTATCCCCATGGGGACACGCAGGTTGCTGCTCTGTGCATACATAAAACAATCAAAACAAAGACAAGTACATATACAGACAGGTAGAAAAAGCAGTTCGTAAGCGATCAATGTGGAAATGAGCTAGTATAGCTAGCAGGACCTTTTTCACAGCGTTGTAAACTCTTCCCCTATCCAGTCCCATCTATAGGCTTTTCAGCCTGACCTGCCTCCAGCTACAGTGTCACAACGGAAACTCAATTACACAAGGCAAAGTGCTATGGTGGGTCCCCTTTGTTATCTAACTGTCACCAATAAGATTTATTTGCAAATATATTCGGCAGTACGCGGGAGAGCTACTGTAACTTTGGGGCAGAAAGAACGTTTTCCTTCACTTTGCCTAGGAGGGACGGATGACTTCCTACAAAACCAGTCACATTATTACCAGGCCTTAGGCTGTGTGAGCAGGTAACAACAAACTACAGAGGGAGAGAAAGCAAGGCAGAGAAAGAAAGAGCTGTGTAAAACCGGGATGTAGTCTCTCAGGGCAGGATTTGATAAATACCCAGGATATATAGTGCCTTCGGAAAGTATTCAGACTCCTGGATTTCTCCACATTTTGTTACGTTACAGCCTTCATCTAAAATGGATCCATTTTTTTTTTTACAAATACTCAGCAATCTACACACAATACCCCATAGCAAAAACTTTTTTTTTTTTTAAATGTTTGAAATTGTAATATCATTTTTTAAAAACAGTAAAAGCTTATTTACATAAGTATTCGTGGACTTTGCTATGAGACTCCAAACTGAGCTCAGGTGCATCCTGTATCCATTGATCATCCTTGAAATGTTTCTACAATTTGGAGTCAGTGCTAAATTCAATTGATTGGGCATGATTTAGAAAGGCAAACACTTGTCTTCATTAAGGTCCCACAGTTGACAGTGCATGTCAGAGCAAAAACCAAGCCATGAGGTCGAAGGAATTGGGTAACAAAACATTTTTGCAGTATTGAAAGTCCCCAAGAATACAGTGGCCTTCATCAATCTTAAATGGAAGTTTGGAACCAGCAAGACTCCTACTAGAGCTGGCCGCCTGACCAAACTGAGCAATCGGGGGAGAAGGGCCTTGGTCTGGGAGGTGACCAATAACCCGATGGTCACTCTGACAGAGCTCTAGAGTTTATCTGTGGAGATGGGAGAACATTCCAGAAGGACAACCATCTCTGCAGCATTCCACTAGTCAGGCCTTTATGGTAGAATGGCCAGGCAGAAGACACTCAGTACATGATTCAACCACAAAGAACAAGGACGTTTAAAAATCCCTCGCAAAGAAGGGCACCTATCGGCAGATGGATAAAAAAAACGTAAAAGCACTTTGAATATCCCTTTGAGCATGGTGACGTTATTACACTTTGGATGGTGTATCAATACACCCAGTCACTACAAAGATAGAGGTGTCTTTCCTAACTCAGTTGCTGGAGAGGAAGGAGACCGCTCAGGGATTTCACCATGAGGCCAATGGTGACAGAGTTTAATGGCTGTTTTAGGAGAAAACTGAGGATGGATCAACAACATTGTAGTTACTCCAAAATACTAACCCTTTTGACAGAGTGAAAAGAAGGAAGAATGAAAAATATTCCAATTGATGCATCAGTTTGCAACAAGACACTAAAGTAATACTGCAAAGAATGTGGCAAAGCAATTCACTTTTTGTCCTGAATACAAAGTGTTGTATTGGATTTGCCCCAAACATAACTGAGTACCACTCATCATATTTTCAAGCATAGTGGCTGCATCAAGTTATGGGTATGATTGTAATCATTAAGGAATAGGGAGTTTTTCAGAAAAATAAAAAAAGGAATGGCGCTAAGCACAGGCAAAATCCTAGAGGAAAACCTGGTTCAGTCTGCTTTCCACCAGACACTAGGAAATTAATTCACCCTTCAGCAGGACAATAACCTAAAACACAAGGCAAAATCTACACTGGAGTTGCTCACCAAGAAGACAGTGAATGTTCCTGAGTGGCCGAGTTACAGTTTTAACTTAAATCTTCGACAAGACTTAATTTGTTTTCTAGCAATTATCAACAACCAACTTGACAGAGCTTGAAGAACTTTGAAAAGAGTAATGGGCAAGTGTTGCAAAATCCAGGTGTGGAAAGCTCTTAGAGTATTACCCATTAAGACTCACAGCTGTAACCGCTGCCAAAGGTGCTTCTACAAACTAGTCACAGAAATACCTTATATACTAGGGATGCAGCGATATGACATCTTTGGCCGATACTGATATCTGATATTTTCCTTGCCCAAAAAAACGATACCGATAACCAACAAACATTTTTAGCAACCTTTAAAGCATTCTAGTACAGTTAAATAGTAAGACCGCTGCGTCCATGTGTGTGTAAAGGCACTGCATCTCAGTGCAAGAGGCATCACTACAGTCCCTGGTTCGAATCCAGGCTGCATCACATCTGGCCGTGATTGGGAGTCCCATAGCGCAGTGCACAATCGGCCCAGCGTCGTCCAGGTTTGGCCGGGGTAGGCCGACATTGTAAATGACTGGAACGAACTGCAAAAATCTCGAAGCTGGAGACTCATATCTCCCTCACTAGCTTTAAGCACCAGCTGTCAGAGCAGCTCACAGATCACTGCACCTGTACATAGCCCATCTGTAAACAGGGCATCTACCTACTTACCTCATCCGCATACTGTATTTATTTATCTTGCTCCTTTGCACCCCAGTACCGCTACTTACACACTCATATTCTGCACATCTACCATTCCAGTGTTTAATTGCTATATTGTAATTACTTCCCCACCATGGCCTATTTATTGCCTTAACTTAACTCATTTGCACTCACTGTATATAGACTTTTTGTTTTCTTTTGTTCTACTGTATTATTGACTGTATGTTTTGTTTATTCCATGTGTAACTCTGTGTTGTTGTATGTGTCAAATTGCTATGCTTCATCTTGGCCAGGTCGCAGTTGCAAATGAGAACTTGTTCTCAACTAGCCTACCTAGTTAAATAAAGGTTACACACACACACACACACACACACACACACACACACACACTGAGCAAAATGTTATTTTGTTGGCATTTACGTATGTCCCCATTACCAGTAAAACATCAAAACCTATTTCTTTCACTTACTATGCTGTTTCGTTGTTCACTCGTTTCATTCTAAACCAGGATTTCATCATACATGTCAAGCAGTGAAGTTTCAGCTCTGTCTGTCTGTGGCCTCTCTTCCTCGGTGTGCACAGTCACTGTGTACGTTTCCATCTTGTCCAGGTGTGTATGTAACATTTCACGTAAACCCTTTTTGTCTGCATCGAAGTAGCGGTCCTTGTACCTAGCATTGAGCATCGAGACACAGTAAAGAGGCTCAGAGAGAATGCCACCGAATCGCTTGTTCACAGCCTCGAGTACTTTTGCAAGTTTTCCTCGTCGACACACTGTGTTGTCAGACTCGGCATGCTAATGGGTCTGACATTGATGGTCCAAATGTCAGCTGTGAAGCTAATAGCAGTGACGCCACTAGCAAGTGCGTTCCAACAATACTGTTTCAATCCGGTAGGGCAACATCTGAAAAAAATAGTGCCTACTTGGTAGTGTGTACCGGTGGTCGACCAGTCGCGAAAGCCAACATCATCCAAGACAGAACGTTGCATGTGGCCTTTTTGTTATCTTCCTTTGAAACTTCAAAATAGATCCAAACCACAGACATTGTGGGGGCTAGGTTAGGACTGTTGTGTTGCACGTGTAGCGCTGGAATTTTCGTGGTGTCATTATGTCATGTACCTACGTTATATAAGTATGCACGTCAGCTTTGACATCGGTTTTGCACATCGGTGTAAAACTAGACATCAGGCCAATGCAGATGTTGGCATATTTAGCTAATATCGGCCGATTCCGATATGCTTACCAATATATCATTCATCCCCATTATTTACATAAGTATTCAGACCCTTTGCTATGAGACTCAAAATTGAGGTCAGGTGCATCCTGTTTCTATTGATCATCCTTGAGATGTTTCTACAACTTGATTGGAGTCCACCTGTGGTAAATTCAATTGATTGGACATGATTTGGAAAGGCACACACACATCTATATAAGGTTCCATAGTTTACAGTGCATGTCAGAGCAAAAACCAAGCCATGAGGTCAAAGGTATTATCCATAGAGCTCCGAGACAGGATTGTGTCGAGGCACAGATCTGAGGAAGGGTACCAAAACATTCCTGCAGCATTGAAGGTACCAAGAACACAGTGACCTCCATCATTCTTCAATGGAAGAAGTTTGGAACCACCAAGACTCTTCCTAGAGCTGAGAAATCGGGGGAGAATGGCCTTGGTCTGAGAGGTGCCCAAGAACCCAATGGTCACTCTGACAGAGCTCCAGTGTTCCTCTGTGAAGATGGGAGAACCTTCCAGAAAGACAACCATCTCTGCAACACTCCACCAATCAGTCCTGCATGGTAGTGTGGCCAGACGGAAGCCACTTCTCTGTAAAAGGCACATGACATCCCACTTGGAGTTTGCCAAAAGCCACCTAAAGGACTATGACCATGAGAAACAAGAGTCTCTGGTCTGATGAACTCTTTGATCTGAATATTGAACTCTTTGATCTGAATGCCAAGCGTCACATCTGGAGGAAACCTGGCACCATCCCTACGGTGAAGAATGGTGGTGGTAGCATCATGCTGTGGGGATGTTTTTCAGCGGCAGGGAATGGGAGACTAGTGAGGATTAAGGGAAAGATGAATGGAGCAAAGTACAGAGATCCTTGATGAAAACTTGCTCCAGAGCGCTCAGGACAGACTGGGGGCAAGCGTTCACCTTCCAACAGGACAACGACCCTAAGCACACAGCCAAGACAATGCAGGAGTGGCTTCAGGACAAGTCTCTGAATGTCCTGAGTGGCCCAGCCAGAGCCTGGACTTGAACCCGATTGAATATCTCTGGAGAGACTTGAAAATAGATGTGCAACAACAGTCCCCATCCAACTTGACAGCGCTTGAGAGAATCTGCAGTGAAGAATGGGAAAAACTCCCCAAATACAGGTGTGCCAAGCTTGTAGCGTCATCCCCAAAAAGACTCGAGGCTATAATCGCTGTAAAAGGTGCTTATACAAAGTACTTAGTAAAGGGTCTGAATACTTTAAAGGCCATTTTAGAATAAGTCTGTAACATAACAAAATGTGGAAAAAGTGAAGGGGTCTGTGGTCCTTTCCGAATGCACTGTATATACTGAACAAAAATAACAATTACAAAGATTTTACTGAGTTACAGTTCATATAAGGAAATCAGTCAAAAAATAAATTAGGCCCCAATCTATGGATTTCCCATGACTGGGAAGGGGGAGCAGCCATGGGTGAGCCTTGGAGAGCATAGGCCCACCCACTGGGGAGCCAGGCCACACCAATCAGAATGAGGTTCTCGCCACAAAAGGGCTTCATTACAGACATAAATACCCCCACGCAGGTGAAGAAGCCGAATGTGGAAGTCCTGGGCTGGCGTGGTTTCACGTGGTCTGTGGTTGTGAGGCCGGATGGACGAACTGCTAAATACTCTAAAACAACGTTGGAGGAAGCTTATGGTAGAGAAATGTTTCATTACATTCTCTGGCAACAGCTCTGGTGGACATTCCTGCAGTAAATATGCCAATTGCACACTACCTCAAAACTTGAGACATCTGTGGCATTGTGTTGTGTGATAAAACTGCACATTTTAAAGTGGCCATTTATTGTCCCCAGCACAAGGTGCCCAAGTCTAATGATCATGCGGTTTAATCAGCTTCTTGATATGCCACACCTGTCAGGTGGACGGATTATCTTGGCAGAGGAGAAATGGTCACTAACAGGGATGTAAACACGTTTATATTTTTGTTCAGTGTATATTTATATTCCTGACTGACGTTCATTCTGATAAGTCTTAATGTCTTGTTCTTGTACTATTACATATTCCTGTTAGAGCTAGACACATAAGCATTTTGCTGCACCTGCGACAACGTCGGCAAAACCTTGATTTGATCATTTATGAAACCGTTGACGGAGGGCAGACTCAAGATAGCCAATTACACTGAAATTACATTGGCTTCTTATTGCATACACAGTTCTGTTTCAGAGGGATATGAAAGGGTGAGAAAGGGTGCCAATGATCTATCTGCTCTAAAGGTAGATCAAATTGAAAGAAGATTACCCAACAAAAGCATGTCCTCCAAGAAGGCTCTAAATGGAAGCACTTTGGAAACAAGTCAATCAGGACTCTGTGTGTGTGCATATGTGTATAAGAATCTCTGCCTAAATCAGTGAATTTCATTATTCATTTGTGAAGGAGTTAAGGCAAGGCACAGCCTGAAAGAGAACTAATTAAAATCCATTTAAATGAGCTTTCTTTCCCTGTGGAGTCTATAAATGAGGCAACCGGCAACAACAGCTTCATCAAACTTCTCACATCTCCACTGTTGTGGGTCTATTAAGCAGCTCTACACATCTGAGATGGCATGATGGGAGTAATATGGAGAAAATGCCACTGGTTGTGCTTTGGGAAATATAAGCAGGTGATAAGAGATAGGAAGGAGGAGGAGAGGGCGAGTGGCTCAAACTACCCCTTGGCAGTCAACTCACGCCTCATCCCTCCCTCCTTCTCTCCTTTAACTTTTTCCTTTGACATTCGCAGAACAAGAGGTTGGCTTAATAGTCCCCTGGTGTTCCTTAAACACACCACTCAGATATGAAGGATAGGAGAGTTGGAGTCAGAGTTCAAATGACCAGAGTACTCGGAGCAAATGATTCCATTAACTCCAAGTAAGGGGAACAGCCCTCGGCACACGCACACTTTAATTGGACAATTTACACTAAATTGAATTAACTGTTCCAGGACCTTTATAGCGGGGTCTAGCTTTAGGGAAGACTGCATTCAGGGCCAAGGCTATTATGGTAAACTAAAATAAACTAAATGAAAAAGAATCATGAAAAAGCTCATTTAGTAAACTGAAATTAAATTAACAAACCTGTTTGAAAAAAATGAACTATACTGAAACTATCATTGTCGACTCCAAACCAAAATACATTTTTCAAAAACAATGATTTACGTTCAGCTGCGGGGAGGGGGGAGGGTCTAATGAGTTTAAGATGTTTTTCTAATGGGGTTTTCACGTTTCTGAATCTGGCGAGACACATTGAGATTAACTTTAGAATTTATAGGTAAACTCAGATGATTAGCAGCACCGCATATATTGGGCACGTTTGAGTGGTGATGCTAAAGCAACTAACTGTAGACAAAGGTGGAGGAGCGAAGTCGGGTGGGAGGTGCATCTGCGACAGTTGGACACTAACATGGTTTTCCAACAGCAAGGCTCAGATCAACATGTAGTGTTGCCATTGTTTATGAAATGTTTTCTTTATAATATCAAAATAAACATGTATCTAACCCCTATATCAGACCCTCAAACAACTGAAATCATAATATTGTGTGTACATATCAGTAGTATCACTTTGTGAGAGCCTCAAAATATAAAATTTATTTGAATATATCCAGTGTACACAAAAATTCGGTCAAATTATTTTCCGTTTCAGTCATGTATTTGGTCGCGTTAGCGTGGGTCAAATAAAAACACCTTAAGGATTAGTTGACAATAGATCCTCCCACAATACAGGCGGTGGCTACAGGATGAAGTAGGTGAAGAGCAACTACAGAAACTTGCCGTCGACTGCAGTCATACTTCATGACCTTTCATCACATTATTTTTGTAAAGTTCATGTAATTGACATGTAGGCGCAGGTCAGACAACTTCTATCCCCAGAATGCGACACACTTTGAAAGGCGGAGACACTTGACAAACGCGATCCGTTCGAACGTGCCCATTGAGATGAGAAAGATTTTGGGGCATTTCCATAAAATATTTTTGCTTTGTTATATTGTAGTGTTGCATGGTATACGAAACTTCAGTACATTTTCAATACAAGAACGTGAAAAACGCTTATGTACTAGAATTTTTGTTACTTTCGGTACTTTTCCCAATAGGTTCTCACATCATATACGGATTGAAAGGTTTGAGTCTCTCTGATCATTTGTCTGAATCTTCTCAAGGGGGCAATAGTAAGCTAGCCAGGCTACTTGCACTTGCAGCTGACACAGCGCGAGCCACTTCTGAGAAGCAAGCCTTAGAAGCAAGTGTGACGAGAAAAAATACAGACCGCATGGCTTCTAAGGAAAACATGCCTACAGCTTGTTGACAAAACTGTCTCTAGAAGCGAACTAAGGAAATAGCTCGCTTACAAATCAGATGAGGGCCAGCCTACGGAAACTAAGCAAAAGGTGTTATTGCAGTGCAAGGGAGGTTTAGTTTGAAAACGACACAACATTTGCATTGTACCGTTATTCTACTAGCAACTTATATTCAGCATGACATTCATAGAGCATTATAATATGATTACAATCCAAAAGTAATGTAAAATGCCCTCAAATTATCTATGACAGCAATATATTTAGACTACTTCACGTATGTCTGGGCTTGCTAGCAGTAGCCAGCCAGCAGCCCTGGGCGGCGCATTGCACCCTGGGAGTTGAAATGCACACAGAATTGTAGTATGCAGTGTAAAATCCATTGTAGAGACTATTGGAATACAGAAGATTCAAAAATTAGTTTCAAAGTGTTTTTTTGTCATGTAATTTTGGAACTAAACTATTTATTTAATACATTCAAGCTTTAATGAATAATAGATCTTAGGTCATTTGACCCAATATTATGGCCATACATGAGCCAATTAACACTGATATGTATCAAATTACATTTTAAAACAGTTTAGATGTTACTGTAAATTATTTTGTATGCGCCGAGTTTGATAGTATTTTTTTTAAAGAAATTGAAAATAGAATAGAAGATACAGTATTCTATTTGTTATTTTAGTTGTTCTAGCAGTTACGAACACATTGTTCAACGTTGAAAAAAATTAAGCCCAGTGGTTATTCTGTGACTTTAGCAAAACAAAATCTCAAATAGAAACTTCATTGGGAGGAAGGATGATTGTTTGTGATACAAATGGAAAAAGCATGTCAATCTTTTGATGAAAAGTGGTCATTTTAGGCCCTTTTTAGACCTATACATGCCTCCTGTAAGACCTTGTGATCTGTGAACAGTACCTGATACAGACAATATCTTGGTGTCGTTATACTCCTAGTGTGTTTTAACATATGGAGTATGTCTATATTCTGAAATACACATTTTCACATTATTTATTCAACATTACATAATATAACAAATATTTTCAGACTATGCTGGCATGGAATCGCCCTTTCCTCTCACAGTCACACAGGGTATCTGCGCAATGTGGTAGCTACGGGACCAAAACAGCGGAGAAGTTTGGCCTCGCGCTTCCCACATTGTAGTTGTTGCGTAAATTGACCCACTACTACTGTTTACTTTGTGCATCTACTTCATCAGGCTGAGTGGACCTTTAAACCTAACCTATGACCTGATCCATCACCTTATGAATTACTGCCCCACAGTGGCAAGAAGTGACATCCCAAAAAACAAACTATACAACACATAGCGCCTTCAGAATGTATTCACACCCCTTGACTTTTTCCACATTCTGTTGTGTTGCAAATTGAAATTAAAATGGATTTAATTGTCATTTTTTTGTTCAACGAGCTACACAATATAAAAATAACCTAACGTTCGTAAAAAAAATTCTATTATATATATATATTATATATATATATTTAAATATACAATACCAGTCCAAAGTTTGGACACAGCTACTCATAAAAGGGTTTCTCTTTATTTTAACTATTTTCTACATTGTAGAATAATAGTGAAGACATCAAAACTAATAAAATAACACATATGGAACCATGTAGAAACCAAAAAAAGTGTTAAATATATATTTTAGATTCTTCAAAGTAGCCACCCTTTGCCTTGGTGTGCAAAACATGGAATGAGTAGGTGTGTCCAAACTTTTGACTGGTACTGTAGAAACAGTGAATTCGGGAAAGCATTTTTCCACATTTTGTTACGTTACAGCCTTGTTCTAAAATGGATTATATTGTTTTTATTCCTCATCAATCTACACACCATACCACATAACGACAAAGCAAAAACAGGTTTTTAGACATCTTTGCTAATGTATGAAAAATTAAATACTCATATTTACATAAGTATTCAGACCCTTTACTCAGTACTTTGTTGCAGCACCTTTGGCAGCAATTACAGCCTTGAGTCTTCTTTGGTATGACGCTACAAGCTTGGCACACCTTTATTTGGGGAGTTTCTCTCATTCTTCTTTGCAGATCGTCTCACAGCTATTTTCAGGTCTCTACAGAGGTCTTTGATCGGGTTCAAGTACAAGCTCTGGCTGGGCCACTCAAGGACATTCAGAGACTTGTCCCTTTGCCTTGATGACAGCTTTGCACACTCTTGGCATTCTCTCAACCAGCTTCATGAGGTAGTCACCTGGAATGCATTTCAATTAACAGGTGTGACTTGTTAAAAGTTAATTTGTGGAATTTCTTTCCTTCTTAATGCGATTGAGCCAATCGGTTGTGTTGTGACAAGGTAGGGGTGGTATACAGAAGATAGCCCTATTTGGTAAAAGACCAAGTCCATACTATGGCAAGAACAGTTCAAATAAGCAAAGAGTAATGACAGGGCACCATTACTTTAAGACATGAAGGTCAGTCGCAAAAACCATCAAGCGCTATAATGAAACTGGCTCTCATGAGGACTGCCACAGGAAAGGAAGACCCAGAGTTCTCTGCTGAAGAACATACGTTCATTGGAGTTACTAGCCTCAGAAATTGGACATTAAAAATTTGATTTATGGTTCCAACAGCCGTGTCTCTGAGACGCAGAGTAGATGAACGGATGATCTCCACACGTGTGGTTCCCACTGTGAAGCATGGAGGAGGAGGAATGATGGTGTGGGTTGCTTTGCTGGTGACACGGTCAGTGATTCATTTAGAATTCACGGCACACACTTACCCAGCATGGCTACCACAGCATTCTGCAGCGATACGCCATCCTATCTGGTTTGCGCTTAGTGAGACCATCATTTGTTTTTCAACAGAACAATGACCCAACACACCTCCAGGCTGTGTAGGGGCTATTTGACCAAGAAGGAGAGTGATGGAGTGCTGCATCAGCTGACCTGCCCTCCACATTCAACCGACCTCAACCCAATTGAGATGGTTTGGGATGAGTTGGACCGCAGAGTGAAGGAAATGCAGCCAACAAGTGCTCAGCTGATTGAGAGAATGCCAAGAGTGTGCAAAACTATCAAGGCAAAGGGTGACTACTTTGAAGAATTTCAAATAAAAAAATATATTTGGTTACTACTTTTTTGGCTACTACATGATTCTATGTGTTATTTCATAGTTTTTATAGAGCTCTATTATTCTACAATGTAGAAAAGAGTAAAAATAAAGAAAAACACTTGAATGAGTAGGTGTCCAAACTTTTGACAGGAACTGTATATATAAAAATAACATTAAATGTTAGATTCACCTTTGCCAGCGATTACAGCTGTGAGTCTTTTTGAGTAAGTCTCTAAGAGCTTTGCACACCTTAAATTATTCAAGCGCTGTCAAATGTGTTGTTGATCATTGCTAGACAGCCATTTTCAAGTCTTGACATAGATTGTCAAGCAAATTTACGTCAAAACTGTAATTAGGCCACTCCAGAACATTCAATGTCGTCCTGGCATGCAACTCCAGTGTAGATTTGGCCATGTGTTTTTGGTTGTTGTCCGGCTGAAAGGTAAATTTGTGTAACAGTCTGTTGGAAAGCAGACTAAACCAGGTTTCACTCTAGGACTTTGCTTGTGTTTAGCTCTATTCTGTTTTTTATCATTAAAAAAACTCCATAGTCCTTGCAGATGACAATTCACTCTGTCAATTAGTTTAGTATTGTGGAGTAACTACAATGTTGTTGATCCATCCTCAGTTTTCTCCTATCACAGACATTAAACTCTGTTTAGAAGTCACCATTGGCCTCATGAGCAGTTTCCTTCTTGTCTGGCAACTGAATTAGGAAGAACGCCTGTATCTTTGTATTGACTGGGTCTATTTATACACCATCCAAATTGCAATGAATAACTTCACCACGCTCAAAGGGATATTCAATGTGTGCTTTTTTTTTTACCCATCTACCAATAGATGTCATTCTATGCGAAGCATTGGAAAACCTCCCTGGTCTTTGTGCTTGAATCAGTGCTTGAAATTCACTCTTCGACTGAGGGGATGTGTAGAGTACAGAGATTAGACATTATTGTCAAATCCCATTTTTGCTTCTTTCCAGAATAACTTTCACCTGGTTTTCCACACTCACCATCACTTCCATATTCTGTTGTGGCTCCTGGAATCCATGGACCGTCAGCTTCCGAAGTACTGGGAGGAAAATGTAAACAATGAACTTTAGATACAAGTCAATCAGAACTGTGTGTGTGTGTGCATGAATGATTCCAGCTACCTTTAAGTGACAGTAGAGTCCTCTCCAGTGAGCTGAGGGCATGGGTCTGATCCACGGCTTGGACCTGCTGGAGGAAGCAGTCTGTGTGGTGGCTCCATAGGGAGCAGGCAAAGCTGTAGATGCCCGATGCCAGCTGCAACACACACACACACAAACTAAATTAAATAAGACTCCTTAGTCTGGGTCAATCAATGTGTGTGAGTATGAGAATGTGAGTGTGAGTGCGATCGAGCCACAGGTGCAATTTGGCTTTCGATGGCAGGGTTATTTTTCTCTCCATGAGATTACCCCGGAGCAATAAATTGTAGTTTTCCTAAATTACTTTTTCTTGTAATGGCAACACGGTCTGTCAATTTGTAAACTATTGCTTTGTCATTAATTCTAGAATCATGAGGGACTGACGTCCATATAACTGTTAACTGTTACTGTGACTTGGCATATTAAACTGCAGAATGAGAATCCTCTGAGGTTTATTGTTGTACAAGTAAAGCAATGCCATTAAAAACTAACTTTGTGCGCTCCCTCTTTGGTGAGAAGTGAGAAAAGCTCTGTGAGATGATGGAGCAGAAAAAACAAGACTGTGGAGAAGACAAATGGCTGAATGGGGGAATGAGCCAATGAGATTAAGCAAAGTGACTGAAGTGATTTATCCTCTAACACAGGCGAAGACACTAATGTTATCATTCCAGCACATCTCCACCGAAACCATTCATGATAAATCTCCATGCTAACAACAAATCCCTCCATTTGGCCTGAGGGAGAGAAGAACCCCCAAACAGGGCAGGACAACAACATTGACAGTTTTCTAAAGTGCGGAAGTTGATGTGGTGTCTTTAAATGAAATTATGATCCAAAATATCCAGCAATTCAAGGCTTCACGTCAACAAATGAGATGTCTGACTCATTTGATCTAGTGTTTGTTAGATGGTTATTTTTATTGTGGCTGACATGTCTAAGGTTCAAGTAATGACTCGGAGGAGTATTCTCTCTTTAAAATGACAGTCTCGGTTCAATACACACATTTCAGTCAAAGTAATGTAGATGGGATTTCTTTAATCATTTCTTAATGCAAACCCTAAAGAGTACGAAAGTGACCTCAAAAGAGATGTGACTCAATATATCAAATATTTACATCCATTGTGGTTTGATATATACAGTGCGTTCGGGAAGTATTCAGACCACTTGACTTTTTCCATCTGGTTTAAATTACAGCCTAATTCTAAAATATATTAAATTACATTTTTTCCTCATCAATCTACACACAATACCCCATAATGAGAAAGTGAAAACAAGTTTAGACAATGCATGTCAGAGCAAAAACCAAACCATGAGGTCGAAGGAATTGTCCATAGAGCTCAGAGACAGGATTGTGTAGAGGCACAGATCTGGGGAAGGGTACCAAAAAAATGTCTGCAGCATTGACGGTCCCCAAGAACACAGTGGCCTCCATCATTCTTAAATGGAAGAAGTTTGGAACCACCAAGACTCCTCATAGAGCTATCCGCCCTGCCAAACTGAGCAATCGGGGGGGAGAAGGGCCCTGGTCAGGGGGGTAACCAAGAACCCAATGGTCACTGACAGAGCTCCAGAGTTCCTTTCTAGAAGGACAACTATCTCTGCAGCACTCCACCAATCAGGCCTTTATGGTAGAATGTCCAGATGGAAGCCACTCCTCAGTAAAAGGCACATGACAGCCAGCTTGGAGTTTGCCAAATGGCACCTAAAGGACTGTCAGACTATGAGAAGCAAGATTATCTGGTCTGATGAAACCAAGACTGAACTCATTGGCCTGAATGCCAAGTGTCACATCTGGAGGAAAACCGGCACCATCCCTTACGGTGAAGCACGGTGGTGGTAGCATCATGCTGTTGGGATGTTTTTCAGTGGCAGGGACTGGGAGACTAGTCAGGATCTAGGGAAAGATGAAAGGAGTAAAGTAGAGAGAGAGATCCTTGATGAAAACCTGCCGCAGAGCACTCAGGACCTCAGACTGGGGTGAGGGTTCACCTTCCAACAGCCAAGACAATGCAGGAGGAGCTTCGGGACAAGTCTCTGAATGTCCTTGAGTGCCCCAGCTAGAACTCTATCAAACATCTCTGGAGAAAACTGAAAATAGCTGTACAGCGACGCACCCCATCCAACCTGACAGAGCTTAAGAGGATCTTCAGAAGAATGTGAGAAACTCCCCAAATACAGGTGAGCCAAGCATGTAGCGTCAAACCGAAGAAGACTCGAGGCTGTAATCGGTGCCAAAGGTGCTTTAACCAAGTACTGAGTAAAGGGTCTGAATACTTATGTAAATGTGAGAGTTTATTATCTTTAATAAATGTTCAAAGATTTCTGAAAAACAGTTTTTGCTTTGTCATTGCGGGGTATTGTGTGTAGATTGATGGGGGGGACAATTTAATCAATTTTAGAATAAGGCTGTAACATGACAAAAGGTGGAAAAAGTCAAGGGGTCTGAATATTTCCAAATGCTCTGTTCAGTGCCGTGATAAAGTATGTCTCTTCTCTGATTCTGTTTTTGCATATTTTTTATACTGAATGTTAATCAGATCTTCAACCAAAACCTAATAATAGATAAAGGGAACCTGAGTTTATTTAATTATCAAAAGTTATCATCTAATTCCCCTGTGTGAAAAAGTAATTGCCTTACACTCAATAACTGGTTGTGTCACCTTTAACTGCAATGACTGCAACCAAATGCTTCCTGTCGTTGTTGAGCCGTCTCACGTCTCTGGAGGAATTTTAGCCACTCTTGCATGCAGAACTACTTTAACTCAGCGACATTTGTGGGTTTTCAAGCATGAACTGCTCATTTAAAACCCTGCCACAACATCTCAACTGGGATTAGGTCTGGATTTTGACTTGGCCATTCCAAAACATGAAATTCGTTGCTTTTTAACAATTTTCATGTAGAGTTGATTGTGTGTTTTGGATCATTGTCTTGCTGCCTGACCCAGCTGCTCTTCAGCTTCAGCTCACAGATGGATTGACCTGACATTTTCCTGCAAAATTCTCTGATAAAGAGCAGAAATCATGGTTCCTTCAATTAAGGCAAGTTATCCAGGTCCTGAGGCAGCAAAGCATCCCCAAACCACCACACTACAGCCACCATGCTTGACCGAAAGTCAAGCATAAAGTATCACATTAACCTGTTAGGGCTAGGGGGCAGTATTTGCACGGCTGGATAAAAAAAATGTACCCGATTTAATCTGGTTACTAATCCTACCCAGTAACTAGAATATGCATATACTTATTATATATGGATAGAAAACACCCTAAATTTTCTAAAACTGTTTGAATGGTGTCTGTGAGTATAACAGGACTCATTTGGCAGGCAAAACCCTGAGACATTTTCTGACAGGAAGTGGATACCTGATGTGTTGTATTACCTTTAAACCTATGCCATTGAAAAACACAGGGGCTGAGGAATATTTTGGCACTTCCTATTGCTTCCACTAGATGTCACCAGCCTTTACAAAGTGTTTTGAGTCTTCTGGAGGGAGATCTGACCGAACAAGAGCCATGGAACGATGATGGCCCATTAGACACCTGGCGCGCGCGAGTTCATGTTGGGTACCCTCGTTCCAATACGTTATAAAAGAGAATGCATTCGTCCACCTTGAATATTATTCATGTTCTGGTTAAAAAAGGCCCTAATGATTTATGCTATACAACGTTTGACATGTTTGAACGAACGTAAATATATTTTTTCCCCTCGTTCATGACGAGAAGTCCGGCTGGCTTAGATCATGTGCTAACAAGACGGAGATTTTTGGACATAAATGAGGCTTTTTTTAACAAAACTACATTCGTTATGGACCTGTGATACCTGGAAGTGACATCTGATGAAGAGAATCAAAGGTAATGGATTATTTACATAGTATTTTCGATTTTTGATCTCCCCAACATGACGTCTAGTCTGTATCGCAACGCGTATTTTTCTGGCCGCAGTGCTCAGATTATTGCAAAGTGTGATTTCCCAGTAAGGTTATTTTTAAATCTGGCAAGTTGATTGCGTTCAAGAGATGTAAATCTATAATTCTTTAAATGACAATATAATATTTTACCAATGTTTTCTAATTTTAATTATTTAATTTGTGACGCTGACTTGACTGCCGGTTATTGGAGGGAAACGATTTCCTCAACATCAATGCCATAGTAAAACGCTGTTTTTGGATATAAATATGAACTTGATAGAACTAAAAATGCATGCATTGTCTAACATAATGAATAATGAATTTTGACATTTATTTGGATTCAAATTTGCCGCTCTTGAAATGCACCTGCTGTTGATGGAGTGCACCACGGGTGGGACGCTTGCGTCCCACCTAGCCCATAGAGGTTAATAAGACTGCTGAAAGTCATTTATTCCGCTCATTCCGTTTTCAAGCAACAAGGTATGGAATATCAAAGCCCCAAACAAGGTCCCATCCATCCAGACACTCGTTCATCATGGTGAGTTTGTGTGTGCGCGCGCGTTCCTGACACTCGTTTATCACGCCATGCTCAATCCCTCCTACCTGTCAGTCACAAGATGAACAAAAGGGCCTTCAGAGGATCAGAGAGAAAGAGAGGGGCTAGACCGATGAGAAAAACATGGGGAGAGGTATAAGAGAGAGGAGAAAAGATGTCTGGAGAAAAAAGGAGAGGAGGAAGAGGTGTTTAGAGACAGAAATAGGAATAGAAGAGAAACGAGGATGGAGAGAGAGGATGACAGAGAGAAGGACATAATGGGTCTCTGTCATCAATGAATTTGAATGAAGGTAGCCCGCCTGTCGAATAATACATGTATTTGATACAAAAGAGGCCTATTCCTTCTCTCCACTGAAGGAAAGAAGCCTCATTATTCAAACACTGGCACAGATAAAAGCTTTTAATACTTTTTAAGGCCTCTTTCCCAGCCCCACTCAATCTCATTCTGTCGCTCCCTCTTTCATTCTGCAAAAACACAGACAAACATCTCTTCAACCCACCTGGCGCTACCACCATTCAAATGTTTGGGGTCACTTAGAAATGTCCTTGTTTTTGAAAGAAAAGTACATTTTTTTGTCCATTAAAATAACACCAAATTGGTCAGAAATACAGTGTAGACATTGTTAATGTTGTAAATGACTATTGTAGCTAGAAACAGCCAATTTTTTATGGAATATCTACATAGGCCCATTATCAGCAACAATCAGTCCTGTGTTCCAATAGCACGTTGTGTTATCTAATCCAAGTTAATCATTTTAAAAAGGCTAATTGATCATTAGAGAACCCTTTTGCAATTATGTTAGCACAGCTGAAAACTGTTGTTCTGAATAAAGAAGCAATAAAATTGGCCTTCTTTAGACTAGTTGAGTATCTGGAGCATCAGCATTTGTGGGTTCGATTACAGGCTCAAATTGGCCAGAAACAAATAACTTTCTTCTGAAACTCGTCAGTCTATTCTTGTTCTGAGAAATGAAGTCTATTCCATGCGAGAAATTGCCAAGAAACTGAAAATCTCGTACAACGCTGTGTACTACTCCCTTCACAGAACTGGCTCTAACCAGAATAGAAAGAGGAGAGGGAGGCCCCGGTGCACAACTGAGCAAGAGGACAAGTACATGAGAGTGTCTAGTTTGAGAAACAGATGCCTCACAAGTCCTCAACTGGAAGCTTCATTACATAGTACCCGCAAAACACCAGTCTCAACATCAACAGTGAAGAGGCGACTCCGGGATGCTGGCCTTCTAGGCAGAGATGCAAAGAAAAAGCCACATCTCAGACTAGCCAACAAAAATAAAAGATTAAGATGGGCAAAAGAACACAGACACTGGAAGAGGAACTCTGCCTAGAAGGCCAGCATCCCGGAGCCACCTCTTCACTGTTGACGTTGAGACTGGTGTTTTGCGAATATGTAGATATTCCATTTGTTATTTTTTTGTATTATTATTTTTTTTTTAAATCAGCCGCTTCCAGCTACAAAAGTAATTGACAACATTAATGTCTATACTGTATTTCTGATCAATTTGATGTTATTTTAATGGATTTTTTTTGTTGCTTTTCTTTAAAAAACAAGGACATTTCTAAGTGATCGCAAACTTTTGAACGGTAGCGTCGTGTCTTTAACATTATTAAAACTGAAAACATATTTATCAAATGACTCTGTAATTATTATTACGCGATAAACCTGTTTAATCATGTAACTGTAATTAACTAGGAAGTCGGGGCACCAAGGAAAATATTCAGATTACAAAGTTATAATTTTCCTAATATAACTTTCAGATATTTTAATATCTGATCAATTAGTCTTCGAATTAATGACTTATTTACCTCACGTCAGTCTCATTCCAAACATCATAAATTGTTGGTTATCTGCACGAACCCGGTCTTCACTATGAGTCATCCATACATCAATTGTCTTAACCTCTATGGGACCGGCGGGACGAATTCGTCCCACCTACGTAACAGCCACTGCCAGCCTGTGGCGCGATTTTCAAAACCTTAAAAATCCTATTACTTCAATTTCTCAAACATATGACTATTTTACAGCCATTTAAAGATAAGACTCTCGTTAATCTAACCACACTGTCCGATTTCAAAAAGGCTTTACAACGAAAGCAAAACATTAGATTATGTCAGCAGAGTACCAAGCCAGAAATAATCAGACACCCATTTTTCAAGCCAGCATATAATGTCACCAAAACCCAGAAGACAGCTAAATGCAGCACTCACCTTTGATGATCTTCATCAGATGACAACCCTAGGACATTATGTTATACAATACATGCATGTTTTGTTCAATCAAGTTCATATTTATATCAAAAACCAGCTTTTTACATTAGCATGTGACGTTCAGAACTAGCATACCCCCCGCAAACTTCCGGGGAATTCGCTAACATTTTACTAAATTACTCACGATAAACGTTCACAAAAAGCATAACAATTATTTTAAGAATTATAGATACAGACCTCCTCTATGCACTCGATATGTCCGATTTTAAAATAGCTTTTTGGTGAAAGCACATTTTGCAATATTCTAAGTACATAGCCCAGGCATCACGGGCTCGCTATTTAGACACCCGGCAAGTTTAGCACTCACCATAATCATATTTACTATTATAAAAATGTCATTACCTTTTGTTGTCTTCGTCAGAATACACACCCAGGACAGCTACTTCAATAACAAATGTTGGTTTGGTCCAAAATAATCCATCGTTATATCCGAATAGCGGCGTTTTGTTCGTGCGTTCCAGACACTATCCGAAATAGTAAAGAAGTGTCGCGCGCTTGGCGCAATTCCTGACAATAAAATTCAAAGTATTCCATTACCGTACGTCGAAGCATGTCAACCGCTGTTTAAAATCAATTTTTACGTCATTTTTCTCGTAGAAAAGCGATAATATTCCGACAGGGAATCTCCTTTTCGGCAAACAGAGGAAAAAATCCCAAAGGCGGGGGCGGTCGGGGTCACGCGCATAAGCTAGTGTCTCTTGATGGGCCACTTGAGAAAGGCGATAATGTGTTTCAGCCTGGGGCTGGAATGACGACATTCTGTTTTTTCCCGGGCTCTGAGAGCCTATGGAAGACGTGGGAAGTGTCACGTTAGAGCAGAGATCCTTAGTAAATGATAGAGATGGAAAACAAGTTCAACAAATGGTCAGACAGGCCACTTCCTGTAAAGGAATCTCTCAGGTTTTGACCTGCCATTTGAGTTCTGTTATACTCACAGACACCATTCAAACAGTTTTAGAAAATTTAGGGTGTTTTCTATCCATATGTAATAAGTATATGCATATTCTAGTTACTGAGTAGGAGTGGTAACCAGATTAAATCGGGTATGTTTTTTATCCAGCCGTGTCAATGCTGCCCCCTAGCCCTAACAGGTTAAAATCATTTATTTACTAACTAAGTAATTCACAGAAATGCATAACAAACAGTAGATATTGTTGCAAAAGAAATGATAGAGGAATGTGCCCTAGTGTGCTAAACCGGCATGGCGGCTTGTTAGACAAAAGGGGAGTGTGGGTCAGCTGAGAAGGCACTACAGAGTTGATAATTAGAACAATTGAAATGCTAATCCTTTGCACATGAACACTCACTCATTTGGGAACAATTGCAATCAATATATATATTTACGCTCAGCGAGTCGTCGGGATCTCTGTTGAAAAGTTTGTTTCTGTTGGAGTCTGTCCGCCCTCTCTCTCTCTCTCTGCCGTGGTTAGAATGGATAGTTCAGAGTAACATTCATTCATGTCGTTATAGAATGGATGTTTTCGGCGGTTGTCGGTCTTCGCGTTCAATGATACCCTTTTTCCTAGCTGCAGACTAGTAATTAATATCAAAGACTTGTTCTTATTCTGTCGGTATCGATAGTCTAAGAGTTTAACCACGTGGTATGGTTAAAAGTTCAGCAAGAGGTAAGCTGGTCTCCAACCTTTAGCCATCTCGTAATTGAGGGAAGCTCGGTCTGGGGATAGAAAACCAAGGTGGGAGTTTTATTCGGAATAGCAGGAAAAGGCTGTCTCATGACACCAGGCCCTGTCTGTTCATGGGGGCGTGCCCATGACTTAGTGAAACTTTAAACAGAAATACAATTCTCTCACATTAACATCATTACATAGCATCCCATCATATCCCAAATAGCTACATCCTTATTCATTCAACCATTAGATGTAAGTCTCATAACTGAGGCTATTATATAAACAGCGCAATGGTAATATGGCCGTATTGTCTCATGAGTTTCACAAAATTGTACCAAACGGACCAGTTCGTAGCTGGATTCTTCACCGATCTTTTATACCATCTCCAGAAGCTGAATATTGTTCGGTTGTCAAGTTCTGTGAGGTAGAATAATTCCTTTGTTTGGTCTATGAAAACTCCCTCTCTCTCTATACTGGGGCCATGAGGCAGGATCTTCTCATAGGAATTTACGACCTCTTCTGACCACAGCAGCCTGGGTGTGGGAGACAGAGGTAGGGGGATGGTGCATAGAAAACCCAAAGAGGGCAACGTCATGACAGTAGTGTATGTATTCAATTGCGCCCATCAGCCACACATACTCTAACAATCAAGCTCTGTGTGTGTGTGTGTGTGTGTGTGTGTGTGTGTGTGTGTGTGTGTGTGTGTGTGTGTGTGTGTGTGTGTGTGTGTGTGTGTGGAAAAGAGAAAGAAAGAACCATGCTGGAGTAAGCTAATCGTCATTGAGAATTTACGTTTCCGGTGCTTCAATTCCCTGTCACACCGTCAAAGAATTATCCACAAATGCTTATATGAAAAAGTAATTTGAGATTGTTGAATGCCAAAGTAATTTAGTCTTAAAATTAAGGTGCCACAGAAACACCCACACAGTCAGCACTTTATAGGCTTGATGGAAATGGTGCCAAGAACAAAGTAAAGAATAAATCCATTTCAATCTAAGTAACCAAAACACTACATTTCCTGTATGCCTTTTATGTAATTTATTCCTTCATTCCGTTCAACCACCCTGACATAAAGGCATTTTACAGGCACTGATATTCCCTCACTATTCTAACATTTGCTACATTAAGATGATTCATGAAGACAATAATCTAGGAGAGATTAGGGGTGTAGTGTGCCAGCAATGGCTCTGGGATTAAGACTATAATCCATCAGTCTTTTCTGACACCCATTATAACACTAATGTTATTGAACTACTCTGGAGGAGCTGGAACTCAAGATGTAATGAATAGGGTTGAAAAATCCCAGGAACATTACCCAAAGCCTCCTCCCTAAATTTGTTTTATTCACTGCTTTAGAACACTACGCCAACCCGTATGCCCTAGCCGTGTCTGAATACTGATTTAGGAAGGCCACCAACAATCCTGAAATTTCCATCCCTAACTATAACATTTTCCGACAAGATAGAACTGCCAAAGGGGGCGGAGTTGCAGAGATAGCCTGCAGAGTTCTGTCTTACTATCCAGGTCTGTGCCCAAACAAATCGAGCTTCTACTTTTAAAAATCCACCTTTCCAGAAACATGTCTGGAAAGGTGGGAGCACCGTTGCCGCTTCTTATAGACCCCCTTCAGCCCCCAGCTGTGCCCTGGACACCATGTGTGAATTTACTGGCCCCCATCCATCTTCAGAATTTGCACTGTTAGGTGACCTAAACTGGGACATGCTTAACAACCTGGCCGTCCTACAATCTAAGCTAGATGCCCTCTATCTCGCACAAATTATCAAGGAAACTACCAGGTACGACCCTAAATCCGTAACCATGGGCACCCTCTTAGATATCATCCTGACCAACTTGCCCTCCAAATACACCTCTGCTGTTTTCAACCAGGATCTCAGCGATCACTAACTCATTGCCTGCTTGCGTAATGGGTCCGCGGTCAAACGACCACCCCTCATCACAATCAAATGCTCCCTAAAACACTTCAGCGAGCAGGCCTTTCTAATCGACCTGGCCCGGGTATCCTGGCTGGATTTTGACCCCCTCCCATCAGTAGAAGATGCCTGATTGCTCTTTAAAAGTGCTTTCCTCACCATCTTAAATAAGCATGCCCCATTCAAAAAATGTAAAACTAAGAACAGATATAGCCCTTGGTTCCCCCCAGACTTGACTGCCCTTCACCAGCACAAAAACATCCTGTGGCATTATTTGCATCAAGTAGCACTAATTCCAAAAAGTTTTGGGACACTAAAGTCCATGGAGAATAACAGCACCTCCTCCCAGCTGCCCACTGCACTGACGCTAGGAAACGCTGTCACCACCGATAAATCTACGATAATCCATCATTTCAATAAGCATTTTACTACGGCTGGCCATGCTTTCCATTTGGATAACCCTACCCCGGCCAACAGCTCAGCACCCCCTGCAGCAACTTGCCCAAGCCCCCCCAAATCCAGACAGTTGATGTTCTGAAAGAGCTGCAAAATCTGGATCCCTACAAATCAGCAGGGCTAGACAATCTGGACCCTCTCTTTTATCTTCCCCCACCTTTATTTAACCAGGTAGGCAAGTTGATAACAAGTTCTTATTTACAATTGCAACCTGGCCAAGATAAAGCAAAGCAGTTCGACACATACAACAACACAGAGTTGTTTGGGACCTTGAGCATGGCTGAGGTGCACCCATGACCAGCTCTGAAACCAGATTGCATAGTGGAGGTGCGGTGGGATTCGAAATGGTCGGTAATCAGTTTGTTGACTTGGCTTTCAAAGACCTTAGAAAGGCAGGGTAGGATAGATATAGGTCTGTAGCAGTTTGTGTCAATAGTGTCCCCCCCTTTGATGAGGGGGATGACCGCAGAGGGGGATGAAAATAATTATCAGCCAAAATTGTTGCAACCCCTATTACCAGCCTGTTCAACCTCTTTCGTATCATCTGAGATCCCCAAAGATTGCAAAGCTGCCGCGGTCATCCCCCTCTTCAAAGGGGGAGACACTCCAGACCCAAAATGTTACAGACTTATATCTATCCTACCCTAAAGTCTTCGAAAGTCAAGTTAACAAACAAATCACCAACCATTTCGAATCCCACCGTACCTTCTCCACTATGCAATCTGGTTTCCGAGCTGGTCATGGGTGCACCTCAGCCACACTCAAGGTCCTAAATGATATCATAACCGCCAAGACAGTACTGTGAAGCCGTATTCATCGACCTGGCCAAGGCTTTTGACTCTGTCAATCACCGCATTCTTATCGGCAGACTCAACAGCTTTGGCTTCTCAAATGACTGCCTCGCCTGGTTCACCAACTACTTCTCAGACAGTTCAGTGTGTCAAATCGGAGGGCCTGTTTCCAGGCCTCTGGCAGTCTCTATGGGGGTGCCACAGGGCTCATTTCTCAGGCCGACTCTTTTCTCTGTATATATCAATGATGTCACTCTTGCTGCTGCTGATTTTCTGATCCACCTCTACGCAGACGACACCATTCTGTATACATCTGGCCCTTCTTTGGACACTGTGCTAACAAACCTCCAAACGGGCTTCAATGCCATACAACACTCTTTCCGTGGCCTCCAACTGCTTTTAAATGCTAGTAAAATTAAGTGCATGCTCTTCAACCGATTGCTGCCCACACCCGCCCGCCCGCCGACTAGCATCACTACTCTGGACAGTTCTGACTTAGAATATGTGGACAACTACAAATACCTGGGTGTCTGGTTGGACTGTAAACTCTCCTTCCAGACTCACATTAAGCATCTCCAATCCAAAATTAAATCTAGAATCGGCTTCCTATTTGACAACAAAGCCTCCTTCACTCATGCTTGCCAAACATACCCTCGTAAAACTGACCATCCTTTCGATCCTTGACTTTGGCAATGTCATTTACAAAATAGCCTCCAACACTCTACTCAGCAAATTGAATGCAGTCCATCACAGTGCCATCCGTTTTGTCACCAAAGCCCCATATACTACCCACCACTGCGACCTGTATGCTCTTGTTGGCTGGCCCTCGCTACATATTCGTCGTCAAACCCACCGGCTCCAGGTCATCTATAAGTCTTTGCTAGGTAAACCCCCGCCTTATCTCAGCTCACTGGTCACCATAGCAACACCCACCCGTAGCACACGCTCCAGCAGGTATATTTCACTGGTCATTCCCAAAGCCAACACCTCCTTTGGCCGCCTTTCCTTCCAGTTCTCTGCTGCCAATGATTGAAACAAATTGCAAAAATCACTGAAGCTGGAGTCTTAAACCTCCCTCTCGAACTTTAAGCATTAGCTGTCAGAGCAGCTTACTGATCACTGTACCTGTACACAGCCAATCTGTAAATAGCACACCCAACTACCTCATCCCCATATTGTTATTTATTCTCTTGCTCTTTCGCACCCCAGTATCTCTACTTGCACATCATCATCTGCACATCTATCACTTCAGTGTTAATGCTAAATTGTAATTGTCACCTCTATGGCCTATTTATTGCCTCACCTCCCTACGCTTTTACATTTGCACACACTGTACATAGATTCTTCTATTGTGTTATTGGATGTACGTTTGTTTATTCCATGTGTAACTCTGTGTTGTTGTTTTTGTCGCACTGCTTTGCTTTTTATCTTGGCCAGGTTACAGTTGTAAATTAGAACTTGTTCTCAACTGGCCTACCTGGTTAAATAAAAGGTGCAATCATTTTTTTAAATTTTTTATTCCCAGGTAGAAGATTCCCAGAATCAAGGCTTAACCTGTTATGGCTAGGGGGCAGTATTTTCACAGCCGGATAAAAAACGTACCCGATTTAATCTGATTATTATTCCTGCCCAGAAACTAGAATATGCATATAATTATTAGCTTTGGATAGAAAACACACCAAAGTTTCTAAAACTGTTTGAATGGTGTCTGTGAGTATAACAGAACTCATTTGGCAGGCCAAAACCTGAGAAGATTCCATGCAGGAAGTGGCCTGTCTGACAATTTCTTGCCCTTCTTGATTATCTCTATCCATTACAGAGGATCTCTGCTGTTACGTGACACTTCCTACGGCTCCCATGGGCTCTCAGAAGGCGGCAAAAAGCTGAATCGTGGCTTTGCAGGCTCTGGTTGAAAAAAAGTTGCGCGTTTGAGTAGTGGCTGGTTACAGTACTGTGAGACTCAGGCGCGTGCCCGCGTCGACCCCATGCTATGTTTTCTTTCGTCTGTTTACAGCGGTTGACATGCTTCGAAGTACGGTAATGGAATATTTAGAAATCTTTTGTCACTAATTGCGCCATGCTCGTGACCCTTATTTACACTTCGGATAGTGTCTTGAACGCACGAACAAAACGCCGCTATTTGGATATAACGATGGATTATTTTGGACCAAACCAACATTTGTTATTGAAGTAGCAGTCCTGGGAGTGCATTCTGACTAAGACAACAAAGGTAATCAAACTTTTGTAATAGTAAATCGGAGTTTGGTCAGGGCTAAACTTGGTCGGTGTCTAAATGGCTAGCCGTGATGGCTGGGCTATCTACTGAGAATATTGCAAAATGTGCTGTCACCGAAAAGCTATTTTAAAATCGGACATATCGAGTGCATAGAGGAGGTCTGTATCTATAATTCTTAAAATAATTGTTATGTTTTTTGTGAACGTTTATCGTGAGTAATTTAGTAAATTCACCGGATGTTTGCAGGGGGTATGCTAGTTCTGAACGTCACATGCTAATGTAAAAAAGCTGGTTTTTGATATAAATATGAACTTGATTAAACATGCATGCATTGTATAACATAATGTCCTAGGGTTGTCATCTGATGAAGATCAAAGGTTAGTGCTGCATTTAGCTGTGGTTTTGTTTTTTGTGACATTATATGCTAGCTTGAAAAATGGGTGTCTGATTATTTCTGGCTGGGTACTCTGCTGACATAATCTAATGTTTTGCTTTCGCTGTAAAGCCTTTTTGAAATCGGACAGTGTGGTTAGACCTCTTGGGGCTAGGTGGGACGCTAGCGTGCCACCCGTGGTGCACTCCATCAACAGCAGGTGCATTTCAAGAGCGGCAAATTTGAATCCAAATTAATGTCAAAATTCAAATTTTTCAAAAATACAACTATGTTACACCATTTGAAAGATAAACATCTCCTTAATCTAACCACGTTTTACGATTTCAAAAAGGTTTTACGGCGAAAGCATAAATTTAGAGTATGTTAGGACAGTACATTTACAAGAATTGTGTGTAATGTTTTGTCAAGTCAAAGACAGGGTCACCAAAACCATAAAACCAGCTAAAATGATGCACTAACCTTTTACAATCTCCATCAGATGACACTCCTAGGACATTATGTTAGACAATGCATGCATTTTTAGTTCTATCAAGTTCATTTTTATATCCAAAAACAGCGTTTTACTATGGCATTGATGTTGAGGAAATCGTTTCCCTCCAATAACCGGCAGTCAAGTCAGCGTCAGAAATTAAATAATTAAAATTAGAAAACATTGGTAAAATATTATATTGTCATTTAAAGAATTATAGATTTACATCTCTTGAACGCAATCAACTTGCCAGATTTAAAAATAACCTTACTGGGAAATCACACTTTGCAATAATCTGAGCACTGCGCCCAGAAAAATACGCGTTGCGATACAGACTAGACGTCATGTTGGGGAGATCTAAAATCGAAAATACTATGTAAATAATCCATTACCTTTGATTCTCTTCATCAGATGTCACTTCCAGGTATCACAGGTCCATAACGAATGTAGTTTTGTTCAAAAAAGCTCATCATTTATGTCCAAAAATCTCCGTCTCGTTAGCACATGATGTAAGCCAGCCGGACTTCTCGTCATGAACGAGGGGAAAAAATATATTTCCGTTCGTTCAAACATGTCAAACGTTGTATAGCATAAATCATTAGGGCCTTTTTTAACCAGAACATGAATAATATTCAAGGTGGACGAATGCATACTCTTTTATAACGTATTGGAACGAGGGTACCCAACATGAACTAGCGCGCCAGGTGTCTAATGGGACATCACCGTTCCATGGCTCTTGTTCGGTCAGATCTCCCTCCAGAAGACTCAAAACACTTTGTAAAGGCTGGTGACATCTAGTGGAAGCAATAGGAAGTGCCAAAATATTCCTAAACCCCTGTGTTTTTCAATGGGATAGGTTTAAAGTCAATACAACACATCAGGTATCCACTTCCTGTCAGAAAATGTCTCAGGGTTTTGCCTGCCAAATGAGTTCTG
This sequence comes from Salmo salar, assembly GCF_965601325.2. Lineage (NCBI taxonomy): Eukaryota > Metazoa > Chordata > Actinopteri > Salmoniformes > Salmonidae > Salmo > Salmo salar. Next base: position 6,436,648 of record NC_138314.1, on the reverse strand, counting down.
TTATACTCACAGACACCATTCAAACAGTTTTGGAAACTTTAGAGTGTTTTCTATCCATATATAATAAGTTTATGCATATTCTAGTTACTGGGTAGGATTAGTAACCAGATTAAATCGGGTACATTTTTTTTATCCAGACGTGCAAATGCTGCCCCCTAGACCCAACAGGTTAACGAGAGTCTTGTCTTTAAAATGCTGTAAAATAATCATATGTTTGAAAAATGGAAGTTTTCGGATTTTAGAGGAGTTTGTATTTCGCGCCACGCCCATCATTGGATATTGGAGCAGGTGTTCCGCTAGCGGAACGTCTAGATGTAAGAGGTTAATAAACAGCAAATACGGAATCCTTCATCCAGGATCTCTGAAAAACCTTGGAATTTGGGGAATATAACTTCAACTTCGTTCTGAATAAGGGGATAGCCAGTCAAGAAATCCAGTGCAGGGATGGACTATTAAGCCTGACATGGAAGGTTATGAGCCCATGGAAATGTGGCATAATAAAAGTATCTAATCCACTCATGAGGGACCTGGAGAGGAGCCGTATAAATAATATATCCAATCCGTTATTAATATTATGTGAAACCACAGGGGTCTTATATAAGACTGTGATATAAACCAATAAAGCAGCCTTCATTGGTTGAATTACATATTATAAAACAGTTTGTTTGGATCCTGGATGATGATTGGCTGATAGCAGGGAGTTTTCACCTCAATCCCCAGGTAATGCCTGTTCATTATCAATTAATATCCAGTGTCCTACAGCCAAGCCAGGCAATTCATATACTTAATCTCTCCAGGAAAAAAAGCATCTAGACATTATTTCCCCATGCTATGTTGCAGCTATTTCAGCACCACGGAGGGAGTCTCTGCAACTGGGCCCTGTCAAAGATCATCTATTATATTGCCAAGATAATCGAGTGGCCGCTCTACCTATGGAAATACAAGTCCTCAATGATTGAAGGCATGCGAGAAGAGGTAGGACCATTCTAGCAAATGAGGGCAGATACGCATGTGCAGAGCAGTGTTTTTTTTTTATCGAAGTTTACAGAATGCCACGTGCATATCCTTATATCAGTACGTCTGTAACAGCCTAAAGATTACAAAACTTACATTCGATCAAATGAGCCTCACGTAATTCGACACGCGATACAAAAAAAAAGTGCTTCTCACATGGACAGATTTTGTGCGCCTCTTCCTCTCTGGCTGCGCCTAGCTCCACACCAGAGCTCTTAAACGGGTGATATGCCAAACCTGTGGAAAGGATTGTGAGCAACAGATAAATATTTGGCAGGAAGAACGAATCCCACTTAGGATTTCTATTGTTCCCTTTAACCTTTCGCCTAGTTTTAGAGATTTGTAAACTTAATAATAAACAAAATATGTATTTTCAAGTACGGCTACAGGACACCTAAATTAAACACCACAAAATTGGTGCCAAACTCCAGGAAGAGGGGGCTAGCATTTGGTTTGCAACAGATGGACTTTGTCTAAACCTTGCTGCCTGCCTATCCGACCTGTGCAACGTTGCATTTAATTTTTGCCATCTCCACCGTGCGATAGTGAAGAATGAATGTGACGAGACTGCCAGCTTCTCTGAGCCAGGGAAATTCATTTATCAGGACCACTATAATGGATATATCCAAAGAAATGGCAATAGAAACAAAGGTAAAACCAATGAAATTGCATAGTTTGCTGTCATTCCAGCTCCTTGATGTGATTGTGTGTTAGCTTCAGTTGGCTAGTTAGGAAAGGAGAAGTAGCTAGCTTGCTTGGCAACCTTTTTTTTGTTGCTTAGAATGTCCATGCCAAAAGAATAGAAAACCAGCCAGTTTGGCTAGCAACTTCAGAATATCAAATCTAATATCAGAATATCTAAACTTTTGACTGGACTATATCCTATTGTGGAAGGATGAAAAAAAGGAACTCAAAATAATGTTGATCGAAAACATGTAATTAACCTTTTTATAGATACAACAGCTTTATCAGAGCAATAAGGCCCTAGACCCAGGAATTAACGTGAACAACACCCTCCAAATAGCTGTTTCCTCGGCCCTTTGCTTCACTTCAGTAGAGTCCATTAAAGCCTATAAAAAGGGCATCCAACGCTAGTCTGTTTGGGCCTTCTGAATGAGACCTGGTAGACCTTCTGCTAGGGGCAGGACAATACCAGTATCGCAACGCTCATTCGTATCGTGGCAAAGAAAACAAACACGAAGCAGATTTAACTTCTTTAGGAAAGCAGCCATAAAGTTGGAAACAAACACTATGTTGTCATCCAGAAAAACAAATATGTATGTGTCAAGTTATAATAAATAATATTGTACATACAGCAGGTTTTTAAAAAAAGGACCAAATAGTTTGGTCTGCATCGTGTTTACATTTTTGCCATGGACATTTTTTTGCGATACTGGTATCGCCCTGGACCTACTTTCTGCAGTGAGGAAACATTTAGCAAAGGAAATTTACAGTGGTTCAAGTACTATGCAGCAGGTAGCCTCGCGGTTAGAGTGTTTGGCCAGAATCTGGTTTGAATTCCAAAGTTGAATTAATGTTATTGTGAATCCCAATTGCTCCAGGTGTGCTGGACAATGGTGATCCTGGACCCCACTCCCTGCAGGTGTCTCAGGGGGAGTTAGTTTGGGCACTTGCACCGATGAACACTTGTATAAGTGTGTAAAATGACAAATATAAGCATCCCCCAAAGTATTATTATATGCTTAACTCTGTGCAGCAGTCTCCCCCCCCCCCCCCGGCTGCGAGACCGCTCCACCTCCAGGTGCACCAGGATAATTGGATAATGTATAAATGACTAGAATGTCATCTACGGTTCCAGAAGCTTCCAGTCCACCAGCCAACTTTTTTGCATAGTTTTCAAAGCATTAAAAGCCCAAACTCAGCTCGGGTTGGATCATTTTGATATGTATAGGCTATTATATGTCTAAGTCATGTCATGACGATGTCATCAAAATTAAAATTTTAAACGCGTGATATATTCATAAGCTTAATGGCTCCCATGGTGATAGTAATCTATTGGCCCATTTTCATTCCGTTCAAGTCATTATTTTATGAATCATCTGCAAAGCTTAATATAGCATTTCACCCAGTGTGATATTCTTTATTGGTAAAGAACTACTGGTTCTTTACCAAAAACCCAATTCAAAAGACATGCTAAATGGTAACTCTCAACCCCAATTTCAGCTTTTGCCCAAACCCTTCAAATAATACGAATTTTAAAAAATGCATTCAGATGAGAAGTTGTGGGCGTGGGGAATTGCTCATAAATATTCATTTTGGGGGTGGGTAAACAGTTGAACCTGACAGCAACACTTTCTTACTAAAGCATACTTACCAGAAGCCCACTGTCACGCTCTGATGATAAAATGATGTGCATCGAGAGCATATACAGCTCTTGACAGTTAGCTCACAGCGGTAAGGCGGCGAGTTCCTTACATTTATTGCCACTTGTGGTGGAAGTCTGAATCCACCACGGGGCACCTCAATCTTTGAACTGTGGACTCACATTTAACGTGGTAATGTGTTGGGAAGAAAACTGCAATCATCACCTTGAAAATGAAGATAAGGGTCCTCAATTCCATCCAACCCGCATTTCAGTATTTACGCAGTAGCTCTTTTTCCAACGGTCAAATTAACTCACAGATTGGTCTTGGGTACTGTATAAAAACCGACAACTACTACAAGGGCGACCCCTCTCACAGGTATGATTTCACTTTTCAGATTTATAAGTGTGTGGGCACGAGATGATTATTGTCGGTAAATTATAAAAAGTTATAATAAAAAAAAGATCTGCCCCACGTGGGATTAGAACTCACAACCATTAAACTATGACCCAACTGTCTTAGCAGACTGCGACACCAATAGTTATAGCAGGTAGAAAAAAATACACTGCTCAAAAGAATAAAGGGAACACTTAAACAACACAATGTAACTCCAAGTCAATCACACGTCTGTGAAATCAAACTGTCCACTTAGGAAGCAACACTGATTGACAATAAATGTCACATGCTGTTGTGCAAATGGAATAGACAACAGGTGGAAATTATAGGCAATTAGCAAGACACCCCCAATAAAGGAGTGGTTCGGCAGGTGGTGACCACAGACCACTTCTCAGTTCTTATGCTTCCTGGCTGATGTTTTGGTCACTTTTGAATGCTGGCAGTGCTTTCACTCTAGTGGTAGCATGAGACGGAGTCTACAACCCACACAAGTGGCTCAGGTTGTGCAGCTCATCCTGGATGGCACATCAATGCGAGCTGTGGCAAGAAGGTTTGCGGTGTCTGTCAGCGTAGTGTCCAGAGCATGGAGGCGCTACCAGGAGACAGGCCAGTACATCAGGAGACGTGGAGGAGGCCGTAGGAGGGCAACAACCCAGCAGCAGGACCACTACCTCCGCCTTTGTGCAAGGAGGAGCAGGAGCACTGCCAGAGCCCCGCAAAATGACCTCCAGCAGGCCACAAATGTGCATATGTCTGCTCAAACGGGCAGAAACAGACTCCATGAGGGTGGTATGAGGGCCCGAAGTCCACAGGTGGGGGTTGTGCTTACAGCCCAACACCGTGCAGGACGTTTGGCATTTGCCAGAGAACACCAAGATTGGCAAATTAGCCAATGGCGCCCTGTGCTCTTCACAGATGAAGCAGGTTCACACTGAGCTCATGTGACAGGAGCATGCCCAGGCATTGTAGGGAGGTCATACAGGCACGTGGAGGCCACACACACTACTGAGCCTCATTTTGACTTGTTTTAAGGACATTACATCAAAGTTGGATCAGCCTGTAGTGTGGTTTTCCACTTTAATTTTGAGTGCGACTCCAAATCCAGACCTCCATGGGTTGATAAATTGGATTTCCATTGATTATTTTTGTGTGATTTTGTTGTCAGCACATTCAACTATGTAAAGAAAAAAGTATTTAATACGATTATTTCCTTCATTCAGATCTAGGATGTGTTATTTTAGTGTTCCCTTTATTTTTTTGAGCAGTATACTACGAGTTGACATGACACCATTGTCATCTATTTCTTGTCACGATGGATGTAGCTACAAATAAAACCTAGAATCCTCGTAGCCTACATGTTTTTGTCTTCGTAAAAGCACATTAGAAGTGTATGAAACGATAAGCAAAAACATTGAATTTGGTCATATGTGGAAATATGGCTTGCTGCTTTTAGAATTTTGTGTAACGTCAGTAGTCTACTCAAGGAAGCATGCAAAATATATTGACACACTCCACTAACCAAGAACACTGCCAAATAAGGAGCGCTTGTCACCTGCTTTTATAGTAAGCCTTGAGTAAGTACCACCCAGCACATCTAGAAGAGAGTGTATTTCATACCGAACCCTTACCTTGAGATGACGTAATAGAAGCTTCTGAAGGTGCCTCGACATCACGATTTCAAATGGGAGAGTTGAACCGCTAGGGGCAAAAAGCACTAGACTACTTAAAATACCAAAATATATCACTTTTGACAAACTGTCAAAATGAAGACCAGAATTGACGTTTCACTATAACTAAGCCGAAAACGTTGATTTTCGAAGAAAAAAAAAATTGTTCATGAAAGTTACTCTTTGTGATTCCTCTCTCATTCTCTCTTCCCTTACGCTCTACTCCCTTTCTCCATCTCTCTTAGTAATATTTCCTCCCTGTATCTCAACCTCCCTCTCTCCCCATTCCTCACTCACTTTCCTACCAGCAGCCCACTAGGCAGTCATGTGCAGCTGGCAGAGTGCCAGTGTTTACAGGGAGCAGCCAGTGGCCAATAAAACCGAGAGCCAGTTAATGTCCCATCCATCCATGTGTGTCCAGGTTTCTGTTAGTCGGTAATAGTCAGCTTTTGGCCGATAAAAAAATTGAAAAGTCGATAAATTAAATTGGTGCCACCCAATTGCCCAGGAGAAGAAAAAATCCCATTGCAAAATAATGCTTTTTAGCCTATTTATTGACGGAAATAGCAGTCTATGGAAACCCTTTTGACTGGTCATGCTTATCGGTCTGTAGGTTAATTTGCATAATTTAGTGTATATTAAATTGGTGTGTGTACATCATATTCATTATGTGTTTAATTTATCACACGCGTACAGCATAGAGCCTTTGAGCAGACAGTGTGAGAGCTGCTGCTACAGCACCTCAAACAGCAAATGAATACATAGGCAACGGAAGGCAGGCTTCATCAGCGTGTCACACAACAACTTGCAATGAGCTGGAGGCAGCATGCATTTGGAAAACATATACTTAATTGTTTGAAACCTGAACGTTTTACTACATCTTATGAGGCATGTTTTACCTTGCTTCAAAGTAGCCTAGCCAAAATCAGACCATATCTGCGGAGGCAGTTATTTTATATAAAACTTCCTTTCATTGTCCAGTAGCCAAAGGCATAATCCTAGTCATATTACATTTAGATTTTAATCACTTAGCAGACACTCTTTTTCAGAGCGACTTACAGTAGCAATTAGGGTTAGGTACCTTGCTCAACCTATGCTAGTTGTTGCATATTAGATCTGTCCTCTTTCTAAACGTCTAATGGGTATTTTCATCTGTCACAAGAAACCGCTAACATGAGCGGTGCGTGTTTTCCCGCTAATTTCATTAGGGAACGAACATTCGTGCGTTGCCTACTGCCTTGTGCGCATTGCTGCGCTTAAAATGTGAACAAGCTAAACGTTCTGATCTGTTGCATCAGACTCATTGCATTTTACTTTTCTTTTATGTAGCCTAGGCATACTGGTTGTATGAATTTGGGATCCATCGTCCCACAACTGTCCCAGAGTGTATGGAATACGCCACTTCGTTCTTTCCAAGCTGACCAACAGAATAGGTCAACTTTAATACATTGGGGGATAGTAGATTGACATAGGCTAGTGATTTTGCTGTTCGTTAGCTGAGGGAAAGTAAATGTGGACAGTTATTCTAACATCTTCAAAGTGCGCATCAGAATTCGGTACGAAGGACCGCACATCATTGCATCCATTGACTTCTATCAATATGAATTACCATAATCTAAATGGGATTTCTGTCATTCTAAGCACTGTGGGTGGACACCATATGGGTCCCATAAATTTCTCAAATGTCCGGTAAATTAAAACGATGCCAGTCAAATATCCAGCGACACATTTTCCTAACTCAAAACCTGGTACGTGTTTATCAGTCCGTCCAACCTGTCTGTCTTGGAGAACTGAGACACCTGCTTCTCAGCTTCACACAACTACTGAAAAGTGACAGAGATATGGCCTGCATTATTATTATTATTATTATTATTATTATTTTGTATGCCATTAAGCAGACGCTTTTATCTGAATGGACCTATGCGTTCATAATTTTTTACATGTATATATGTGGTCGCATGAATCGAACTCACTACCAACTGAGCTAGAGGACCACACTATGTAGTGAGTGTATAATCCAGGCCTGCAGAGTTACTGTACTGTTACTTTTACTGTTCAGTCTTAAAAAAAAATCAACCTTCTCAGATCAGTCTGCTCAGCCTCAGCCAACCTGAGGCCAAGACCAGAGGAGAGGTTAAGTAGGGAGGACTAACTAAAACACTCCTTAACATATTTGAATCATTCAGAGGTAAAAGGCCTTCTTCGAAGCACAGAGCTAGGGCTGGGCGGTATACCGTATTTTACTCTATACCAGTATTGATGCTTGGATGGGTTTGGGTTAATGCCAACTATTGTATTGTAACTATAGAATTCAAATAATTATTATATTTCCATGATTTCAACAGTTCAGCCAAGTATTTTGATCTAAATTGCAAGTAAAATAACAATTGCAATATTTGGTAAAAATAATACCTCGAATGTTTTGCCCATATCGTGCGGGAAATGCAGAAATATATGAAAATGCTGAAAATCATTTTTGGTTGAAGTTTGAACAGTATAAAACAATCAGAATGGAGAAAAACCCAATGTAATCACTTACTACTGAAAAAGCTAACGGAGAAATGGTATTACACTGAACAAAAAAATGAACGCAACATGTAAAGTGTTTCTCCCATGTTTCATGAGATGAAAAAAAACATCCCCGAAATGTTCCATACGCACAAAAAGCTAATTACTCATTTTTCACACATTTGTTTACATCCCTGTTATTGAGCATTTCTCATTTGCCAAAATAATCCATCCACCTGACAGGTGTGGCATATCAAGAAGCTGATTCAACAGCATGATCATTACACAGGTGCACCTTGTGCTGGAGCCAATAAAAGGCAACTCTAAAATGTGCGGTTTTGTCACAAGTTTTGAGGGAGCGTGCAATTGGAATGCTGACTGCAGAAATGTCCACCAGAGCTGGTACCAGAGAATGTAATGTTAAATTCTCTACCATAATCCGCCTCCAACGTCATTTTATAAAATTTGGCAGTACGTCCAACCGGCCTCAACCTCAGACCACGTGTACGGCGTCGTATGGGCGAGCAGTTTGTGGATGTCAACGTTGTGAACAGAGTGCCCCATGGTGGCAGTGGGGTTACGGTATGAGCAGGCATAAGCTACGGACAACGAACAAAAATGCTTTTTATCAATGGCAATTTGAATACACAGAAATACCATGATGAGATCCTAAGGCCCACTGTGACACACATTTTGAATGTATCTGTGACCAACAGATGCATATCTGTATTCCCAGTCATGTGAAATCCATAGATTAGGGCATAATTAATTTAAATCGACTGATTTCCTCATATGGACCGTAACTCAGTAAAATCTTTGAAATTGTTGCATGTTGCGTTTATATTTTTGTTCAGTATATTTCAAAACATAAAATATCAAACAAATTCCCTTTTTTTTTTCTCTATATGATATAATACTTTGGCCATATCGCCCAGCCCTACAAAAGGTGAAAAAAATTCACAGGGGAAATTGAAATTGGATTCGATTCATTATCGAAGAATGTGGCGCTCTGATTGCCCAATGCCAAACACTACATACTGGTGTTTGAGGAAGAGGAAAGTTCAGAGACTTAATGCCAGGCAATAATCTGGAGGGATACTTCATTACTAAGACTGTCTCAGGGCAGTAGCTCTCAATGGTAGCATCAAATCCTTTCTGGGAGTATCAAAAAGTTCAGGCACCCTTATAGATTGGGTTTAAGTCAATAGTTCTGACCGGATTACTCACCAAGGACATACACAAATGCTGTTTTTCTATCTTAAAAATGAACGTCTGTTTAATTCTAAATGGACAGACAAAAAGATTATAACTTGAATCAATCATTGTACCAAGGACAAGGACTCTTGTCTCTCCTACTACAGTCTTTAACTATGGTAAAAACTATCAGTGTTTCAGTTGGACTTGTTTTTTGTCTGTTTCCTGGTGTTTTCTATGAGCCCCCGCGTTGACACTGGGTTGTGCAGAGGATAGCTGTGTTTGTTGATGGGCCATTTAGTACTGAAATCATCATCACTGCCTGCATCATTAAAAACCTCAGTTTAATGAGTCTCTGAAAGATTGCCCACACAGACCACAGTTTGACCCCACGCTTTATGTATTTTGTATCATTTTATATGCTGAGGACATATCGTCTTTAAAAAATATGGAGGGGAAATGGTGTTACTTCAGAGTCTGAGCATCTGTACACACACACACACACACACACACACACACACACACACACACACACACACACACACACACACACACACACACACACACACACACACACACACACACACACACACACACACACACAGCAGAGAAGTCAGCACAGCTAAACAGAGACCCCCAGAGGCCAAGGATGGCACAGCATGTGTATCAAACTGAGGAAGAGAGCAGCAGGGATGGGCAGGCGGAGGAAGGAAATAAAATTGAGAACTACAGAGAATGAATGCACGAGAGAAATACAGTGCCCTTAGAAATATTCATACCCCTTGACTTAATCGACATTTTGTTGTGTCACAGCCTGAATTCAAAATGAATTAAATGTTTTTTTCTCATGTATCTCTACACACACACAATACCCCATAATGACAAAGAGAAAACATGTTTTTAGAAACTTGAGCAAATATACTGAAAACGAAACAGAAATATCTCATTTACATAAGTATTCAAACCCCGAAGTCAATACATGTTAGATTCACCTTTAGCAGCGATTAAAGCTGTGAGTCTTTCTGGGTAAGTCTAAGAGCTTTGCACACCTGGATTGTACAATATTTGCACATTCTTTTGAAAATTCCTCAAGTGCTGTCAAGTTAGTCGTTGATCATAACTAGACAGCCATTCCAATGTCGCGCCATAGATTTAAAAGCTGATTTAAGTCAAAACTGTAACTAGGCCACTCAGGAACATTCAATGACATCTTGGTAAACAACTCCAGTGTATCGAGAGAGATACAGACAAAGAGAGAGACACTCACATGGGAGTGTTTGACCTTTAAGTCATGCTCTCCCAAACCACAACAGGGTTGGTACATCCTGGTACACTGTAAGCCTGTATCTTTGTAGTGACTGGGTATATTGATACATCATCCAAAGTGTAATTAATAACTTACCATGCGCAAAGGGATATTCAATGTCCGCTTTTTATTTTTATCCATCTTCCAATAGGTGCCCTTCTTTGCGAAGCATTGGAAAACCTCCCTGGTCTTTGTGGTTGAATCTGTGTTTGAAATCCACTGCTCGACTGAGGTACCTTACAGATAATTGTATGTGTGGGGTACAGAGATGTTGTCATAAGGCGTGCCATAACAAAGGGGTAGAATACTTATTGACTCGAGACATATCAGATTTCCATTTTTAATTAATTTGTAAATATTTCATTTTGACATTATGAAGTAGTGTGTAGGCCAGTGACACAAAATCTCTATTTAATCTATTTTAAATTCAGGCTGTAACACAAAAATGTGGAAAACGTCAAGGGGTGTGAATACTTTCTGAAGGCACTAAGTGTTTAGACTCACAAAGACAGACAGGAAAAAATAAAGAGGGAAAGTAAAGAAAAAGGGAAAGTGGAGAGAGAGAGAAAAAGAGGGAGAGAACGAGATGTAGCGACGGCCGTTCTTACGTCTTGAAACAGTCGTTTGTCCTGGGCCAGGCGCTTGGAGGCCAGGGTCTTGGTAACGTGGTAGAAGGTGAGTAGAGCCCTGTGCTGCTGCAGCCCGTCCTGACCCTTCACTGACTCGAGCAGGATGGGTATCAGCTCTGGCCACTGGCGGGGACAGTCCAGACGGGCCACCTTGGCTATCAGCACTGCTATCTGGGTGGCTATCTGTTCATACAGGAAACATATACAATAGGTTAAACATTATTAGAATAATATCAGGAATGTTTTCTGATATCCGGATAGTCAAAACACATGCATTAAAGAAAACATTTTTGTGCAACTTCAAATGGGGACTTGCTCTCTGGTTGTTGTTTCAGCACAGACAAGTGGGGGAGGGGCACAAGAGGAGCAGGTGTGTCCGACATGGAAGGAGAAAGAGAAAGTAGCCAAACCGACTCGCAAAAGTTAGACTTGTTGCTGCTATAGGTTATCTATAATCTCATCTGTTAGTGTCGGTCTTGACTGCATCAAATCGATGTAAAGAAGCTAGCTAGCTACACTAGCCAACTAAATTAGTTAGCCAGCTAGCTAGTCAGCAAGGCTAATTGAGGCGATTTTGCTGCGCTCCACGCGTCCTTGTCTACAACAACTAACCAACAGATGCCCATCTATATTCCCAGTCATGTGAAAGACATAGATTAGGGCCCAATGAAGTGATTTAAAATTGACTGCTTTCCTTATATGAACTGCAACTCTGTGAAATCTTTGAAATTGTTACATGTTGCGTTTATATTTTGGTTTAGTGTATAAAAATCACGATCTGCCTGATTAACACTAGTTCCTAACTTTTAAAATAACTGGGCTCTCCCATGATTACTGTAGATATGGAACACCGGCAGCAGACACACTGGCTAGTGGCTACTAAGACACACCATGTTCGATCAGCAGAACAAACCGTTTCCAGTTAGCAGCAGCTTAGTGCTAGTATGTTTGAATGGCCATTACGGTAGCTAGTTTGCCAGCATGCTGATGAAGTTGTACTGCACCAAAGTTATAGGACTGTTGTCAGAAATAGTGACAAATAATCACAAAAATCCTTAGCTAGATGGCTGGTGCACTCAAATGTGTGGCTAAGCCACTGGGAGTAAACGGATACCGGACTGCACTTTGGTCAAAGAGTGATGACAGACACAGAAGCCCAGTTGAGGATTTTAATGACGCAACAGAGTATACATGTAGTCTGTGTACAAAGGGAAACAGGATAAAATAAATAGAAATGTACTACAATGTAAATCCAATAAACAATATTATATTCATGTCAGAAATCTCTATACACAATTTACAATAAGAGAAAAATAACACCATAATTCCTCTCAGGAGAACTAACATTACAGTTCCAACAACTGGTAGGCTAATCACAATTGTACAAAATAGCAGAACTGGTGAAGAAAGTTACTCCTCTACATACAAATATCTTGTATTTACAGATAACAGCAGCAACAGGATTATAAAAGTGAAATAAGTATTTGTTCTGACTTACATTTCGTAAAAAATGCTAAAATATCCATGCAAATTAAAACTGTTTGATCTCCACGAAAGCCAACCGAACTGAGAAATAAGTTCAATTTCTATACCAACAGTTGGTTGCCATGGTGAATAATACAATAATAATTGGTAGAACACATTAAAGGAAACAAAAAGAATTCACCGGAATCTCTAAATGAAAACAAATGTAGATCAATAAAATGTTCTGGTACATCAAATTACATTTAGAGTATTCTAAATTCAAATCTAAATGGGCTTTTATTCATCCGCACCAGAATTAGTGTAACTAATTCAAACTTGTCTTCCTTTCTACGAAGGGAGGTCTGCCTCCTCATGGTGGGCATCAGCTCCACCAGTTGTACCCCAATGTGTCTGTAGGGCAGTGCTATCGGAGTCCTTAATGTGAGCTCTTCAGGGTCCCCACGGTCTTGGGAGAGCCACAGTTCTGTGCTCACAGATCTTGCTTCTTTAGGGAGATGCTCAACAACAGCTGGGACATTACTCGCCCATTGACCAATCTCAAATCCTTCTGTGGCAAGCAGAGTCCTTGTCTTGTTCACCAGCTGGCGTGCTTCCTGGTATTCAGGGAGGCTATGCAGGCAATTGTCGACTTAGAAGGCATGTTCCACTATCTGTAGCACATCCTCGTTACCATCCTTATGATCGTGCACATGTTGCTGCAAGGCGAATGTGGCGTAGAAGAGGCTGCAGGTTGTGCCAAAAGAAAGCACCTGTCATTCATAGATGATTGAGGTCATCTGAACGGGAGATGTTGGAAGTGAACAGGCACTGTTGTTCCTTGCCAGAATTGGACAAGAAGTTAGAAGGCCCTTGGAGTGCCCAACCAAGTCTTGTGTTGACTGCAACAGGTTGATCTTAAGGGCCCATGCACACCGGTTCCATCTGCGTTAAGAAGTGGGGGTGAGCTGAACCAATCAGGACCAGGGGACTGGCCTTGGTGAAGGTCGTCTGACGAAACCAAAATGTAACTCTTTGGCCTGAATGCAAAGCGTCACGTCTGATGAAACCAGGCACCGCTCATCCCTACAGTGAAGCATGGTGGTGACAGCATCATGCTGTGGGGATGTTTTTCAGCAGCAGGTAGTGGGAGACTAGTCAAGATGAACGGAGCAAAGTACAGAGAGATCCTTGATGAAAACCTGTTCCATAGTGATCAGGACCTCAGACTGGGGTGAAGGATCACCTTCCAACAGGACAACGACCTAAATCACACAGCCAAGACAACGCAGGTTTGGCTTCGGGACAAGTCTCTGAATGCCCTAGAGTGGCCAAGCCAGAGCCCGGACTTGAACTTGATCAATCATCTCTGGAGAGACCTGAAAATAGCTGTGCATCGACGCTCCCCATCCAACCTGACCGAGCATGAGAGGATCTGCAGAGAAGAATGGGAGAAACTCCCCAAATACAGGTGCGCTAAGCTTGTTGCGTCATACCCAAGAAGACTTGAGGCTGTAAATTGCTGCCAAAGGTGCTTCAACAAAGTACTGAGTAAAGGGTCTGAATACTGTAAATGTGATTTTTTTTAAATATAAATTTGCAAACATTTAAAAAAATCTGTTTTTGTCATTGTGGGAATTTGACATTTGAGAAACATGGATAAATGTCTAATTCTGATGTGTGAGAGAGCTGGTAGGTTCTACATGCAATGTCAAACGCTTTGAATGAATCATCACCTTAGAAAACGTTGTCCATTTTGATGCGTTTGGATTTCAAAGAAGATCCACAATGACCATGTTTTCCACTCAGTTTCAAACAGTTGAACTTTTTCTTCAAATGTATTATCACAGTGAGGTCAAAAAATGTAGCCTAACTGAGTTTTAAAAGCATGCTACTGTTTAGATATGTGTTTGATGCGATTTTCGATTGCATTTGCATCGATGTCAGAGTGGTTGGAGGGGACAATAGAGCACTGAGTACTTGGCCATTTGTGACCCAATGGTCGTTCGGAAGTTGGGTACTACCAACGCATGTTCAAAGGTCACGTGAAATTTGACTGCGGTCATGAGTCATGACTGACAGTGTGGTGGTGACCGTATTAATTTGCTACAATTTGTGGAATAAAATCTGGGGCGTGTGTATTTTTGTTAGTCACCATGCATCTTATTTATCACACGCGCACAGCATACAGAAACAATTTTGAGTGGAATATTATTTGCCAGACAGTGCTAGAGCTGCTTCTGCAGATCCTCAGCTTGTTGTTGCGCGAGTGAAACATTCTTTAATAAGCCCAGTCACTGCACAACAATTCTAAATGCAATGGAGTTTTAAAAACTGTTTTGATAGCCACGCTAAAAAAAAAACACGCCTCCCATTCACCATTTAAGGGATTGAGGGCGAGGTGGTTGTCCTGACACTGACCTCCCACCATTTAAATTCATAGGCAAGGCAGGCAGGCTAACAGCGCGTCACCCACCACTTGCAATGTGAGCTGGACGAAGCATGCATTTTGAAAACATACTTAATTGTTTGAAAGCTGAACATTTTACTTCATATTATGAGGCATTTCTTACCTTGCTTCAAAGTAGCCTAGGCTAAATCCAACCAGAGAAACATTGACAATTATTTTAAAGACTTCATTTGCCATCCATTGAAACCAGCATTTCTCTCCTGTTCTATTTGTTTTCATATCAACTTTCTTTAGCTGTCCAGCAGCTGAAGGCAAATCCTAGTCATATTAGCAATCCATCCTAGTTGTTGCATCTTTAGATTCGTTTAGTTTCTAAGTGAGATTTTCATATCTGTCACATATGGAACCGCTCTCATCAGGTGTGCTTTTTATAATGTTTCCCTGCAAATGAGCAAATGTTTGAAAATTACGTTTTATTGGCTGCTTCATTGCAGCAGCTGAAGGCAAATCATACACATTTAGATTATGAATTGCCATAATCTAAATGTGACTCCAACCCCATCATAAATTCTGCTCATGAAACGAAGCTGGTAGGTCTGACAACGAGACAGCCTATTGGGAGGTCAGTGTCAGGACAACCACCTCGCCCTCAATGCCTTCAAAACAAAGGAGCTGATTGTGGACTACAGGAAACGGAGGGCCAAGCACGCCCCCATTCACATTGACGGGACTGTAGTGGAGCAGGTCGAGAGTGTCAAGTTCCTTGTTGTCGAGGGGGTTGGAGGGGCGCAATGTGCGACTGACGTGTTTTCCGTTTGCTCGTTTCTTAAAGTTCATGTGAATTTTGCAGCAAAACCGTAGTCGTTTTCAAATATTAGTTTGGTGATCCCTTTCCGTAAAACCAAGACTACTTTGCTTTCGAATGTCAGCATGTCGACGAAACATAAGGCCAAAAACATGACCGAGAAAACCCGGCCTCTACAAGACCCACTCTTATCACCACCCTCTCCTGAGTCTGAGGGCCCGGAGACTCAAACTTTACCCAGGGGTACGGCCTGGCCTAGCGGCGCTGAAATGATTCGAGGCCATCAAACTGCAAAGCTCTGAGATTGTTTTCATTTGAACAGAGGTAGTTGCTACGATTGAGGCCCAAATACAGGAGGTTTCTGATACTTTAAAAGCAGATCTAACCATCCTTCAGAACGAGACAGTGCCAGTAATCACATCACTCAAAACAACCACAGAGTTGCACACTACAACAATTGCAGCACTGGAGACCTCCGCTACCAATGTCTCCGACCTAACTACATCCCTGGAGGCTGGATTGAAACGCCTGGCTGCGGATCTGAAAAAGGTGCAGAGAGCTGTGTGAGTTTTGAGGGATTCTCTCACCGCAATAACCTAAGACTGGTATCAGTCCCAGAGTCAGCGGAAATGCCTCGCGCCACAGATTTCATTTCTGGGCTGCTGAAGGATGTTCTTGCCATGGATGAGAAGCCCCTGATTGATCGTGCCCGCCGGTCGCTGCGCCCAAAGCCCCGGGATGGTGAGAGGCCCCGTGACATCATTCTTCAAGTTCATTTTTTCCATGAGAAGATGGAGATTCTCCGACAAGCCCGCAATACCACTGAGCTTTCAAGGACAGAGCTTCTCTATCTACCCGGACTACTCCCCCACTGTTTCCAGGCAGCGCGCCGTTTTGGGCAGGCCAAACGACTACTACGGGACCATCCAGGTGTGAAGTATGGACTGCGATTCCCAGCCCGTCTATGGCTTTCTCATGATGGTAAAGACTACACATTTGATTCTCCGGATGAGGCTATGGCTCACATTCAGCATCACATCAAGAAGTCTTGAACTTGCCCATAGATCAGCAACTGTTGCTTGCGAACTGTGGATAGTAAGTAAGTAGCCCACCTGTGGTACAACCATGTTTAGTTATAACATACTATTCTTGTATAGTTGGGGAGTTGGCGAACCTACTCAAGCTTCTTTGATGTGATTTAATGTTTTGATCATCTAGTGTGCTTGCCTTACAAGCATTCAGTCATTTTAACTTCATTTTATTAAGGTTTTACTTAACTCGTTTGTCTCACTCACCTATTTCAGTTTGTTTACATAGTGCCTCAGTGACAAATTACGTTTGGTTATTTGTTTACTGCATCTGTTCATGCTGACCCAGTAAACAGAAAATGTTCTGAGACTACACGTTTTTGGGGGTCTTCACTTCAATTTAAAAGGTTTTGAACGTCATTTATGCCCAGCAAACTTTCAACGCTGCACACACACAGTTTTTTGGTATTGGCTGTAAGTTGTCTTATTGTCCAACCAGGCAATTATTTTTTCTTTTTTGATTGTCTTACTACGATTTGCTTACTTCAAATTAAGTTTTTGGTTAAGAGCCTTGATACATTTTTATTTATATTCTCTCTCAATGCCCGTTATAAGACTGGGAATATAATTATATACATCTACAGTCGTGGCCAAAGGTTTTGAGAATGACACGAATATACATTTTCACAGTCTGCTGCCTCAGTTTGTATGATGGCAATTTCATATACTCCAGAATGTTATGAAGAGTGATCAGATGAATTGCAATTAATTGCAAAGTCCCTCGTGGCCATGCAAATGAACTGAATCCCCCAAAAAACATTTCCACTGCATTTCAGCCCTGCCACAAAAGGACCAGCTGACATCATGTCAGTGATTTTCTCGTTAACACAGGTGTGAGTGTTGAGAAGGACAAGGCTGGAGATCACTCTGTCATGCTGATTGAGTTTGAATAACAGACTGGAAGCTTCAAATCACTGTTCTTCCTCTGTCAACCATGGTACCTGCAAGGAAACACGTGCCATCATCATTGCTTTGCACAAAAAGGGCTGCACAGGCAAGGATATTGCTGCCAGTAAGATTGCACCTACATCAACCATTTATCAGATCATCAAGAACTTCAAGGAGAGCGGTTCAAATGTTGTGAAGAAGGGTTCAGGGCGCCCAAGAAAGTCCAGTAAGCGCCAGGACCGTCTCCTAAAGTTCATTCAGCTGCGGGATCGGGGCACCACCAGTACAGAGCTTGCTCAGGAATGGCAGCAGGCAGGTGTGAGTGCATCTGCATGCACAGTGAGGGGAAGACTTTTGGAAGATGGCCTGGTGTCAAGAAGGGCAGCAAAGAAGCCACTTCTCTCCAGGAAAAACATCAGGGACAGACTGATATTCTGCAAAAGGTACAAGGATTGGACTGCTGAAGACGAGGGTAAAGTCATTTTCTCTGATGAATCCCCTTTCTGATTGTTTGGGACATCCGGAATAAAGCTTGTCCTGAGAAGACAAGGTAAGCGCTACCATCAGTCCTGTGTCATGCCAACAGTAAAGCATCCTGAGACCATTCATGTGTGGGGTTGCTTCTCAGCCAAAGGAGTGGGCTCACTCACAATTTTGCCTAAGAACACAGCCATGAATAAAGAATGGTAGCAACACATCCTTCGAGGGCAACTTCTCCCAACCATCCAGGAACAGTTTGGTGACAAACAATGCCTTTTACAGCATGATGGAGCAACTTGCCATAAGGCAAAAGTGATAACTAAGTGGCTCGGGGGAACAAAACATCAATATTTTGGGCCCATGGCCAGGAAACTCGCTAGACCTTAATACCATTGAGAACTTGTGGTCAATCCTCAAGAGGCGGGTGGACAAACAAAAACCCACAAATTCTGACAAACTCCAAGCATTAATTATGCAAGAATGGGCTGCCATCAGTCAGGATGTGGCCCAGAAGTTAATTGACAGCATGCCAGGGCAGATTGCAGAGGTCTTGAAAAAGAAGGGTCAACACTGCAAATATTGACTATTTGCATCAACTTCATGTAATTGTCAATTAAAGTCTTTGACACTTATGAAATGCTTGTAATTATACTTCAGTATTCCATAGTAACATCTGACAAAAATATCTCAAGACACTGAAGCAGCAAACTTGGTCGAAATTAATATTTGTGTCATTCTCAAAACTTTTGGCCACGACTGTTCAAGTGGTGCTTTGTAATTTCGATTGCACAAGGGATTCACTTTCTTTTTTTCTCCTCTCTTTTTGCTGCTTGATCCACTAACACAAAACATGTCTTTAAAGAGTGGGACTGTGGGTTTGGGTTTAACACCGCACTCTCACAGACATAATGTGTGAAGAGAACATGTTCTAATTATGCTTGTACCTCATTTGGGGAGGAATTGTCTGGGAAGGAGGGAGGAAGGAGGTTGAATTGTTCTGTTTTAAATGTTGTCATTCTGTCTTGTTTTTTTTCTGTACTTTTTCCAAGTATCTTACACCGTACATTATTACTCTGAGACAAGTTATTCTGGGGTTTTGGGGTATTCATTGCTTTTCCACTCTATGCTTTAATGACAGGGTTGTATAACGGGAGTGCTCAGTGTGGCCGAAATAATACGATCAAGTACATTTCGTGGAACATCAAAGGGGCTAACAACCCTGTGAAGCATAAGAGGGTGCTGACACACTTAAAACCTCTTTGGGCTAGGGGCAGAATCCTGAATTTATGGATGACTGACGTGCCCAAAGTAAACGGCCTGTTACTCAGGCCCAGAAGCTAGGATATGCATATATGGTAGCATGGTAGCATTGGATAGAGAACCCTCTGAAGTTCCTAAAATTGTTAAAATAATGCCTGTGAGTATAACAGAACTGATATGGCAGGCGAAAACCCAAGGAAAATCCATCCGGAAATTATAATTTTTTTGAGGTCACAGGCCTTTTCAATGCTAGCCTATGGGATATACAAAAAAAAGGACCCAGATTGCAGTTCCTATTGCTTCCACTAGATGTCAACAGTCTTTAGACAGGGTTTCAGGCTTGTTTCTTGAAAAACGAACAAGTAGTGGGCACGCTCTTCGTTATTTCCCTTTTCAATTGAACACCGTTCTTTCGGTCTGAAATATTATCATTTATTTACATATTAGGGTATCTGAGAATTGATTAGAAACATTGTTTGACTTGTTTGGTTGAAGTTTACCGGTAACTTTTTGGATTCCTTTGTATGCATGTTGAAGGAGTGGATTACTGAAATCAATGGCGCCAACTAAACAGACTTTTTTTAGATATAAAGGACTTTATTGAACAAAACGAACATTCACTGTGTGGCTGGGAACCTTGGGATTGCAGAGGATGCTCTTCAAAGGTAAGTGATTTATTTTATCACTATTTGTGAAGCCGGTGCTGGTTGAAAAAGTATTTTGATGTGGGGCGCTGTCCTCAGAAAATCGCATGGTATGCTTTCACCGTAAAGCCTTTTTGAAATCTGACAACGCGGTTGGATTAACATGAAGTTAAGCTTTTAAATGATGTAAGACACGTATGTTCATGAATGTTTAATA
The DNA here is from genome assembly GCF_965601325.2 of Salmo salar. Lineage (NCBI taxonomy): Eukaryota > Metazoa > Chordata > Actinopteri > Salmoniformes > Salmonidae > Salmo > Salmo salar. The sequence goes on along the minus strand of NC_138314.1, from coordinate 6,416,357 downwards.
TTTCGATTTTCTTATTTTGAATTTGGCGCTCTGCAATTTCACCGGACGTTGTCGCAGGTGGACCACTAGCGGTCCGCGATCCCTAAGAGGGTTTGAATGCAAATGTTGCATTTCTACAAGAGACTCACTTGAGGACTGGCGAGCACTTTAGGATGCATAGGGACTGGGTAGGTCAAGCGTTCCACTCTAACTTTCATAGTAAATCAAGAAGTGCTGCCATTTTGGATGATAAATCTACTCCTTTTGTAGCTTCTGAGGTTATTGCTGATCCAAGGGAAACTGTTTTCTACCCCTCTTGTTTTGGCTCATGTTTATGCTCTCAATTGGGATGACAAGTTTAAGTTCTTCCTTTTTATCCGCTATACCCAATTTTGATTCCCATTTGTTGATTTTAGGGGGGGATTTCAACTGTACAATGTCCCCAGTTCTTGACAAGTGCTCACAAAGGCGTATCTAAATATGCCCTACTTAATCAAATCTTTTCTACAAAAATATGCTATGTGAGAGGCCTGGTGTTTCCGACACCCTACAGATAGACAGCGTTTAAATGTATAGTTGAAGTGGGAAGTTTACATACAGCTTAGCCAAATACATTTAAACTCAGTTTTCACAATTCCTGACATTTAATCCTATTAACAATTCCCTGTTTTAGGTCAGTTAGGATCACCACTTTATTTTATGAATGTGAAATGTCAGAATAATAGTAGAGAGAATAATTTATTTCAGCTTTTATTTCTTTCATCACATTCCCAGTCGGTCAGAAGTTTACATACACTCAATTAGTATTTGGTAGCATTGCCTCATGATGCCATCTATTTTATGAACTGCACCAGTCCCTCCTGCAGCAAAGCACCCCCACAACATGATACTTCACGGTTGGGATGGTGTTCTTCGGCTTGCAAGCCTCCCCCTTTTTCCTCCAAACATAACAATGAAATAACATTTTTGTTTCATCAGACCAGAGGACATTTCTCCAAAAAGTACGATCTTTGTCCCCATGTGCAGTTGCAAACCGTAGTCTGACTTTTTTATGGCGGTTTTGGAGCAGTGGCTTCTTCCTTGCTGAGCAAAGAGGCACTGAGTTTGAAGGTGGGCCTTAAAATACATCCACAGGTACACCTCCAATTGACTCAAATGATTTCAATAAGCCCATCAGAAGCTTCTAAAGCCATGACATCATTTTATGGAATTTTCCACGCTGTTTAAAGGCACAGTCAAATTAGTGTATGTAAACTTCTGACCCACTGGAATTGTGATACAGTGAATTGTAAGTGAAATAATCTTGTCTGTAAACAATTGTTGAAAAAATTACTTGTGTCATGAACAAAGTAGTTGTCCTAACCGACTTGCCAAAACTATCGTTTGTTAACAAGAAATATGTGGAGCGGTTGAAAAACGAGTTTTAATGACTCCAACCTAAGTGTATGTAAACTTCCGACTTCAACTGTATTTGGCTAAGGTGTATGTAAACTTCCGACTTCAACTGTATGTCCTGCTCTACCATATAGGAGTCTCTCAAAACATACCTACGTGGCCAAATTATTTCTTACACAGCCAACAAAAACAAAGCTCGCTCTCAGAGGCTTCGAGACCTGAGCGAAGCCATAGCTACATTGGATGAGAAGTATGCTACAGATCCTTCCTCTGATCTACATAAAGAGTGCACACTACTCCAATCTGAATTTGACGAGCTTTCTACCAGGCAAGCTGAACAAGTACTCTCGCCAGCTCGATACAGAGTGTATCAACAAGGCGACGAGGCCAGTAAACTCCTTGCACATCGGATCCGTCAGATCAGATCCGTAAATCTTTAATCCCACAAATAAGGACCCTGTCTGGTGCCACCACAGTTATACATAAAGAGATCGATGATCAATTCAAACAATTTTACTCTGCGCTATACACCTCTGAATCTCCTCAAGACCCTTTGATTAATTCTTTAATGGTCTGAATATGCCTTCAATTGATACAGACTCCCATGACTGTTTAGAAGAATTTACACCTGAGGAGATTGCAACAGCAGTGTCCGCAATGAAAAGTGGTAAATCACCGGGTCCGCCCGGTTTTCCAAACAAATTTTACAGGACGTTCTCTCGTCTGCATAGCCCATTCTTGTCTCGATTATTTGCAGAGTTTTATCAGGCTTCAATTTCATTACTATTAAATAAAAACAAAGACCCCCTGGAATGTGGATCCCATCACCCAATCCCGCTTTTAAACTGTGATTACAAAATCCTAGCCAAGCTTTAGCCATCCGTATGGAAGGCTCGCTGCACCAAGTAATACACTCTGACCAGACTGGCTTTGTGAGAAATAGGCATTTGAATATACTATAATCCCCAGCGTCGGGGGACCTGGAGGTGGTGGTCTCGCTCAATGAGGAAAAAGCTTTTGACCGTGTTAAGTGGGACTACCTAACAGCTGCCTCCTCTCTGCAGATCCTCTCAAGCTCTGTCATGTTGGATAGGGAGCATTGCTGCACAGCTATTTTCAGGTCTGAGCGCTCTGGAGCAGGTTTTCATCTAGGGTCTCTCTGTACTTTGCTCGATCCTGACTAGTCTCCCAGTCCCTGCAACTGAAAAACATCCCCACAGCATGATGCTGCCACCACCATGCTTCACCGTAGGGATTGTGCCAGGTTTGCTCCAGACGTGACACTTGCCATTCAGGACAAAGAGTTCAATCTTTGTTTGATCAGACCAGAGAATCTTGTTTCTTATGGTCAGAGTCCTTTAGGTGCCTTTTGGCAAACTCCAAGCGGGCTGTCAAGTGCCTTTTACTGAGGAGTGGCTTCCGTCTGGCCACTCTACCATAAAGGCCTGATTTGGTGGAGTGCTGCAGAGATGGGAGAATCTTTCAGAAGAACAACCATGTCCACAGAGGAGCTCTGGAGTTCTGTTAGAGAGAGGATCAGGTCCTTGGTCACCTCCACGACCAATGCCCTTCTCCCCCATTTGCTCAGTTTGGCAAGCTTTAGGAAGAGTCTTGGTGGTTCCAAACTTCTTCCATTTAAGAACGACAGAGGCCACTGTGTTCTTGGGGACCTTCAATGCTACAGACATTTTTTGGCACCCTTCCCCAGATCTGTGCCTCAACACAATCCTATCTCTGAGCTCGACAGACAATTACTTTGACCTCATTACTTTTTTTGCTCAAACATCCCCTGTAAACTTTTGGACCTTATATAGGACAGGTGTGTGCATTTCCAAATCACGTACATTCAACTGAATTTACCACAGGTGGACTCCAATCAAGTTGTAGAAACATCTCAAGGATGATCAATGGAAACAGAATGCACCTGAGCTCAATTTGTATTAACAGCAAAGGGTCTGAATATTTATGTAAATAATGTTTTTATTTACATTTGGGAAAAGAAAAAAAAATAACTGTTTTCACTGTCATTATGGGGTATTGTGTTTAGATTGCTGAGGATTTTTTATTTATTTCATCCATTTTAGAATTAGGCTGTAACGTAACAAAACGTGGAAAAAGTCAAGGGGTCTGAATACTTTTCAAGGCACTGTATATAGCAAAGTTATCATATTCATTATTGCTTTTATTATTACTTTCCTGTTATTTCTCTATTTAATTTCTCTCTGCGTTGTTGGGAAGGGCCCGTAAGGAAGCATTTCATCTGTTGTTTACGAAGCATGTGAGAAATAACATTTGATATCTTGCTAGAGACTGAAGATGGGCCAATAAGCTTCTGTAAGAAGTGTCACTGCACTGACTGCACAGATGGCAATAAAGCTGAATCATATTTGTATGTGAAGATAATTGGTGTGATTGGGCAAAACTCACTTATCTGCATTACAGTCATAGCAGAGGGAGAACAGGGACATTGATCAGGATGCATTATGGCAAGCTGAGTGTTCTCTTCATTTTGGATTTTTGCTTGTGCATGCAGCACACTCGCTTTCTCTCTCTGAGGCAGTTTGGTGGTGATGTGACATAAGGTAATTGGTGGTTGGAGACATCCCTCTAGTGGTGTGGGGGCTGTGCTTTGGCAAAGTGGGTGGGGTTATATCCTGCCTGTTTGGCCCTGTCCGGGGGTATCATCGGATGGGGCCACAGTGTCTTCTGATCCCTCCTGTCTCAGCCTCCAGTATTTATGCTGCAGTAGTTTATGTGTCGGGGGGCTAGGGTCAGTCTGTTACATCTGGAGTATTTCTCTTGTCTTATCCGGTGTCCTGTGTGTATTTAAATATGCTCTTTCTAATTCTCTCTTTCTGTCTTTCTCTCGGAGGACCTGAGCCCTAGGACCATGCCTCAGGACTACCTGGTATGATGACTCCTTGCTGTCCCCAGTCCACCTGGCCGTGCTGCTGCTCCAGTTTCAACTGTTCTGCCTGCGGCTATGGAACCCTGACCTGTTCACCGGACGTGCTTGTTGCACCCTCGACAACTACTATGATTATTATTATTTGACCATGCTGGTCATTTATGAACATTTTAACATTTTGACCATGTTCTGTTATAATATCCACCCTGCACAGCCAGAAGAGGACTGGCCACCCCTCATAGCCTGGTTCCTCTCTAGGTTTCTTCCTAGGTTTTTGGCCTTTCTAGGGAGTTTTTCCTAGGGAGTTTTTCCTAGCCACCGTGCTTCTTTCACATGCTTTGCTTGCTGTTTGGGGTTTTAGGCTGGGTTTCTGTACAGCACTTTGAGAATATCAGCTGATGTACGAAGGGCTATATAAAAATAAATTTGATTTGATTTGATTTTAATGAAGCCTTAGGGGGGAGATTAACTCTAGACCACACACACACACATCATTGGATCACGGCAGATTGCTGACGGAGTCGACCTCCTTTCCAGAGGGGTGACAGAGAGAGGAAGAGACAGGTGAGACACAAGGGACTAGAATGGCTGAAATGCTCTCCATTTGGACACAGACAGCCACTGCTACCAGTAGAGAGGTATCCCTAGGTAGGGGTCCCTGTAGAAGTATGGCCACTTCTCCAAGACAGAGCCAAATGGACATACTGGAAAGCTGTTTGGGAGTGTTCTACTTAGTGATGGCGGTCGATGAAATGATGCTCCGAAAGGGACGAGTCATTGGTTGACAGCTCACGCAAAAAACGACTGACCTGGTTGACGGGCTCATTGAAGTTGGTGATCAGGCCAGCTCGCAGCGACGTCTTCTCCTCTTCTGACAGAGCACTGGACGGACGGACACACACACACAGAACTAGGTTACAATAACGTTATAAAATAATGCCAAACATCAACGCAAACATCTTTTCAATACTCAATATGCATTTTGAATTAGTTGACTGCTTCAAACGTGTTATCATAAACGCTCTCCACTGATTGAATTGTTTGAGGCCTCAATATGCTAGAGGAAAGGAGGGGGAGGCTCATTGACCGTGTGCAATTCTTGTCAAATATCACCATCTGCTTCTTTAGTGAGGCGGTCAGCGAGAATGACCATAGTATTATTACATTTCCACACCCTTCCATTTGAGAGGGAAAGGAAAGCCATGGCATTATCAACTGCCTGACACAGCACCCAGCTGATATCCTGTGAGAGACGCCTTCTGCTTTGAATCCAATTTCCCCAGGGAGAGAGCTAGCGAGGAAGCGCCACAGCGCAGGCTTTAATATAGAGGGCTGATACGACATGAAGATGACAGAGAGCAGCAGTGAGGGATAGCTCTGGCCCTGTATGAAGCTATTGTATACACTGGCCCGGGCTAACACTAGAACTGCTAAAGCAGTCATTTTGACTGCTCATAAATTAAACATTTTTAAAGTCATGCCACCCTCCATTCTTGACTTTTCCTAAATAAGTCTATATAACCCTGTCGTTGTTCGAATCTTAAATATCACAAACAAAACTGGAGTTTTAACCAGTTTAAGGAGGGCATGTCATTTTTTGAATGGTTTCCCCTACTTCTCTCCACAGTTGAAAGTGCAGTGCTCACCTTGATAATTAACTCGAAACTGAACCTAAACTGAAACTAATTTCACACATAACAGATTAAATAAATTAAGTAAGGTATGATGGGGAGAAAGGGGGTGAATGGGTGAGTTGAGTGACGGGAAGCGAACTATGCATAATTATATAATCACCAATTGTGAATGAAGAACAGGGCGGGCCATTCTATTGTATTGATCTGTTCTAATTATAATCTCAAAAAATGGTATGTACCCTATATCAGTCCACAGAATGTGTTTTTGGGTTTTTACATATAGCCTACAGTAACAAAGTAATGAAAATGCTATTGTGTTATTTGAAATAAAAATGGTATTCTAAATTTACCAATGGCCTTCATAAAACACCAATTTATAATCTTTTCAATAGCATATATGAAATGGATTCATTACACGTTTGGAATATTGCAGTCAGAATGACTGCTCATTAGAATGAAGGAGGTCCCTCGAGGCCCAGCGCTTCTATTGTTAGAGGAAGCAGGAGAGCGAGAGAGGGGAGAGGGGAGGGAATCATGGAGAGGTAAGAATGTTAAGAAGAGTGAGGAAGGGGAGGTGGCAGCAGTGGATGAGAAAATAGGAATTAAATCAGGAGAGAGGGGAAGAGGGAAAGGAAGAGAGGGAGGGCTTGATTGAGTCTCATCCTTGTGGAAGAGAAACAGAAGAGGGGATTAAGTGAAGTGTAATGTGAAGAAGGGAAGAGGGACAAAGAAAGAGGGAAGTTTCCCCATCCCATACAAAGTAGCAGAGATCCTAACCCCGGTAGAAGTTTGTGCGACAAGCCAGCAGATCGTTTCCCCCAGTAAATTGGGCAACTTCTGTAGGCACTGGGTGCATTAAGCGCAAAGCAATGGCCAGGAGTTCATTGCACCTTCCACAGCAAGCAGAGGTGACAGCGACAAATGACAATGAACTACCCACACCTACAAAAGAAAAGAAGGGGGTACTTTGGAAGGAGAGCACAAGGGTGAGAGGTAAAAAATAAAATAACGGCTGGAGATTGCATAGGCAGAACTGATCGTCTTTGAGGTGAGGTGGTTAACAACAGTCTTTGTTCTGTGGACCTGTAGGTGAACTTGAAACATTAAGCTAGTCAGCAATCCCATAGGTGTGAATGGAGAATACCATCCCATAGGTGTGAATGGAGAATACAATCCCATAGGTGTGAATGGAGAATACCATCCCATAGGTGTGAATGGAGAATACCATCCCATAGGTGTGAATGGAGAATACCATCCCATAGGTGTGAATGGAGAATACCATCCCATAGGTGTGAATGGAGAATACAATCCCATAGGTGTGAATGGAGAATACCATCCCATAGGTTGTGTCTGTACAATACAATCAGTATGGCCTGCACTAGATGGACTTAAGAGAATGGCACCAATGAATGGCAATGTGAGCTCACAAAACACACACAGCTGAGCCCAATCAATTTGCAGAACTTGCCATTAATACTGAAACATGATGATGGGAGAGGTAACGGGTGTGGGAAGATGTTTTTTGAATCGTAAAATGGCGAGGTGAGAGAGAAGACGGGACAGAACCACAAGGAAGGTGAAAAGAGCGGAAAGAAGTAAGAGAAGAAGAGAGGGAGGTAAAAGAGAGGAGGCTTACTTTGGCGCGACTCTCCTCCAGTACCTGTCGATGCCATTTTTGAAGTAGAGCACGGCAAGCCATCGGACGTTAACATCCAACATGTGGTTGTTGAAGATATTCTAGAGGACAGAAAACACAGGGCAGCGTTTAAATAACTTAGTAGGTGGGAGGAATCAATATTATTTAAAATCACTGTGATAATGTCCTTGGCTGCAGGTGGAATTTCACAGCTATCCAAGGAGTCACAAAGTGCTTACATTCTTGGATTCTTGGATTAGGGGCTGGTTTGGAATTGGACCTCTTAATAAAGCCACACTGACTGGCTGCTTATCTTAGCTGTCCTACAAGGATTTTTTGAGTGACAGAGAGAGAACCCAAACTTTGGGCTCATTAAAAAAAGATGTCCCAGCACCCGAGGTGAGTTCGGGGGAGGTGGGGGTGCATGAGAGGGGCATGCTGGGAGCTCGCAGTCTTGAGTACGCACCTGGCGCCAGACTGAGACAATCACAGCAGAGTGCTGCCACACTCCACTGTACACACACTTCTCTCAGCAGGAGAACTGAAGGGTGAAGCTGCGTTGAGTAGCGAACCACAGGGGTGAGTGGGGGCAGAGTACAACAATGTTCTCTGTTATTAACTCAGTCCTGACTGTCTGAATACAGCAGAGAGTTCTAGGCTCAGAGCTGATTCAAACGGTGTTGTTGTGTGGGTAGAAAAAGCAGAGCCTGGCAGTGCAGCCTCAGTTGGGTGGCTGATGTGGCTAGGGTTGCAAAGGGAGGGTATATTACTGGAAACTTTCAAAAGTGTACCAATAAACTACCAGAATTTTGGCATCTTTCAAGGAATTTACGTAATCTATCACAAGAAATCCAGTGGCCCCTTAGGGTACTTCAGACTATCACAGGTGTCTGTAATAATCTCTGGCCCTCTTTGTGGCCTCATCACATGTAAAATATATGAAATATGATGATTTTAAAATAAATAGAAAGCTGTAAAAAACATGAACCTAAATATAAACCATAAACTTAGTGAATACAAAATGTTTTTTTACTGTTTTGTTTTTTATTTTTATTTTTTTAACTATGTCAATATGTATTCGCTGTCAATGTTTTGTCATTGTCATTTTTGTGAAAAAAGTCAAGTTGGAAGAGTTCATTGAAAAGAATGCCTTGATTGATTAGATGCTTTTAAAATTAATTAGGCTATTTTCTCTTTAACCATATGGTCTATCTACAAGAAGGTCATGCACAATATGGACAAAGATATAGTGCATTCGGAAAGAAGGCTGTAATCTCTGCCAAAGGTGATTCGACAAAGTACTGAGTAAAGGGTCTGAATACTTATGCAAATGTGATAGCAAATTTATAAAACAAAATAAAAACCAAAAAATGTCTAAAAACCTGTTTTTCTTTGTCATTATGGGGTATTGTATGTAGATTGATGAGGGGAAAAAACAATTTAATCAATTTTAGAATAAGGCTGTAATGTAACAAAATCTGGAAAAAGTCAAGAGGTCTGAATACTTTCCCAATGCACTGTAAAATGTATATGAAAAGAAAAAATTGTTATTCAAGTATAAATTACTAACGTTTTTATTTTTTAATTTAACCTTTATTTAACTAGATAAGTCAGTTAAGAACAAATTCATATTTACAATCACGGCCTACCCCGGCCAAACCCTAACGACGCTGGGCCAATTGTGCACCGCCCCACAGGACTCCCAATAACGGCCGGTTGTAATAGAGCTTGGAATCGAACCAGGGTCTGTAGTGACACCTCTAGCACTGAGATTTTAACATTTAAGTCATTTAGTAGACACTCTTATCCAGAGCGACTTACAGTAGTGAATGCATACATTTCATGCATTTTTTATTTGTTTTTGGGTTTTTTGTACTGGCCCCCGTGGGAATCGAACCCACAACCCTGGCGTTGCACACACCATGCTCTACCAACTGAGCCACAGGGAAGACTAGATGCAGTGCCTTACACCGCTGCGCCACTCGGGAGAACACATTAAAACAGATTGCCATCGATTTTCTGTTGTTTAGAAAAATTACTGAAGATTATGGAAATCTTGGTAAATTACCGTTGGCTTTGCAACCCTAGTTGTGGCTAACAACCACCTACTGTAACAAGGTTTTGGATAGCTGATGGATAGAGATCAACAAAGACCATCCTGAATGAGAAGAGATGGTGAGGAGGATGGGACAGATTAGATTCCTTTACAGCCCCTATGGAGTATCTCTCTCTCTCACACACACACACACACACAGTATCCTGCTACTATGGTTTACCCCATGGCTCTAACAGCAGCACAGTGACACATCAACCTGGGCTAGACTGGGGCATTGTGTGTAACCTAATGGTCTATCATTTGTGACAGGGACTAATGCAATGTGACAATGGGATAATGACAGTCAAGGTTAGTGTACAGCTGAGCACCACATCTATTTCTCTGTCACTATCTCTACCATTCCTGTTCATTTTTTAAAACTTTTATTTTATTATTGTAGTGAGGGTGGGGTGATTTGTTAGTAGTGATTGTAATCAGGGCAAAACTGCCCACAGATATTCTTTATGGAAACCACACAAGCTGATCGCCGCTGCAGTTGTTATTATTGATATCCAGTCTTCTCTAACATTTGAGAACCCAGTTACATATAGTATCACATCACCACAGCTTTGCATATATCAAGATGATCCAAAACCACAAGAGAAGCATTTTGGGCTCACAGAAGGCCTACCTTTTTTAAAATGTCTGCATAAATTGACCCAAAACTTTCTAACCCATATCCTATCTATCGTGTAATAATTAGAGGAACAACCTTAACTTGAGGAACTCAAAACTTTGCACAAATCAATGGATGATATGTGGTAAGCTCCAGTACAGACGTTGGTGCCTGTGTTTGCTTGTGTGCGCGCGTGTGTGTGTGTTTGCCTGTGTGTGCGTGTGTGTTAGACATACCAGCAGTACAGAGTAGAAGCCAGGTTGTGTCTCCCACTGTCGTAGCTGCTCCTCAGCAGGCTTCAGTAGAGCAGTATCCTGACTGGTGGCCTGGGTCAGGGCCTGTAGGACCACCGAGCTGGCACTCTCCATATCCATACCTGGAGACACCCGGGGGTTAGAGAGCGAGAGAGAGAGAGAGAGAGAGGACCGGGGTGGAACAGAAGGGGGAGAGGAGAATGAAAGGGAGAGGGGATAGAGACAGAGAGAGAGACAGAAAGAGTGAGAAGGGTTCAGCACCACCTTCCCATAACATTTTTACTGTAGGAATATGGAAATGATTAAACTTCAGTAGAAGGCACAAGGCAGACATTATGTCTGCACAAATAGACAAACCAAAGAGGTCTTTACATGCCTCTTCATCCCACCATCCCTCCCCTCCTTTCATCATCACGGTCCTCTCTCGCTCTATAACAGATCACAATGTAAGTAAAATCACTCAGAGGCTAGAATGGTAGTCCCAATGACGCAGGCAGGCACAGCCTTGACACAGCAGAGCAACACACCTGGTCCTCATGCAGGCAGCACCCTCTGCAACTTTGACGGAAATCATTCTATCCTACAGTCGAAACTGCCTGACTTGTAAATTTCAAAAAAGGGAGACCCGAGTCAATCTATTTCCAATGATACCCAGAAGAACTAACAATGATACTCCCTGAAGAAATAGGCTATACAGCTCTGTCTGTACGGCATGACTTTCAATTATTTCTCAGCATTGACTGAAATAGCTTTGAATGTTTCATGTAGTGTTATTTTACTACCCACTTGATAACGTCTACATCCCAGCAGATTTGGTTGTTTTTAGGGAGACAGGGAAGTAAAAATAAATAAATGTTCATTTCAAAAAACTAAAAGCTGCTTTACCCAACCGTGTGGAGACTGAATGGGCCTCCAGTGTTATGTAAGCCTGAAACCAGGTTTGATCATTTGTAAGTCTAAATTCAATTCATGATGACAGACACATAGGATGTTTCTCTCGTTACATAGAGGCCCAACGCACTTTTTGATTCAAAACACAATGGTGCGTTCTATAACAAGTAATAAACCTAAAGGCACAATGGAAAACAGCATCTAGTGGTTTAAGTGTAGATGCTGCTACATGCATATAGATAATATCCCCATAATCTAAAATAGACATGAAAATGGCGTGGACAATTTCCTTCAAGCCAGATACCAAGATATTTGTAAGATGGAAGGAACTCAATTTGTGTACCATTCAAACTAGTCATTACAAATTCATTTAAATCTGGGTTATGGGAACTACAATCTATATAAATAATATTGGTAATGCAGTAACAAAAATATATCCGATTGATTAACATTAAGAATACCATTTACAGATAGAAAATAACGTAGCTGTTTATGGACCAATGATTCTAGTATTTTTGCAAGACAAAGGAGCCTGGAAATGGGCCGAAAACTATCGAGATCACTACTATCCCGCCCTTATAAAATTGTAGCACAAAAGCTGCTTTCCACGCTTTTTGAAAATGTCCTGATACTAAAGTAAAAAAATAAAAAATAGTTACTGAGCCAGCAATGACGGGCGCTGCATATTAAGCACAGACGGGTCCAAATTGTCAGCCCCTAATGACTTCTTGATGTCAATAGCAAGTAAGGCAGCAAGAACTTCTGTTTCTGTGAGTTGCCAAAAAGACTACCACTTCCCAAGTCATGTGAGGGTGACTGATCATTCATCGAGGCAACTGGAAGCTGTATGTGGGAAGAACAGTCAATTAACTGGTCAAGACCAGTAAGAATACAATTTATTTTAAATAGGAAACCAGCTCAGATAAAATGCTAATTAAAAGCATCAGAAATAGTAACTTTTTCAGTATTGATAGTCTAAAACTACTTACTTAGGCCGGAAAGTAGAATTACCCGGCTTTGGTGAATGAACAGTTTTCCAAAATATAGAGGGATCACTTACAGTCTGCCATAGCGCTAAGGAAGTCATTTGATTTGGCCTGTTTAACTGAGGCAGTGCACATACACCATATATACAAAAGTATGTGGACACCCCTTCAAATTAGTGGACTTGGCCATTTCAGCCACACCCATTGCTGACAGGTGTATAAAATTGAGCACAACCATGCAATTTCCATACACAAACATTGGCAGTGGAATAGCCTTATTGAAGAGCTCAGTGACTTGCAACGTGGCACCATCATAGGGTGCCACCTTTCCAACAAGTCAGTTCGTCAAATTTCTGCCCTGCAAGAGCTGACCCGGTCAACTTTAAGTGTTGTTATTGTGAAGTGGAAACGTCTAGGAGCTCAGCCGCGAAGTGGTAAGCCACACAAGTTCACAGAACGAGATCGCCAATTACTGAAGCGCATAGCACTTAAAAATCATCTGTCCTCAGTTGCAACACTCACTACTGCATACCAAACTGCCTCGAAGCAACGTCAGCACAAGAACTGTTCGTTGGGAGCCTCATGAAATGGGTTTCCATGGCCCAGCAGCCGCACACAAGCCTAAGATCACCATAAGCAATGCGAAACGTCAGCTGGAGTGGTGTAAAGCTCGCCGCCATTAGACTCTGGAGTCATGGAAACGCATTCTCTGGAGTGATGAATCACGCTTCACCATCTGGCAGTCCGACAGATGAATCTGGGGTTTCAATGCCAGGAGAACGCTACCTTCCCCAACGTATAGTACCAACTGTAAAGTTTGGTGGAGGAGGAATAATGGTCTGGGGCTGTTTTTCATGGTTCAGGAAAGGCCACCTGAGTTCCAGGGAAGGGAAATCTTATGCTACAGCATACAATGACATTCTATACTGAACAAAAATATAAACGCCACATGTAAAGTGTTGGTCCTATGTTTCATGAACAGAAATAAATTGCATAAGTTTTCGATATGCACAAAAACCTTTTTTTCTCAAATTCTGTGGACAAATTTATTTACATCCCTGTTAATGAGCATTTCTCCTTTGTCAAGATAATCCATTCACCTGACAGGTGTGGCATATCAAGCAGCTGATTAAACAGCATGACTATTACACAGGTGCACCATGTGCGGGGACAATAAAAGGCCACTAAAATGTGCAGTTTTGTCAAACAACACAATGCGACAGATGTCTCAAGAAAGTACAATTAGCATGCCAACTGCAGGAATGTCCACCAGAGCTGTTGAATGGGGAATTGAAGAATTTCTCTACCATAAGCCACCTCCAACGTCATTTTAAAGAATTTGGCAGTACGTCCAACTGGCCTCACAACCGCAGACCACATGTAACCACGCCAGACCAAAACCTCCACATATGGCTTCTTCACCCGCAGGATCGTCTGAGGGGGGAGGTGATGAGTATTTCTGTCTGTGGGGAAAAACTCATTCTGATTGGCTGGGCATGGCTCCCCAGTGGGTGTGCCTATGCCCTCCCAGGCCCACCCATGGCTGCGCCCCTGCCCAGTCATGGGAAATCCATAGATTGGGGCCTAATTTATTTATTTAACTGATTTCCTTATATGAACTGTAACTCAGTAAAATCATCTAAATTGTTGCATGTTGCGTTTATATTTTTGTTCAGTATACTGTAGATAATTCTGTGCTTCCAAATTAGTGGCAACAGTTTGGGGAAGGCCCTTTCCTGTTTCAGCATGACAATGCTCGTGCACAAAGCAAGGTCCATACAGAAATGGTTTGTCGAGATTGGTGTAAAAGAACTTGACTGGCCTGCACCGAGTCCTGACCTCAAGTCCATCGGGATGAATTGGAACGTCGACTGCAAGCCAGGCCCAATTACCAAACATCAGTGCCCGACCTCACTAATGCTCTTGCGGTTGAATGGAAGCAAATCCCCGCAGCAATGTCCCAACATCTAGTGGAAAGCCTTCAGAGAAGAGTGGAGGCTTTTATAGCAGCAAAGAGGGGACCAACTCCATATTAATGCCCATAATTTTACAATGAGACGTTCGACGAGCAGGTGTCCACATACTTTTTGTCAAGTAGTGTATTTCTCAATTGCCTAAATAGCTAATGAGCCAGTTAGTCTAGCCTTGGCCCAGACTTGATTTCTTATCAAGAGGCGGTCAGAGTACAGGACAGTACCATGGATTAGTTCGTTTCTTGACTCTGAATCGCTTGAAAGGGGCATGTTTATCAACCAGAGGTAAAAATGGAAGAGAAAAATGAAAGTGGCAAAACAGTGTCTGGAATACAGCTAGTATAAAAAAGCTCTGCATAACACAGATTATGAAGGAATGCCTGGGGTGAGAATTTCCACTTACACAGTAGACCACAGCAATAAATATAACTATTTTGGCTTACGGACACTTGTAAGAAAGCATTATGGCATAAAAGAAGGTCTTACATAAATAGCCCCTTTTTTTGCCCATCACATCTGAAAATGTTCTGGTCCGCAATGGCAACGTCCTTATCCATAATCAAATTATTCAGCCAGGTCTGAGAGAGAACCAGAACTTCTGGGCTAGTGTCATGCACCCAGACATCCATCCAGAAAGTCCAGTTTAGACATCAGGCTTCGCACATTTATATGTAACAGTCCAAGCCCTCTGCGAGGCTTGAAAACAGCAGGAGTATCCATGGTGACAAGAGTCAATCAAACTGGATGAGATAACCACAATAGGCTTCCTGATTGGATTCAAAGTTGCAGAGCTAATAGTAGAATTAAGGTAAATGTGCACAAGATTACTATGGACAATACCCCAACGCTTGTGGACACATGTAGCAAAACATTAGCTTGATATAAAACTATTAATAGCATAGGTGGAGCTAACAATAGCGTGTTCCTTAAGGCAGCTAACAGAGCGATCAACAGGCACAGAATGGCTATTTACAATACCCAATAAACATGAGAAGCTGTGGTGGAATGATATCGCTGAGATTTAATGAGAGTAGATACATTTGAGGAGTTAAAGGCAATGAAAAGTCTAAATCATGTATTTCATGAAATTTGATGATATGTCGATTAAACCAGATCAAAGTATAATGACCAAAGTATGAAAAATGACCATTGATAAAGTGTGATCATAAAAAGTTACTGGTCCTTGCCCATGTCAAACATTTGGATTCAGGAGGCGGGATTATTAAGGGGATAGGGTGACGTCACTAACTCATTTTAATACACCAAATGGTAACATGATAGTCGCTTACCTAATTTAAGTACCGGCTTGTAACCAACATTGGAGAAGGTGTGTTTGCGGAAGGGCGTGGTTTATATAGCTAGATAGCAACTCTACTGGTGCCAAAATGTTACTGTAGGGTGTCAGCAAATATAATTAAAAGTTTACACTATTCATCTATGGCAAAGACACTTACGACATGCCAAATGGGAGATTAATATAAAAAAAATTAACAACTGATGCAATTTCAATGTTGTTTGAGTTTGTGTATCACCAAATTTGCTTGAGAAGATTTTACTTTCACAAGTTTCTTGACATAGGCGTTTCAAACAGCTGTCAGCCAAGATTCCTTCACACTCAGCCAGTCTTTTCAAACATCCTGGTAGTTAGATATGAGAGACAAATAACTTTTTCTCCAGGAAAAATATTATGGGTGATATTTAGTCACTCAAAAAGCTATTTTACATGGGAATCGGCATGACTTTTCAGGATCTTTAAAAAGACAAAAAACAAGCTGAAAAACTTAGGCCTATCAAGTAGGCTAGGACAGTGAAATATATGATAATGTAAACGGGCAATCCGGAATTGGTACATACATGTTTTTACTTTTAAACACACACAAAGCTATGCTCCCTCATGTTTTATCAACACATCCCTTTGGAATTCATACACAACACTGCATATCTCCAGCAATGGATAAAAGCCACTCGTACACCACCAGTGGTGCCATAAAGCTACAAGAACAGTGACAGACAGACAGAAATCAGAGCGCAAGGTGTGCAGGGGAAGGCCTATTCAGTATGGAAATCAGCTTTGCTAGACTGCCATCTAGAGGCATGAAGAAATTAGAATCCAAAATACCAAACAAGAGAGAATGCTGTTGTGTAGGCCTACAGAGGAGCCTATTGTTATTGACGCTAAACTCACTCAGTACAAATAAGTGATAAAGATCACATTGCAACACGTTTTAAACTAACCCAAACTGAATCTCAATAACCTTTCCTCGACTCCTTCTCCAAACCTTCACTCACTTCCTACTCAGTCAGATGGAAGTGAGGAAAGGATTCAAGGAGAGGAAACAAGTAGAAGAGGAAACATGCTTGTTAGCAATGAGTTAGGTCTGAAAAATGCATTTAAATTCACTGCCAAAAGAACACATTAGAACACATATATTTACTTATTTTTAGAGAAGAAAAAAAGATGATGGAAAAGCGTATCCAGTGCAAACTTAAATGACTAAAACCAGATAATGTAGAAAAGATAAATGGACCTATACATTTAAGTAAGAGTTTATTTGAAATAAAAATACAATAAAAGCTAGACAGTCAGAGAATTTAAAATAAAATCTGCATTCAGGAGTATTTTTATCATGGCATAGGGCATGTTTGAGTCACTCGGATTGCATAAACCATGGCAAAATGTGTAGAATTGCCGGGAATTAGCTTTAAACAGCTACAATGTCACCGCGTCCAACAGGAGGTCGGTGATCGCACCATTTGCCACACCCATGTCAACACCCCAGCCAAGCCCAACACCAAAGAGTCCTACACATTTTCACAGACCTGTCTCTTCAGCTGTCTCTCTCTTTGTTTGTACTTCACAGTAAAATGACACTACTGGCAGACTGGTCTTTGAGTCAGCGCATATGACAAGTCAAAATAAGGCAATTTCTCAACTCCCCACATTATATTTGAGCATTTTGAAATGTCATGCAAAATTACTTTTTCTATGTTCTTGCCCCATCCGTTAGCCATAAGATTCCGGCCTTACGCTCGCCGTAATTAGGTTGTCATTATGAGGTGTTGTGTAGATTCATGTGGAAAATGTTGTATTTAATCCATTTTAGAATAAAACAAAATGTGAAAAAAGTCAAGGGGTCGGAAATACTTTCCGAATGTACTGTATACACACACACACACACCCACACAAACTGGCAAGTGTCTACACTGACATTTTCAACCTCTCCCTGACCAAGTCTGTAACACCTACATGTTTCAAGCAGACCACCATTGTCCCTGCCCAAGAAAGCAAAGGCAACCTGCCTAAATTATTACCAACCCATAGGAGTGTGGTGCAGGGACAACAACCTCTCCCTCAACATGTGCAAGACAAAGGAGATGATCGTCGACTTCAGGAAAAGGAGGGTCGAACATGCCCCAATTCACATCGACGGGGCTGTAGTGGAGCGGGTCAACAGTTAAGTTCCTTGGTGTCCACATCAACAAACTACTATGGTCGAAACACACCACAAAAGTCGTGAAGAGGGCACAACAACGCCTTTTCCTCCTTCAGGAGACTGAAAAAAATTGGTACGGTTCCCCAGATTAGAGGTCGACCGATTAATCGGAATGACTGATTAATTAGGGCCGATTTCAAGTTTTCATAACAATCGGTAATCTGCATTTTTGGACGCCGATTATGGCTAATTATATTGCAATCCACAAGGAGACTGCGTGGCAGGCTGACCACCTGTTACTCGAGTGCAGGCAGCAAGGAGCTATGGTAAGTTGCTAGTTAGCATTAAACTTATCTTATAAAAAAACAATCAAACTACACATGGTTGATGATATTACTAGTTTAACTAGCTTGTCCTGCGTTGCATATAATCAATGCGGTGCCTGAAATTGTGTTACTTCTCTTGCGTTCAGTGTAAGCAGAGTCAGGGTATATGCAACAGTTTGGGCCGCCTGGCTCGTTGCGAACTGTGTGAAGACCATTTCTTCCTAACAAAGACCGTAATTAATTTGCCAGAATTTTACAAAATTATGACATAACATTGAAGGTTGTGCAATGTAACAATATTATATTTAGACTTAGGGATGCCACCCATTCGATAAAATACGAAACGGTTCTGTATTTTACTGAAAGAATAAACGTTTTGTTTTCGAGATGATAGGTCATTAATATGGTCAAATCCGGAAACTAAGACTAATATTTCTGTGTGTTTATTATATTATAATTAAGTCTATGATTTGAAAGAGCAGTCTGAGCGGTGGTAGGCAGCAGCAGGCTCGTAAGCATTCATTCAAACCGCACTTTCCTACGTTTGCCAGCAGCTCTTCGCAATGCTTGAAGCACAGAGCTGTTAATGACTTCAAGCCTATCAATTCCCGAGATTAGGCTGGCAATACCATAGTGCCTATAAGAACATCCAATAGTCAAAGGTCTATGAAATACAAAAAGGTATAGAGAGGAAAAAGTCCTATAACCACAACCTAAAACTTCTTAATTAGGAATATTGAAGACTCATGTTAAAAGGAAACACAAGCTTTCATATGTTATCCTGTTCTGAGCAAGGAACTTAAACGTTAGCTTTTTAACATGGCACATATTGCACTTTTACTTTCATCTCCAACACTATTTTTGCATTATTTAAACAAAATTGAACATGTTTCAATATTTATTTGAGACTAAATTGATTTTATTTATATATAATATGTTAAGTTAAAATAAAAGCGTTCATTCAGTATTGTTGTAATTGTCATTATTACAAATATATATAAAAAATTGGCCGATTAATCGGTATCGGCTTTTTTTGGTCCTCCAATAATCGGTATCGGTGTTGAAAAATCATAATCAGTCGACCTCTACCCCAGATCCTCAAAAAGTTCTACAGCTGCAATATCGAGAGCATCCTGACTGGTTGCATCACTGCCTGGTACGGCAATTGCTCAGCATCCGACCGCAAGGCACTACAGAGGGTAGTGCGTCCGGCCCAGAACATCACTGGGGCTAAGTTGCCTGCCATCCAGGACCTCTACACCAGGCGGTGTCAGAGGAAGGCCCTAAAAATTGTCAACAACTCCAGCCACCCCAGTCATAGACTGTTCCCTCTACTACAGCATGGCAAGTGGTAACAGAGTGCCAAGTCTAGGACAAAAAGGCTTCTCAACAGTTTTTACCCCCAAGCCATAAGACTCCTGAACAGGTAATCAAATGGCTACACGGACTATTTGCATTGTGTGCCCCTCCCCAACCCCTCTTTTACACTGCCGCTACTCTCTGTTGATCATATGCACAGTCACTTGAACTACACATTCATGTACATGTGTACATACTACCTCAATTGGCCCGACCAACCAGTGCTCCCGCACATTGGCTAACTGGGCTATCTGCATTGTGCCCCGCCACCCCTCTTTACGCTACTGCAACTCTCTGTTCATCATATATGCATAGTCACTTTTAACCGTATCTACATGTACATACTACCTCAATAAGCCTGACTAACCGGTGTCTGTATGTAGCATCGCTACTTTTATAGCCTCGCTACTGTTTTTCACTGTCTTTCTACTGTTGTTTTTATTTCTTTACTTACCTATTGTTCACCTACAGTGAGGGAAGAAAGTATTTGATCCCCTGCTGATTTTGTACGTTTGCCCACTTACAAAGAAATGATCAGTCTATAATTTTAATGGTAGGTTTATTTGAACAGTGAGAGACAGAATAACAACAAAAAAAAATTATAAATTGATTTGCATTTTAATGAGGGAAATAATTATTTGACCCCTCTGCAAAACATGACTTAGTACTTGGTGGAAAAAACCCTTGTTGGCAATCACAGAGGTCAGACGTTTTTTGTAGTTGGCCACAAGGTTTGCACACATCTCAGGAGGGATTTTGTCCCACTCCTCTTTGCAGATCTTCTCCAAGTCATTAAGGTTTCGAGGCTGACGTTTGGCAACTCGAACCTTCAGCTCCCTCCACAGAATTTCTATGGGATTAAGGTCTGGAGACTGGCTAGGCCACTCCAGGACCTTAATGTGCTTCTTCTTGAGCCACTCCTTTGTTGCCTTGGCCGTGTGTTTTGGGTCATTGTCATGCTGGAATACCCATCCACGACCCATTTTCAATGCCATGGCTGAGGGAAGGAGGTTCTCACCCAAGATTTGACGGTACATGGCCCCGTCCATTGTCCCTTTGATGTGGTAAAGTTGTCCTGTCACCTTAACAGAAAAACACCCCCAAAGCATAATGTTTCCAACTCCATGTTTGACGGTGAGGATGGTGTTCTTGGGGTCATAGGCAGCATTCCTCCTCCTCCAAACACGGCGAGTTGAGTTGATGCCAAAGAGCTCCATTTTGGTCTCATCTGACCACAACACTTTCACCCAGCTGTCCTCTGAATCATTCAGATGTTCATTGGCAAATTTCAGACGGGCATGTATATGTGCTTTCTTGAGCAGGGGGACCTTGCGGGCGCTGCAGGATTTCAGTCCTTCACGGCGTAGTGTGTTACCAATTGTTTTCTTGGTGACTATGGTCCCAGCTGCCTTGAGATCATTGACAAGATCCTCCCGTGTAGTTCTGGGCTGATTCCTCACCATTCTCATGATCATTGCAACTCCACGAGGTGAGATCTTGCATGGAGCCCCAGGCTGAGGGATATTGATAGGTCTTTTGTGTTTCTTCCATTTGCGAATAATCGCACCAACTGTTGTCACCTTCTCACCAAGCTGATTGGCGATGGTCTTGTAGCCCATTCCAGCCTTGTGTAGGTCTACAATCTTGTCCCTGACATCCTTGGAGAGCTCTTTGGTCTTGGCCATGGTGGAGAGTTTGGAATCTGATTGATTGATTGCTTCTGTGGACAGGTGTCTATTATACAGGTAACAAGCTGAGATTAGGAGCACTCCCTTTAAGAGTGTGCTCCTAATCTCAGCTCGTTACCTGTATAAAAGATACCTGGGAGACAGAAATCTTTCTGATTGAGAGGGGGTCAAATACGTATTTCCCTCATTAAAATGCTAATCAATTTATATCATTTATGAGATGCGTTTTTCGGGATTTTTTTGTTGTTATTCTGTCTCTCAATGTTCAAATAAACCTACCATTAAAATGATAGACGGATCATTTCTTTGTCAGTGGGCAAACGTACAAAATCAGCAGGGGATCAAATACTT
This sequence comes from Salmo salar, assembly GCF_965601325.2. Lineage (NCBI taxonomy): Eukaryota > Metazoa > Chordata > Actinopteri > Salmoniformes > Salmonidae > Salmo > Salmo salar. Next base: position 6,394,832 of record NC_138314.1, on the reverse strand, counting down.
TCCGCCCACTGTAATACCTTTTTTGCACTATTGGTTACAGCCTGTAAGTAAGCATTTCACTGTAAGGTCTACACCTGTTGTATTCGGCGCATGTGACAAATAAACTTTGATTTGATTACGGTCACAGTTATGAAAACTTAGGACACTGAAGGAGGCCTTTCTACGGATTCTGAAAAACACCAAAAGAAAGTTGCCCAGGGTCCTTGCTCATCTGCGTGAACGTGCCTTAGGCATGGTGCAAGGAGGCTGCAGAAGTGGCCATGGCAATAAAATGCAATGTCCATACTGTGAAGTGCCTTTAAACAGCTTGGAACATTCCAGAAAATGATAACATGGCTTTAGAAGCTTCTGATAGGCTAATTGACATCATTTGAGTCAATTGGAGGTGTACCTGTGGATGTATTTCAAGGCCAACCTTCAAACTCAGTGCCTCTTTGCTTCACATCATTGGAAAATCAAAAGAAATTAGCCAAGACCTCAGACCAATAATTGTAGACCTCCACAAGTCTGGTTCATCCTTGGGAGCAATTTCCAAATGCCTGAAGGTACCACATTCATCTGTACAAACAATAGTAGGGAAGTATAAACACTATGGGACCACACAGCCGTCATACCGCTCAAGAAGGAGAAGCATTCTGTCTCCTAGAGACGAACGTACTTTGGTGCGAAAAGTGAAAAATCAATCCCAGAACAACAGCAAAGGACCTTGTTAAGATGCTGGAGGAAACAGGTACAAAAGTATCTATATCCACAGTAAAACGAGTCCTATATCGACATAACCTGAAAGGCCGCTCAGCAAGGAAGAAGCCACTGTTGCAAAACTGCCATAAAAAAGCCAGACTACAGTTGGCAAATGCACATGGGGACAAAGACCGTACTTTTGGAGAAATGTCCTCTGGTCTGATGAAACAAAAATATAACTGTTTGGCCATAATGACCATCGTTATGTTTGGAGGAAAAAGGGGGAGGCTTGCAAGCCCGTAGAACACCATCCCAACCGTGAAGCACGGGGGTGGCAGCATCATGTTGTGGGGTGCTTTGCTGCAGGAGGGACTGCTGCACTTCACAAAATAGATGGCACCGTGAGGGAGGAAAATTATGTGGATATATTGAAGCAACATCTCAAGACAACAGTCAGGAAGTTAAAGCTTGGTCGCAAATGGGTCTTCCAAATCGACAATGACCCCAAGCATACTTCCAAAGTTGTGGCAAAATGGCTTAAGGACAACAAAGTCAAGGTATTGGAGTGGCCATCACAAAGCCCTGACCTCAATCCCATAGAAAATGTGTGGGCAAAATTGAGAGTATGCGAGCAAGGAAGCCTACAAACCTGACTCAGTTACACCAGCTCTGTCAGGAGGAATGGGCCAACATTCACCCAACTAATTGCGGGAAGCGTGTGGAAGGCTACCCGAAACCTTTGACCCAAGTTAAACAATTTAAAGGCAATGCTACCAAATACTAATTGAGTGTATGTAAACATCTGACCCACTGGGAATGTGACATAAGAAATAAAAGCTGAAATGAATCATTCGACACCTATTATTCTGACATTTCACATTCTTAAAATAGAATTGTGATCCTAACTGACCTAAGACAGGGAATTTTTACTAGGATTAAATTTCAGGAATTGTGAAAACTGAGTTTAAATGTATTTGGCTAAGGTGTATGTACATTTCTGACTTCAACTGTATTCACCCCCTTTACTATGAAGCCCCTAAATAAGATTTGGTGAAACCAATTACCTTCAGAAGTCACATAATTAGTTAAAGCCCACCTGTGTGCAATCTATTTAAGTGTGACATGATCTGTCAAATGATCTCAGTATATACACTTGTTCTGAAAGGGCCCAGAGTCTGCAACACCACTAAGCAAGGGGCACCACCAGAAGTATATAAGTACAGATCAGGGTTGGGTTATAAAAAAATACCAGAAACTTTGAACATGCCACGGAGCACCATTAAATCCATTATTAAAATGTTTTAAGAATATGGCACCACAACAAACCTGCCAAGAGAGGGCTGCCCACCAAAACTCACAGACCAGGCAAGGTGGGCATTAATCAGAGGCAATAAAGAGACCAAAGATAACCCTGAAGGAGCTGCGGAGATTGGAAAATCTGTCCATAGGACCATTAAGCCGTACACTCCACAAAGCTGGGCTTTACGGAAGTGTGGCCAGAAAAAAGGCACCGCTTAAAGTAAAAAATTAGCAAACACGTTTGGTATTCGCCAACAGGCATGTGGGAGACTCCGCAAACACAAGGAAGAAGGTACTCTGGTCAGATAAGACTAAAATTGAGCTTTTTGGCCATCAAGGAAAACGCTATGTCTGGCACAAACCCAACACCTCTCATCACCCTGAGACACCATCCCAAGAGTGAAGCATGGTGGAGGCAGCATCATGCTGTGGGGAAGTTTTTCATTGGCAGGGACTGGGAAACTGGTCAGAATTGAAGAAATAATGGATGGCACTAAATACAGGGGCATTTTTCTGGGGAAACCTGTTTCAGTCTTCCAGAAATTTTAGACTGGGACGGAGGTTCACCTTCCAGCAGGACAATGGCCCTAAGCTTACTGCTAAAGCAACACTCGAGTGGTTTAAGGGGAAACATTTAAATGTATTGGAATGGCCTAGTCAAAGCCCAGACCTCAATCCAATTGAAGATTACTGTACACCAGCGGAACCCATCCAACTTGAAGGAGCTGGAGCAGTTTAACCTTGAAGAATGGGCAAAGTCCCAGTGGCTAGATGTGCCAAGCTTATAGAGACATACCCCAAGAGACTTGCAGCTGTAATTGCTGCAAAAGGTGGCTCTGCAAAGTATTGACTTTGGGGGTTGAATAGTTATGCACGCTCAAGTTCAGTTATTTTGTCTTATTTCTTGCTTGTTTCACAATAAAAAATATTTTACATCTTCAAAGTTGTAGGCATGTTGTGTAAATCAAATGATACAAACCCCCCCAAAAATATATTTTAATTCCAGGTTGTAAAAGCAACAAAATAGGAAAAATGTCAAGGGGGTAAATACTTTCGCAAGCCACTGTACATGTCAAGCAGTGAAGTTACAGCTCTGTCTGTCCATGACCTCTCTTCCTTAGTGCGCACTGTCACTGTGTCCGTTTCCATCTTGTCCACCTGTGTATGTAACATTTCACGTAAACCCAGTTTGTCTGCATCGAAATAGCGGTCCTTGTACTTAGTATCGAGCATGGTGGCGACACAGTAAAAAGGCTCAGAAAATGCCACCGAATCGCTTGTTCACAGCCTGTGTCAGCAGTTTTATTGAGCAGGCGTTTCAATGCCATGACAAAAGGTATAAGTTTCAAACATGTTCTCAAATGCCATTGAAATGGCAGCAGCAGTATGACAACCAGCACATTCATGAGCATGCAACACAACTTTCCTCAGTTCGAAATCCTCGACGACCCACTGTGCTGTCAGACTCAGCTTGCTTATGGGGCTGATATTGCTGGTCCAAATGTCAGTCAGATGTTGCCCTACTGGAGTTACACAGTAATAATGTCACTGCTATTAGCCTCACGACATACTATGGAACGCCGTTTGGGTCGTTGATTGTCAAAAATATATGTCAAATAACACTATTTGACGCGTTAAATAAGCATTTAATTTGACACGTCAAATAACACAGTTCTATTATAGAATGTTGTGTGTTCTGAATTTGCATGTGCAAGCCAAGCGCCACCACTACTATCAGTAGCACTGTCAAAGCTGTACAAAAAAGTCTGCAAACAAGCAAACACCGGCCACGAACGACGAGTTTACAATAGTGAGTTGGTAATTAAACATTATTTGTTCGACCGCACCTTCTGGGGTAGCTAGCTAGCTTCAGCTTGCTAGCACCAATACAACCAGCGTGAAGACAATGACCAGTAGAAACTGCGGTCATTTTCACTATTCTTAGCAATGATTTACGAATCCTAGTGACTGAGCAATGGAAGGCACCAGCAGGCTCGTAAGCATTCATTCAAACAGCACCTTCGTGCATTTTGCCAGCAGCTCTTCGCAATACTTCAAGCATTGCGCTGTTTATGACTTCAAGCCTATCAACTCCCGAGATTAGGCTGGTGTAACCGATGTGAAATGGCTAGCTAGTTAGCGGGGTGCGCGCTAATAGCGTTTCAAACGTCACTCGCTCTGAGACTTGGAGTTGTTGTTCCCCTTGCTCTGCATGGGTGGCTGTTGTCGATGTGTTCCTGGAGCGAGGAGAGGGACGGAAGCTATACTGTTACACTGGCAATACTAAAGTGCCTATAAGAACATCCAATAGTCAAAAGGTATATGAAATACAAATCGTATAGAGAGAAATAGTCCTATAATTCCTATAATAACTACAACCTAAAACTTCTTACCTGGGAATATTGAAGACTGTTAAAGGAATGTTAAAAGGAACCACCAGCTTTCATATGTTCCCATGTTCTGAGCAAGGAACTTAAACGTTAGCTTTCTTACAAGGCACATATTGCACTTTTACTTTCTTCTCCAACACTTTCTTTTTGCATTATTTAAACCAAATTGAACATGTTTCATTATTTATTTGAGGCTAAATTGATTTTATTGATGTATTATATTAAGTTAAAATAAGTGTTCATTCAGTATTGTTCTAATTGTCATTATTACAAATAAATAAATAATTTAAAAAATATTATTTTATTTTTAAACCGGCTGATTAAATCGGTAGCGGCTATTTTTGGTCCTCTTATAATCAGTATCGGCGTTGAAAACTCATAATCGGTCGACCTCTGACCCTATTTACGGGGTTTGAGTTACTGGCTTACTTGTGCTCTTCCGTGCAGTCCCTAGGAGGGGTGCGTCACTTGAGTGGGTTGAGTCACTGACGTGATCTTCCTGTCCGGTTTTGCACCTCCTCAGGCTCGTGCGGTGGAGGAGTTATTCGTGGGCTACACTCAGCCTTGTCTCAGGGTAGTAAGTTGGTGGTCTGTTGATATCCCTGTAGTGGTGTGGGTGCTATCCCTTGGCAAAGTGGGTGGAGTTATATTCTACCTGGTTGGGTATCATTGGACGGGGCAACAGTGTCCCCCGACCCCGTCTCAGCCGCCAGTATCTATGCTGCAATAGTCTATGTGCCGGGAGGCTAGGGTCAGTCTTATATCTGGTGTCCCGTGTGAATTTAAGCATTTCTCTCTCTACCAAAGGACCTGAGCCTTAGAACCATGCCTCAGGACTACCTGGCCTGATGACTCATTGCTGTCCACCTGGTCGCGCTGCTGCTCCAGTTTCAACTGTTCAGCATGCAGCTATGGAACCCCTGACCTGTTCACCGGACGCGCTACCTTGTCCCGGACCTGTTTTTTTCCCCTTCTTTCACCGAATGCTCGGCTATGAAAAGCCAATTGACATTTACTCCAGAGGTTGCACCCTCCACAACCACTGTGATTGTTATTTGACCTTGCTGGTCATCTATGAACATCTTGAAGAACAATCTGGCCATGTGCTCTCTGAGGTTTTAGGCTGGGTTTCTGTATACACATTTTGTGACATCTGCTGATGTAAAAAGGGCTTTATAAATACGTTTTATTTTATTTGATCAGTGGGTGATATGTATGTTTTCATTGGAGGAGTGTGGTTACACAGATGTCCTCTCGAAACATTAGAATATCAAGAACAATTGGAGTTTGTTTTGTTGGTGGTGTAGGCCTGTGTAAACTAAAAGACGTTTCAGAAAAGTCCGAATTTCTGATTCAAATCACATTGCTGGGAGTATCATCACGAACAAGAGTCCCGTCATAGTTAGACAGGTGAAACAGTCATATCCATCTCGCAGTGAAGCTTGCTGACGTTAACCCTCGTCGTAGCTATAAAATCAAAACAATGATTTGGCATATCTGACCACCCCCACTAGCCTCCACTCTCGAGGCACATGCTGCAGCTGAAAAGCTTCATACCGTTGGACTCTGACTATAATAAAAGTAGAGCGAACGTTAACTAGTTACAGTACATACTTAGAGGATATTTTTGCTATTCTGCAAAGCTGTCAAAGACATAACTAGCTACAGTAGGTAACGTTAGCTAGCTACCTAGACTAGAGAGACCTTGCTAGCTAGCGACCGTACGTTGGTTATTAAAAAAAAAAACGTTGGAGAATTTGCCCTCAGTATCTTGGTAGAGACTAGTGCGCTAAATTTGCTTGCTACGTTTCTTTCATGTAACGTTAGTTAGGTGAATTGTCAACACAGACATGGACACATCACGTCTAGGAAGAAACGTGTCTGTCAACTAGCAAGCTAGCTAACGTTAGCAACATCCTTGTAAAAATAGTTAACACGACTTAAGGGAAAGGCTTTCATTTGCGAATGACACACTTTTGCAGATTTCAATCCCAAATTAAGACTCACCTAAGAAATGATATCTTGATAGAAACACTGAAACTTGACTAATCTTGTGTCAGCTGTTCGCAGCTACAAACGCACACGCAGTCGCTTGGAAGGGCGCGATCCACAGCAAGCAAGACGCGTTTTGATGACGTAACATATTGCCTTGACACCAATAGTTTAACTGAAGTTATTTTAGATCGTGTACATAAATACACCACCAACTTCAGTAAAATACTAAACTTTTGATCTCATATCCTAAATGCTTTAGTATAGAGACATTTTAAATGTTAGCTTCATCGTCCAAATACAGTGCCTTCGGAAAGTATTCAGACTCCTTGACTTTTTCCACATTTTGTTACGTTACCTTATTCTAAAATGGGTTAAATATATTTTTTCCCTTAGCAATCTACACACAATACCCCATAATGACGAGCATTGATATAGGGAAAACGATCTATTGTTATGACAAATCCAGCTTCAAAACCAGCCATAGGGCCAGATGGCTAAACATTTGAACAGGGTGTAGTAAAAAAAAAAGCAACAACAGATAACATTAGCTAGCTAGATAAGATTAGCATACTAGCTCTGAGCTGGAACCTAAAAGTGCATCTCGAGGAGAGGAAATGACGTTGAAATAGTGGCAGAGTAAAACAAACAAAAAAATGGCAGTTTAAACGTTAAGAAATGTTTTACATTTGTCACATCCCTAACAGTTAATAACCTTTGGTTTTCAAATTTAACAACATTTCTTAAACCTCAGTTACATTTACATTTCTCGGTTGAGCCTTTCACCTGTGTAAAACCTTTATCTTGATCCCACTGGAAGGGGGAATTAATCTTCATATTCGGCACCAAAACTATTCTAATCAGAACTATAATATTTAGCCCAATCTTGATTAAAGGCCACAGCAAAGGTTTTCCTGTTTGTTAAAAGTTGTCCTTCATCTGCAGTTATGGACTGCCCTCTTCAATTAAAACCACGCGTTCAATGGGGTTCAAGGCTAGAGACAAATGACCATTGCAAAATGTTGATTTTGAAAAACAGAAGCATATGCAGAAAAGTATGTCATACCTATGGTAAAATATGGTGGTGGATCTTTGATGTTATGGAGCTATTTTGTCCCCACTGGTCCTGGGGCCCTGGCTAAGGTTAACAGCCTTGTTTGTCAAGAGGTGTGGAAGGGCGGGGAAGGTACCTGCAGTCAGAGAATAAGACAAGGATGCAAATGATATCCACTACTCTACCGGTCCAGAAGACATCAGCTAGACAACCAGCATCTTCCAACTCTCAGAGGTAAGTTTGCTTTCACTGGGGCTCATCTCAGATGTACATAGGTGGATAAGTGTTCGTAACTCGGTCCATCCCTGTCACAGAAGACTCCGAATTTGAATTAACCTGGTGTGCTTTCTGTGCTCTCGTAGAGAAAGACCTGTTGTGCTTAAGGGATGAAGATCCAGAATGTGATACTGCTGTTTGCTCTAGTGAGCATCCCTTTAGCAGCAAGCCTCAACGAAGCTATCCTTAATGAAGGTATGTCTAGTGTGTGTGTGTGAGGCAGGTGAGTGTAGAGTGTCTCTGCCGGTCTCTGGGATGACAATAAAAAAATGTTGGTCAAGAAGTGAAAAAAAGCTACAATTAGAACCTGTAGAGTACTTAAAGCATAAATATGTGCAATTAGGCTCAAATTGTTAGCTGTAGCTAAAGTGTTAGGACAACTGTAATAGCCATGAAAAATATCTTTAAGCTGCTTGTTGGTGTACTGTGACATGTGAGATACCTTCCTAACATAGTCATTGTTCTGCTATTATTGTCATTGTTCTGCTATTATTGTCATAGCAGCTAATCATACCCTTATTCCAATTGGCACGCTTATATCCAATGCTGAGTGTTCTGGCGCAAAATGCTGCTTTGCATTATCCGGTTGAGTGTTACACATTGCAGGTGGATGAGATCAGAGACCTAAGGGCCTAGATTCAATCCGTAGCACCAAAGATCCACACTATTGTGCGATTTAAATTCAAAGGCAATGTTCCCACTTTAGCTGAGACTGCATTCACCCTAAACAGTAAAACACTGCATGTCGGTTCAATAGAAAATTATCCAGCTATAAGGCAGATCTTCCACACTACAGATTGAATCTAACCCCTTATACCAGCAATGCTAAAAAATGTATTCTATTCAACTGAGACATTTACTTTGTTCGTATTCTTAAATTTTATATTTTGCTTCTTATTGTTGCATTGTCGAGAAGGAACCGGCAAGTAAGCATTTCATTGGACTATCTGTATCCCGTACATATGACTAATTCAATGCAGGAAAACTGAAATCAGTCTTACCTCATTTCTACCAGCATCTCACGTGTGCAATTAGAGGCGAAAAAAACCTCTAGATCAACTTTACTCCACACACAGAAACGCATAAAGCTCTCCCTCGCCCTCCATTTGGCAAATCTGACCATAACTTTATCTTCCGGATTCTTGCTTACAAGCAAAAACTAAAGCAGGAAGTACCAGTGAAGAGCTCAATACGGAAATGGTCCAATGAAGCGGATGCTAAGCATAAGGACTGTTTTGCTAGCACAGACTGGAATATGTTCCAGGATTCATCCGATGGCATTGAGGAGTGTAAGTTCTTTGACGACGTCATCCCCACAGTGACCATACGTAATTATCCCAACCAGGAGCCATGGATTACAGACAACATCCGCACTGAGCTACAGGCTGGAGCTGCCGCTTTCAAGGAGCGGGAAACAAATTCAGACGCTTATAAGACATTCCGCTACGCCCTCCATTGAAACATAAACAGGCAAAGCGTCAATAAAGGACTAAGATCGAATCCTACGAATCTGACACTTGTCGGATGTGGCAGGGCTTTCAAACTATCATGCATTACAATTGGAAACCCAGCCACGAACTGCCCAGTGATGCGAGCCTACCAGACAAGCAAAATGCCTTCTATGCTCACTTCGAGGCGAACAACACTGAACCATGCATAAGAGCACCAGCTGTGTGATCACACAGTGTGTGAGTAAGACCTTTAAACAGTTTAACATTCACAAGGCCGCAGGGCCCTACGGATTACCAGGACATGTACTCAGAGCATGCACTGACAAGCTGGTGAGTGTCTTCACTGACATCTTCAACCTCTCCCTGACCCAGTCTGTAATACCTACATGTTTCAAGTAGACCACCATAGTCTGTGTGCCCAAGAGCACCAAGGTAACCTGCCTAAATTACTATTGCCCCGTAGCACTTACAGCTGTAGCTATGAAATGCTTTGAAAGGCTTGTCATGGCTCACATCAACACCATCATCCTAGACACCCTGGACCCACTCCAATTTGCATACCGCCCCAACAGATCCACAGATGAGGCATTCCCTTTCCCACCTGGACAAGAGGAAGTGTATTCTGAGAGGGTTTCATCAGGGAAGTATTTGTACTCCAATGTAGTAAAGAGAAAGGAATGTCATTTTCAGGGTACAATGGTATACTTAGTTAGTAGTAGGCCTACATGTTATTCAAACTCTACCCAAAGAACTTTATACAATAACTAGACCCCACAAACTGATCCATCTGAAACTCTGTCTGAGCATCAAGGACCATTTTGTTTGTGTTGGGAGGTCAAGAGGTTGCTAACCAGGTGCTACAGCTGAGCTGATCATGTGTTACTGGACACTGGTGTATTGTGAATGCGCATGCTGAAAGCACTAGTATGTGCTATTCTAATTAAAACAAAATGTATATATTAGGCTACATTGTATTGTTTTACAACTTTTGTCTTCTTTACCAGAGCAGTACACATGATGGCTACAGGTTAAAAGCTAAATCATTATGGTCAACTGATCATCGTACAGACAGATACAGTTGGGGTCAAATATATTGGCACCCTTGTACGATTCACTATTTATTTTGAAAGTACATTGAAATAAAAAAACCGTTCATGTGTTATTGTTTGATTTACAACTGCACATAACTCCCAAAATGTAATAATAAAGAATGAAATTGCGATTTTTCACTAAGTTATTCAAAGTTCAAATTAATTTGGTTGGAGGCAAGTTATTCTCGTTTACTGCGTAATTTACTACGCTTTGACATCCACCACCAACTACTGTAACTCAAAAAAAGAAAGAAAATGATGGTGTGTCTATGTCTGTAAGTTGCTACAGTATGTCTGATATTTGTCTCAATCATTTTTCTCTGCTGCTTTCTTGGTTGAACCAGGTCTCACTTGAAAAAATCAATTCTCTCTCAATGAGACTAAACTGGATAAATAAAGGTTAAATAAAAAAAAGAAAGTCAGTGTTAACAGAACAATAGAAGCCAGGGGATTCAAACACAGAAAATGTATTACTCAAAAAGGTATACACATGAAAGAACAAATTGTACAAGTGGATTAAACAAATGTTTTTCCTGGATTGTAACAAATCCATGACCCACTTATCAGGGAATCTTTAAGATCCAATAGGTATACTGACCTAAAAGGTGTTGGTTTTTCATTAAATACATTACTAATCAGGGTGGAATGATATTGATCTGCACAATCATAAACAGTTCAGATATCTGCAAGTGATTCAAAGTAGGCCTATTTTATCCAAGAAAGGTTGTATAAATGCCAGGTGCTTTCGCATCATGTATGCAGTACTGGAACGAAACCATAATGTTTACAGAAAGGTAAACATTTGAGATTTTTTGCAACAATTGACATTCGAAAAATTTAAAAAAGAAGTTATTTGTGGTTTTTGTTTGAAGGTGAATATTCCTCTAGTAGTAGTGAGAGACCGCTATGGTGAGATATCATATGCATTCTTCACGTCTTTGCCTCCTGATTTAATGGGGTTGACCAATAAGTAAAAACATGTCTCCAAACCTCGGCAGCATTCCAATCGGCACCCTATTCCCTATGTGTAGTGCACTTTGCATACTTTGCTGGTGCTCCTGCCTGGCCACCATCTCCTTCACCCACAGCCCTTCTTTCTCCCTCCCCCTGGGCCGTCCCAGTGCAGCCTGCCTCCTGTGGGGTCCAGTCCCAGCGCCACACATGAAGCATGTGGTCATAGAAGGAGCAGCTGGCCATCAGGCAGGACACTGCAGGGCTGTCCACGGCAGGGTTAGGACAGTCGGGTGGGCCTGCCACAGAGCTAGCAGATGATGGGGATAAACTCTCAGGTATGTAACGTCCTGTGTCATCCTCCAAGGAGGTGTCGAAGCTGGCAGTGGGAGATTCATACTGAATCCTTAGGTGTCCTCCTGTACGGCTCTCTGTTTGGGACTGTCTTGGCTCTGTGGCCTCCAGAGGGGAGCATGGGGGAGGCTCCCCCAGGGAAAGCTGGGACCAGTCAGCCCCATAGGCCAGGGAATTGTGGAGGATATAGGAGGCTAGGACAGAACACGCTCCTCCGCTGCCCTCTAGAGGAAGAAATAAATATTACAGGTTTGACAAAATGACAAGACATAACTTGGGTCTTATTCATAAGAACACAGGGGAGAAAAACTTTTGCAATAAATAAATAAAACAAGTTTCTTATTGGACAAATTCAGGTAGGCCCCTCCCTGATTCAGTTGTTTCCTTGTGAATACAACCCGCTCTTCAACCAGACAGACATGGTAGTTGTGGCAAAGCGGCAAGTTTTCATGTGAGCAGCATCACGTCCCAGACAGTCAGACTCACCCAGAGCTTGCTGGCAGTGAAGGATGTGGAAGTCGTTGTGCATGCAGGCAGCCAACAGCAAGTGCTCATGGGTAGGATGCCACTTCAGTCTCCACACTCCGCCACCCAGAGCACTCTCACTGAGAGGCTGACGCATGTTCCTCTCGTCCCACAGAAGCACCTGCTCGTCATAGCTACAGGACAGGAGACAGTTCACATGATTCACTGCATCTCACATGGAACACGTTTCCCTATATAGTGCACAACTTTTGTCCAGAGTCCAGATATTCCCTATAGAGTGCACTACGTTTGAACAGAGCCCATCAAAAGTAGTGCACTACATTGAGAACAGGGTGCCATTTCGGACACAAGCACTATAGGGTTCGTATGGGCCTCAGGGTTTGACACCAATCTATCTTTCACACATCTGGTAAGTAACATCAATTAGTATGTTGATAGAAAAAAACAAATTACTCAGCTTTTCTCCCAGGAACACATAGTGAATATAAAAGGGGAGCTTGATGAATACAAGGATTATAGTATATTATAATATCAGCCTGGCATTCTGAAAATAAAACACCTAACTCAAATATTAAAATCAATGTTCATTTACCTGCCTGTGGCTAGAATGCGCTCCCGATGTGGGCTACTGTGTACACTGCATACACCCATCGAGTGCCTTCAAGAAAGGAACAACAGTATTGGTTACATGTTCATTTAAGACATGTTTCTGATGCACCTACTTACTTTGCCATGGGAATGGCGAATGCATTTTGACTGCGTATTGTGTCAACATGCTCACCTCCTGCTGGTGAATGTGGGGGAAGAGGGACCCATCCTAAGATCCCATCCCTTAAGTTTGCAGTCATCCCCGCCTGCCAGGTGCATTCCATTCAGACAACACACACACACACACACACACACAGAAGATAAAAACATAGGATGCATGTCACAAGACTTTTTAAAACATGAGGATCCAGTCTGCTCAAAAAGCATGACAACCCTGATCACCTTATTAAGGCAAAGTGTAAACATCATCATCACACAAGGAGGGGTCAAACATTTAGGTTTTAGAAACAAAAGACAGATAAACAGAAAATAGGATGGATAACACAGAACTTGACAGGGGGGTATTGAGCACTAAGCAGCCTGTATCAGCTAGATGTGTTTCGAGAGGGAGTGTTACCGGAGTAGACAAGCTGAGTATCCCAGTATGAGAATGCTGAGATCCAGGCTTCAAAGTCGTGGGCCTTCCACTGTGACACGGCAGTGAGACTGTTCTCCCCCAGGGACAAGACGTTGACACAGCCTGCAGAGTCACTGGACACCACACGCACGTCACTGCTGCAGAGAGGAAGAGGATACACCATGGTTGCGTCTCAAATGGCACCCTATTCCCTATCTTGTGCACTTTTACTTTTAAACAGGGCCCACAGGGATGAAAACCCTAGGTAATCACATAACTTAGTACTATATCCTAAACAATTCTACTGTGCTGCTCTTTCCCTGACAATGTTCAAATGGAAAATGACTTAAATGGAAAATTAGGAATATGTATTCCTAAAATGATATTACTCCTGTCTGAACAGACAAAACCATTCAAAATACTACATCAGAGAGCATCATTTAGCCTCAGAGAATCAATAGCTTAAATTTTTTTGGCTGTGGATCAAGTTTTATCATAAGCACTTAAAGTCGGGAAGGCCACAATTTGGGCAGCATGCACGCCAAATATAGAACAGCTTGTTGCATTGTGGCCATAGACATATAATCCAAAGAAGGGTTTTGAAAACCTGTAAGCCTGGCAATTTGACTGTTAAACTCATGGGTACAGTAGCTATTGCTGCAAGCCCTGACTTGAATGGATTATATTACTATGGTTGGTTGTGGCTGTCAGTTGGCCTTTCGCAAATTTCAAGATATAATTGCGAGAGAAACTTTAAAGTTTGGAAAGCAAATGCCTACTGCTGAAAATAGAAGACTAATCTGTCTGTAGAAGCCAACAACTTTTGAGCGATTCTGAGCGAACCACACTGTTTTTCTAAGTAGCTTATCTTGAAATAAGTCTTTGGCATGAGTGCATCGGCCATCACCGGTGAGTAGCCTAGGCTTCATCTTCATCATTCAGTGCCACTGGAAAGTTATTTAGTAGCCTACTGCAACCTATAATATACACTGAGTGTAAACATTGAGTTGCACCCCCTCTGTCCTCAGAACAGCCTCAATTCGTCAGGCATGGACTCTACAAGGTGTCGAAAGCGTTCCACAGGGGTGACGGTCCATGTTTTCCCACAGTTGTGTCAAGTTGACTGGGTGTGCTTTGGGTGGTGGACCATTATTGATATACACAGGAAACTGTTGAGCGTGATAAACCCAGCAGCTTTGCAGTTCTTGACACTCAAACCGGTGTGCCTGGCACCCACTACCATACCCCATTCAAAGGAATATCAATCTTTTGTCTTGCCCATTCACCCTCTGAATGACACACATACACAATCCATGTCTCAATTGTCTCAAGGCTTAAAAATAAAATAAAGGGGGATTAGAAATGATGCAAACAATTAAATTGATAGAACCTACAATCTGCAATATTAAAGTTGATCTACCCCCCCAAAATAAAAATAAAATACAAATGATGTATTTTTGTTTTGTTTTTTTACCCCTTTCTCTCCCCAATTTCAAGGTATCCAATTGGTAGTTACAGTCTTGTCTCATCGCTGCAACTCCCGTACGGACTCGGGAGAGGCAAAGGTCGAGAGCCGTGCATCCTCCGAAACACGACCCAACCAAGCCGCACTGCTTCTTGACACAATACCCGCTTAACCCGGAAGCCAGCCGCACCAATATGTCGGAGGAAACAACGTACACCTGGCGACTGTGTCAGCGTGCATTGCGCCCGGCCCACCACAGGAGTCGCTAGAGCGCGATGGGACAAGGTCATCCCTGCCGGCCAGACTCTCCCCTAACCCGGACGACGCTGGGCCAAATGTGCGCCGCCCCATGGGTCTCCCGGTCACAGCAGTGCTCAAACCAGGATCTCTAGTGGCACAGCTAGCCCTGCGATGCAGTTCCTTAGACGACTGCGCCACTCGGGAAGCACAAATGACGTATTTTAACATGTAAATGACGTAGAATTGCATGAAATGCATTTATTTCAAGGCCCTGCTAAAGAAAATCCCCACGTGTGGAAATCTAAAAAAAACGCCTCTGTTCAACTGTATGCCACTATGGAAATGTGACTATAGATGCATGCAATGCTTTATAATTTCATCTTTATTTAACTAGGCAATTCTTATTTACAATGACGGACTACACCGGCCAAACCTGGACGACGCTAGGCCAATTGTGTGCCGCACTATGGGACTCCCAATCACGGCCGGTTGTGATACAGCCTGGATTTGAACCAGGGTGTCTGTAGTGATGCCTCTAGCACTGAGATGCAGTGCCTTAGACAGCTGCACCACTCGGGAGCCCAAATAATTAACTTGAAACAGACAAACTTACCACATATGCTTACATTTTACTGACTATTAGAACATTAGTTGTCCAATCTGTGGTCTTTAATAACCTCCAATGCAGCGTTCCGTATATCCCAAATGAAGCCATGATCCTCACCTGTTACCTCTTCCAGTGGACCAGTCTAATGACAGAGCCAACTTATCAGGTCCCAGACCCAAACTGGTCACAGTCTGCAGAGCACACCGGCCTTCCTACTGGAGACACGTATCCATAAGAGCAGTGCCCAAAGCTAGGGTTGCACAATTCCCTAGTTTTTCTGAAATCCTGTTTAGAGGATTACGGATGTTGTGCTTATTCCATCCTGATTCCAGTAATATTGCAATCAGGATATCTGGAAAACCAGGGAATTTGGGGAAGTTACCAGAATTTTGCAACCCTAGCCCAAACACACTTTAACATAACGGACATGGATATTCGACAGTGAATGAATCTGTATCTCACCTGACTGTCTATGAGTCTGTGCAGCTGTAGCTCCCCACTGGCTGTAGCCATGCCCAACAGAGGCCTCTCTGACACTGGCACATGACACCTGAGAATAGAGGTATAGCAACAAAGTAATCATCAAGGCCAGGTGGAGGATCTCCATTGAAATTGCTTTTAAGTTCAGGACAAGGTTTAATGTGTCTAAGAAACCAGCCCAAACTGAAAAAAAGCTTGTAGCTGTTTGCATCATCTTACCATTTTATATCTAATATGGCTGGTGTGTCAATCCGCTGCAGCTCACTGAGGGGCGGACACATAGGTCCTTGTTGACGAAACTTGAACAGGTACAGTCGGCCAATCCGAGTAGCCGCGTCCTCTGGTCCCTGATGATTGCACAATGAGAGAACTGTTACACCACCTTATACACACACCAGAGTCTCAACGTGTATGAGAAGTAACAACTTTCTGATATACAGTCAGTGACATAGATCATGGTGTATAGTCATACACTACATGACCAAAAGTATGTGGACACCTGCTCGTCGAACATCTCATTCCAAAAATCATGGGCATTAATATGGAGTTGGGCCCCCCTTTGCTGCTATAACATCCTGCACTCTTCTGGGAAGGCTTTCCACTAGATGTTGGAACATTGCTGCGAGGACTTGCTTCCATTCAGCCACAAGAGCATTAGTGAGGTCGGGCACTGATGGCTTAGATCGGGTTGCTTGTAGCTGGTTTGAGAATTATTTAAAAGACAGAACACAGTGTGTACATACTGATGGCGTTAAGTCAGGATTTCTAGTCATAACAAAAGGTGTCCCACAGGGTTCGATTCTTGGTCCAGTTCTTTTCACAATTTATATTAACAGCATTGGTCTATTTAACTGTCATCTGTAAGTAGATGACACTGTTGTATACGCTACTGCCCCTACGGCAGCTCAGAATCTGCTTTTACTACCTTGCAGAAAGCCTTGCCTGAAGTTGGTACTAAATGCTGGTAAAATCAAGTACATGTTATTTTCCAAATCATGTAATGATGTACCTGATGATTTTTGCATAAGTACGTTAGATGGTGCCCCCATTGATCGTGTCCCCGCCTAAAAATATCTGGGCATCTAGATTGACGAAAAGCTATCTTTTCAAAAGCATGTTGACGAGTTAGTCAAGAAATTAAGAATTAAGTTGGGCTTCTTTTATAGGAATAGGGCTTTCCTTTCATTAAAAATAGTATAAAACATAATTCCGTCTACATTTATTCCTGTTAAAATGTATAACGATATTATAAACATGAATGCAGCTGCCAGTGTTTTGAAGCCCTAGGACACAATTTATCATAGCGCACTTCGTTTTGTAACATCTGACAGTTTTAACACTCACCACTGCATCTTTTAACATAAAGTTGGTTGGACCTCGCTAAAAACACGTACAGTGGGGGGAAAAAGTATTTGATCCCCTGCTGATTTTGTACGTTTGCCCACTGACAAAGAAAGGATCAGTCTATAATTTTAATGGTAGGTTTATTTGAACAGTGAGAGACAATAACAACACAAATATCCAGAAAAACGCATGTCAAAAATGTTATAAATTGATTTGCATTTTAATGAGGGAAATAAGTATTTGACCCCCTCTCAATCAGAAAGATTTCTGGCTCCCAGGTGTCTTTTATACAGGTAACGAGCTGAGATTAGGAGCACACTCTTAAAGGGAGTGCTCCTAACCGCAGCTTGTTACCTGTAAAAAAGACACCTGTCCACAGAAGCAATCAATCAATCAGATTCCAAACTCTCCACCATGGCCAAGACCAAAGAGCTCTCCAAGGATGTCAGGGACAAGATTGTAGACCTACACAAGGCTGCAATGGGCTACAAGACCATCGCCAAGCAGCTTGGTGAGAAGGTGACAACATTTGGTGCGATTATTCGCAAATGGAAGAAACACAAAAGAACTGTCAATATCCCTCGGCCTGGGGCTCCATGCAAGATCTCACCTCGTGGAGTTGCAATGATCATGAGAACGGTGAGGAATCAGCCCAGAACTACACGGGAGGATCTTGTCAATGATCTCAAGGCAGCTGGGACCATAGTCACCAAGAAAACAATTGGTAACACACTACGCCGTGAAGGACTGAAATCCTGCAGCGCCCGCAAGGTCCCCCTGCTCAAGAATACATACCCGTCTGAAGTTTGCCAATGAACATCTGAATGACTCAGAGGACAACTGGTGAAAGTGTTGTGGTCAGATGAGACCAAAATGGAGCTCTTTGACATCAACTCAACTCCCCGTGTTTGGAGGAGGAGGAATGCTGCCTATGACCCCAAGAACACCATCCTCACCGTCAAACATGGAGGTGGAAACATTATGCTTTGGGGGTGTTTTTCTGCTAAGGGGACAGGACAACTTCACCGCATCAAAGGGACGATGGACAGGGCCATGTAACGTCAAATCTTGGGTGAGAACATCCTTCCCTCAGCCAGGGCATTAAAAATGGGTCGTGGATGGGTATTCCAGCATGACAATGACCCAAAACACACGGCCAAGGCAACAAAGGAGTGGCTCAAGAAGAACCACATTAAGGTCCTGGAGTGGCCTAGCCAGTCTCCAGACCTTAATCCCATAAATCTGTGGAGGGAGCTGAAGGTTCAAGTTGCCAAACGTCAGCCTCGAAACCTTAATGACTTGGAGAAGATCTGCAAAGAGGAGTGGGACAAAATCTCTCCTGAGATGTGTGCAAACCTGGTGGCCAACTACAAGAAACATCTGACCTCTGTGATTGCCAACAAGGGTTTTGCCACCAAGTACTAAGTCATGTTTTGCAGAGGGGTCAAATACTTATTTCCCTCATTAAAATGCAAATCATTTTATAACATTTTTGACATTAGTTTTTCTGGATTTTTTTGTTGTTATTCTGTCTCTCACTGTTCAAATAAACCTACTATTAAAATTATAGACTGATCATTTCTTTGTAAGTGGGCAAATGTACAAAATCAAAGTCATTGAGCACTTCAGTAAGGCCATTCTACTGGCAATGTTTGTCTATGGAGATTGCATGGCTGTGTGCTCGATTTTATACACCTGTCAGCAATTGGTGTGGCTGAAATAGCTGAATCCACTCATTTCAAGAAGAGTCCACATACTTTTGTATATATAGTGTATCTTGGCTTTGATTGTCTGTTTGTCTAACGACAGTGTCTACAATCTTACCGCATCTGGCCCTTTCTGCAGTTGATATGTTCCACATGCCAGTATGTTGTGCCACTGTGGGATGGGGCACCACTCCACTGTGTCGGCACTCAGCTCTGTGTCGAACACCTGTAGACTGCGGGTCCTTGACTTCCAAGCCATCGCAAAAGTTTCTGCATATTACTGGACCACAGCACCAGTCAAATATGGACAGTGACAACAATTATTATGCCAAGATATAACAGCCCATCATCAACAACATGAACACGGGTAACATAAGATTGGAGCAAATATTAGTTAGCTAGCTAACTATTTAACTGCTGGTTGAGATACATGCAACATAAACATGCTAGCCTCCAGGTAGCGCACATATTTAGCAAAACCAGCACTAACGTTACCGTTAACAAGCTATAATTGACCTCCCTACTTGGCTAGCAACAGGCGTCTAGACGAACATCTAGCTAGCTACACAGTTCAAACTATAGTATTTCGATTTAATTATAACGCACATAATATCCCAATAAGCTATATTTGTTTACAGATCAACATATATTCTGATAAAGAAATTAGAAACATACATGTGAAGCAGCTATTCGGCTGGCAAACACTTCCTGAATGACGCTGCCACGTCACCGACTGGGGGCTACATTCAGCATCGAAACGTTGCACAATGTTACATAGACGTGGGGTATCACTATCCACCCACTGGCAACCACACACAGTGGATGTTCCCTGACCGTCAGCTCTTGCCCACACAAACACAAAATATGGATGGTAATCTACCGTTGACCCAATCATCGTATTGCACCGTGGTAGATAAAAAAGACCAGTCTAAACTAATATGCTACACGCATACAACATCTGGGATATTCAATGTTGGGTGAGTACTGATAGCTATCTAGCCATTTCCGTATGGGTAGAAACCATGCGTTATAACAACGTAAACTGACCAGAAAACTCACCCAGCGAGCTACAGTAGTTGTGGACATGTAGCTAGCTATTTATTATTCAATAGCGATGATACAGTTTTGCTCAAATAGAGAGGCGATCTCATCGACTCGGGTGAATCACAGTAAACTCGTGCTGCAGTGTTCAGGTTAGTGTTAACAACAACAACAAAGCTGCCGCCAGTGGTACTATATAGATATTGCTATAATATTCACCTGTAAAAGAAAGATTGGTGTAGTAACACATACAGCTAACATCATACTGGTTTTCTGTTTCAGTTTGACAAATGCCTTTGATGTGTGGAGCACAGATTTCACTGAGGAGACATTGAACCAGTTTGTATGTATCCTGTAAAAAATATGTAGGTTCTTAATTAATTCTTTTGGCATTTCCCCTCTGTATGTGATAACAAAATGACAGGCACATTTATTTTCAGAGACAGAAGTTTGCCTTAAAGTCAACAGAGGATTATATCCTGAAAATCAGGTATGTTTATCCCAGTTCCCAGTTTATTTTAATCCAAGGACCTCATGCAGTCCTTGAGATCCTTACAAGATCCTTTACACTTTCCATGCCTTTACAATACTTGCATATTCCTTTTATTCCTCCCCTCTCCTATGTTCTTCCAGGTCTGCGTGTGGGAGTGGGAGAGTGTCGGTATCGGTGCAGGACACCAGTGCAGTGCTCTATGTAGCGGCCAGTCCAGGAGACCTGAGTGTGACTCTGTCCAGACTAAAAGAACAAGAGGCTAAAGAGGTCCTGAGAGAGCTGCTGTTTAGAATGGCAGACAGCCTGACCCATTTAAACAATACTGGTGAGGTTAGGGACTAAGCTCTTATACAGCATACAACGTTCTCCTCACATACTGTACACTTTCCGATCTAGGGAAGGCCTTGCTAACTGCTGTTACAGAATGCATGTGTACTCTTACCACACAGTCTTTATGTTCTCTGTTGTGTTACTGTGTTCTGTCCAGCAGGCCCTACCTCATTCAGTCCTGGGAAGAGTCCGCACAAACGGAATACAGGTGCTGTGTGACAAGTTCTCTTCATCTTCTTTTTTCTGTAGATATGTATTTTTAGTTGCCTTGGTAAATTACAATAGAACATAGCTCATCCTCTAACGTATGAGGATGAGCTATCCTCATAGCTCATCCTCATAGAGGTGAATTAGGAACGATGATGTATATTATAGTAAATGCTACTCTTGCTCTTTCAGACTTTGAGCCAAGGAGACACCAGCAGAGTGGCCAAACTATGGCAGTCAAGAAGCGTCTCCCAGGAGATTCTCTCATCAACCCAGGAACTAAGAGGTAGGTACCTTCTCACTGAGATCAGGACAGTGTCTGTGTCCCAAATGACACCCTATCTCATATATAGTGTACTACTTTTTACCAGGGCCCATAGGTCTCAGCTTAAAAGTAGTGCACTATAAAGGGATAGGCCTTTGTTCCAAAATAGTCCACTAGTTTAAAAGGCTGGGCCCTGGTCAAAAGTAGTGCACTATAACTGGAATAGGGTGGCATTTGGGATGTAGCGACAGGCGGTCTTTACATACTGTATTTACATGCATCTGCATGCAAATAATGTAAAGAGACAAGTTCACTATTATTTCTGTTTTTCTGACCTTTTTCAGAAAGCGTCAAGCAACCGGGGTGGCATTTGATGATGAAGACGATCAGTGATAATTTGCTAAGAGGAATGACCACAGTTGCTTTCCATACTTGCTGTCACATTTCTCCAGCATACAAACAATATAGTGCATGAATGTTCTTTTAATCCACTAACACTAAGCCATACAGCTTCATCAAAAAAATAATATACCCATTTAATGAATACTGTCCAAATGATGACAATCTGCTTTTTAAGGACTAGAGTCCCAAATGGCACTCATTCCCTATTTGGTGCACTACTTTTGACCAGATCCCTATGGGTCATGATTAAAAGTAGTGCACTATATAGGGTGCAATTTTAGACACACTCATTATCATTACCTCAATCACTGTGGGAAGACTTGAAACATATTTAAAAAAAGATTCTCCCCAATTTCATGGTCTCCAATTGGTAGTTACAGTCTTGTCTCATCGCTGCAACTCCCGTACGGACTCGGGAGAGGCGAAGGCCGTGAGCCGTGCGTCCTCCGAAACACAACCCAACCAAGCCGCACTGCTTCTTGACACAATGCCTGCTTAACCCGGAAGCCAGCCGCACCAATGTGTCGGAGGAAACACCGTACACTTGGTGACCGTGTCGGCGTGCATTGCGCCCGGCCTGCCACAGGAGTCGCTAGTGCGCAAAGGGACAAGGACATCCCTGCCGGCCAGACCCTCCACTAACCCGGACGCAGCTGGGCCAATTGTGCACCGCCCCATGGGTCTCCCGGCTGCGACAGAGCCTGGACTCGAACCCAGAATCTCTAGTGGCACAGCCTTAGACCACTGCACCACTCGGGAGGCCCGTATTTTAATCTTTTAACTTTATAATAAACATTACTTTTTAAAGCCATTCTCCTTGTCCAATCATTCATGTCGATTCGTTCAAATAACATAATTATAATTTTTAACAAGTTAGTCAAATCTGCTCAGGAAACCATGAAATGGATACTGTATATCAGACTATGATTCTCATATCTTTATTGTTAGCAAAATGACTGCAAGCCTTCAAAGAGCATGTACAGTAAACTATTTGGTTCTAATACCTAATGTTGAAGGTAGCTACTAGAATACTATGATTAAATGTATGATTAAACCATTGATAAAAAGGACCCAATTGATACCTGATTTATTTGTCTTTTTTTGTTGTTTAAAAATCCAGATCACCCAACGTGAAGCACAGAATACAGAAACAACAGTAGAATCAGCAACAAGTCCAAATGTAACACAAGAAGAACAAATATGAACAGATGCTTTACAACAGAAAAATGTCAGACACATTTTCATAAAATATATAGATATATATTATATTCATATGCACACATACACTACCTGGGTAAATTCCAAAGCATTTCTGCTTTAGAGCAAAGCCAAGTAATCACTAGATTGATGAAAAAAATAAAATCTCATCGTATTTGCACCCATGTAGAATTGCACCTAATCCTCATATTTGCTGGTGTCGTTAAAAAAAAACGGTGTTTTTGTTTTACCTTTACTCCAGAGACCTTTGAACAATAAGTTCTCGTCAATTGTACATTTTTTTTTTTTTTTTAAATCAAGCTTTTTTTTTTTGCTCAGGGAAAACTTCAAATACCTTTAAGTATTCAGAGATGTTGGGTGGCAACAAAAGTTGCAATAGATCAAATAATGATCAAAACCATCTAAAAATGGTCCTAAACCACATCGCTGTTCCTTTGAGGTCCAGAGTGATTTGGACACAGAGTCACAGAACTCTAGTTAAAGCAGAGCATCACGGTCATCATTTAGTCTGAGTTAAAGGACACAAGTTAGCCTCAAGTTCATTACATCTTTCCTCACGGCTTTTCAGATCCGACATATATAGGTAGCATTAATTAACACATTTCAAAGACAGGCTTGGTTTCTCATTGTCATATTAGTCCACATGAAAAATGATAATTTTGTCCTGGACTTCAGTAAAACATTTCACCTACTTTACATTCTGAGGAAAACAAATTACAACAATCAGTTTCCTTGTTTAATAGTAAAAGGATAACAACCACCCCAGTCAAGATATTTTTTTTCAAAAAAGTCCAAATAGGTCCCACATTAAGAAATCACCAAAATATGTGTTAAATTACATAGCATTAGTCCATGAAATAACTTAAGCAATTTCTGAGAGGAATAAAGACAGATCACAAGTATATCTTTACAACACAAACACCCCATGAACATATCCATTTCAAATCACATGGCAACATACATATTCAAGAAATGACAAACATTTCGCTTCATTAATGATGTGGTGTGGGTGTTCTTCAAAATTCTAATGTGCTCCAACTTCCAAAAGATAAGTCAGCTGACTTGAAAGCATCTTGTAAATCATACAATCTCAAGTTCAAACTAAACAATGATAAGAAAGTTCAACTTCTTTTTCTCACAGTGATGGTAGTGCAGTAGTGTATGTTTATTATTGTAAATCCTGTATGTGTCCTTTCTTATAGGTATTACAGGATACAGTTATTATTAAGTTCAGTTCTTTTCACGGTTTTTGATTACTTCAATTATCTTGTTGATTACCTTCATTGTAAAGTAAGTTATTACATAGTGTCCAACATAGGATCTTGTCGAAAGAAACAAATCATTATGATTTGTAGAAGCAAAATTCAGCATTCAGTAGAAAGTGCTCTAATTATCATGTCGAGACAAATGAAGAGGCTAGAGATTTGGGAGGCACCATCAGCATCATCAACATATAGAATCATTCCGTTACATTCTCTTAAAAGAGGAAATCTGGTGCAGCTTTCCTCTGACTCACTTAGTCTAGTAAAATTATAAAACAAATAAAAGGCCAACGATTCAGGACTCACGTCAAAACTTACTTAGCTATCAACCATCATCAGTTATTGCGAAATCAATCACAGATCAGATATCTGTCCTGTATAGTCCTGTATACATTTAGAAAATAAATCATTCTTCTTGCCACAGAAAAATATATATATATATATATATACACTGTATGACACAACACTAGTTTGACTGGTTTCATGACAGCATGCTCTCAAGGCAGGTAAAGGATTTTAAAGGGGGTTGGGTTGGAATTTCTGGTTGAATAGGAACATTGAGTCCGAAATGGCACACTATTCCCTTCAGTACATGATGCACTACTATTGAACAGAGCCCCATGGGCCATGGTCAAAAGTAGTGCACTATATAGGGAATAGGGTGCGATTTAGGACGTAGCCTTGTACTTTGGCAGTTACGGAACACATTTTACCAATGTTGAATCACAAATTCACTGCGTCAAACATCTGATAAAAGATTAAACTTAGTAAGGTGGTCATATCAGAAGGAATTATATGATATTTTGTGACATCATCGGCAGTGAATGAAGCCAACTTACTAGTAGCGACATTAATACCTAATCAGAGCTTTTGATTTCAGTCCTTTCTAGATGGACCACATTGGTTTTCAGTGTTCCCATCTATCAATATATATAAAAAAAATACATATAAACATTCCTATAACAACATATCTCCATTAAAATGCAAGCATTCGCACTGTAGCAGTATGTTTCCCATGACAGAAGACCTATATCTTCGTCACCTCAGGCTTTAACCATGGCTAATTCTGTGACAGCTATGAGAGACTGACTTCACTTTTCTGTCCTTCTCTTTTCTGTCCCACGATGTCTCCTTCTCTGAGTCCAATGCCTCAGTCTCTGTCACTGTTAGGTGCTTGAGGCAAAAAAATTAAATGTATCTTACTTTCCCCTGGGTAGATAGAGACGGTACATTCTCTTCCTAGTACATGTAAATCAGTGGAGGCTGGTGGGAGGAGCTATAGGAGGATGGGCTCATTGTAATGGCTGGAATAAAATCAATGGAACGGAGTCAAACATTCCAGCCATTACAATGAGCCCTGCCTCCTATAGCTTCTCCCACCAGCCTCCTCTGATGTATATTTCCTCCTCTCTCTTTCTAATAGACACCCTCTACGAGTTTCCTCCTCCCACGTGGTCTGTCCAGCCACGCCCCCTCTCTGAGTTTCCACAGTTCAACAGACAGTATCCGTGTTAAAGGAGAGCTGCACCTGCCATGGAGACATACCGGTGATTAGTAAAGGATAAAATACAGTCAAGTTGACTTACAGTTAAGTACTTACTTATTACTTATTAAGTTAAAGTGTGATCTGCACAGTGTATCTATGTAGACAACATCCCATCTCCCTTTCTCAGTCTTCTCTCCCCTCAAACCCTCTCTTCCCTTTACACCCTCTCCTCCTCTTTCTCCTCTCTCTTCCCGCCTCTCACCCTCTCCTCTTCAAAGCTGATGAGGCCCTCATCATCGTCACTCTCCAGTTCCTCCGGCTCTTCGCTGACCAGGGCGCTGAGCTCCGTATTGGCCGGCCGGGGCCTCAGCAGGGTGAGCAGGCGCTGCAGGGGTGACTGGCCTCCACCAGGGGGGGAACTCTCCTGCTGCTCAAGGTTGTCACTTTGCTTCTTGGCAAAGTTCACGAACACCTAGGGGAGGGAGAGAACGCAGAGAAACAAAGACAAGGGTATATAATTGAGACTTTTTATCTTAGATGTTCCAGCTGCAAGGCCTTCCTCAAGTCAACAAACAAACATGAAAGGGAAACATGAAAGGGAGCAATAACCGATGTCTGTGCATGCACAGATTTTTTTAAATAAACGTTTAAAATCACCTCATCTGTACTGTCTCAGTATGGAAATTACCAGTGGTGTAAAGTACTTAAGTAAACATACTTCAAAGTACTACTTAAGTAGCTTTTTGGGGTATCTGTACTTTACTATTTATATTTTTGTCAATTTTTACTTTTACTTCACTACATTCCTAAAGAAAATTATGTATTTTTTACTCCATACATTTTCCCTGACACCCCAAAATACATAAATGTTACATTTTGAATGCTTAGCAGGACAGGAAAATTGTCTAATTCCCACTTATCAACATCCAGAGCATCCCTGGTTGTCCATACTGCCTCTGATCTGGCAGACTAAAATGCTTTGTTTGTAAATTATAAGTGTTGGAGAGTGCCCCATGGCTATCTATAAATAAAAATAAAATAAGCAAATGCTGCTGTCTGGTTTGCTTTATATAAGGAATTAGAAAATATTGATATTTTTACTTTTGATATTTAAGTATATTTTAGCAATTATATTTACTTGTGATACTTAAGTATATTTAAAACCAAATACTTTCAGACTTTTATTGAAGTAGTATTTTACTGGGTGACTTTCACTTTTACTTGAGTCATTTTCTGTTAAGTTATCTTGACTTATACTCAAGTTTGAAAATTGGGTACTTTTTCCACCACTGGAAATGACTAAAACACAGTGTAACAGTAACTCACATTGTCCAGTGTGGTCTGGCTGACAGAGTAGTCCTCTATCCCCAGCGCCTCCACCACCTGCTCCATCTTACTGAACACCTGGGCCAGGGAGATCCTGTCGGACTTCAGCTGGAACTGGACCTTAGTGTGGTGGCGCTCCTAGGGGTGGATTCAATTCAAACAACTTGTCTTACTTGCAATCACACCTGCAATTGTTTTTTTTTCCTGCCACTGACTCTGCTGATAGCGGTTATGTCAAAAAAATAGTCTACATGCAACAACTGGGATATGTGGTCCAACTAAACTCAGGGTTCTACTCAATCTGTAAAGCTGAAGCTTTAATTTAAAGGTAATTTCCAATTGAGCCGACGACATACAGCAGGAACATTGCCTTTAAATTTAAATCACGCTGTAAAGCTGAACTTCCTCTATGCGGATTGAATAGAGCCCTAATTGAATGCACTGACCGTAAGCGCTCAGTTTCAAGTATCAAGTTTTAATGTCACGTCCAAAAGTTCAGTGAAATGCCTTTCTTGCAAGCTCCAAACCCAACAATGCAGTAATCAATATCAATATAGCACAAAAAAATAGCACAAGAGCATCTGATAAATGGCAAATATAATGTATACCTTTAGTACAGCCTCAGGGAAATTCCTGTTGAAGAATCTCTCCACCTCCTTCACATTGGAACTGGTTCTAGTCCGCACTGTGATCATGTAACCATCACCAAACCTAAGGAAGGAAGGGACACGACCAGGAGGAGAGTAGACAAGACACACAGGCCATGTTTGCTTAATTTAGAAATTCAACCTTCTTCCTTGAAGTAATCACAGATCTAAATTGGTTGGACTGGGAGAGTAATAGGATAGTAACCTTGCGTACGTCTTTTTGAAAATTTTATTTCACCTTTATTTAACCAGGTAGGCAAGTTGAGAACAAGTTCTCATTTACAATTGTGACCTGGCCAAGATAAAGCAAAGCAGTTCGACACATATAACAACACAGAGTTACACATGGAGTAAAACAAACATACAGTCAATAATACAGTAGAAAAATAAGTCTATATACAATGTGAGCAAATGAGGTGAGATAAGGGAGGTAAAGGCAAAAACGGCCACGGTGGCAAAGTAAATACAATATATCAAGTAAAACACTGGAATGGTAGATTTGTAGTGGAAGAAAGTGCAAAGTAGAAATAGAAATAATGGGGTGCAAAGGAGCAAAATAAATACAGTAGGGGAAGAGGTAGTTGTTTGGGCTAAATTATAGATGGGCTATGTACAGGTGCAGTGATCTGTGAGCTGCTCTGACAGCTGGTGCTTAAAGCTAGTGAGGGAGATAAGTGTTTCCAGTTTCAGAGATTTTTGTAGTTTGTTCCAGTCATTGGCAGCAGAGAACTCGAAGGAAAAACGGCCAAAAGAGGAATTGGCTTTGGGGGTGACCAGAGAGATATACCTGCTGCAGCGCGTGCTACAGGTGGGTGCTGCTATGGTGACCAGTGAGCTGAGATAAGGGGGGACTTTACCTAGCAGGGTCTTGTAGATGACCTGGAGCCAGTGGGTTTGGCGACGAGTATGAAGCGAGGGCCAGCCAACGAGAGTGTACAGGTCGCAGTGGTGGGTAGTATATGGGGCTTTGGTGACAAAACGGATGGCACTGTGATGGACTGCATACAGTTTATTGAGTAGGGTATTGGAGGCAATTTTGTAAATGACATCGCCGAAGTCGAGGATCGGTAGGATGGTCTGTTTTACGAGGGTATGTTTGGCAGCATGAGTGAAGGATGCTTTGTTGCGAAATAGGAAGCCAATTCTAGATTTAACTTTGGATTGGAGATGTTTGATGTGAGTCAGGAAGGAGAGTTTACAGTCTAACCAGACACCTAGGTATTTGTAGTTGTCCACATTTTCTAAGTCAGAACCGTCCAGTGTAGTGATGCTGGACGGGCGGGCAGGTGCAGGCAGCGATCGGTTGAAGAGCATGCATTTAGTTTTACTTGTATTTAAGAGCAGTTGGAGGCCACGGAAGGAGAGTTGTATGGCATTGAAGCTCATCTGGAGGGTTGTTAACACAGTGTCCAAAGAAGGGCCAGAAGTATACAGAATGGTGTCGTCTGCGTAGAGGTGGATCAGAGACTCACCAGCAGCAAGAGCGACATCATTGATGTATACAGAGAAAAGAGTTGGCCCAAGAATTGAACCCTGTGGCACCCCCATAGAGACTGCCAGAGGCCCGGACAACAGGCCATCCAATTTGATACGTTAACTCTATCAGAGAAGTAGTTGGTGGACTAGGCGAGGCAATCATTTGAGAAACCAAGGCTGTTGAGTCTGCCGATGAGGATGTGGTGATTGACAGAGTCGAAAGCCTTGGCCAGGTCAATGAATACGGCAGCACAGTATTGTTTCTTATCGATGGCGGTTACGATAACGTTTAGGACGTTGAGCGTGGCTGAGGTGCACCCATGACCAGCTCTGAAACCAGATTGCATAGCGGAGAAGGTGCGGTGGGATTCGAAATGGTCGGTAATCTGTTTGTTGACTTGGCTTTCGAAGACCTTAGAAAGGCAGGGTAGGATAGATATAGGTCTGTAGCAGTTTGGGTCAAGAGTGTACCCCCCCCTTTGAAGAGGGAGATGACCGCAGCTGCTTTCCAATCTTTGGGAATCTCAGACGACACAAAAGAGAGGTTGAACAGGCTAGTAATAGGGGTTGCAACAATATCGGCAGATCATTTTAAAAAGAAAGGGTCCAGATTGTCTAGCCCGGCTGATTTGTAGGAGTCCAGATTTTGCAGCACTTTCAGAACATCAGCTGACTGGATTTGGGAGAAGGAGAAATGGGGAAGGCTTGGGTGAGTAGCTGTGGGGGGTGCAGTGCTGTTGACCGCGGTAGGGGTAGCCAGGTGGAAAGCATGGCCAGCTGTAGAAAAATGCTTATTGAAATTCTCAATTATAGTGGATTTATCGGTGGTGACAGAGTTTCCTATCCTCAGTGCAGTGGGCAGCTAGGAGGAGGTGTTCTTATTCTCCATGGACTTTACAGTGTCCCAGAACTTTTTTGAGTTTGTGTTGCAGGAAGCAAATTTCTGCTTGAAAAAGCTAGCCTTGGCTTTTCTAACTGCCTGTGTATATTGGTTTATAACTTCCCTGAAAAGTTGCATATCATATCTATCTAATCACATATGGATCTGTGCTTACCTCAAGGAAATAAGGAAGGAAGGATACATTTCTGAAGTATTTAAACAAGGTCACAGATTACATACCAGGTCGTGTAACCATATAGACAAATGACAAGTTGAAGGATGGAGGAAATAGAAAAAAGAAGGGTGATTCAAAGATGATTACAGATTAGTTGGCATCCCATAATGTATTCAGCTTCTGGTTGGCGTAGCAACA
The DNA here is from genome assembly GCF_965601325.2 of Salmo salar. Taxonomy (NCBI): domain Eukaryota; kingdom Metazoa; phylum Chordata; class Actinopteri; order Salmoniformes; family Salmonidae; genus Salmo; species Salmo salar. The sequence continues at coordinate 6,364,394 of NC_138314.1, read as the reverse complement.
GAGTGAGGCCACACCCTGCATTAGCTGAGTGAGTGTGCACTTCTTCTGACCTGTTCTTGAGGTGCTGGATGCTGCCCAGGCATTTGAACCTGCCGTTGACCATGATGCCCAGTCTGGTGCACAGAGCCTCACATTCCTCCATACTGCAGAGACAGAGACATTCACAGTTGACATTTTAGTCATTTAGCAGACACACTGACAGTCACCGCTATCAGCAGAATCAGTGCCAGGAGGAAAAAACAAGCGTGGGTGTGAGTGCAAGGTAGGGGATAACAGACGTCTTACCCACACACTTCAATAATACAGATAATAGTAAATACATTAGCAGCACACAGTATGCAGTACATGTCTGATGAGAATGAGTGTCTCACCTGTGTGATGTCAGCACCACAGAGCGTCCCGTCTTGATGATATCAAGGATGAGGTTCCAGAGGAATCTGCGGGCCTTAGGGTCCATCCCTGTAGTAGGTTCATCCTGGACAAACACACAGAACAGGACACAATCAGAACTGAGGGTCTCCTATCTTATCCAGAGGAGAATATGTATTTTTGTAAGTCTTTTAGAAATGTTCAAACAAAAGACAATATAAATATTATTTTTTAAATGAAGAGGAACAAAAAATATAATAAAAGAAAAATTTGCCAGAGCCCTATGGCACCCTACTTCCTATATAGTGCATTACTTTTAACCAGAGTCCTATGGTCCCTGGTCAAAAGTAATGCACTATATAGAGAATAGGGTGCCATTTGGGTCACACCCATGGTGATGGGGTTGAGTGAGTCTAACCAGGAAGATGAGAGAGGGGTATCCGATGAGGGCGATGGCAGTAGACAGCTTGCGCTTGTTTCCCCCACTGTAGGTTCCAGCGGGCTTGTCTGCATACTTGGAGAGCTCCAGTTTCTCTAGGGCCCATGAGACCACCTGAGAGGGGAAGATGAAAGTTAACGAGGAACTTTTCAACAACATCGATTCAGAAAAATCACACAGTAATAAAATATTTTGAATGCGAAATGTGGAGTGTGTGTGTGTGCGTGCATATGTGCATGTGTGTGTGCCTGCTTGAGAGTTTGTGTGTGTTGTAGCCGTACCCTCTGCTCGTCCTTCCAGGGGATGCCTCGGAGGCGTGTGTACAGCTCCAGGTGCTCTCTGGCTGTCAGGTCTTCAAACAAGGCATCAAACTGAGGGCAGTAACCAATGCTCTGCTGCACTCTCAACAGCTCCCTCAGGATACTGTCAACACAACACAGATCCAGCTCAACAACAGTACATGGGCCCGTATTCATTAAGCGTCTAAGAGTAGGAGCACTGATCGAGGCTCAAATCCTCCATGTCCATATAGTCTTACTGATGATTATCTAAAAGGCTAAACTGATTATAGATCAGCACTCCTTAGACAATTTATGAATACGGGCCATGATGTACAGATTTATTACTAAAACTAGCATAACACATTGAGACGTGTATTGGAATTAGCAATAACCACTTCTGTATCAATCTCAGGTAGGCTACAGTACCAGTATCTGATATAAACTTTTACTAAGACTAGCATAGAGCATTGAGATTTGTGTTAGCATTGTGATTAAAGACCCATCTGGGGTATGTCCTGAATGGCACCCTGTTACCTATATAGTGCACTACCTTTGACCAGGACCCATCAAAAGTAGGACACTATAAAGGGAATCTGGTGCAATTTGGTATGCGAGACCTGGTGTATATGTAAAATACCTGTTTCCCCCTATGAAGGCCTCTCCTCCCGTGGTGCTCTCGTCACCAGTCAGCATCTTAAAGGTGGTGGTCTTCCCTGCGCCGTTCACCCCCAGGAGGCCAAAACACTCCCCAGGACGCACGCCCAAACACAACCGGTCAACAGCCAAGATACGACCCATCTTCCTCGACTTATACACCTAGTGACACAGAGCATGATATAAGGAGGTGACTATTTATGCCTTGAGCGTTTTACATAACTCTGAAGTTTAAATAGCCACCTTGTAATGCACATTGTTGAAGAAAAATGTCTAATTAAATCATGCTGCCAAATTCTAATGAGGTGCATAGTATTTTTTGCACAGATCGGTTCTGTTTTACACCATGAAAATGTTGCCTCTAGTTAAATCAAATCAAATATCTCTACCTGAATATACATTATCTACGTCAGGGATGGGCAACTTTGATCATGAAGGGCCGCAGTTGCCCACGGGCCTGCCTACCCACATCCATACATTTTAGAGTTAATTTCGTGCAATTCTACATATTTTTGCCATTGAGCGAAGAGGATTCTACACAATTTGCCATCGAGTGGAGAGAAATGTTTGCAGTTTTTAATATGATATCTGAGTGAGACTGACTAACAAAATCAATGGTGGCCCCCCGACCGGTAATTCGACCATGATTACTAAGTTTAGATAGCTGGCCATTAGATTAACTTACATCTATAAAATGTTAGCTGTCATGGGCTAATTGAGTGACTGTCAATGACTGACATAACACGAGAGAAACTGCTGATGCATAACCAAATTTCGAAATTGCATCTTGTGTATTCTACTATTCTAACTCGCAACAAACAGTAAGTTGAGACCCCAGCTGAGTTCCAAAAAAAAGGATATATATATGGATATATATGTTTCTTTGGGGGGGGGGGGCTCCGAGGAATTGATCCGAGGGCCTTCAAAAGAGAGGCATGCCACCAGTTGCCCATCCCTGATCTAAGTGATTGATAGGTCAGCAGGCATAAAAGTATGCCTTATTTACATTGACTAACTACTAAAATAGAGATTTTGTCAGACAGCAGCTTTATAGAGAGAGATAAGATGACTTGGAATTAAATAATAAAGTCTCTACACAACAACTGAAATATTTTATTAAAGTAAAGTAGTGTGAATAAATTATGGTAGTAAGCAGTAATGGGCAGTCACTATCATCATGGGACTTTTATCCATTGTTTTATTCTGTGTCGTTATAGCATTCAACCCACATAATGCATAGTGCATTTCATGTTTAAAAAAAATATTGAAACCGAAAACCGTGATTATTTTTTAAATAACTGAAGCGAAACGACCTCAAAAGCACAAATCGCTCAGCATTACCACTAGTGTCTAGTGATACTCAATTGACCTTAATGCTATTAAACCTACTACACACTTATCTATTCTGGTCCTGAAGGTAAATAAAGCACATTGGGATCTCTGTGTCTGTCTGACCTTGGTGAGGTTGTCAATCTTCAGCATGTCGTTGTCAGCATCTCCTCTCAGTACTCTCCGTCTCTCACAGGCCACATCCACATCATCATCCTCTATGAGCTGGCTGCTCACTGGTACTCTCCTGTTACAGTACACACACACACACACACACACACACACACACACACACACACACACACACACACACACACACACACACACACACACACACACACACACACACACACACACACACACACACACACACACACACACACACACACACACACACACACACACACACACACACACACACAGTCTTGTACAGCTAACCTTTATACAGCTAACACAATTCAGTCCAATTCAAAATCCTATTTTCCTTAACCCCTAACCCTAAATGTAACCCTAACCCGTACTCTTACCCTAACCTTAACCCAAAAATCTAACTGTAACCCTAACCCTAAAACTAACCCTAGCTCCTAACCCTTAACGTAATTCTAACCCTAATACTAACTATAACCTTAACCCTAAACCCCCTAGAAATAGCATTTGACTCTGTGGGGATTAACAAAATGTCCCCAGTTGGTCAAATGTTTGTTCGTTTACTATGCTTGTGGGGACCAGAAGTCTACACACACACACACCCTCAGAGTCTGCACAAAACTAGAACACTGCAGTGGATCTTATTGGTGTAACACACACACACACACACACACACACACACACACACACACACACACACACACACACACACACACACACACACACACACACACACACACACACACACACACACACTGCATGCACCTACACACACGAGCAGACACACATGCACACACGCACTCACAAGGGTTTCCTGAGGAAGTTGTACTGACACAGGATGGTGATGAAGAATCCTACAAAGCCCTCGATTGTCATGGCTACCAGCCCTCGAGTCACAATGTCCCACTCAAATGGAGACTTGATCTTGTCAAACTGACCTGAGAGTTAAATATTTAAGAGAGATTGAATAGATTGATTAAATTCAACAGGAGGAGGGCAGGATTCAAATGTACAGAACTTGAAATATAATTGAACTGTAACAATACCTATTTTAGCATAGTACTCATTGATGTATTCGTTGTAGGCCATTTCCATCAGGCCGTGACCCAGGTTGTAGTTTGGGAAGATAAGGAAACAGGACTTTAGGTAGCTGTTCACCAGTTTCAGATCCTGCAGGGAGAGACCAAAACACAGTGGTATGAGGAAATGTTCAATATAGGGTTTCTAAATTCTGGTTTTTCAGAAATCCTGTTTGGAAGTGTCGGGATTTCCTGCTTCTTCCCTCCTGATTTCGGGCAACATCCAACAGGAATTTCAGAAAAACCTTGGGGAAAGTTATAGGAATTCTGTAATCTGTCAGTACACCAATACTGTCAGCAGAGTAAAACACACACCTTGTCATGCTCAAAGAGCTGCAGCAGGAAGGTGGCCACTGTGGCAGTGATGCCTATGAAAAGGTTGATGACGATGAGGAACACATAGGCTGTGCTGGGCACCTCGAAACAGAAGGAGGCCGGGTACATGATAGGAGTGATAGACCACCTGAAGGGAGAGAGAGAGAGAGAGAAAGAATGTATGATAATAGGCTATATTCATTAAACATTCATTACAGTTTCTTGATATCGTCAAAGGCAGTTACGAATAATGCATTACTGTTCTTAAATGATGTCATCAAAGGAACAATGTCTATGCTTTTGTTCCAGGTTACCTGAATCCAAAAGCAATTTTTCGGTGTATCCCTCATAATGTGTCTTAGATAAGTGAAGTGCTGATGTGTCTTCAGTGAAGCGCACTCACCCGTAGAGGAGGAAGAGAGACAGGACCGCAGGGAAGTTGGTTGGGGATGTGTACGCAGGAAGGTCAAAGACAAACAGGATAAGGACACAGCACGTGGCAGGCACCAGGTAGTTCAACTAAGAGGCAGAGCGAGACAGGAGACTTTCAGTTAGATAGGCTGGCAGAAATAGACAATTTCGCTCAAATATTCATAGTACCCTCTGTGAATGAACAGTACAAACAGACAGAAGACAGACTGCCCTGGTAGGACTTGTTTCAGAGAGTACGGCTATAGGGAGCACTTCCATGCACAACGCACACAATAACAAACTTCACCCCCCCCCCCTCACCATGTCCCATATATAGTTAGCCAGCCAGTAGATGACAGGATCACATCCAGACACAAACTGCAGGTGCTTGGCCTTGGTCGACTTCTCTGCCACCAGAAAGACCACAAAGCTGGCTGGTACGAAGGACATGGCCACGATGATGAAGATAGCTATCACCACATCAGTGCCCTGGAGCCTGGAGGGACCAAAAGAAACTTACTAAGACAGTGTCTGCATCCCAAATGGCACCCTATCCCCTATATAGGGCCCAATAGGGAGTAGCGGGCCATTTGAGACACTGTCAGGTACTTTCAGAAATGTTGTACCATATATAGTATAATATACAGTAACTCAATGCATAAATTCTTACAAGTAGTCCAGAGAGAGGCTTGCACTGGTGCGGTTCATGGGGTGGTTGGTCAGTGTGATTCCTGCAGAACCAAGCACACATCAACAACATGGTTTAGATGGGAACAGATACTGATCCCCTGATACTATACAAGGAACTTTGAAAATACATTTTCACATGAACAACTACCCAATTCAAATAATCCCAGACAGAGTGCCAGCCTGTTTGTGCTATAATGCTAACTCCTTGTCGCCTGAGAAGAAAAGGGAGAAATAAGAGTCTTGACTCCGCCCTAAATCTGTCCGTGTGAAAATACAGCGTGAAGCAGACTAAGTGGGAATTTGGTCAACATAAAATATAATTGCTAATTTGCTTCGTGAGGCTTATTTGATCTAATAGAAGTTGGAAATGTTTAGGTTTTCACGAATGTATTGATATAAAGTGTACGCCAGTGGCATTCCGCCAACTTTGAGAAAAACAATTTTATATCGGATCTGTGCCTGTTGTTCACACACGTATCGGCCCTTTCATTGGCTCGAATTTTCTCGCCTCCTCTCGTCTGCCTTATTTATTTCCATTGTTAGAGTGGTCAGTCCAGTATCTTGTCAGTACATAGATAATCTTTGTTGTCACTCATCGTCATTGCCTTGACAGCAATGGAGTTGGCAAGATAAAAAGCTGATCTGGAACCAGGCTTCTGAGTAGGTACAGGTAACACTGATATAAAGTGTCTTAATAGGTCGTTGGGCCACAACTAGCCAGAACAGATTCTACAAGTGTCTGGAACTCTATTGGCGGGATGCAACACCATTCTTCCATGAGACATTCTATACTTTGGTGTTTTGTTGATGGTGGTGGAAAATGCTCCAGAAGCTTCCATAAGTGTTCAACTAGGTTGAGATCAGGTGACACACCGACCCTTTAAAAACCTCTATGCTCCTTTGAGAGCCCTCTTTAACAGTCAGTGAGGTCTCTTCTAGCCATCGTAGCCAAAATAATGGGCAACTGGGCATTTTCATACATTATCCTAAGCATGATGAGATATTAATTGCTTAATTACCTCAGGAACCACACCTGTGTGGAAGCACCTGCTTTCAATATACTTCGTATCCCTCAATTACTCAAGTGTCTCCTTTATTTTGGCAGAATCTCTTACCATATGCAGCAGGGTTGCCCTTGCCTGGAGGCAGGTTGGCACGCAGGATGGCATTGTTGAGGACGTTGAGATAGGTTGGCATGCTGTGGTACCCTTTATTATTGAACAGCACCTATTGGGAGGGGACAATTATGTCACTGGCAATGACACAGCAGCGCAAATAGCTAAGTGTAATAATAAACCTGTCCATCAAACTGACACTAGAGTTGCATCTCAATTGGCACCCTTTTCCCTATATAGTGCACTACACCCTCCCCCTTTCAAGAAAATGCCCTTCTGCTGACCTGAGCTGATCTGCGGACTGCTATTTTGCGAACCATGGGCGGAGTCTTTTTCCCAAAGGATGCTGGGACTGATTTCTGTATGTTGCCTACTGTGAGTCCTCCATATCTAGGAGAGAGGGAGGGAGAGAGAAAAGACATTTAAAGTGTGTGTGTATGCGTCTGTGCCCGAGCCCGGTGAGTTTGTTACCTGTGCCCGACCCCAGTGAGTCTGTTACCTGTGCAGGCGCAGTCTGTCAGAGGTATAGAGGAGATACTCTGACACGTTGCGCCCGGTGATGTCTACCAGAATGTCCCCGGTGACCACCTTCATAATGGGCGGCCGCCCCCCCACCCCGCTGGGGCAGGAGAAGCCCGTCCCCTGCATGGAGCAGATACAACGAACTGGCTCCCGGATGAACAGGGGCAGGGTGGGAGGAGACGTCACCGTTTCTGAAGACAGACACATAGACAGGCAGGAGTTTTTGGGAGGCTACTGTAGAGGACTCTAGTAAGTAAGTAGAGTAAGTAAGCCTTGTCTGAGCCAGAATGGCCGACACAGGACTCCACTGTAGCTATCAAATACAATTATATAATGTTGATATAATGCAATTATATGACACAGGGTACAGGTACTATAATACAGTATGATATGATAAAACATTAGCCTACATACGAAGTATAGCATGTCCTTTTAGACAGTTTTTACCACCTGAGCATTGAGCACGGTGGTGGGAGGGGCGCAAAGACATACCCCTGGCAGTGGTAGGAGTGGTGGCAGTGAAGTTCCACAGCCCATCCTCAAAGCGAGTGTCGGGGTCATCGGAGGGGGCTGGCGAGGGGGGAGGGGGTACAAAGTTGGACAGCGGCACTCCCTGGGTGAAGGAGTCCAGACACATGGAGTCAAAGTAGCGGGCGGCCAGGGTCTTGCTGTTGTTGGCGCTGGGGTTGAGCGTCTGCGCCAGCTGGTCCAGGGTGCTGTTGAAGGGCGTTTTGAGGACGCAGGTGGCGCCCACGCCCGATGGCAGACGCAGCGTGTTGGCGATCTTCTGAGGGCTGGCGTCTGGGGACAGCTTACTCCTGAGGAGAGGAAGAACTGCTGTTATAAAGCTACAGACGGAAGCTTTACAACATCCATGGCCTGTAGATTAGACTAATGATGTCGTGTATGATGGGTGATAACTGAGACTCAGATGCACAAATGAACGAATAATGTTACCTGCCAGATAGGATTATGGATGTGTAAAACAACGCATTTACACTGTGTATATAATAGCATGAGTGACCTACAGTCCCCTACTCCCAATGTCTTTCTGACCTGTACTGTGGGCGGTCTTCGTTGGCGTAGGGGATGAAGTTGCCACGGGGCTGGGTGTAGTTGTGGTACTGGGATGGGGACAGGATCAGTGGTGGCAGATCTCCTGAAGAACAGAAGACAGACGTCACACCACGATGACCTAAAAACACTGACAAACATCCAAGTCAGGTTCAAGATCATCTGTAGTTGAACTTGAGGGGAAACAAACGGTACTTGTCTGTCGTGCACTCACACCTGCACTTTTCTTCTTCTTCCGGCCACTGATTCTGCTCACAGCGGGTATTTCGAAGAAGAGTCCACATGCAATAACTGTGATATGTGGTTGTTTTCTCCTACTAAACTTAGTTGACTACACTCCGGGATAAGAGTGCCTGCTGAATGACTAAAATGCTCAAATGTAATGTCACTTGTAGTTGTCCTCACCGATGGAAGGCACAGACAGAGCGACAGTCATGGCCACGCAGACGAAGAATGCGGGCAGCAGGATCTGTGAGAAGAGGCCCTTGGTGTTCCTCTTGGCGCAGTGGAACCTCTTGACGATGAGGCCATGGAACTGGCGTAGCTTCAGCCACCAGCCCTCCAGCTTGAAGCTGCCCTGCCCATCCAGGACCACAGGCTCAGGGGAGGCCTCCTCCACATCCGCTGGAGGTAGAGAGAGATGGAGCGAGACAAAGAGAGACATGAGCAAAGCCTAAAAACACCTCACATAGAGCAAAATAACTCTCATAAGCTCATCCAACCATACTATATATCTTATTGCCTCCAGTTGGCCAGGTACGTGTTGTAAAAGAGAATGTGTTCTTAATAACATACCTGGTTAAATATAATGAAGATAAAAAAGGTATTCACTAAGTAACACCCTCTCGATGTCCTTCAGTCTCCTCATCCAACAGTGAGACTCTTACCCCTCAGGCTGGTAGAGTGAAGGTCCCGTCCACTGTCGAAGAGGCGGCAGTAGTCTCCGTAGAAGTCTACGTAGAGCCCTTCCTCATCCCCCAGTACGGAACCCAGGGAGGAGGAGGAGCGCAGGGAGGATTGGCTCTGGCTGAGCCTGGAGCACATCACCAGGTTAGACAGCTCTACCTCTGGCCTCTCCACACTGCTGCTGCTCCCCGCCGGAGCCCCCGGCTCCTGTGGATAGGCAGAAAGCAAGTAAAATAAGTAAGCCTTGTCTGAGCCAGAATCGCCTAGCAGTAGCCCATCTCATGTTAGCGTGAGGCAGCTCGATGTCTAAGTACACCCCCTGGACAGGACGCAAGTCTATCGCAGGGATGAGAGATGGGTAAGTTAGATTCATCGATTCATTAATTAGTCAACCAAGGGTGTCTTTATCGATTAGAAAATAAGGGAAGCTAAAATAAAATAAACACCTTTGTGAAATTACTAGAATGTTTCATTTGTTTAAATAAATGAACATTACTCTGTTTTGCAATCAACTAATAATCAATTCGGAAAAGCATGTATTGAACTAATCCCTACCTGTGGCTTTACAGAGCCCCCCAGACCCACTGCAGCAGCAGGTTTCCCCACTGAGATACCGCCTAGGGAATCCTTCATGTCTGGGAGGAGAGAGAATTTAATAGATCATGATTAACATTTAAAGAGATTTGCAACACCACCACTAAATAGATAACTTGTGAAAAGTCTATATCAGCATTTAGCTTTTTGGCAACGCAAACACTGTTTGCAAACTCAGCAGAAATGAAATTCATGATGTGTATCATAAATTATGAATGCAATGGAGCCCTCCCAAAATAACTTTATTGATCCGTGTAGCCGCAGACAGACACACAAAGCTTTGGTCCCACACACAGAAATAGAATCACTAGAATGGACATCCGTATTCAGGTCAATGACGCCATAATTGGTGGACTGGCAGCCATTTTGAGTGTACCCATAGAAATAAAGGCATATTTCTTTGGTCTCACCGGCATCACTGTTCTCCAGGGACTGGTCCTCCTCGGACACCTTGAGGAAGACCTCCTCCAGAGTGGTGTCCATCACTCCGAAGCTGGTCAGTGCCAAGATGGACAGATTCTGCTCCAATGCCTGGGAATAGGAAATACGGGCTCTGGTCAAAAGTAGTGCACTATAAAGGGAATAGGGTACCATTTGAGACACAGTCTGAGTCTGTCTGTCTAAGTGAGTACCTGAAAGAGTCTCTAGGTCTTTGTCTGTCTGTCTGAGTGTGTGGGTCAAGTCCCTCTAGGTCATGTGTCTCTCTGAGTGTGTGGGTCTTTGTCTGTATGTCTGTCTGAGTGGGTGTGTACCTTTATCTCTAGGTCTGTGTCTGTGTCTGAGTGGGTGTACATTCATGTCTAGGTCTGTGTCTGAGTGGGTGTACCTTCATGTCTAGGTCTGTATCTGTGTCTGAGTGAGTGTAACTTCATCTCTAGGTCTGTGTCTGAGTGGGTGTACCTTCATGTCTAGGTCTGTGTCTGTGTCTGAGTGGGTGTACCTTCATGTCTAGGTCTGTGTCTGAGTGGGTGTACCTTCATGTCTAGGTCTGTGTCTGTGTCTGAGTGGGTGTACCTTCATGTCTAGGTCTGTGTCTATGTCTGTGTGGGTGTACCTTCATGTCTAGGTCTGTGTCTATGTCTGTGTGGGTGTACCTTCATGTCTAGGTCTGTGTCTGTGTCTGAGTGGGTGTACCTTCATGTCTAGGTCTGTGTCTATGTCTGTGTGGGTGTACCTTCATGTCTAGGTCTGTGTCTATGTCTGAGTGGGTGTAACTTCATATCTAGGTCTGTGTCTATGTCTGTGTGGGTGTACCTTCATGTCTAGGTCTGTGTCTATGTCTGAGTGGGTGTACCTTCATGTCTAGGTCTGTGTCTATGTCTGTGTGGGTGTAACTTCATGTCTAGGTCTGTGTCTGAGTGGGTGTACCTTCATGTCTAGGTCTGTGTCTATGTCTGTGTGGGTGTACCTTCATATCTAGGTCTGTGTCTATGTCTGTGTGGGTGTACCTTCATATCTAGGTCTGTGTCTATGTCTGAGTGGGTGTAACTTCATCTCTAGGTTTGTGTCTGTCTGAGTATGTACCTGAAATAGCCTCTCGAAGCAGCCCTTCTTGACAGCCTCAGATGGCAACACATAGGATAGCTCAGTGTTGGAGTCAGACAGCAGCAGACAGGACCCCACAAACTGACGAATGAACTGGGTGACCCGGGCCTCCGAGCAGGGAGACAGGGAGGAGGAGGAGGGGGACAGGGAGGAGGAGGGGGACAGGGAGGAGGAGGAAGGGGACAGGGTTGAGGGAGGCTGGGGCTGGGTGACCTGGTCTGGAGGCACAAACACACAGCATGATGGATGGAGGGAGGGAAAGGAGGATAAGGTGTAAGCAGAGAGTGGGGCAGCGGGAAAAGTAGAGGACAAAGAGACTTTTCAGAGGCAAAATACAAGCTGTACATGTTCAAAGACTTTTAAAAGAGAAAGTGAAGGATATTATAGAGAACACAGGAGGTTGGTGGCACCTTAATTGGGGAGGACGGGCTCGTGGTAATGGCTGGAGTGGAATAAGTTGAATGGTATCAAACACATCAAACACATGCTTTCCATGTGTTGATGCCGTTCGCTCCATTCCGGCCATTATTATGAGCCGTCCTCCCCTAAACAACCTCCACTGAAAGAGAACAAATTCATCATATTCTAAAAGTGAGGGACAGAGGAAGGCTGTCATTGATAATAGAATGAGACAGCTTGTGACAAAATGAAAAAGAGAAACACACATATTCACATATAAAAGACTCACCTCCCCTCTCACTCTGTTTCTTGACCAGGGTGAGTTTGTAGCCGTCTCCGTAGGTGCTCTTGAGAAAGAGTGGGGAGCCGCAGCACTTGAGTTTCCCATGGGAGATGATGGCTATGCGGTCTCCTAACAGGTCAGCCTCATCCATGTGGTGGGTGGACAGCAGGATGGTGCGACCTAGAAACACAGTGGAAATGTTTCTCTTTCAATATACACTGAGTGCGCAAAACATTAGCAACACCTTCCTAATATTGAAGGTGTTGCCCTCAGAACAGCCTCATTTCGTCGGGGCATGTACTGTACCTACTCTACAAGTTGTCGAAAGCGTTCCACAGAGATGCTGGCCCATGTTGACTCCAATGGTTCCAAAGTTGTATCAAGTTGCCTGGATGTCCTTTGGGTGGTGGACAATTCTTGATACACACGGGAAACTGTTGAGCGTGAAAAACCCAGCAACTTTGCAGTTCTTGACACACTCAAACCGGTGCGCCTGGCACCTACTAACATACCCAGTTCAAAAACACTTCAATCTTTTGTCTCGCCCATTCACCCTCTGAATGGCACACATACACAATCTACAGTATGCCACAATTGTCTCAAGGCTTAAAAATCCTTCTTTAAGCGGTCCTCTCCCCTTCATCTACACTGATTGAAGTGTATTTAACAAGTGACATCAATAAGGGATTATAGCTTTCACCTGGTAAGTCTATGTCATGGAAAGAGCTGGTGTTCCTAATGTTTTGTACACTCAGTGTACATCAAAGGGAACAGGGTGACAAACCAGTGCACTCTATAGGGAACAGGGTGACAAACCAGTGTACTCTATGGTGAACAGGGTGCCATTTGAGACACAATCTTAGTGTGGTTCACCCATGTCTCACCTGTTGTGAGTTTTAGTGTGCAAGGGTTAGTGTGTGAGTTTGACACATCCTGTCTCACCCTGTTTATACTTGAGGATGAGGTCCCAGATGGCTCTGCGTGCGTAGGGGTCCACCCCCGCCGTAGGCTCATCCAGGATGACGGCCCGGGAGCCGCCCACAAACGCTATGGCCACGGACAGCTTCCTCTTCATTCCCCCAGACAGAGTCTGCACCAGGCTGTGACGCTTATTATTCAACTCTAGATCGTCTATCATCCTGACAACATACACACAACTCATGGTCATTTATGTTATTTTGGGCTGTGGATGGGTATAATTTGTTTCCAAACTGTACATATCCTTCAATGGCAGTCACCTGTACTTATATACTATCTACACCCTTCGATTCGAAGAGGTGAGATCCTAATCTAATGCCATGTTGATAGTTTAATTTCCACCTTAGGGCCTTTGACTTGGTTAAACCATCCAAATGGGATGTGACGTACTTGTCCATCTCCTTGCGGATGTCTTCCTCGGCCATGCCTTTGAGTTTGGAGTAGAACCACAGGTGCTCCTCCACGCTGAGCTTATCAAAGAGCACATTGTGCTGGGGACACATGCCCAGGTTCTGCCTGATACGCTCCATGTCAGTACGGATGTCATGGCCGTAGATGGTGGCTGAGCCAGAGGTGGGCGGGAACAGACCTGTAAGAATAGACCTGGGGGATGGTAGTAGAGAACCAATGGTAGTTAGTGACAGGGTTAGTTAGAGAGGGAAGAAATGGACACGTAAAACATAGGTTATACTGTATTTCAAGGCCATTTTGTGGACATTATGGTGATGTTATGGGAATGTTATGGGAATAATATGGGAAAAGTCAAGGAAAGATTACGGGAACGTTATGGTGATGTTATAGACAACATTATGTATGGCCTGTTTATAATTTATCACTATATGAACTATAATTTATAGTTCATCTACAATATGGTTTATAAGCAAATGATGAATAACCCTTCAAACAAATTCTTACCAAAACATACAACACGCATCTCCCTGTGTCTCTCTGTAAAACCACACGTCAACACAACACAAACGACTGGGGACCCTCTGACACACACACGTGGGCACACACACATTTTTCTCTCTCACATGGTGGTGGTCTTGCCGGCTCCGTTGTGTCCCAGGAAGGACACCACCTGGTTCTCGTGGAGGTTGAGGCTCAGCTTGTTGAGGGCCAGCTTATTGCCCATCTTGTAGACCTTGGTCAGCTTGTCTATACAAACCACCAGAGGCAGGTGGCTGGGCTCCTCTTCAATACCACGCATCTCCTCTGGAGGGAGAGAGAGCCGGCGAGCGAGAGAAAGAGAGAGAGAGGGAGAGAGAGGATAAAGCTGCTGTCTATTACAGAACCAGGGAAGAACCTTATTTTGAGATTCGATTTTTATTGGTAACACCTTATTTGGATAGTCCCAAATCAATGCTTTATAGATGTTGAGTAGATGTTCAACTACCTATCAACAATATTTCTACTAACTATCCACTAACCAAGTCTAAGGTCAGGCTTGGCCCTACCAGATCGCCGGTGTTCCATGGCACACGCCTGGTCCTCCTCCATGACACTCAGCCTGGCCCCTCCCCCCCAGGGACACTCCCATGTCTCCACACGCCCACTGCCCAGCCAATAGGACTTCTGCAGGGGGAAGTACCACGGCCGAGGCAGCCCATACATCCCTGGAGGACAGGAGAGAATGGGTGAAAAAAAATAAAAAAATTGTGATTCAGCCCAATTGCTTCCATAAACATATTGCTTCCATAAACACAGTCAGTGACAAAACAGGGACACAAAAAGGAGGGATTTAAGTTAGCAGCCAAAGACTTGAAAAATGGAAATCCATATTGGATGTTGACTGTTTACCTGGATGCACAGCCTCTATGTACCAGGTGAGTACTCCATACACACTAGCATCGATGATGAGCATCATCATGGACAGGCCAAGGTTGAAGTCATCGCCCTCTACAGGTGACTGGTTGATGGTGCGCCACTGGATACCAACCCCAGCCACCTCGTACAGGGCAAAGTACTTAGACCCCAGGCCAAACGCTGTGGTCGACATAAGAGACTGGAGAGAATGGGAATAAGGACAATGGACGTGTTAAAAGCTATTGACATGTATGAAGATCAATGTCTTTCAAGGGCTGACTGATTCAGACGGGTAGTGTCAGAGAATAGAATAGAATTTTGCAAGTCTGGTTTGTTCCTGACTTTCAACTACTTTGCTTGACATTTTGATACACCTTTGACACAGAAATAGGCCATTTGACTCAGTGAAAGAGACAAATAACTAAATCTAGCCATGAGCCTGGGGTGATGTTTCTCTCATTAAATATATCCAGACAGTGTAGACATGGGCACAGTATATGACTAACAAAAAATTCCCTGACATGAATAAAGCATAGGGAGAGAGTCAGACAGGGATGAGAACAAAGGCCCGATCTTACAGCGATGCACTTCTCGAAGGCCGTGATCTTGTCATGGGCCACCTCCTCCCTGATGGCCACGTACATGTATGGGACATAGCTGAGGAAGTAGATTATCCCACCACACGCTGACGCCAGCTTGGCCTTGGAGTAGATCACTGACACCAGGAAACTGATGTACACAGACAGGACACAGACAGACAGAAAGGAGAGAAATACTGTTAGCATTTACTAATCTTGTTTCTAAACACTTTCGCCCAATGGACAATAGCCTGGAGATGTATTTTCATTTATTTATTTTATTTAACAAGGCAAGTCAGTTAAGAACAAATTCTTATTTACAATGACGGCCTAGAAAAAGGCAAAAGGCCTCCGGCAGGTATGGGGGCTGGGATTTAAAAATATATATATATAGGACAAAACACACATCACGACAAGAGAGACACAACAACACTACATAAAGAGAGACCTAAGACAACAACATAGCAAGGCAGCAACAGAGGTTAAGATGAGGTTAAATTTCCTCTTCACTTCAGTTTGCTCCTCAATCCATGCACCTTGGTTGAAGAGTGAGGTAGCGAGTGTTTCTATTTGTTAGCATTTACCAACCAGACACGTTTCCTTCGGACGTCTTGCAAAGGAGCGGAGTCACTGTCGGTCTGATACATTAAGGAGATAGCATTTTTAAATAACATGTTTCTTTCTCAATGAACGTTGGCATGAAGTGAAACAACTTTTATCAAATCAGCCGTTAACTATCATAGTGACTCATAGTGAGGGATTCGTTAGATTCATCTCTAACACCCTGAATGTGGGTAACGTCACTGCTGCTTTGATATCACGGCTTTCAGTGAGGATTGTAATAACGGAGAGAAACATGAGAGAGAGAGAGAGATTGTAAATATCCAAAGTAAGCTTTGGCAATATGTACATTGTTACGTCATGCCAATAAAGCAAATTGAATTGAAATTGAGAGAGAGAGAGAGAGAGAGAGAGAGAGAGAGAGAGAGAGAGAGAGAGAGAGAGAGAAACCAGTCAAAGCAGAAGTTGCAGTTGCCCCTAGACACTGGTTCACAATGAGTTTCACATTGTCACCCAATAACGGTGAAGATTTCAGGAAGGTAAAATGATCCTATATCTGTGCCTAAGGCCATGGCAACTTCTATCTGGGACAAAGAAAAAGTTGAAAGGTGCACATATGCTCCCAATGATTCAATGGTCAAAAGAGCAGTGTGCAACTTCCTTTATAGTATAATATTATGTTCGTCTGCACTTCTCCTACTATTTTGGCTGTGTGTCAACTCATGCTTTTTACTAGACTAACGTCAGAGCAGTAGTGGTGTCATTACCAGAACATAATGGTGGCGATGGCGTAGATGGAGAGGAACAGCCAGATGATGAAGATGTCGCTGTGGAGGAGCACCCGACCGTACTTCAGGATGGCCGTCAGGGCCGTCACTGAGATGGACAACTGGACAAACCCAGTGATGAACCAGGCCACCCAGTGGACCGCGTTGTTCAGACCCATCATCTTCATCACCTACAGACCAGGCAGGGAAATACAGGTTACTTTCCGTAAGAGTTTATTCCTCTTATTTACACTCTTACAGTCACTCATATGGATGTGAATGTAACCTCAACAACCCCCCCCCCCCAGATATGAAACAAAATATTCTGAATATGAAGGGAAAAAAACACAATATTATCATAGGAATTCAACTTGGAAAAACATGTATATGAAATCCATATTTCTCCAGCAGGGGGCAGAAGAGAGGCAATCAATACAAGTGACATCATCTTGCTATAGGATGCCAAACGAAGGCAGAGAGTAGATGGCTTTAGTGTTGCTGCCCCAATAAAACAGACAGACATTGGATAGGAGACGCATTCTAAATAGCACCCTTTTCCCAATTTTGACTAGAAGTCTGGTCAAAAGTGTTGTACTATAAAGGGGTTGCCATTTGGAAAACACACAGAGACCCTAGTGTAGACAGCTGAGCATGCAGCTGCAGGCAGTCTCACCTCTTTGAGCCGGTGCTCCTTCTCCGCCACAATGTGTTGGATCATCATGGCTACAGAGTAGACCCAGGAGATCACCATGCACAGAGGCATCATGTGCTCGATCACAAACAGGAAGCTATGGACCAACAACAGACAGGAGAAATCACTCGCTCAATGCTAAACCTCATTTAGATCTATTATTGAATAATTTGGCAATCGAGCAAGTTGAGGGGACTAAACTGCTGGGTGTAGCCCTGGGTAGCAAGCGTTCACGGTCAAAACTCAATGGTTGCTAAATTGAGAAGAGGTCCTTCCATGATAGGGCGTTGCTCTGCCTTCTTGACATCTCAGTCGACCAGATAGGTCCTACAGGCCCTAGTTTTGTCGCACCTGGACTACTGCCCAGCTATGTGGTCATGTGCGGCAAAGAAGGACATAGGTAAATTGCATTTGGTCCAGAACAAAGCAGCAAGTATCGCATTTAGATGTACACGGAGGGTAAGTGTCAGTAACATGTATGTCAATCTCTCCTGGCTCAAGGTTGATGAGAGATTGACTGCATCACTAATGGTCTTTGTGCGAGGTATTGATGTGTTGAAGGTACAGAACTGTCTGTTCAAGCAGTTGGCAGACATTTTGGACACTCATTGGTACAACACAAGACATGCAACCAGAGGTCTCTACACAGTCCCCAGGTCCAGAACCGAGGCTGGGAAACTCACAGTATTAAACAGAGCCATGACTACATGGAACTCTCTGCCACCCCAGGTAACTCAAGCTAGCATTAAAACCAGTTTTAAAAAACTGATAAAGGGGACTGTGAAGAGACACACGCATTTTTATATATCTTGTATTGTAATTTGCATTGTACTACATATTAGACCTAGATATTGTGTGTACTGTATGTACTAATATGTAGGCTATGTGTGACATTTTAAATGTACTTCAGTCTTTGACTAATAATGTTCTGTACTATCTATCTATCTATCTATCTATCTATCTATCTATCTATCTATCTATCTAAATGCGCAGGGCCAATATAATTTGATTACCTCAGATAGAAATAGTGCCAGAATGAATGGTTATTTTGGCCACAGTCCCAGGGCAGAGCAACTATAAGAAAAACCCAATGAGAGTAGAGGAGAGGTATACTGAGAGAGTTCCAAGTCTTACTCGTCTCTTGTGTAGCAGGGGTAAGGGAACATCTGGACATAGTTGCCAGGCTCCACCACGTCATGGCCCACAAACGTGTTAATGATGGCTCTCTCCATCATATCTGAGGACACACACACACACACACACACACACACACACACACACACACACACACACACACACACACACACACACACACACACACACACACACACACACACACACACACACACACACACCACACACACACACACACACACAGCAGAGATGACAGGGCCAGTCTACACCTTAGTGAGTAAGCCTTCCCATCAAGTTTTCCCCAAAACATACGGAGAATGTGCTGGATCTGCAGCTTGGCGTTGGTACCCACACAGGTGTGCCCACCTCAAGATCACTAGGGTAAGCAGTTTACCCCAATTAACCCTTATCTTAATAAAACACCAGCAAAAATGTGTTTGACATAACAATTGTGTCCTCCGCGAACCTGATTTTGTCAGTTGATTTATAGTCTATGTACAGTATAGCCTATTTATAGTTTTGCCTTCGGCAGATAACGTTGAGACAACAAGTACAGCTTTGAGTTTTGAGACGTCTTCTTTACTACTAAGCAAGGGGAATGAGAAACATACCAACGACACAACAACATTTGGAAATGCCATACCAGCATTCCAATTCTGTATAAAACACTAATTAGAGCCAACAGTTTTCTTCATATTAATTAATTTGAAATAGCCCAGGTGCCAATCTATTCTGCTTTGGTTAAAGGGAGTCATTGTGCTAACACTAGTTAGCATTGGCTTGTGAAACTCCCTTTAACTTCCTTCATACTGGACGCAGACGTAAAAAAGTTATCCACGAGTTCATCTGACTCTGGGGAAATAGATAAAGTGCCTCATTGCCAAAATCCCGAAGAATCTGTTTAATGCCTTTGTGGCTGTGATGCTGATGATAATGGCTAGAGTTGTCTAGAGTTGTCTAAAGTTGTCAAGAGTTGGATAGAATTGTCTACAGTTGGCTAAAGTTGGCTAGAGTTGTCTAAACTTGGCTAAACTTGGCTAGAGTTGGCTAAACTTGGCTAAACTTGGCTAAACTTGGCTAGAGTTGGCTAGAATTGACAACATTTCAGTCTACATTTACAACACTTCAGTAGACAACATGGAGGATTCTGGTCACGTACCCTGGATCCAGACAAAGCCGTAGAGGAAGTAGAACTTTCCCCCCGTGTTGGGCCCTGGGCGCCAGTAGGCCCGGCGGATCTCGTTGGTTTTCTCTGTGAAGCTGGAGTTCTGTCTGATCTTATAGAGGACATGAGGAGGCAGGGAGCCATCTAGGTTGGTCTGGAATATCACACCTGGATGAGAGGGAGGGGGACATTATGTACAATATGTCTTTGACATTATTTCCTCACAATATGAAACCTATTTCCGATCGGAGGCTAGCTGCATGCCATAGCCACTGCCCTTTCCGTAAAATCCATCTGGCCACCTGGGCCTGGCCATTAGCCACGATCTGTTTTTACTGTAAAGCCTAATCGAGTGCCAAAGACATATTTCTATTTTGTGATAATGTAATGGACAGTAAAGTTGTCATATCCGTTC
This sequence comes from Salmo salar, assembly GCF_965601325.2. NCBI lineage: Eukaryota > Metazoa > Chordata > Actinopteri > Salmoniformes > Salmonidae > Salmo > Salmo salar. Next base: position 6,344,147 of record NC_138314.1, on the reverse strand, counting down.
TTGTGATTAACTTCATCGGGGTAGGGGGCAGTATTTTGACGTCCGGATGAAAAGCGTGCCCGTAGTAAACTGCCTGCTCCTCAGGCCCAGAAGGTAGGATATGCATATTAGTAGTAGATTTGGATAGCAAACACTCTGAAGTTTCTAAAACTGTTTGAATGATGTCTGTGAGTATAACAGAACTCATATGGCAGGCAAGAACCTGAGAATAAATCCAACCAGGAAGTGTGGAAATCTAAGGTTTGTAGTTTTTCAAGTGATTCCCTATCCAGTATACAGTGTCAATGGGGTAATTTTGCACTTCCTAAGGCTTCCACTAGATGTCAACAGTCTTTAGAACGTTGTTTCAAGCTTCTACTGTGATTGGGGAAAGAATAAGAGCCATTGGAATCAGATGACTGAGAAAATGACATGAGCTCAATCGCGCACACTCACGTGCGAGTTAGCTGTGTTCCTTTTCTTTTTTGAAGACAAAGGAATCGTCCGGTTGGAATATTATGGAAGATTTATGATAAAAACATCCTAAAGATTGATTCTATACATCATTTGACATGTTTCTACAAACTGTAGTATAACTTTTTTGACTTTTCATCTGGACTTAGTAAGCGCGTACCTTGCATTTGGAATAGTGAACAAAACAAACATTTATTCTGGAACTGGGATTCCTGGGAGTGCATTCCGATGAAGATCATCAAAGGTAAGTGAATATTTCTAATGTAATTTTTGTCATTTCTGTTGAATCCAAATTGGCGGGTATATGTATGGCTTGTTTTGATATCTGAGCGCTGTTCTCAGATTATTGCAAAATGTGCTTTCGCCGTAAAGCTTTTTTGAAATCTGACACAGCGGTTGCATTAAGGAGAAGTGTATCTATAATTCTTTCAATAACAGTTGAATATTTTATCAACGCTTATGATGAGTATTTCTGTAAATTGATGTGCTCATTCACCGGAAGTTTTGGAAGGCAAAACATTTCTGAACATTACACGCCAATGTAAAATGGGGTTTTTGGATATAAATATGAACTTTATCGAGCAAAACATATATGTATTGTGTAACATGAAGTCCTATGAGTGCCATCTGATGAAGATCATCAAAGGTTAGTGATTAATTGTAGCTGTATTTCTGGTTTTTGTGACGCCTCTCCTTGGTTGGAAAATGGCTGTGTGGTTTTTCTTGTCTCGGCGCTGTCCTAACATAATCTAATGTTATGCTTTCGCCGTAAAGCCTTTTTGAAATCGGACAATGTGGTTGGATTAACGAGAAGTGTATCTTTAAAATGGGATATAACAGTTGTATGTTTGAGAAATTTGAATTATGAGATTTTTGTTGTTTTGAATTTGCCGCCCTGCTATTTCACTGGCTGCTATTTCACTGGGGTATGTGGGACTACCCCAGAGAGGTTAAATCAAGTAGTCTGTCCACCGCAGTGGTTAGTTTACTCACTGGCAAACACTGAGATGTTATCATGGTAAGCTTGGTTCAGTGTGTAGTTGACGATGCTGTCCTCATCCGGAAAACCCTTGAAGATATCCACACTGACCTGGAACAAGAAGAAGAAGAAGAATACTTTATAGATCCATATTCCTTGCAGTCAATGGAAAATTGTCTTCTGCCTTGATCCCAGCCAGATGGCAGCCAGAGTGCAGCGCCAACCCCCAAGAGCACAGGAAACGTCTATATCGGCAACATCGGTAATAATAGTCCCTGCCCTGGGCTCTGGTCAAAAGTAGTGCACCATATAAGGAATAGGGTGCCATTTGGGATGAATCCTGGGACTATTGAATGGAGCTTTGCTTCCTTGTCCAGAACTGATTATCAGTGCTCATATTACTGCACGCCTGCTGTCCGTGTTCGGATCAATATACAGTACTCAGGTTCCACTGCTCTTCCTGTGTCAGTCTGAATCAGAACACCCATGTCTACAGTTCTTCCTGCCCGTACACCAGAATCTTATAAAGCTCTCATGTAATGGATAGTGACCTTGGGCGTTCCAACCAGGACTACTTCTACTAGATTTACTATTCATCTGTGTTTTTTGTGTGTGTTTGTGTGTTTCTTTCTTTCTTTTTCATTCAAGTTTCATACTGACCTTGGACATGAAGTGTGTCCAGCCACAGGCGGCGTTGTCAATGGTGTCTAGCTGCTCCAGCAGGGTGGAGGTGTTGGGCAGGGTGTAGTTGCCCTCCAGCAACCCACGCAGCAGATCACTGTCTGTTCCATTCAGCAGTTCCGGGTGACCACGTAGGTCAGAGGTCAACTAGGAAAAGGAATACATAAGGAGTTAATGTACAGGTAGGCATATCCATGGGCTTATTGTCCAGTAGTGTGTATGTGTTTATGTTACAGTGTACATATGGGCTTATCAGGCAAGATATGGACTGTATTAATATACTGTGTGGGGGACAATGCATTTTTTCAAGATTGCCAGTTAAATCTTATGCCATTTATCAGACAATATTACCTTATGAGGTGAGGTGAATAGTGCCTCTTACTGTATATGAAGAGAGGTAAAAGCTGTGTGTTACCTGCTGCATCCAGGCCAGGTGGTGGTGCAGCTTGCCCTCCTCCAGATAAGTCCTGAGCTGGGCAGAGATGTTGAGCCACACCCGGGCGTAGTGAGTCACGTTCCCCACAAACGCAAATGTCTCATTGGCCTTCACACAGAAGCAGAGTCACGGGTCACCGACACAGAAGTAGCTATCCCAGGCCTAGCTCTGGTCCAGGGTGTTACGTGCAGCTTGCAGGTGCTGAGGCTTCTCAGTGTCCGCAAGCCACATCCTGAAGCAGAGCTATCCCAGTCCCGTCAACGTCTCGTTACTCTATCCACATCCTTTCAACTGACCTTTTCTGTTGAGTCCTTTCTGTGGCCCTTCCCTCTACTTTCTGCCTCTCTCCTTCCCTCTCTAGTTTTGTTCATTTCTTAAAATCCCTCCCTCCTCCAGTCCTCTTGCTAAGATAACAAATCTAGCTATAGACCATCTGCCAATAACAAGCCGGGGGTAACTTGTGGGATGTACAGAGAAACAGAGAATCAATGGCCAGTTCTGCATATATTGTGGTATAGCGAGACCTCCGGAGACTGAGGATAGCATGATTCATCTAGCAACGCATTGACTTCCTACACATCTTGCCCTTAACCGATGAACAGAACATGTAGCTACATGATTAATGTGTAAGGCCGGGATACAAATGACCATGGGGCTCCTAGTGACTTCCCAACATTTTCTCAATACACTGTGAGTCTCAAAGTGTCTGACAACAGCTAGACCGTATAAATGAAAGAAAAATTGGAGCACCGGCTATCCTAAGTCTTGGCATTTGGAATTGGATCACATCTTGTGTGCGTAAGCATTTCCAAGTTGTTTTCCTCGTACTTTATCAAATGGCTATAGACAATGCCTGGGCAGCAGTGTGCATAGCTCTATAGCCTAATGACATCTGAATAACTCTATTACAGTACACTGTCTAGGTACAAGTCACTGTGTACATGCTACAGTACATCCACGATAACGATACAGATGACAGAGCTTGAAAGAACATGGTCATGTACTTGCCTTCTGAATGACTTTGTCCACCTGTGAGCCGATGGGAGAGTAGAGGATCTTGGGATTTGTAGTCATCAGATGCACTAGTAAGCCCAGATTGCGCTGCTCTTTACTGGTAAAGCCCAGAGAGCTCATATTCCCTTGCTTTAAAGCCTCTGGCTCAATGATTCTGGAGACAGTAGACAGGGGTCAACAACTTCAGCCTTTACGACATAGGTGTACAGCACTGTGTTTCTCTACTCTGGCACCAGCCCAGTTCTACACACCTGATGCATTTTAACAATTTAAAGCATCAAGCCCTTGATTAGTTGAATCAGGTGTGTTATTATATGGCTGGGACATAAGCCTGCACACCCTGTAGCTCTCTAGCCTGGTCCCAGATCTGTTCGTGCCCAAGCAACTCCATGGGTGACAGGGAATTGGCATGATAGCATAAACAGACTAGCATTCAGGCAATTGGATCTGCAGTTAAAGAACAATGGCATAGGAATGATCCTATTACATAGACACAAACCTGTTGTTCCCACACAGAATAGGCTGCAGCCCTGCCCACAGCTGCACAAAGGTAGAAAACGAGTGAGGGTTCTCTTCTTTCACATTCTCTTTCTCTCGTCCTCTCCCCTCCTCTCCGCCCTCCTCCCAGGGGTTCTCGGTGGTGTTGGGCCCCCAGGTGGTGGCGTTGAGGGACCAGGAAGTGGTGGTGTTGGCTGGAGCCCCAGGGGGGGCGTGGCCGACACAGGCGCCCTTGGGGAGCAGGCGAGCCAGGCCTGACAGCAGGTCTACATCCCTGAGGAGCCTCTCCACGTCAGCCAAGTCCTTCAGCAGAGCACCCAGGTGGGACTGGGACAGAGGGGCCGAGGAGTTGGCTTGCTCCAGACGCAGCTGGAGAGAGAAGGCCGAAAGGTGTGGAGAGACAGAAGAAAGGGGGAGAGTATGAGAGAAGAGAAAGAAAGAGAGAGACAGATGTGGAGAAGAATCAAAGGGAGAGAGAATAATGAGAGTATTAGCGATAGATACTGAGATACAGTAGTATATACTGAGATAGATAGGGAACTGAGATAGTTACTGAGATAGATACTGAGGAGCCATAGAATGTCAGCCATTCCAAATACAAAATCCACAGTATTTATTTATGTGTGTTTGATGAGGGAAAAGCACCTCACCACAGGGATTCTCAGTTCAAAGCAGCCATTGAGTGTGTCCCAAATGGCACCCTGTTTCCTATATAGTGCACTACTTTTTTTATGGGCCCTGGTCAAAATTACAGCACTGAATAGGGAATAGGGTGCCATTTTGGATGAAGCGATTGTCTCTAATGTACCTTGTCAATGAGGCTCTGTGTGTCTATCTGCTCTCGGAGCTCCTGGCTCATCTCTCCAAACCGCTCAGTCCTTTGTCCCGCCCCACCACCACATGCTGCGCTGTGATAGGCCTGGAGCAGGGACTGCTGCTTCTCAGGAACCAATAGAATCTTGCTCAGCTCACTAGGCCCATCCTCCCCACAGGTAAGCATTTCCAACATGGCACCAGTCAGGAGAACACCCTTTGAAAAAACAATCAACAGCACATTCAGTAGAATTCACCATCATCATCATCATCATGTATGGTATCAATTATTTCAATGGTAGTCTTGTAAAGGCTATTGATAAAGGTAATTGATTCAGGCTATACGATAAAGGCTATTGATTCAATAGAAAAAAGACAGGAGGAGGAGGAAAGAAAAGGAGGATGATTCAGATAGAGGAGGATAGATAAGATAGGCAGTGCACCTCCACCTCCTTCAGTCCCTGGGGGTCGTATCTCTGGCCTGCCCCTCCTCCTGCTAGGCCTAAAGCCTGGGACATGAGTTTGAGTAGGGCCTGACGATGGGCTGCTTTGGTTGGGTCTCGTAAAGCTTTGTGGATCAGTCCACCATCCAGACTTTGCATGACTCCCAGCAGCTTCTCCTGAGGGGACGATAGGAGGGGATTACTGCTGAGCTAATACACAGACTCAGATCAATTAAATTCAATATTTCCCATTAGTAGCCTACCTCCAGTTGAAGGATCTTCTCTGCAGGGGTGTGTGTGGTCTCTTTTTCCCCTCCAGAACTGTGACTACTGCCCCCTCCAGTTCTGGGGTACAGGCCAAAGATCAGGTTGAATACCTGCAGTTCAGCAAGTGAAAGAGAGGACCCACACACTCAGAGAACAGGAAGATAAACACACACACGCACGTGCACACACACACACAAACACACACACAAACACACACGCAAACACACACACACACACATAGGTGGCAGACAGGACTTCAGTGTTTGTTTGCATAGGGAAAGCTGTCAGAAAGACAGGATAATGAAGAGAAACAAGGAGGGACAGACAGAAAGTGACTGACTGGAGAAGATAAAGATGAGGACCTGAAGCCAGGCCTAGACAATTAAATGAGACAGAGATGGAGGGAAACAGAAAGTTGGGAGGCACCAAGCCATATATTGATACAGTATGATTCAATGTCACTCCTCAATGACAATACGTCTTTGCCAAATCTGTAATCTTGGCAAACGGGTGTATATTCAAATTTAGATGTCAAAATGGTGTTATCTAAATGTAAATATACCCAACAGCCAAGATTTTAGATTTGGCAGTCTATACTAACATTGTTTCTTACTTCCTTGTTCATCAGTCATGTCACAACATTTGAATGTAAACTCTGCATTACCCCATAACTAAAACAGTCCCCAGGGGGTAGATGAGGACTAGGGAGGTACAGTGTGTGTGTGTGGGTGGATGGAGCGTGTGTGAGCGCGTGCATGTGACAGGATCACAGACCTCTTTGAGGTTGACAGGAGTGGAGAGCAGCAGGCTGGCGGTGTCATTGGGGAGGGACAGATTCCTGACCAGGAACTGATGGAACACTGACTGGTTCTTCAACACACTGGCTACTGTGAACCCTGCAGGGCAAGAATCACACAGCACAACCACAGATAATACACATGAAGACTTCCAGGAACTGCTTATCCAATAGAAATCGCACAGAACAGTATCAAATGCTAGCAGTATCAAATGCAGTGTATGTACATCCAATAACTTGTAGGGGCCGGGTACGAAAATAAACGAATGGAATTAAGATAGATACCCACAAACTGACAGTTTTGTGGAAGCTACTCTGAAAATGTAGTTTACCAAGCTACCAATTACTTCACACTGGAAGAAGTTAAGCTACACTAAAGCTACCCTTAAGAAAAATATAATTGACTTAACTAAAGTAACTTTGAAAAAGTAGTTCAGTAGATCCAAGCTACTTTTTGAAAAATGATCATATGTACATCTGAAATGTCATAGACTACAAATTGCAAGACAGATCACTTTGGGGTCATTTGCTAGCAGAATGTGTAATTTAGCCTATTCAACACAAAAACTATGTTTCAAGTGAGAATTAGGCAGGTCGGCTGATGAAAAAGAAAGGAAATGATCGCCTACTTCACCCAAAAAGAGTAGTGTGTAGTTCCAGAAGTTAGCTACACCACTACATGGCAAAAAAAAAGTAATTAACGACTGAAAACACTACCTAGATTGGATTTTAGTTCAACTACCACCAAGCTACTGCAAAACCTAGTTAAATTACTAGTTAAACTACATGTAGTTCACTACTCCCCAACACTGCAAACGGATGAATGCTCCTGCAGTTTATTGTGTAATGTTTCCACCCAAAGGTCTTTGCCCTCCTGAAACTTTTTTGTGCATGTGTATCACTTGGGTGTGGCACGCACACACACTGCAGGAAATCACTATCCAGAGGGAGCACTTGTTTCTTTCTAGAATTCCTCAAGCTTATTGATTTCCGTGCCCTGAAAGGACAAACACAAACCTTTGATTTGAAAGGTTAAATTGCTTGTCTTCCAAATCTGTCTACAGCTGGTGTCCTCAATATTGAGAGCAGAGGTAGTTTAGAGAGGTACAGGTTTACTGTGACACAGACACACACACACACACACACACACACACACACACACACACACACACACACACACACACACACACACACACACACACACACACACACACACACACACACACACACACACACACACACACACACACACACACACACACACACACACACATAGGGCTGTATAACCGTGTAACCAATGGTTATGAACCATCATGAAAATAAAATAACTGTCATAACCTTTGAAAAACAAATGTGACACACACACCATGGCTGGTGTTGAAATTGTTGTCCAGTGGGTAGGGCCCTGCGGATGTGCTGAGGCTCTCCAGGTGTTGCTGTAGGGACTCCAGCTCCTGGCCCAGTCCTGGCCTGTCTGCTGTGAACAGGTGGTTCTGTAACACCACCTCACGGATCCGCTCCAACAACTGGGTGACACTGGGGGAGGGGAGGGGTGAAATAGAGGAGAGTGAGGGAAAGAAAGGTGGAAAGAGTGGAAGGAGTGAAAGGAAGGGACAAAGAGAGAGAGAGAGAGGGAGAAGACAGATGAGGGAGAGAAGAGAGTGAGAGAGAGAGAGAGAGAGAGCAGACAGATGAGAGAGCGAGAAGACAGATGAGAGAGAGAGAGAGGGAGGACAGATGAGAGAGGGAGATGACAGATGAGAGAGAGAGAGTGTGTGAGAGAGAGAGAGAGAGCAGACAGATGAGAGAGAAAAGAGAAAATAGAGATTATTGAGAGAGGTGTGGGGTATCGTTCTAGGTAAAGACACAATGACAGCCCCCTCCCATTAGGAGAGGCCGACAAATCTAAAAACTAAGCAGAAGGAGATTAATCAATCACATGCATACAATTGCAGGTAATGACCACCATCCAATCCTACTGTTAAGTGTTATGGACATTAACACTGTTAGGACATTAGTGCTTAATGGCATTAAACTATTAGCTGCCTGTCATAAAGGAGAGAGAGAGAGAGAGAGAGAGAGAGAGAGAGAGAGAGAGAGAGAGAGAGAGAGAGAGAGAGAGAGAGAGAGAGAGAGAGAGAGAGAGAGAGAGAGAGAGAGAGAAGAGAGAGAGAGAGAGAGAGAGAGAGAGAGAGAGAGAGAGAGAGAGAGAGAGAGAGAGAGAGAGAGAGAGAGAGAGAGAGAAAAGAAGCTGGGACTGTTTGACTCACGTTGAGTTCTTGTACTGTAGGAAGCCGAACTCGTCCCTCTGGCCGTCGGGACACAGAGACTGCATGATGGGAATGATGCCTGCTGAGGTGAGGGGAGCTGCGCTGTAGAAGGCTGGACATACAGGATGGACACCAGGGAAGGACAGGGGGGACAGGTGGTAGGTAGGGAAGACAAGAATAGAGAGAGTAGACAGGGATAAAGAAGGGCAGGGAGAGATAGGCAGGACACAGATAGGCAGGACAAAGATATATGATTCACAGGAAAAGCAAGGAAGAGCGAGAAGGGAGAGGATTATAGGATTGGTTGGGAGGAGATGGAGGGTTTGAATGTAAATACCAAACCCCAAAAAGTATGTCAAGTGAGTAAAGAGAAAAAGAGAGAGGAAGTTAGGTCACAGATAACACACAGTCAGTAGCCAGAGAGGAGAGGGACCAAGATGTCAGGGCTGAATTCTTGGACATAATGTCATCATTCTGTCTCAACAAAATGTTGCTTTTGTTTCTAAACCACTCATAAATGGTGAGTGCTGGACACGCTTTCACCAAGCCTGCAAAAAAACTAGGTCCATACAAACAAGGTCTGAACATAATGAAAGGTGTCCCGCAGGGGTCGATTCTGGGTCCTGTACTTTTTACTGTTTACATTAACAATATTGATGTCTGTAAGAATGTTTTACCTGCACTTGTATGCCAATGATACTGTTGTGTACGCTATTTTCTGCCTTCATTGTACTAAAGAAAAACTTTATTGATCTGAAATTAGTATTGAATGCAGGTAAAACTAAATATATGTTGTTCTCTAGAGTGCATAAAAATAACTTAATTGAAGCATATGTACTTTGGATGGTGTTCATATTGATAGTGTCCCTACTTACAAATACAGTATCTGGGCATCTGGATAGATGAAAGGCTGCCTTTTAAAAAGCATATTGATGAGTTAGTTAAAAAGCTAAGAATTAAAATGGGTTTCTTCTATAGAAATAGGTCATGCCTCTCGCTAAATACTAGAAAGCAGATTATTCAGTCGATGTTCCTAACAGTTCTAGACTATGGCGTCATCTTCTATATGAACACAGCTGCCACCTCATTAAAGCCATTAGCTACTGTAGATACAGTTTATCATAGCGCACTGTGCTTTATTACGGGCAACAGTTTTAGTACTCATCATTGCATTCTCTACCAGAAAGTGTGTTGGCCATCTTTGATGTCACGTAGATTGATACTTTTCTTTTAGATTTGTTGTTTTTTACTTTTACCCCTTTTTCTCCCCAATTTGGTATCCATTGGTATCCAATTGGTAGTTACAGTCTTGTCTCATCGCTGCAACTCCTGTACGGACTCGGGAGAGGCGTAGGTTGAGAACCATGTGTCCTCCGAAACACGACCCGACCAAGCTGCACTGCTTCTTGACACAATGCCCGCTTAACCCAGAAGCCAGCCACACCAATATGTCGGAGGAAACACCGTACACCTGGCGACCGTATCAGCGTGCATGCGCCCGGCCCGCCACAGGAGTCGCTAGAGCGCGATGGGACAAGGGCATCCTCACCAACCAAATCCTCCCCTAATTCAGGGCTCATCTGTAAAAGAGACCATGTCTCAGTATGACTCCCTGATAAAATAAAGGTTAAATAAAATAATACTGTACAATGGAATGGTCCATGTTTCCATGACTACCGTGGAGAGTTTTTCTTAACCTTTCTCTCTCAGCAGCTCCATCCATCCGCCTGGCAACAACACTCTCTATTCTCTTCAATGATACATGCATTCATCCATTCATCGGGGCGGCAAAGTAGCCTAGTGGTTAGAGCGTTGGGCTAGTAACCGAAAGGTTGCAAGTTCAAATCCCCGAGCTGACAAGGTACAAATCTGACTTGCCTAGTAAAATAAAGGTTAAAAAAAAAAAATCCCTCATATTGCACTGTCATGCATCCCTTTGGATATAACAATAAGCATCCTAGCTATCAACAAATAGGCCCCTTTGAGAATGTATTGTTTGATATAACGGTTGCCTTGATTGGCAGTGTAGAGCACTACCTATAAAGGATATTACTAAAAGCTGAAATAGGATCTGTTGATGGTCTATAAATGATTAAATGAATCAACTAGTGTTCTGATGTTAAATGAAGTTTTGTCTGATTGTTCTTAATGTGCAGTGATATTTTGCAGCTTTTTGTTAATATAAGACTTGGGTATAAAAATGAATTACCCCCTGTGATTATAAAAAACTATCCATCTCACCAACGTTGCTTTATCCTAATACAACCCGATGCTAAACTGCTGACACTTACTCTGGTGCTATTACTGTCTCATTGAATAGCCTATAAAAATTGGAAATACCCACTTCTGAGTCAATTCCAGATGAAGGAGTCCTTACGTGAGCACTTCTCATGATGGTCTAGGATGAAGCAGCCCCTAGAGACACTGGTCTAAGGTCAGTTTGTTTTGGGTTTCCCACCTCTGATGGTTAATGTAAGGTTTGGAGAGGGCAAACTGATCCCAGATCTGTGCCTAAGGGCAATTAGTATTCAGAGCTGCCGAGTAATATCTGTCATGTTAAGTGTTACAGTGACAGTGACAGACTCTCTAGTGATGGCAGCCTGTTGAAGACGACAGTCGGTACATCCCACATGTTTTCCTGGCACCACTCTGCCAGGAAGGAGGTTAGAGGTCTGGCAGGAGAACAGCCTCTCCCTCAACGTCAGCAAAATCAAGGAGCTGATTGTGGACGACAAGAAAAGAGGGACGGGGGGGACGCATCAACGGGGACGCAGTGGAGAGAGTCAAAAGCTTCAAGTTACTAAGCGTGCACATCACAGAAGACCTGACATGGACCTACCATACTACTACCACGGTGAAGAAGGCGCAACCTTGAAGGCGCAACACACACAGGGATCATGGCGCTTCTCCTTCCAGGCACTACTAACCCTGTGTCATGGCACAGTAGACTATAAAGATGTTGAAACACAGAACATGCCTGTCAAAAAGTTCTGCTTCTAAGAATGTTGAAGGAATGTTCCTTGATAACTGCGTAGCTGGAATTGAAGTCCTGTGTTGCTTAGTTGGTAAGAGCAGAACACAAGCAAAATCCAAGGTTGTGGGTTCAAATCCCACAGGGATTTCAAAGACCTACACTTACAAAACGTGTATGCATTGTACTGTAAGGAGGCCCGAGCACACCCCCATTTACATCGACTGACTACCTCATCATATTGACTCATCCCATGTGCTGCTGCTACTGTTTTATCTATCCTGTTGCCTAGTCACTTTATTCCTAGTTATATGTACCTATCCACCTCAATTACCTCGTATCCTTGCACATCGACTCGTTACTGGTACTCCGTATTTATAGCCAAGTTACTGTTACTCATTGTGTATTTATTAATACTTTTATTATTCCGTATTATTTCTATATTTTCTTTCTCTCTGCCTTGTTGGGAAGGGCCCGTAAGCATTTCACTGCTAGTCCACACCTGTTGTTTACGAAGCATGTGACTAATAAAGTTTGATTTGACACATAAACACTCAGGCACACACAAACACACACACAGTCAATGCTGCTGTTCTATTATATATCATTTCTTATACTGCGCGGCCAAGACACTGCCAACTTTATATCAGTAAATACTGTCTATTATTACTAAGCATACTAGCTCTTTTATTACTTGCTACAGTATTTTTGACCTTGACTTTTTTCTCTTGTTTTTATTGATATAGATCATTGTTCTGCATTATTGAGGGAGCTAGCCAACAAGTATTTCGCTGCACCTTTTATGCCTGCTGTAAACTGTGTGACGATTATTTTTTTTTTTTAAATGTTATCCTATTCCCTATGTAGTTCACTATTTTTGACCAGGGTTAATAGTGCTCTGGTCAAAAGTAGTGCGCTAAATACAAAATCGGGTACCATTTGGGACACAAACAGTCATATCTTCCACATTACAACCCAGTTCAGACCGGACATCTGGTCCCCCTTCACACACTGAGCTCAGGATAAAAGGACACAAGATCATCAAAGGTTTAGTAGATCAGTCAACCAGCAGAAAAGTAGATCAAGTGTCAGTCAGTTAGATCTAGTTCCAGACAGATTCATGGTTCAGGTATGTGATGTATACATGATGTATTATATGTTGCTACCAGTAACTGGTTATCACAGAAACACAGAAACATAGACACAGGCACCCATACTGATTCCCACATACTCACACACACAGACAACATTCACCTTCAAATCCATATGAAGGAATAGTATTTTCACACGGACTGCCCAGTGACTTTATTTGTGATCATGACCGTGTAAGTGCAGTCACAGATAACATTTTGTATTTGCTCCCTACACATTTGAGCCGGTGGTTGTGCGCCTGCGTGTGTGTATGTGTGTGTGTGTGTATGTGTGTGTCTGTATATATGTGGCAGGGTGCCAGTGTGTGCCTTACAGCGCTAACCTGAGCACAAAGCTCTTTAGTATTAGTCAGATGTGTGAAATAGGATCTGTTGGCTGGAGATGACATTGTAGACAGATCCCACCCCAGTCACTGAGAATACGTCCCAAATGGCACCCTATTCCCTATATAATACACTGTCCTGGTCAAAACTAGTGCACTATAAAGGGAACTACGGTGCTGACAACACATCGCCCAGGAGGGGAGGCATACACACACATTTAAAAAAAAAAGTTTGACATTTAAGTTCTTTAACATACACTGTTATCCAGAGGAACTTAAACATACACTGTTATCCAGAGGAACTTTAACATACACTGTTATCCAGAGGAACTTAAAGAAGCAATCAGGGTTTAGTGCCCTGCTCAGGAGCACATCGACAGATTTTTCACCTAGTCGGCTCAGAGATTTGAACCAGCAACCTTTCGATTACCGGCCCAATGCTCTTAACCGCTAGGCTACCCCCCCCCCCCCCCCCCCCCACACACACACACACACACACACACACACACACACACACTAGGAGACCCGAGTCAGAGTCAAGGTAAATATAACCATAGATGAGATTTTCATGAATGAGTCAGTCACAGCCACAATAATAAAGACGTATTTGACACTTACAGACTGCTCTAGCATGCAGTGAACATGCATCATGCGGAGGAGACAATAGAGAGTAGAGAGTAGACAATAGAGAGTAGAGAAGAGAGAAAGAAGACAGAGAGAGGGAGAGATATAAAGCGAGAAAGAATAGAGGGCCATAGAATAAAAGAGAGAAAAAAACACATAAATAAAACAGGTGTGTATGTCTGTGGACAATGACAGTGCACAAACTAACATGACTAAACATGACTAACAGTACTATAATGACAACACGACTAGACAGTAGTGTCTTTGCAACCAGCCCTTCACTAGCAGATTAGCAAAGCTAATGTTTGCCTTCAACAACTAAACAGAAATAGGTGGCAATTCACAACAACACACGAAGGCTGTCTCAAATGGCACCCTATTCCCTTTAAAGTGCCCTACTTTTGACCAGTAGTGCACTATATAGGGAATACAGTGCCATTTGAGACGCATACATTCTATATTTAGGCCAACATGCGTCTGTATCTACATCTGTATCTACGGGGCTTTGTAGGCTACAGCACTGTTTGAACTGGTGGACCCCTTCCCCACTGGGAGGCAATAGTGAGGTAAGCATGGGAGATTCTCACGCATCCACAGCACAGTAACTAACCAACCACTAACCACCATCACTCCTCAACCCTCTGCATCCTGGCCTCCTCTCATCTTCTTCTGCATTAACCTGGTCCCAGATCTCTTTGTGCTCTTGCCAAATCCATTGCTGTCCTGGTCAGTTGTTGTTACCCCCATATTCAAGTCTGGAGATTGTATTATGGTCAATAATTATAGACCTACACTCAGTATACAAAAGATAAAGAACACCTGCTCTTTCCATGACATAGACTGACCAAGTGAATCCAGGTGAAAGCTATGATCCCGTATTGATACCACTTGTTAAATGTAGATGAAGGGGAGGAGACAAGTTAAAGAATGATTTTTAAGTCTTGAGACAATTGAAACATGGATTGCTTATTTGTGCCATTCAGAGGGTGAATGGGCAGGACTGAAGATTCAAGTGCCTTTGAACAGGGTATGGTAGTAGGTGCCAGGCGCACCGGTTTGTGTCAAGAACTGCAACGTTGCTGGGTTTTTCATGCTCAACAGTTTCCTGTGTGCATCAAGAATTGTCCACCGCCCCAAGAACATCCTGCCAACTTGACACAACTGTGAGAAGCATTGTGTGTGTCTATACTTTGACTGTTACGGTATATCAACATCAATGTCTGATGTTTGTATGTTGTCTGTTCGTATAAATAATGTTTTCCTTGTTTATACTGTATGTTCACCTGCCCGGGGACTGCAGCCTGAAATTAGCTTTGGGCTAAGTCTGGCACAATGCATCTGTTCTCAAGTGTACTGAGACTTATTTTTGTTGTTGTACATTGTCCCTGTTCAAATAAACACAATAATAATGCCAAACAATGTTGTAGGAGTTTGTATGGTAATAAACAGACTGCCACTTAGGCTACTTTTACACCACTTCTATTACTCTTCAATTTTTACACTCTTTTGTGTAGCTCCTTTCTTTCTTTCCTACCTTCCTTGACGGGGATGGCAGGTTTCTTCTGGCGCAGGCCCAGCAGGATGAAGAAGAGGACCAGAGGGATGAAGATCTCAAAGGCCAACACCCACTGTAGAGAGGGAGGGAGGGAGAGAGAGAGTGAAACCGCTGAACAGCTAAACCAGTCTAGGTACAGTAGTTGTAAACAGCACACAGGTGAGGCTACAAGGTTGAATTTAGTTAGCTACTACTTTCTTTCCACATGAACCACTCCTTGTCGATTCTCATTTACTTGGTGATATATCAGCGTAGTGAATGGATTGAGTTGACTTAACCCAGTGTCAGTTATTGATCCATTAAATCAGGGAGTTGGAGTGAAGGTTGTCCAGTTTGCTAAACAAGCACTATTGGCTCATGGACTGGGTGCCAAAACGGCCAGTGCTTCCATAGTGGTCTGCTACAGATATTACTTATGAAGAAAGGGGGGGTATAGAAGATGGAAGATGCAGCACTATAAGAAACACCACACACATACACAAACAAACACACACACATACACCCACTCACACAAATCACTGACACAAATCACACACACATCCACACAAATCAGGTAATCTGTGTTCACTACCTGGTGTATATTGGCAGGAAAAGGAACTAGCACTTTCAATTTCACACGCGTCAACTGACACGAGTCATCTAGTAGTGGAGCCATAGCAGAATAGCAAGACAGTTACAAAATAAATGTAAAAAACACATACAACCAGCCCCTTGCCAGGCTATCATTGCAAATAAGAATTTGATTGACTTGCCAGTTGCCTCATTAGATAAAAGGTTAAATAAAGAAACGTGGGTCTAATTGTTCCTCCTTACGTCTCTCTATGAGAGACGCTACCACTCTCTAAACATTCAACTATACGCGCCTTGAATGCAACAAAGTGATGATTCATAAATCACATCAAGAATGTTGAGGAACGGTAGGTAGGGTTTATGCATCCTGACCAGTATTCAAGAGCGAAAGAGAGAGAGACAAAGAGAAAGAGAGAGAGATGCAGAGAGGAGGAAGTATAGTGGAAAGAGGAAAGGAGAGAGGGGAGAGAGAGAGGAGAGAGAGAAAGAGACGGAGAGGGGAGGAAGTGTAGAGGAAAGAGATGTCATGACTTGCCCTGTTGGGTGAGTCATGACACACACACACACACACACACACACACACACACACACACACACACACACACACACACACACACACACACACACACACACACACACACACACACACACACACACACACACACACATCCCCACCCACTCCCTTCTATCTCTCCCCCACCAGTTTTATGACCGGTCGTAAATTCTGTGTAGAAACTTTGGGTTTGGCAGGATTGAGGGTAAAGAAACCTCTTTGTTACAAGGAGATTCCTCCTGCCAAATCGGTAACATCAAAAGGTTGAATAATGAAACAATATTGCTGTAGTTCAAGCGGTTGGAGTGGTCCGTGGGCACATATAGAACAATTAAGTCGGATCAGTTGAGTTTTGGGATCCCATGAAGGGCAGTATAACAACATATCTGTATCTCTGAATGTGTATATTTCCCAGTGAATGTGTATATTTTTCCCAGATTCACATCCAAATGTTGGGGAACTGATATGATTAAATATGAAACTATTTGTGAGAAGATGTAATGTGAAGTTAGCCTTCTAAATGAGAGAAGTGTTTTTCATATGAAGTCTTAACCAAGTCAGTGGCCACACCCACGTGAACACACACATTACGTCGGCGTCATGGAACGCCCACTTTTCCCAGAGTGCATAAAACCCACTTCTGACAAAATGTACATTAGACCAAGCAGGCGGATGGTGTGAACCGGAAGTCACGAATGGTTAAGAAATCTACAAAACTAAAGACCAGAGAACGTGAGGAAATGCGTCCCCACGCTGAAATGGTTACCACTCTATAGGCCAACGAGCCCGACAGCATTAGCTGAAAGGTACTGAATGGCTAGAAACTCTGAAACTTTCAAGAGAGAAGAAGAACATCTCTACAAGACTACACATTCACAGTCTGCAGCTGTATATGTAAAATAGTCTAGGAAACTCGACCGAAGAAGAGATAGAAGAACAATTTCCTCCCACCACTATAGATTAGAGGTCGACCGATTTTGATTTTTCAACGCCGATACCGATTATTGGGGAGCCAAAAGGGCCGGTACCGATTAATCAGACGATTTTTTTACATTTATTTATTTATTTGTAATAATGACAATTACAACAATACTGAATGAACACTTTTATTTTACCTTAATATAATACATCAATAAAATCAATTTAGCCTCAAATAAATAATGAAACATATTCAATTTGGTTTAAATAATGCAAAAGCAAAGTGTTGGAGAAGAAAGTTAAAGTGCAATATGTGCCATGTAAAAAAGCTAACGTTTATGTTCCTTGCTCAGAACATGAGAACATATGAAAGCTGGTGGTTCCTTTTAACATGAGTCTTAAATATTCCCAGGTAAGAAGTTTTAGTTTGTAGTTATTATAGGAATTATACGACAATTTCTCTCTATACCATTTGTATTTCATATACCTTTGACTATTGGATGTTCTTATAGGCACTTTAGTACTGCCAGTGTAACAGTATAGCTTCCGTCCCTCTCCTCGTCCCTACCTGGGCTCAAACCAGGAACACATCATCAACAGCCACCCTCAAAGCATCGTTACCCATCGCTCCACATAAGCCGCGGCCCTTGCAGAGTAAGTGGAACAACTACTTAAAGGTCTCAGAGCGAGTGACGTCACTGAGTGAAACGCTAATAGCGCGCACCCCGCTAACTAGCTAGCCATTTTGAGTTGATAGGCTTGAAGTCATAAACAGCTCAATGCTTGAAGGACAGCGAAGTGCTGCTGGCAAACGCATGACAGTGCTGTTTGAATGAATGCTTATGAGCCTGCTGCTGCCTACCACCGCTCAGTCAGACTGCTCTATCAAATATCAAATCATAGACTTAATTATAACATAATAACACACATAAATACGAGCCTTAGGTCATTAATATGGTCAAATCCAGAAACTATCATTTCGAAAACATTTATTCTTTCAGTGAAATACGGAACTGTTCCGTATTTTATCTAACGGGTGGCATCCCTAAGTCTAAATATTGCTGTTACATTGCGCAACCTTCAATGTTATGTCATAATTATGTACAATTCTGGCAAGTTAATTACGGTCTTTGTTAAGAATAAATGGTCTTCACACAGTTCGCAATGACCCAGGCGGCCCAAACTGCTGCATATACCCTGACTGCTTGCACGGAACGCAAGAGAAGTGACACAATTTCCCTAGTTAAAAGAAATTCATGTTAGCACGCAATATTAACTAAATATGCAGGTTTAAAAATATATACTTGTGTATTGATTTTCAAGAAAGGCATTGATGTTTATGGTTAGGTACACATTGGTGCAACGACAGTGTTTTTTTCGCGAATGCGCTTGTTAAACCATCACCCGTTTGGCAAAGTAGGCTGTGATTCAATGAGAAATGAACAGGCACCGCATCGATTATTTGCAACGCAGGACAAGCTAGATAAACTTGTAATATCATCAACTATGTGTAGTTTAGTGATTATGTTAAGATTGATTGTTTTTTATAAGATATGTTTAATGCTAGCTAGCAACTTACCTTGGCTTCTTGCTGCACAAATGCCGATTACCGATTGTTATGAAAACTTGAAATCGGCCCTAATTAATCGGCCATTCCGATTAATCGGTCGACCTCTACTATAGATACCTCTAAAGTATCTATTCTAACGAACCAAGACCGAGAACCATGTGGTGGTACCTCTAAAGAACATTTCCCTATCCAACGACCATTGGTACATCTGGAAAATCAGTTCTAACAGACACAATCAGAGATTTTCTGTCGAATTACTCCTCAGACGGACCGGCGATTTCAACAGAGAGACAACAAAGGCATACAATCGTAAATATATACATTGCAATTATTTTCGAATGAGCGGCAAAGTATAGCATTTCCCTGAGCATAGTTATCAGCTGTGTGTAGATAGTGAAGTCCTTTGTCTTTTCTCCCGCTCTTTCTTACATGCCTCTCCCTTTTCATTTGGTGTAACAAGCCGTCGTATCGGTTTATTCCGATATTCTGATCTGTCCTGGTTATTAGACTTTTCATTGCATTGTGTTAATAACCAATAACTATACTGTTTGTGTGTTTATGTAATTCTGTGTGATTATTTAGTTAGACAGTAAAACAATAATTAAGCCAATTTGTATATCGCTGATTCATAATTTATGCTAGGGTTCGTGCAGAAGGATTTTGTGACATTCAGAATGAGAATGATAGAAGGTAAATAACAAATAATTAATGACTGATTGATGACTGAAATGTAAGAGATATTTATATCTTTAAAAGTTATTTCGGCAAACGGTAACTCGGTAAATAAACCTTTTCCGTGGTGCCTCAAAATTGCTGATGATGAATTGTTACATGAGTAATTGAATCATCGCAATAATTAAACATAGTTAATCGATTTGATAAAACAATCGTCATCACATTAATGATAGCCAAGTCACGACAGAGAGTAAAGGAGAGAGGGGAGAGAGAGAGAAGAGAGAGAAAGAGACGGAGAGAGTGTAGAGGAAAGAGGAAAGGAGAGAGAGTGAGAGAGAGAGAGAGAGAGAGAGAGAGAGAGAGAAGAAAGAAGAGGAAAAATGAAAAATGTATGTGACAAAAAGAGCAGTGTGCTGATTTTCTCTTCTCTCTCGAGTGTTCAAATAGCTGCTGGTCTCTATGCGCTGCGGATGTCTGTGTTCTCCTAGAGAAGAGAAATAATTTGAGATGCAGACTCTGACCCTAACTCCATCCTCTGCTACAGTCTTCTCTGCTGGGACTCCCATGGCCCATATAGGCCAAGCAAGCCTCACTCTATGGGAGTGGCAAACACTGGTCACCTGAGGGGACATGGTGTGCATTCCAAATGCGTCTCTATAGGCCCTGGTCAAAAGTAGTGCAGTACATAGGGAATAGAGTGCCATTTGGAACACAGGCCAGTTCTCCTCATCCATGCTGGTCACCTGATCTAACCCTCTTTTCAACTAGATCTGTCCTGGTTTAACCCTGTCCTGATTTCCCATTCTACAGCTGAAGTTCCCTGTATTGGGTACAAAGACTGATAATGCATATAATAAGCTTAACATTAACATAAACATGTTGTATGGACATGAAGTAGGGCTTTGTTGGACAAAATAATGTTTCTATTATCATGCAAAACTCAACACTTAAGGGGTAGTATGGAGATGAGTGTGTACCTACACACAGACTGAGGGTGGGATTGTAGTGATGTGGGTTTAAGGGTCAGAGATGGTGTGTGTGGGAGACAGATGACGTTATTGACACAATGGGAGTGTCAGAGACCCAGTCAGAGTACACAGACTACCTCATTCTACGGCATGGTGTCATGGTACCCAGCACCAGGGAAACAGTCATCGGTGTAGGTCTCCTTCGCTCTCTCTCTCACACACACACACACACACACACACACACACACACACACACACACACACACACACACACACACACACACACACACACACACACACACACACACACACACACACACACACACACACACACACACACCAACACCCATGCATGCAGGCCACCTGTCCAATCACAGGCTGGATGCTGAGTCACCGGAAAGAGGGAGGATGGATAGGTGATTGAGTGACAATGCAGGTGTTTGTGTGTGTGTGTGCGTGTGTGAGGGATGTACTCTCTTCACCCTGCTCTGTCCCAATCGTCTCTTGTTCACATGAGAGACAGGGGGGTCAGACATTCTGTCTCTGTGTCTGTCTGTGAAGGTCATGACGGACAAACAGCTCTTTGACATGCTTCTCTCACAATGCCCTGACAAACTCAACAAAGCTTCCATTATAAGATCCTGAGTAGTAAACACAACTGCTCTCTCTCTGTGTATACACACATGCATGAACAAACACATTCAGTACGCACACACACAGGCACAAGCACACACACACACACAAACACACGCACGCACGCATGCACAAACACACACAGGCAAGCGCACAGACACACACACACACACACACAAACACACGCACGCACGCATGCACAAACACACACAGGCAAGCGCACAGACACACAGACACACACAAACACACACACACACACACACACACACACACACACACACACACACACACACACACACACACACCACACACACACACACACACACACACACACACACACACACACACACTGCAGGAAATTACTGTCCAGAGGGAGCGCTTGTTTCTTGCAAGAATTCCTCAAGCTTATTGATTTCCGTGCCCTGAAAGGACAAACACAAAGCTTTAATTCGAATATTAAATAGCTTCCCTTCCGAATCAGTGAGTTTCAAAGTGCCTGTTTGAGTTTTATCCTCCCCCAAATTTGCATGTCGAAGGTATATCTTCCATTATTTATAGGTGTGCCAATGCGTCTATCTGCCTCTGCTGTCCTCAATACTGAGTGCAGAGATAGTTTAGAGAGGTACAGGTTTACTGTAACACAGACACGCACGCACGCACGCACGCACGCACGCACGCACGCACACACACACACACACACACACACACACACACACACACACACACACACACACACACACACCTATAAAGACATTCTGGGACTACAGGCTTCACTGGTAATCTGATGTCACTTAACAAACAACATCACTCACCTCTGTAGCAGACATACTTTAGCACAAAAAAATATCTAACAAACACTCACAAACTAACCACCATCTAGGCACCCGAACACCACTCAGATATGGCCCTGACATGGTCTGCAGTCCATAGGAGGCTGCTGAGGGGAGGACGGCTCATAATAATGGCCGGAACGGAGCGAATGGAATGGCCATTCCACTGATTCCTCTCCAGCCATTACCACGAGCCTGTCCTACCCAATTAAGGTGCCAACAACCTCCTGTGCTGCAGTTTCACACAAGATAAAAAAAACTAAACCCTACTTATTCCACTGACAAATCATCCAGCATAAAAATGGTCAATGTTAAGTACAGTGCCTTTGGAAAGTATTCAGACCACTTGACTTTTTCCATTTTCTTACGTTACAGCCTTATTCTGAAATGGATTAAATAAATAAAAATCCTCAGCAATCTACACACATTACCCCATAATGACAAAGTGAAAATAGGTTTTATTTACATAAGTATTCAGACCCTTTGCTATGAGACTCGAAATCGAGCTCAGGTGCATCCTGTTTCCATTGATCATCCTTCAGATGTTTCTACAAATTATTTGGAGTCCACATATGGCCTGAATGCCAAGTGTCAAATCTGGAGGAAACCTGGCACCATCCCTACGGTGAAGCATGGTGGTGGCAGCATCATGCTGTGGGAGTGTTTTTCAGCAGCAGGTACTGTGAGACTAGTCAGGATCGAGGCAAAGATGAACAGAGCAAAGTACAGAGAGATCCTTGATGAAAACCTGCTCCAGAGCACTCAGGACCTCAGACTAGGGCGAAGGTTCACCTTCCAACAGGACAATGACCCTATGCACACAGTCAAGACAACACAGGAGTTGCTTCGGGATTAAGAGTAGCTTTGGGACAAGTCTCTGAATGTCCTTGAGTGGCCCAGCCAGAGCCCAGACTTGAACCCGATCAAACATCTCTGGAGACACCTGAAAATAGCTGTACAGCGACGCTACCCATCCAACCTGACAGAGCTTGAGAGGATCTGCAGAGAAGAATGGGAGAAACTCCCCAAATACAGGTGTGCCAAGCTTGTAGCGTCATACCCAAGAAGACTCGAGGCTGTAATTGCTGCCAAAGGTGCTTCAACAAAGTACTGAGTAAAGGGTCTGAATACTTATGTAAATGTGATATTTCTGTTTTTTCTTTGTCATTATGTGGTATTGTGTGTAGATTGATGAGGGACAAAAACAATTTGATCAATTTTAGAATAACACTGTAACCTAACAAAATGTGGAAAAAGTAAAGGGGTATGAATACTTTCCAAAGGCACTGTATATTGTAGTGTCAAGGATCTCAACAATTATAAAGCTATAACACAACTTATTAAATAGCATTCCCCTTGCCTATATATTTATAGTATTCCCAAAGGTTTCACTTCCTCAAATAAAGTGAGAATTCTCACTTTAGACAGGATTATTTCGATAATAACAACGAAAAGCAGTGAAACTTTAGTGTGTTTCTTTCCCACCTAGGGAGAGTCTAATAAATGGAAAGAGTGAAATAGGGACCAACAGAGAGAGAGAACTGGAACTGGGAGGGAAATAGGATTTTAAAGTCCTAGGGAATTGCATTCCTGCCATGCCATGCAAACTTTTCCCACTGATTCATTATACAGGCTGCATGGTGCCCAATTCCTTATGCGGTGCACTGCTTTTGACCAGGGCCCATAGGACTCAAAAGTTGTGCACTATGTAGGGTATAGGGTGCCATTTGTGACGAGCCCACAATGTAGCCAATGTCTGAGGTTTAAGGATGTGTGGGTGGGTGGGAGGGGGAGATGGAAAAATTAAATGCCTGAATATTGCAGAGCATCTTATCGCAAGGGTTCAATCAGTCACTCAACAGGCAACTGGAGGGCACAATAGAGCCGGAATGGAACCATGGTCAATTGCACTGGACTGATTCTCCATACTACGTCATAATAAGAGGCTAGCTTGAGCCGCAGACAGACTCTTATTTCCCCAGGAAAGGGCCCACTCCTCTCTCTCTCTCTACCTGATTGCTTAGAGGAATAGCCTTAGTCTATGAATAGTGTCTGCCTCTGACCTGCAGAATCAATCGAACATAGAGATGTTTGCATTTGAACTGGAATTAATTTGTACAGGTCACCATGGCCGCGTTCCAGGCTAACTAAATTGTAGACACCTGGATACTGTAGGTGTTTATGTGCCCTCGAGCAAGGCATTTAACCCTAATTTGCTCCATGTGCACCAAACTACTATGGCTGACAACACAATTCACTACACCTATCTGAAAACCAAATTAGTTTCTCATCATCTTTCCTCCTTCCTTCAGGCTTCTTTTTCTTCTTTGGACTTTATATGACAGTTGGCAACCAATTTTACGGTGCATTACTACAACCGACTGGAGTGCGGACCTCAGTTAATCTTTCAATCACTCACGTGGGTATATGCTCCTAAAAACCACTGAGGAGACGGGAGAGGCCGGACTTGCAGCTCGTTGAGTGTCACAAATAGAACCAATTTCTATTTTAGCGCCTGGCCATGCAGAAGCTTGCTGACACGCGCGAGCAGTGTGGGTGCAATGATTGAATAACATGTATGTGTACATTTATTTTGCAACACTCGAGCGGTGTGGTCAGCACGTAAGAAGTATACAAAGCTACAGTAGCTAGGTTTCCATCGAATTGGCGAAATATTTTTTGGGGGGGCGGCAGGACGCATGGCTCTCGACCTTTGCCTCTCCCGATTCCGTAGGGGAGTTGTGACAAGATCGTAACTACCAATTGGCTATCACATAATTATTTATATTTTTAACAACTATGTGTGCATTTTCCCACCCGATCAAATTTACTTATTGTGGATAAAAGGCTGTGTGTGATGACGTAGTTAAATGGGGCTCCATCGCATATTCAACTCTTCTGATGGCTTTGTAAAAAACAATGTTGCATTATATAGCAAATGTGCCCACTCTGGTCTTGGCAGGCTCAGTGCGCTCCAGCTAAGAGCTCCAAGATACAGTGCGGGTAAGCTTGCCTACATGATGAGATCATTATGGAGAAAAGAGCGAGATTATTTTTATTTGACTTCACAGTGTGGTGAAAGTGCATGGTGATTGACGCTCCTTCCCAATAAATATTGAGGGTCTTATTCTTGTGACATGATGATTGATGATGTAGCCTAATAATCTGCATGCTTTCCCAGGTCGTAGTGGGAGGACCACACAACATATCATCCATCGTGTGACTCCAAGGTTACGTCGATATGATGGTTATTACATCAATATTTGCGAATAAAGGAGTTCCCACCGCCATTTCTCGCATAATTCATTTTACAGACACAAAAAGATCCCACCTTGTCTAGCATATTCTGTTTTGCTGACATTTGGAATGTTTACCGCCAAATTTACTGTTTCCATCAGCCTTATCGTGACATTTTTTATCATCTTTACGCGCATAAAAAGGTTGGATAGAAACCTGGTTACTAAGGAGGAAGAAACAGGAGCATTTTTTGCTCAACTCCGCACATCTCTGAGTTGTTAATTACCAAGCAAACTGTGAGCATCACAAACCAACTTTGATCTTTCTGCTTGTGGAGGCGTCGCTTTTAATCAATACCAGTCAACTCAGGACTGCATGGGCCGTTATGCATGAAATACATCCAAATTAGCAGCTTCATCACAGCAATTAGTGGAGATTCTGTCTCTGGAGCCTTTCGTTGTTTTACACTGCAACTAAGAACAACTGAACACACTCTCATCCTCTCTATTCTGCTGTCTTCTACTTTCACTCTCTCTGTCTTCCTCTGCTTCGCTGTCTGTCTCGCTCTGCCTCTCTCTCTCTCTCTCTCTCTCTGCCTCTCTCTTTCTAGCTTTCTCTCTCTTACTTTCTCTCTCTACATATCTCTCTGTTTCACTATTTTTTTCCCAGCCTAGTTAGTTCAAAATGTGCCATCACTACTGAGATAACAATGCAGAGATTACCTTACCGATACATGGTCAGGTACTTGGGCCCCAGTCTTCAAAATTTGAGATTCTACTCAATAGAAAGACAATTCACAAAAATACACAGAACATCTGGTCACATTTCACCCCTCATTTCATCTGCTTTTCCACCTAGGTAATTGTGTTTCTTTTTAGCTGGCATCTTTCCTTGTAGCCTATCTCTCCTCTGTTCTCTCTGTTCTCTCCTCTGTTCTCTTCTCTGTTCTCTTCTCTGTTCTCTCCTCTTTTCTCTCCCGTTCTCTCCTCTGTTCTCTCCCGGCTCCCGTTATCTCCCTGGTCTCTCCTCTGCCTCCTCGTTCTCTCCCCTGTTCTCTCCTCTGTTCTCTCCTCTGTTCTCTCCCCTGTTCTCTCCTCGCCCCTGTTCTCTCCTCTGTTCTCTCCCGCCCCCCGTCCCCCCGTTCTCTCCTCTGCCCCCCGTTCTCTCCTCTGTTCTCTCCCCTGTTCTCTCCCTGCTCCCCCGTTCTCTCCTCTGTCTCTCCTCTGCCCCTCGTTCTCTCCTCTGTTCTCTCCTCTGTTCTCTCCCCTGCTCCCCGTTCTCTCCCCTGCTCCCCGTTCTCTCCCCTGTTCTCTCCCGCCTCCGTTCTCTCCTCTGTTCTCTCCTCGCCTCCCGTTCTCTCCTCTGTTCTCTCCCCTGTCTCTCCTCGCCCCTCGTTCTCTCCCCTGCTCCCCGTTCTCTTCCCTGTTCTCTCCCGCTCTCCCGTTCTCCCCCGTCCCCTCGTTCTCTTCCCTGTTCTCTCCCGCTCCCCGTTCTCTCCTCGCTCCCTCGTTCTCTCCCCTGCTCTCCTCGTTCTCTCCTCTGTTCTCTCCCCTGTTATCTCACATAAAGGAGCTCGTTTCCGCTGCTGCTCTAACTGTCGTCTAATACAATGCAGCTGATCAATTATTAACAAGCAGCTCGGCACTCATTTGCAGGTCAATTATTAAGAGGGCTGATCATGAGAAAGCTCCGTTGATGGATCCAATGTGGAGCGCTCTATAGGACAGTAATGTGTGAGAGAAATGCCATGTGTGTGTGTGTGTGTGGGTGGGTGGGTGTGTATGTATGTACCTGGGGGTAGAGATGTGTGTGTGTATGTACCTGAGGATAGAGATGTGTGTGCGGGTGTATATGTACCTGGGGGATGAGATGTGTGCGTGGGTGTGTTTGTACATGGGGGTTGAGATGTGTGTGCATGTTCACATCAAACAAGATAATACTGCTGGATTATGTGAAAACATCACTTTGACTGCTTTCGCAGCACACACACAGTTCAGTCCACCCCTGTAGTGCTTTGTAGCGTCCGTCATGATATGGCTGGAAGGCAGGCAGCATCCCTGTCCATTTACCCAGAGTGTCACAACGTTAGAGCACACATGGCCCTAGCCACCTGTCATGGCGTGGCCCTCTTTGGTTATAGCGAGTACCCTCCCCCGCCTTCTCTCTCTCCCTCCTACATCCAGGTTCTGTTATCTCAGGTCATAAATTCCTGGAGGAGACTCTCTCTCCCCTGGCCAGGCAGTATAGAGAGAGAGAGTTTCACAGTAGAACAAGGAACTTCTACATCACAGAACTTGAGAACTGAACAATATCCATGTTTTGGAGAATGTGTAAACGGTCGGTGGAGAAACCAGCTACGACCGGTCCGTTTTGTTTCATGTTGTGACCTTGTGGAAAGACAATACAGCCACATTACCATAACTCTGTTTATACAGGAGCCTCCATTATGAGGTTTGCATCTAATTATTGTATAAAATGAATGAGTAAAGACGAAACTATTTGTGAAATTATGTAAGGTGATGTTGAAACGTTAATGTGAGAGAATTGTATTTCTGTTCAAAGTTTAACTAAGTCATTGGCCCGCCCCATGAGCACAGACATTGATGTGGCGTCATGGGACAGCCCTTTCCTACTGTTACGAATAAAACCCCCACCTGAAGAATTTCCCTTCAGACCATGCCTACCTCGGTCAGCTGAGGGAGCGAAGGTTGAGTAGAGACCACAAGAATCTCAGTATAAGCTAAGGTTGTAATGGTTGTTGAAACTCTGAGACAATCGATTCCGACAGAATAAAAGCAACTCTTCGATACTAATTACTAGTCTGCAGCTAGGAATTATGTACCATTGAATGCGAAGACCGACAACCGCCGAAACATCTATCCATTAAAAACATTTCTGGGTGGTGCTCTGAAGTATCCATTCTAACTACAAGAGACTTCATGGGAACCAAGAGAGACGGGCGGATGAAATTTCCAACTGAAAGACGGACGATTCCAACAGAGATCATGACGACACACTGGGCGTAAATATATATTGATTGCAATTATTCTCGAATGAGTGAGCGTTCATTTGCAAAGAATTAGCATTTCAATCAATATAATTATCAACTGTGTAGTGACTTGTAATTGCGATTCTCAGTCCACCCCCACTTCCCTTTGTCCACCAAGCCGCCATATCAGCTTAGCCCACTAGGGAACATCCCCTATCATTTCCTTGTAACCATATCTACTGTTTGTTTGTTTATGCATTTCTGTGATTATTTAGTTAGTTAGTAAATAAATGATTAAGACAATTGATGTATGATGATTCATAGTGAAGGCTGGGTTCGTGCAGATAACCAACCGTTTGGAATGAGACTAACGTGCGGTAAAGAATAATTCATTAATTAGAAGACTAATTGATCAGATATTAAAATATCTGAAGAGTTATATTAGGAAAATTATAACTTTGTAATCTGAAGATTTTCCTCGACTTCCTAGTTAACCTCTTTGGGCTTGGGGGCAGTATTTTGAGGTCCAGATGAAAAGCGTGCCCAAAGTAAACTGCCTGTTACTCAGGCCCAGAAGCTAGGATATACATATAATTGGTAGATTTGGATAGAAAACACTCTAAAGTTTCTAAAACAATGTCTGTGAGTATAACAGAACTGATATGGCAGGCAAAACCCCGAGGACACACCACCACACAATAACGATTCTCCATTTTATCGTTTATTTACGTATTAGGGTACTGAGGTTTGATTATAAATGTTGTTTGACTTGTTTGGATAAGTTTATTGGTAACGTTTGGGATTCATTTTGAATGCATTTTGAAGGAGGGAAAGCGGTGGATTATTGAATGAAGCGCGCCAGCTAAACTGAGTTTTTATGATATAAAGGACTTTATCGAACAAAAGGACCATTTGTGATGTTCCTGGGACCTTTTGGAGTGCCAACAGAAGAAGATCTTCAAAGGTAAGGCATTTATTATATTGCTATTTCTGACTTTCGTGGCGCACCTGCCTGGTTGAAATGTTTTTCATGGTTTTGTATGCGGGGCGCTGTCCTCAGATAATCGCATGGTGTGCTTTCGCTGTAAAGCCTTTTTGAAATCTGACACAGTGGCTGGATTAACAAGACTTAAAGCTTTATTTTGATGTATAACACTTGTATTTTCATGAATGTTAAAAATGTATATTTCTGTCATTTGAATTTCGCGCTCTGCAATTTCACCGGATGTTGTCGAGGTGGGTCGCTAGCAGAACGCCTGCACCAGAAAGGTTAATTACATTTACATGATTAGTTAAATCACGTTATAATATTTACAGAGAATTGATTTGATAAAATAACAGTCTTCAATTTAATGATGCCAAAGACACGACACACCCTACCCTTTCTCCACCACTGTCTCTCTAACATAATACCAGCCCTACCCTCTGCCACTGTCTCTAACTATAATAATATCAGCCCTCTGCCACTGTCTCTCTATCATAATACCACGGCATTTACATTCACTGGCTTTCTCTATCTTACACCCAATTTTAAAGTCCATAGAGTTTCATTAACAGCAACATCTCCTCAGGCAAAGGAGAGAGAGAGCTGGCCTTACGTAAATATGAAAAAGAACATTCCATCCTCCTGAAGGAGTTGGAGATTATCGTTTGCTGTTTGCTGCAGTATGCAAATGTAAGAAGTGTCAGTGTGTGTGTGTGTGTGTGTGTGTGTGTGTTTGTGTGTGTTTTTGGCTGATGACAGGGAAGGTGAAAGTAGAAGGTTATGTACAGGTCAGCAGTCACACACACACAGACATACACATCCCATTCTCTTGTGTCTCACACTGGTGACATCAGCAACCTCCCTGTGTCACCATGAGAGAGAAAGCTCTACCTAGCCCCAAAGACCGTTTTTATACAATTACATAATCTCTGAGGCTCCAGATATTACATAACGACATCGTCATGCAAAAATCCCTTAATATAAATTTGACTTATTGCAAATGCCAAACTTTTATCACCATGCTACAGTACAAATTGTTTGGATTCATTACAACACAACTCCATTGGGGTGTTTTCTCAGGAGCTGTAGCAGTGTAATCATACAATGTTGCGGCCGGCCGGCCGGCGCTCTGTTCTGTTCCAAGGTGTTAGGTAAACAGACTACAGTCTGGCAACACTGTCACACAGCTACATGGGCTGGCCAACCTGAACCACACTGGTGCATGGGGCCGCATCCCAAATGGCACCATATCCCCTAGGGAATAGGGTGCCATTTGCCAGGGAATGGTGGAAGTCAGCCGCCTGCAGTGGACAGCATCCCTACTGCTTTTACAGTTGTAATTTTCAGTAAGCATTAAACATATTTCTGAGGGGTCTTGGGATTAGTGACTGGAAACGATAATGAAATTAGAGTAGAATTGTGGAGGTAGTTTGAGGTGAAAAAGAAAGACAGAAAAAGTAACTAGTCAAGGGGACAGGTGAGCGTGAAAGAGAGGCACCCAGAGAAGAGGTGTAGAATGGGGTTAACAAGTGTCCTCTATCACTAATTAATGCTAAAGGGTCAGGTGGTCTCTAAGCCTGGGATGACAGGTGTGAGCCAGGACAACAATGAGC
Organism: Salmo salar; assembly: GCF_965601325.2. NCBI lineage: Eukaryota > Metazoa > Chordata > Actinopteri > Salmoniformes > Salmonidae > Salmo > Salmo salar. The sequence goes on along the minus strand of NC_138314.1, from coordinate 6,313,332 downwards.
AGGTTACATTCCAAACAACACCCTATAATAGTGCACTACTTTTGGCCAGGGCACATCTGGCTTTGGTCAAAAGTAGTGCACTATATAGAGAATAGAGTGCCATTTGGAGCATACACCTATTCGTTCCACAAATCACCTATGAATGTGTCATATCCTTTGGAGAGGACTGATAACAGGAAGTGTGGGCACTGAACGTCTGTTAGGCACATCCTGCTATGAATTACACATAGCCTGAAATGGTGGCTCTCTGCAAGGATCCACCATTGGAAGACACGAGGAGTTACTGCAATGTCTTATGGAGGGACTCCATACCCTGGCAGAATGCCACGACCAGGCGTTCGATACAATGCTGGAGCATATCCACGGATTCCCCACTGGGCAGCGGGTCACGCCCGTAATCTCCCAGCCTACCCCAGTGTCCCGAGAACCCCGCTTACCTCCTACGGAGCGCTACGCTGGAGATTCCGCAACCTGCTGGGTTTTTCTCTCCCAGTGCTCCCACATTTTCGAGCTGCAGCCTTCTTCGTTCCCCTCGGACCGCTGGGGGATAGCGTACATCATAGTGCAGATGTCCGGGAGGGCACTCGCCTCAGCCACAGTGGTGTGGGAGCAACAGTCTGCCGTCTGGCTCAGTCTGGAGGAGTTTGTGGAGGAAGTTCGGAAGGTGTTTGATTCTCCATTGTCCGGGAGAGAGGCTGCTTAAGCTGATCCCGTAGTGTGGCAGTCCACCCAGTGGATTTTCGCACGCTGGCGGCTGAGAGTGCCTGGATCCCGGAAGCATTGTTTGACATGTTCCTTCACGGATTATCGGAAGTGATCAAAGATGAGCTCGAAGCCCAGGAGCTGTCCATGGACCTTGACTCCCTCATGGCCTTGACCATCTGGATCGATGGGCTACTTCAAGGTCAGAACTGGCAAGTGTCTTCAATTCCCACAATTCCCACTTCACATTTTCATCCTCTCTGTCGCAGATTCCCCCGGTACTGCTGCTCATTCCGTTCACCAGCTCCGGAGGTCTATGTCACCGGCATTCTAGGCGTCACCGAACTGGATCATTACCACCAACTCCGGACTGTCTTGTCTCATTACGCACACCTGGTTCACATTCCCCCATCACCGTGCTAGTGTGCACTCGTTATTGCGGGTCTCGTCCCATGTATTGTTATTACAGGTCTTGTCCCGTGTATGTATTAGAGGTTTATACCTCGCTCTTTGTTTGGGTTATAGCCCTGTGCTATACATATATAGATCTTTGTTTTGGGCTTCGTCCCAGTCACGTTCATGGCGTACGCTATTTTGGAGTGGAGGCACTGGTTGGAGGGGGCGGAACATCCGTTCATTGTGTGGACGGACCACAAGAACCTGGAAAATCTCCCCACCGCCAAGCGTCTCAATTCCAGGCAAGCTAGATGGGCCCTGCTTTTCACTCGGTTTAACTTCTCCCTCTCCTACCAACCAGGATCCAAGAACATCAAGCCGGATGCGCTGTCACGCTGCTATAGCCCCGCGGCTACACCCTTGGACCCCGAGACCATCCTTCCCACCTCATGCCTGGCAATGGCACTGGGGAATAGGAATAGGGAAGCATTGGCACTGGGGAATAGGGAATAGGGAAGCAATGGCACTGGGGAATAGGGAAGCAGGTCCATGAGGCGCAGCGTTCCCAGCCGAGCTCCCCTCCAGGTGTCGCCCATCTTCCTCATTATCCCCAGTGTTCTCTGTTTGTCTGTTGCCAGTTCGTCTTGTCTTGTCAGGTCTTACCAGTGTGTTTTCCCGTCTCCCTGCTTTCTCATGTTCTGTTTCCTAGTTTCCCCGGTTCTGCCCATTCTGCCTGCCCTGACCCTGAACCTGCCTGCTGTTTTGTACCTGCCTGACTCTGACACGTTTACAAACCTCTGCCTTTCCTGACCCTGAGTCTGCCTGCTCTTCTGTACCTTATTAACTCTGCCCTGGATTACGGACCTCTGCCTGCCTTTGACCTGTCTTTTGCCTGCCCCCTGTTTGGGTCAATAAACATATGTGACTCTACCTTTCTGCATCTGTGTCTTATCGTGAGCTCTGATAGAGATAGTGAGTCTAGAATGATTAATGACGCTGATTATTATAACAATTTTGGATGCAGCCACACGCAGGCAGGGGGCTAGTATGGCTACTAGCTAACATCTGGGAAATACTCCTGCAATGTTGGGCACAGATGGGGTGTAATCATTACTCCAAAAAGTTTTGCAACGGATACGTTTACTCCAAACGGCAAACGTTTTGCAACGAAAATAGTTTCTATTGGACAAATTCAGGTAAGCCCCACACTGTTTTGTTCCATTTTCTTCAGTTTGGTTATGTTTGGTTCCTAGTGAAATAATTAATACACACCGTTTCAAAATGTTTTGCAACTGAAAACAAAAACAGGCGTTTCTTATTATTGGACTTATTCAGGTATGTCCCTTCTTGATTTGGCCTGTAAAATGATTTCACCATGGTGAAAACCATTCAGCCTCCCTCCCTCCCTTCCTCCTTCTCTCACTCTCTCTTCTATCTCTTTATTCTCTCTGTTTTTCTCCCTATCCTTAAGTTATATCGGCTCTACTCATGGAGTTTCCTTGACTTTGATGTGAACTCATTCAAACACTCATTCAGAATCGATGCTCCCTCTTCAACATGGCCACCTGAGACAGCAGGCTTTCTCTCTAACCATAGCTGTCTAATCTCCCTTTCCCTCTCTCTCTCCTTCAGTAAACCTCTATCTTCTTCAGTAAGCCAGGGAATAAGACCACCCTCAATAAATACAATTTCCTAAATGGTGACTTTGTTTTCCTCAAGCATACATACACTCTAAATAATGTACTAATCAGCTTTGGATAATATATGCCAAAGTAGACAGAAAAGCTCTCCTGTCCTCACATTCACCCCAGTACAGTCACACACACACACGTCTTTCTCGCAGACACTCACCTGCACACACACTCTCACACACACACACAAAGTTTCTGGGCGGAAGTTTAAATGATTAATTGGGATCCAAGACGACAGTATCAATCATTAACATTCCCCCCCTCTTTCCCTCCTTCCTTCCTTCCATCCCTTCCTCCCTCCTTCTGCACTTGGCACAGCCTTCATCTAAGTGCCTGAGCAGAGCACTCCTCTTCAACAAGCAGCACAGTGCAGTGGAGAAGAGTGACCAACTTGAAGTGGACCTTCTACAAGCATCACAGTGCGCAGCTGAACATTGTATGCTGGAAACACTTGGTTTGTTATTATTTATTAAAACAAAACCTATATTCATTAAATACGAATACAGAACTTGTTTTTGCGTGGATTCCGCGACGCGGTAAGCTTTAGCAGCTCGGACCGGCATTTCTTGTCCCAGAATCCCACTTAACAGACAGGTTGAAGACTGCTTGACAGAGACGCTAAGCTGCTAGCCATCAAGCTAGCAAAGTTGGTACCAGATGAGTTTTGCAATGGAGCCCTCTTTGTCTGGAGAAATAAATCAATGGTTCCAGCGCTGTAGGAGCTGTATCTATTAGGCTTTGTTTCTGGACAAACCGGATCACTCAGAGTTCCAATGCGGAAATTGTTTACTTGCCAAGACTTGAGGTGGATCCTTAATCATGCAGGTCGCCAGCCTACGTAAGAAACTGGGGAAAACGCAGAATGGAATGTTTACATTTTCTACACCGGTGGCTGGATGGCGTTCACGCTTGTTGTATGCATCTCCGCCTTGTAGTTTGTCATTATCCGACTGGCTGGTGTTGCCCGGAGCTCTCCCATCTGATAGCGGAGTTGAAGGAGCACAGCATGAGGAAAAAGGCAATCAACGATGGTCGCATGTTACGAGTCATGGAAGCCGAAGACAGCGACCTCCCGCAAAGCAGTCTACACTCCCAACGAGAGGCCAGGAGGGGATACAAACAATAAATAGTTTTGCCGTCCTGGAGCCTATTCTTCCTGCACCCTCGTCGCTGTAGGTGCCTGTGTCTGCGGCCACAGTGCCTACTATTACGATTTCGAAGTCGACGTCGGCAACCTTCCATCCCTGCTCTGGATCGAGCAGGGCTTTTCCATCTGTCGGAGGCCTGAATCCTGTGAAGCGTGGGAGTGGGCGGATTTCCTCATCCTTCTCACCAGCCGTGATTTTGGGCAGCTCCATGGTAAGAAATGTGACTGTTCTTGGTGGAAAAACAATGTCCTATCCAGGAGCAAGAGTAAATTACATTACTAAGCTGCTCCCGAATGTACTACACCAGGACATGGAAATCGATTCTATCGTAGTCCATGTGGGTTTTAAGGACATTATGAAGGGCAGCGCTGAACAGTTGAAACTGGATTTTAAACAGCTGATTGACTCTCTGCTAGACAATAACAAAAGACCCACCATATCTGGCCCTGTGCCCTCTCTTAATAGTGGCATTGAACGCTTAAGCAGGATACTTTCACTTCACAACTGGCTACGTGATTATTGCAGCTCAATGGGTGTAACGTTTGCTGACAATTTCGATACCTTTTGGAAACAAAATGCGTTTTATAAGAAGGATGGGATCCACCCAAATCATTTGGGTTCCTGGATCCTTTCACAGCATTATAAGGCTGCGTTGAGACAATGACTTAACAATGACCCAAGCCCAGCTCAGCTAATCCCTACCATTGTGACGCAGTGTAGTTATAATGCTTCAGCAAATGTACATTACACCAGGGGTGTCGGTAGACACAATATAAGTAACATCATTTATGTCCCTCTAACTACCCTGAATGCCTCTGCTGATCCTACAGCTATTGCATGCAGTAATCATGTGCCTACAAACCCGATTTATACTGTTAGCACTGAGCCGGTGTGCCCTAGGAGGAAGTCCACTGTGTGCAGCTCAGCCTGCACAAGGATAAAGAACATGAGCACATCTATTGTTGCTAAGCTTCTGAGTAAAGCAATAAAAACAACTAAGCATCCCAGAAGAAAAGTGCTCAAAATAGCCCACGTTAACATATTTAGCTTAAGAAATAAGGTTAATGAAATCAATAATGTAATAGTAACAGATAACATTCATATTCTGACTATCTCTGAAACTCACTTAGATAATACCTTTGATGATACAGTGGTAGCAATACAAGGTTATAACATTTACAGAAAATATAGAAATACCAATGGTGGAGGTGTTGCTGTATATATTCAGAACCACATTCCTGCAAAGATTAGAGAGGATCTCATGTTAAATACTGTTGAGGTAATATGGCTGCAGGTTCATCTGCCTCACCTAAAGCCCATTCTGGTGGAAAGCTGTTACAGACAACCAAGTGCTAACAGTCAGTATCTGGATAACATGTGTGAAATGCTATGTGAGGTTAATAGAGAGGTTTACTTTCTGGGTGATTTAAATATTGACTGGCTTTCATCAGGCTGCCCACTCAAGAGAAAGCTTCAAACTGTAACTACTGCCTGCAACCTGGTTCAGGTAATCAATCAACCTACCAGGGTAATTACAAACAGTACAGGAATGAAATCATCAACATGTATTGATCATATCTTTACTAATGTTGCAGAGATTTGTTTGAAAGCAGTATCCAAATCTATCAGATGTAGTGATCACAGTATAGAAGCCATATCTAGGAAAACCAAAGTTCCAAAGGCTGGGCCTAATATAGTGTATAAGAGGTCATTCAAGAAGTTTTGTAGTGATTCCTATGTTGTTGGTGTAAAGAATATTTGTTTGTGGTCTGTGGTGTGTAAAGAGGAGCAAACAGACACTGCACTTCACACACTTATGAAATTGCTTAAATTGCAAATAAATCTGACTGCACAACCGATTGGAAAACATACTGCAAATTGAGAAATCGATACTAAACTGAATAAAAAGAAGACGAAACTACACTACGAAACAAAGATAAATGACATAAAGCATGATAGTAAAAAGCTTTGGAGTACTTTAAATGAAATTTTGTGAAAAAGGCAAACTCAGCTCCATCATTCATTGAATCAGATGGCTCATTCATCACAAAACCAACTGATATTGCCAACTACTTTTCATTGGCAAGATTAGCAAACTTAGGCATGCCATGCCAGCAACATAAGCTGACACTACACATCCAAGTATATCTGACCAAATTATGAAATACAAGCATTGTAATTTAGCATTCCCTAAAGTGAGTGTGGAAGAAGTGAGAAAATGATTGGTGTCTATCAACAATGACAATCCACCCGGGTCTGACAACTTGGATGGAAAATTACTGAGGATAATAGCGGACGATATTGCCACTCCTATTGGCCATATTTTAAATTTAAGCCTACAAGAATGTGTGTGCCCCCAGGCTAGGAGGGAAGCAAATGTCATTCTGCTACACTAGAATAGTAAAGCCCCCTTTACTCACTCAAATAACCGACCAATCAGCCTGTTACCAACCCTCAGTAAACTTTGACCAGATACAATGCTATTTTACAGTAAACAAATTGACAACAAACTTTCAGCATGCTTATAGGGAAGGATATTCAACAAGCACAGCACTTACACATTATGACTGATGATTGATGATAAAAAGATTGTGGTGGCTATTTTGTTAGACTTCAGTGCGGCTTTTGACATTATTGATCATAGTCTGCTGCTGGAAAAACGTATGTGCTATGGCTTTACACTCCCTGCAATATTGTGGATAAAGAGTTACCTGTCTAACAGAACACAGAGTGTTTTTAATGGAAGCCTTTCCAACATAATCCAGGTAGAATCAGGAATTCCCCAGGGCAGCTGTCTAGGCCCATGACTTTTTTTAATCTTTACTAATGACACGCCACTGGCTTTGAGTAAAGCCAGAGTTTCTATGTATGCGGATGACTCAACTCTATACATGTCAGCTACTACAGCGACTGAAATGACTGCAACACTTAACAAAGAGTTGCAGTTAGTTTCAGAGTGGGTAGCAAAGAGCGTCTGTTAAATGACTTAAATGTAAATGTAAATGTAAAGGAATAAGTTAGTCCTAAATATTTCTAAAACTAAAAGCATTGTATTTGGGATAAATCATTCACTAAACATTAAACCTCAACTAAATCTTGTAATAAATCATGTAGAAATTGAGCAAGTTGAGGTGAATAAACTGCTTGAACTAACCTTGGATTTTAAACTGTCATGGTCAAAACATATTGATACAACAGTAGCTAAGATGGGGAGAAGTATATCAATAATAAAGCGCTACTCTACCTCCTTAAACTATCAACAAGTTAGGTCCTACAGGCCCTGGTTTTATCGCACCTGGACTACTGTTCAGTCGTGTGGTCAGGTGCCACAAAAAAGGAAAGTTGCAATTGGAAAGTTGCAATTGGCTCAGAACAGGGCAGCACGGCTGGCCCTTGGATGTAATACTAATAATATGCATGTCAATCTCTCCTGGCTCAAAGTGGAGGAGAGATTGACTTCATCACTACTTGTTTTTAATGAGAGGTACTGACATGTTGAATGCACGAGCTGTCTGTTTGAACTGCTGTCGCACAGCTCGGACACCCACGCATATCCCACAAGACATGCCACAAGAGGTCTCTTCACAGTCCCCAAGTCCAGAACAGACTATGGGAGGCGCACAGTGCTACATAGAGCCATGACTACATGAAACTCTATTCCACATCAAGTAACTGATGCAAGCAGTAAAATTTGATTTAAAAAACAGATAAAATACACCTTATGGAACAGCGGGGACTGTGAAGCAGCACAAACATAGGCACAGACACATGCATACACAAACATACAATAACATGTGCGCTATACACACACATATACATGGATTTTGTACTGTAGATATGTGGTAGTGGTGGAGTAGGGGCCTGAGGGCACACAGTGTGTTGTGAAATCTGTGTTGTGAAACTGCCTTAATTTTGCTGGACCCCAGGAAGAGTAGCTGCTGCTAATGGGGATCCATAATAAATACAAATACAAATACTGTACACTGGCCTACTCTCCACTGCTTACACAAGACTACAAGATCCACAACCTAAAGGCCCGCATGATTTACCAAACAACAGCACTGCTGCAGCTCAAAGGGAAATGTGGAGAATATTCATCATTTGGAAAAGAGCCGTGGGGAAACCTATGTGCGGCTGTTAGCCAACTCCACTACCGGGCAATGGAGAGGTTGGCTAAAGCACAAAGCAATGTGAATACCAGACTAAGGCTTGTGTTATCACCGGGAGAAATGAACAATGGACTCCACAGGTTATATGACAAAGATGAGTAGCTACTCTACTGCAGCGTCTGCCTAAATCCTGATCCTCCCCCCTCCCGTCCTTTCCCCACCTCTCATCTCCTCTACTCTGCTCTGCTTTCCTCTCATCTCCTCTCCCACCCCCCCCCCCCTCCTATTCTCTATACTCCTACTCAGCCCTTTTTTCCACTCCGCTCCACTCCCCATTAGACAGACAAGACAACATGAATTTTGCAAACAAGCTCCTCTCTGCTTCCTTTTACCAGACAGACAGTGAACAAGACGTTCTGCTGGCTGGGCCATCAATCCTAAGAAGAGAGGCTGTTGGACACAGAAGACACATAGAACAAACAAACTATCCTTCTCCTGTCACCCAAAGTCACATCCATCTAACAGACAACATTTAGCGCACTATTTAGTGCACTATATAGGTACTTAGGCACTTCGGCATACAGGACACTTCCTATTACTTGGAACTAAAACCCTTCTGGAGAATAAAAATCTACCTTTTACAACAAACTAGAAGAGAGGACGCATTTACTAATGGCCTGTAATACATCCCAAATGGCACTCTATTCCCTATATAGTGCACTTTGACCAGGGCCCATAGGACTCTCGTGAAGTAGTGCACTATGTTGGGAATAGGGTGCCAATTGAGACACAGTCCTGGGAGACGGTTATCTTTCACATTATTAGTTTAACATCAGAAAATTCAAGATGTCTATAAAGGTAAAACATGACTGTCACTTGCGTCGAAAGGATTGGACCAAGGCGCAGTGTGTTGAGTGCTCATCTTCCTTTATTATGAGAGAACACTTGAACAAAATAAACAAACGCCAAACAACAGTTCCGCGAGGACAACGACGATACGAAATACAACCACCCACAAAACCCAAAGGAAAACAGGCTGCCTAAGTATGGCTTCCAATCAGAGACAACGAAAGACACCTGCCTCTGATTGGAAACCATACTCGGCCAAACCTGGAAAACGAAACATAGAAAATGAAAACTAGAACACATTCCCCTGGAAACAAACAAACCCCAAAACACACAAAACAACCTCCCCTGCCACGCCCTCACCATTCTACTATGGCAAATGACCCTTTTCACTGGTCAGGATGTGACAATGACGATTTGATAAGAATGAACATTGTATTATGGTTATGGTACAACAGCTGTAAATATTTAATGGTATGCTTTAAACACGGCAACTAAATTAGATAAAGCAGCTGAGAGGCCATTTTCATTCCATTAACAGTAAGACACCCTGATTACAGCTGAGGGAACACAGCGAGGGCTAGAGGAGGGAGGGAGATAGAGAACACATGAAAAGAGAGATGGAGGACAGACGCAGAGAAATAGACAGACATACATTTCACATTCTGTAGATGTATGTGGATGTGTGCACATTGATATTCACACTTCCACATCATATTAAATAACCAATCTAATGATGATGATCCTAATGATGACAATAATGATTGTAATTAAACGAACACACACAGGCACGCACGCTATCCCTGATCTCAGTAGGTGTGAGAGCATTGTTACTGGCCACAGATCTGTAACAGCAAACAGGTGGCTCACACATCAGGACTGGGGAAGGGGCCATGCACAGCCGACATACAGTCATATCAACACACACCCTGACTTGAGAATACACAGTGGTAGATCCTTCCACCATTAGATCCAAGTCTCTGTCTACTATTCCCATCAGTCAAGCTTTACTAATCCCTGATTAACTATGAAATGCCTTTATGAGATGTAGTTATAAAGCAGTAACAGCCATTTGACAGGGAAGGCTCCACACTCACCATACTGTCACTCAGTTATGTCAAACACATAGCAGGTGATATAAGGTCAACACTTGATCATTGTGCTTTATCCTTACAGTTACAGCAGGCAAAATGGTATGATTACTAATCTCTCTCTGTCTCTCTCTCTCTGCCCGCGTGGTGACTGGCGGCTGTTGGAATTCTCTCCCTCTCCCCTAATTTTTTTTCTTCTTCTCCATCTCGTATATTCAACCCAGTCTCTCTTCAGCACGCTAGGCTCTGGAAAGAAGGAGTTGGAGCAGAGGACTCTTAAAACCCATTGGAGGGCCTGTGATTTTTTTTTTCTTCCCCTCTATGGAAATCAAATGCCTGATTTGTTCTGGCACCGGCCCAGTCAACACCACCACCAACACTGCCACCACCACCAACCAGTGACGTGTGGTCAGGGTAGACAGGGTAAGCATTGTTTTACCCTGTGAAAACGAGTGAAAAAATAACTGTCATGAAAAATAAATACATCTACATTTCATCAATAATCATTTCGTCATCGTCATGCTTTTTTCTGCATGACAAAATCTATTTCCTGAACTAGTACTTAGGTCCCAAATTTGTGGTGAGCTGGTACAAAATGCGCAAGGAGGCCAGGGGAATGGCACCCTCGCCGTGTGCCTTTCTCCTGTCCTTCAAACTCTAAACTCAATGAAAGGCAATGACATGACTTGCGCATGCGTGTGTCTACCTTATACTGCCAGCTAAAGGATGCTGAAAGGCAAGCAGAAAGCTTCGCTGCCTTCCATGTGTGTCAATATGTCCCATTCATTTTCATATATTGGCGTGAAAAAAGTAATGGGGTTTACATTCGTTTTACTGCTAGCTAAAGTTAGCTGAACAGGATGACTAAGAAATTGCATCGGAAACAGTTTTCATAGTCAGCAGCTTCTATTGAGGGAATTTTCTGAAATGGATAAAGACATGCAGTTGAAACTGGACCGATCAAGGATGACTCTCATCCCTTGCCGTATCTCCATCGCGTCAAGACCGACAGACTTCTAAAACTGAGGGCCAACAGGGAGGAGTTTTACAGTTCAGTCACTGATGTCTTTACCCAGAAGGATAGACGGGTGGTGAAAATGTGTATTTACAGTAGCGCCGTTTACTATTATTACATTACATGTCTATTGCGTATCTCAATCAGTAGCAATGACTACTAGGCATTTTTGTGTGTAGCAGTGTCTACAAGTAGGCCTACTCACTGGCATGTGGGTCGCTGTCAGTGGTGCTGAAAGTCACCTGTTCATGCAGGACCTGTGAATCAGGATTTACATTAGCCAGTAATTGCTCGCTTTTGGCTGATAAAATAAATTAAAAGCTGATAAATAACATTTAGGAGAGAGAGAAAGCGAGAGCGGAGCCTTGGCCTAGGCTACTGTTGATTGCAAAGATAGAGGCCTTTTTCATTTAAGTAAAACTAAAGTTAGAGAGTATGACTATAGTGAAAATTCTATACAAGGTAGGGCTCCAGTGTCACGGGCGTCGTAAGGATTAGACCAAGGTGCAGCGGGAACGTGTATACTCATCTTCTTTATTTTTATTAAAAGAAGGAAAAACAAAAGAAACACGTATACAAAACAACAAACGACACTAAACAGTCCTGTCAGGTGCACAGGCACAAAACAGGAGACAACTACCCACAAACCCCCATAGCACAAACACGCCTATACATAGGACCTTCAATCAGAGGCAATGAGGAACAGCTGCCTCCAATTGAAGGTCAATCAACAAACCCTAAACATAGAAGTAGAAAAACTAGACTGAACATAGAAAAACACTAACCTAGAACATAGACCAAAAACCCCGGAACACTCTAAACAAACACCCCTCTTACATAATAACATAGCCCAACAAACCCCGAAACACTCTAAACAAACACCCCCTGCCACGTCCTGACCAAACTACAATAACAAATAACCCTTTACTGGTCAGGACGTGACATCTAGACTGCGACCATTTAGTCGCATTTTGCGACCATTTAGTTGCATTTTATGACCCTTTCTCTTGGCTGTGTGTAAAAAAAAACATTGGTCGCATTGTTGCGGGATGCACAATAATTTACCTCACTAAAAACGTCCTATTCTTTAGGAGGCTAAAACTATGATTTGGTCAAACAGTAAAGTACATTATCCTCTTGATTCAAGCAATGAAAGTGTCTGCCCGTGTGCCCCTGTACCTGTTTTGCTGGGGACCGCTGCTGTGTCGAGAGAGTCACTCTCTCCTTTCCCGGGGGGGAAAAAATGCTCTGGGAGAAAGAAAAGTGTTCTGATTGTATAACATAAAAAAACAAATTCCTGTGAAAACACAACTATCTTGTTGTCACAGATGGAAAGAGGATGTTCTCAGCTTTCTGTAGGTAAACTTTTTATTTCTCAACTCTCAATTAGGAGCTCAATAGCAACTATTTTGAAAGATATTTGATATGGCTTGAGATACAGAGCACTCGAAACGCACATTGGTCATTGTGAGTGAATAGGCCTCATTGGACAGTAGGCTAGAACTGCAACTTTTTGGGGGACATTAAATGTCTCAATAGAAAGTGCCTACTTGGCCTCAGACCTCACCACACGCCACTGCCACCTACACTGCTACCAGCACCACTACCAAGACTGCTACCACTACCACTACCACTAAGACTGACACCACCAGCCACCACTACCACCAACAGTACCACCACCACCAAGACTGCAACCACCAACACAGCAACCAAGACCAACACCACCAAAACTACCACCACCACCAACACTGCCACCACCACCACCAAACCTGCCACCACCACCACTGCCACCACCACCGCCACCACCACCACCAAGACTGCCACCACTACCACCAACACTGCCACCACCACCAAGACTGCCATCACCACCACTACCACCAACACTGCCACCACAACCACCAGCAAGACTACCACCACCACCAGAACTGCCACCATCACCACTACCACCAACACTGCCACCACTACCACCAAACCTGCCACCACCACCACTGCCACCACCACCGCCACCACCACCACCAAGACTGCCACCACTACCACCAACACTGCCACCACCACCAAGACTGCCATCACCACCACTACCACCAACACTGCCACCATCACCACCAAGACTACCACCACCACCAGAACTGCCACCATCACCACTACCACCAACACTGCCACCACAACCACCAGCAAGACTGCCACCACCACCATTGCCACCACCACTCCTACCAGGCTGGGAGTCTAGGCTAGACCAGTGAGAATCCAGATGGAACTGAATGGGAATTTGGAATATGGGGGGGGGGGGGGGCTTGTGGCTACTGTATCTTGTAGCCAACTCTTTGTGCATGAAAACAATAGAAGAGCTGCAGCACAGTATGGTACCAGGCTAGTGTGTGTCAGGCTTGGGTTAACCCAACATCTAGTCCTAGAGAGGGCCTGCATGGACCATGCCAGGTGTGACTGTGAGCCAATAAAATAGGTACTGTATGGAAGGCCAAGCTGTATCTGTGTGTGTTTATTATGCTGTGTGTCATAAAACATATTTATTACAGTGCCAAACAGCATCAAACTACAGGAAGTTCTGTCATACTTCTAAAGACAACTGGTCCCAAGTCAATCCTTTTTTTCTAAATCCTTAAAATGATGAAACTCAAAAGGCTGTTAAACATGATAGAAAACATCAAATGCATGCCTCGGGCTGGAGTAACAACTGAATTAATCAGGTACTGAACTGTAATATTCAAATTGAATAACCTGTCAATCAAAATCCTCAAGTTATTGGATATTCATCCAGTTGGAACATCCAGGAATATTCAAATCCCCTTTCGTAAAAAAAAGTTATCCAAAGGCTTGCAGATAATCTTTTCTTACTTGTTGAATATATTCTATGCCCAATTCAATATTTAAACTGTTTCTGTCACCTCAATTATACAAAGAAAGAGGCAATAAATCAAAACAAACGAAGCATGTATTAGCACTCGTAAAAAATGTAATAAAACATTTGTAATATAATTTTGAGAGTTTCATTCTTGGTACCGGTTTCAGTCAGGGGCTGAAGTAAACTCAGAGTCAGACATTCATAAAAATGTATATCTTCATATGCAAATTGCATACCCTACATATCAGCCACTGCAGGTTGGGCCATATAATTCTTAAGGCTCTAGTCACGACTCATTGACGACATCATTCATGAGCTCTCACTATTAGTGAGGGATAATGGATTAGAGTAGTACACATTCGGCTCGTACAGTACTGTAGTAGTAACCCTCTACTACAAAGTGAGAAATCTGTGTGTAGCCCCTCCAGACTGACCTCCATTTCCATCTCTCTCCTGTCTGAGTCCCTGCTGTGAGATCAGCATACAGAGATAGCTTGTGTCTAACATCCCCAACATCTATGAGCTACTGCAGTGCTAGTCCATTAGAGTTTACAGATATCATGTATAATTTATTGGCTTGCCAGTTTGACTCACTCCTCTGTAGTTGTCACCTTCTCTCTTTCTCCGTTTCAATCTTTCTCCCCCTTTTAGCTCCCTCCCATCTCTCTCTCCCTTTCCCTCTCTCTCTCTGTCTCTGTTACCCAGCCAGCTCTGCCCGCCGCGGCACGGCCCTCAGTCAGCCAATCATTCACGGACGCTGAGTGCCTGACTGGGAGAACTAGGTCATGAGTGCTGATGCTGCTGCTGCACTAGGCAGGCTAGTGGTGAGCTAAGAGAGTGCAGTGGGACAGAGAGGGGTTTGACCACCCTCTCTCTCTTGCTGCACTCTCTCTCAGCTTTGACCCCTCTCTCTCTCTCTCTCTCTCTCTCTCTCACTCTCTCTCTCTCTCTCTCTCTCTCCAACAGAAACATGTCTGCAAAGCAGGAGCAGTGACAGGGAGTTATTGACAGACAGGAAGAGGAGCTAAAGGTTTGACGCTACAGACATGGGACTTTCCTGTACAAAACAACAAAGGGATGAGGATAGGTTATTTAGTGATATTTGCATTACGCCTCGACAGACATTGTTTTGCCTTGGAAATAATCACAAGGTATTTCTGTGTGGCACGGACTGTCAGGCAGAAAACAAAACAATGAACCATGGTCTTCACACCATGGCGTCAGTTGGTTGCTATGCAAATAAAGACCTTTCCGGTACAGTAGGCTCTTTCGAAAGCACAGTAAAAAGTTGTAAATGATCAACTCTCCTCACAAACATTGCTCTGTTCATAAAATGTCAAACGTGCACTGGCATAGTGGATACTCACAAATGGCAACCTGTTATTCCCTATATAGTGCAATACTTTTGACCAGAGCCCTATGGGCCCCGGGAATAGAGTCGGTCACAGCCACAGAGTTTCCCATTTCTATACAATGGCAGGAGTCGCTCATTAAAACATAGACCAAAGCATGCCACTGGTCCTGACAAATGCTGACTAGCCCCATCCTAGAACCCATCAATCCACTAGGCTAATGCTATAGACATCTTCCTGAGCCCCTGCAGGCCCAGCGCTGGGCTGCATGATAATAAACCTACAGATGACGTGGCTGTTACTATTATTACTCTGTGGCAACCCTAGTGTACTCCAGGGAATCTATCTGACGTCTTTATTGAGGCTGTGTCCTAAATTTCACCTTATTCTCTACGTAATGCAGTACTGTAGTGCATGAACAGGGCCCTCTGGTCAAAACCTTGTGCACTATAAAGGGAATAGGGTGCCATTTGAGACAGATTCTGTGTGTAATCTCTGAAGGGGAACCAAAGACAAAAATAGCACAAAAAAAGGACACGGTTGGCAAAGACATTAGGCTATGATGGATGATGGATAAAACTAAGCATCTTTAGGAACAACAAAACAAATGTGTCCGGAGCCTCCTTTTAATGGAAAAGGGTAGATGTGAACTATAAAGATCTTTACGCAAAACCCCCCACTGCTGTAAATGGAAAGGCTCCAAAATGCATGGAAATAGATTGTGCTCTCTACGGACTACTATAAATAGGCCCTGTTGACTGATTAACTAAAAACAGTCCTTTAGGTCATTAGGTTTTAAAGTAGGTACTTTACACTGTACATTAAAGGGGTTCACTCCAAAGTTTGTCAGGTGCTGTCTACAAACTAGGCACCATACATTATAAGCATTGTTCTGGGATTCATCCAATGGCATTGAGCTTGAATACCACCTCAGTCACTGGCTTCATCAATAAGTTGACCGTAAGTACATCCCAACCAGAAGCCATGGATTACAGGCAACATCCGCACTGAGCTAAAGGCTAGAGCTGCCGCTTCAAGGAGCGGGATACTAATCCGGACGCTTATAACAAATCCTGCTATTCCCTCAGATGAACCATCCAAGCAAGGGGTCAATACAGGACTAAGATTGAATCCTACTACACCGGCTCTGACGCACAACAGACGTGGCAGGGCTTGCAAGCTATTACAGACTACAAAGGGAAACCCAGTTGTGAGCTGCACAGTGACGCGAGCCTACCAGATGGGCTAAATGCATTTTATTCTCGCTTCGAGGCAAGCCACACTGAAGCATGCATGAGAGCACCAGCTGTTCCGGACGACTGTGTGATCACACTCTCCATAGCCGATGTGAGCAAGATCTTTAAACAGATCAACATTCACAAGGTCGCGAGGCCAGAAGGATTACCAGGACGTGTACACAGAGCATGCGCATACCAACTGGCAAGAGTCTTCATTGACAGTTTCAACCTCTCCCTGACCCAGTCTGCAATACCTACATACAGTGGGGCAAAAAAGTATTTAGTCAGCCACCAATTGTGCAAGTTCTCCCACTTAAAAAGATGAGAGAGGCCTGTAATTTTCATCATAGGTACACTTCAACTATGACAGACAAAATGAAAAAAAAAATCCAGAAAATCACATTGTAGGATTTTTTCTGAATTTATTTGCAAATTATGGTGGAAAATAAGTATTTGGTCAATAACAAAAGTTTATCTCAATACTTTGTTATATACCCTTTGTTGGCAATGACACAGGTCAAACGTTTTCTGTAAGTCTTCACAAGGTTTTCACACACTGTTGCTGGTATTTTGGCCCATTCCTCCATGCAGATCTCCTCTAGAGCAGTGATGTTTTGGGGCTGTCGCTGGGTAACACGGACTTTCAACTCCCTCCAAAGATTTTCTATCGGGTTGAGATCTGGAGACTGGCTAGGCCACTCCAGGACCTTGAAATGCTTCTTACGAAGCCACTCCTTCGTTGCCCGGGCGGTGTGTTTGGGATCATTGTCATGCTGAAAGACCCAGCCACGTTTCATCTTCAATGCCCTTGCTGATGGTAGGAGGTTTTCACTCAAAATCTCACGATACATGGCCCCATTCATTCTTTCCTTTACACGGATCAGTCGTCCTGGTCCCTTTGCAGAAAAACAGCCCCAAAGCATGATGTTTCCACCCCCATGCTTCACAGTAGGTATGGTGTTCTTTGGATGCAACTCAGCATTCTTTGTCCTCCAAACACGACGAGTTGAGTTTTTACCAAAAAGTTATATTTTAGTTTCATCTGACCATATGACATTCTCCCAATCCTCTTCTGGATCATCCAAATGCTCTCTAGCAAACTTCAGACGGGCCTGGACATGTACTGGCTTAAGCAGGGGGACACGTCTGGCACTGCAGGATTTGAGTCCCTGGCGGCGTAGTGTGTTACTGATGGTAGGCTTTGTTACTTTGGTCCCAGCTCTCTGCAGGTCATTCACTAGGTGTGGTTCTGGGATTTTTGCTCACCGTTCTTGTGATCATTTTGACCCCACGGGGTGAGATCTTGCGTGGAGCCCCAGATCGAGGGAGATTATCAGTGGTCTTGTATGTCTTCCATTTCCTAATAATTGCTCCCACAGTTGATTTCTTCAAACCAAGCTGCTTACCTATTGCAGATTCAGTCTTCCCAGCCTGGTGCAGGTCTAGAATTTTGTTTCGGGTGTCCTTTGACAGCTCTTTGGTCTTGGCCATAGTGGAGTTTGGAGTGTGACTGTTTGAGGTTGTGGACAGGTGTCTTTTATACTGATAACAAGTTGAAACAGGTGCCATTAATACAGGTAACGAGTGGAGGACAGAGGAGCCTCTTAAAGAAGAAGTTACAGGTCTGTGAGAGCCAGAAATCTTGCTTGTTTGTAGGTGACCAAATACTTATTTTCCACCATAATTTGCAAATAAATTCATTAAAATTCCTACAATGTGCTTTTCTGGATTTTTGTTTCTCATTTTGTGTGTCATAGTTGACGTGTACCTATGATGAAAATTACAGGCCCCTTTCATCTTTTTAAGTGGGAGAACTTGCACAATTGGGGGTTGACTAAATAGTTTTTTGCCCCACTGTATGTCATGGAGACCACCATAGTCCCCGTGCCCAAGAACGCGAAGGTAACCTAACTAAATGACTACCGCCCATAGCACTCACGTCAGTAGCCATGAAGTGCTTTGAAAGGCTGGTCATGGCTCACATCAACACCATCATCCCGGAAACCCTAGACCCATTCCAATTCGCATACTGCCCCAACAGATCCACAGATGATGCAATCCCAATTGCACTTCACACTGCCCTTTCCCACCTGGACAAAAGAAGCACCTATATGAAAATGCTGTTCACTGACTACAGCTCAGCGTTCAACACCATAGTGTCCACAAAGCTCATCACTAAGCTAAGGACCCTGGGACTAAACACCTCCCTCTGCAGCTGCATCCTGGACTTCCTGATGGGCCGCCACCAGGTGGCAAGGGTAGGCAACCACACATCTGCCACGCTGATCCTCAACACGGGAGCCCCTCGGGGGTGCGTGCTTAGTCCCCTCCCTCCTGTACTCCCTGTTCGCCAAGCACAACTCCAACACCATCATTAAGTTTGCTGACGACACAAAGGTGGTAGGCCTAATCACCGACAACGATGAGACAGCCTATAGGGAGGGGCTCAGAGACCTGGCAGTGTGGTGCCAGGACAACAACCTCTCCCTCAACGTGAGCAAGACAAAGGAGCTGATCGTGGACTACAGCAAAAGGAGGGCAGAACATGCCCCCATTCACGTCAATGAGGCTGTAGTGGAGCAGGTCGAAAGCTTGAAATTCCTTGGTGTCCTCATCACCAACAAACTATCATGGTTCCTGCCATCCAGGACCTATACACTAGGCGGTGTCAGAGGAAGGCCCAAAAAATTGTCAAAGACTCCAGACACCTAAGTCATGGACTGTTCTCTCTGCTACCGCACAGCCAGTTTTATTTTCTTAAAACCGCATTGTTGGTTAAGGGCTTGTAAGTAAGCATTTCACAGTAAGTTTATATTCGGTGCATGTGACAAATAAAATTTGATTTGATTTGATATTCAGGCCCAAATTTCAAATGAATGGGAAAGGCACCATCTAATTAGAGTTATGTAAGAGTTCATTCAATCCCATTAAGTCCGGGTTTACATACTAACAATCATATCATAACAGGTTATAACTTAATAATATGCTATTCTGTATCTGTAGTTATAGAAGAGTTAGATTACTGCTCAGGGTCTTTTAGGTGCTGCTGCAGCTTTACTAATCTGACATAAGCGTGTAACACTGTGTAGCCTAACACGTGCACGTGCTACTGATGGGGAGCTTTCTAAGAAAGTAGTGTCGTTTGTTCCACTGTGTGGTTTTAGAAAACAATGTGTAGACCAGCGTTTAAAAAACGTGTTGACGAGTCGTGTTCGCCAGAACACAGACATACACGTACTATAACATTAAAATGAGCCAGAGCTGCGAAAATCCTTGGATTCTGTTCCTTTCTCTCTATTATCCTATCTGAAGGGAGAGCTACCTCAGAGCATCTTATTTTTGCTGGGATATGCACAGATAGGTGCCAGAGCACCTGCCCCCTCTGTGAAAGTGCCCCTCCCAAGATGTTAGACTGAGCACCAGCTGTCCCCATTCTCAGTGTCCTGTCCCTCCTGTCGTTGTCTGTCAGGTAGCCTAGGCTACACTTGAGGCTGGTGTTTAATCCAAAAGACCCAAATAGATGCATACAAGCAATTGGTTACGCTATACTTATGCATTTTTTTTTTATATGAATACCATTTAGTTATTTAAATGTAATCTATTATCATTTCAAGATGCATATCATGATACATTTTCACGATACCAGAATGACTTACATTTAAAAAAGTTTATTAAATGTGTGTTTACATCTTCTTCCCTACCACATTGATAGATGTACTGAGGCGCATGAGCTAATATGAATTGTTGTTTGTTGAAACACAACAACCTGTTCAGTTCTATGTGCACGGCAAGTAAAACCCGGTGCAACACCAAGTGGTTCTGTGTGTACAAGTAAAACCCGGTGCTACACCACCACATCTAAACATCTTGGAAACTACGGCAGCGCAAATTGGCCTACAATTTCACAAACATATCAGTGAATGAGATGTATTGATAATAAAGGGACGAGGTGCTAAATGTTCAGTCGATACATGATGATGGCTCTGAATATCATGCCAGCCTGAAATACATGCAATGGAGCTGCAGCAACCGAATTCTATTGTAGACCGACGCCTGTCGGGTCTCGCGCTGACATCCGGCGAGCGCACAAGCTAAAGAAGGCCCACATTTCCAAGTGTCTCCATTCTAATTATCATCTATGAATATCAACGAAAATGTTTCCTTACCGGTCCTCTCCTCTTCAAAGACACATTCTTCCACAACAGAAGATGTAGCTGGTGGAGGAATCCCATTTTCACAGGCTCGCGGTTTAATGGTTAAATTATGACACCGTTAATTAAGTTGCCATATAGTGGTGGATTTTTGGATATGGATTACGAACCATTCCGAGGTATTTAAATGACAATTTAGATACATTTCTGTTGGACAAGCTATACAGACTTGATATAGGCTTATTTGCCCATTTTACCTCTCGCTCTCTATCTCTCTCTCTCAACTATAGACCAGATTACTGTTTTCCTCCACTGATGGCTAAATGTGTCTAGCTGTATTTCAGCGGCAAGCCAGGCTGGTATTCTGTATGCAATCACCATCCGCGGAAAAATACAGAAGCATCCAATGGAAACCGTGCTTATGCAATGCGTTAGAATGAACCGAGCACGGTGGGTATAGGGAGAAATATCACCGTCGTGCGGTCTAGTGGGCGGAGACAGCTACAGTACTCTACCTCTTCTCCCACTGTAATCTCGATTCTATTCTTTGAAACACAAAGTTCTTCCAGCCAAAACCGAGTAGTCTATGTAAAATTTTAACCTATTTTAACCTAGAATTTTAACCTAGTCATTTCAGTGTAGACAGTCTCTCAGAGTTCCCAAATCTGAGTTGTAGAATTCTAGATCTCTCTAAATGTTGTTCTTCCTTACAAAATATTTGTTATGACCATTGCTTTCTCAAATGTTTAGTCATGCACTCATGTGTCACTCTGTATGTGTGTGTGTGTGTGTGTGTGTGTGTGTTTGTGTGCAGAGAGAGATTATACAAAAATGGAGACAGACTGAGCATCTTTGTGACATGTCTTTATGCAGTGGTTCTAAATACTAGGGGTCTGGGAGGACCCAAATAAGTTTTCTAGTCAAATCTTAAACAAAATATTGTGTTCATATCAATTCACTTCTACCACTCGAGGATTATATATTGATTTACCTGTTCCTAAAGAATATACCTGGCCAAAGCAAATTCTTTACTTCCGATGCCATCTAGTGGTCTTTTTATAAATTGTTACTGCTATGATAGTTATCCTTTTCCTTTATATAGTGTGCTACATAGAGAATAGAGTTCCAATTGGGGCACGCAGGTAGTGGCACGACAGTAGTGTTCTAATTTGTTAGCAGGGGAAAGTAGGGGTGTGATAAATGTATAAAAGCATAAGGAAATGCTCCTCTGTGGTGTATTATTGCGAAGGTTTGAGTAGATAAAACACGATTTAAATGATAGCCCTTTTCAAGCCTTCCATTTTGGTACAATTATCAGTTTAAATCAGACAGCTCTTGCACAGTAGCCAAACTGAGGTCATGGTCACGGGCGGGACCTGGTCTACAACAGGAGAGAAACTAGGCAGGGCTGTGTTTGAACAGATACAGTGCATTTGGAAAGTATTCAGCCCCTTGACTCTTTCCACATTTTGTTAAGTTTCAGCCTTATTCTAAAATGTATTAAATAGTTTGTCCCCCTTATCAATCTACACACAATACCCCATAATGACAAAGCAAAAACTGTTTTTTGGAATTGTTTGCAAAAAATTATAATAAAATACTGAAATATCACATTTACATACGTATTTAGACCCTTTACTCTGTACTTTGTTGAAGCAACTTTGGCGGAGATTACAGCCTCGAGTCTTCTTGGGTATGACGCTACAAGCTTGGCACACCTGTATTTGGGGAGTTTCTCACATTCTTCTCTGCAGATAATCTCAAACTGTGTCAGGTTAGATGAGGAGCGCCGCACAGCTATTTTCAGGTCTCTTCAGAGATGTTTGATCGGGTTCAAGTCCGGGCTCTGGCTGGGTCACTCAAGGACATTCAGAGACTTGTCCCAAAGCCACTCTTCATTGTCTTGGCTGTGTGCCTAGGTTCACTGTCCTGTTGGAAGGTGAACCTTCGCCCCAGTCTGAGGTCCTGAGTGCTCTGGAGCAGGTTTTCATCAAGGATGTCTCTGTACATTGCTCTGTTCATCTTTCCCTCGAGCCTGACTAGTCCCCCAGTTCCTGCCGCTGAAAAACATCCACACAGCATGATGCTGCCACCACCATGCTTCACCATAGGGATGGTGCCAGTTTTCCTAGAGACGTGACGCTTGGCATTCAGGCCAAAGAGTTGAATCTTGGTTTCATCAGACCAGAGAATCTTGTTTCTCATGGTCTCAGAGTCTTTAGGTACCTTTTGGCAAACCCCAAGCAAGCTGTCATGTGGCTTTTACTGAGGAGTGGCTTTCGTCTGGCCACTCTACCATATAGGCCTGATTGGTGGAGTGCTCCAGAGATGGTTGTACTTCTGGAAGGTTCTCCCATCTCCACAGAGGAACTCTGGAGCTCTGTCAGAGTGACCATCGGGTTCTTGGTCACCTCCCTGACCAAGGCCCTTCTCTAGGAAGACTCTTGGTGGTTCCAAACTTGATTTTGAATGATTGAGGCCACTGTGTTCTTGGGGACCTTCAATGCTGCATACATTTTTTGGTGCCTTTCCCCAGATCTGTGCCTCGACACAATCCTGTCTCGGAGCTCTACGGACAATTCCTTCGATCTCATGGCTTGGTTTTTGCTCTGACATGCACTGTCAACTGTGGGACCTTATACAGACAGGTGTGTGCCTTTCCAAATCATGTCCAATCAATTGAATTTACCACAGGTGGACTCCAATCAAGTTGTAGAAACATCTCAAGGATGATCAATGGAAACAGGATGCACCTGAGCTCGATTTCGAGTCTCATAGCAAAGGGTCTGAATACTTACGTAAATCATTTACACTGTGTGTAAATTGCAGAGGATTTTTATTTATTTAATCAATTTTAGAATAAGGCTGTAACGTAACAATGTGTGGAAAAAGTCAAGGGGTCTGAATACTTTCCGAATGCACTGTAAGATTCAGAAGTAAATTGCTGGCAAGCCAACTGCAAGAAAAGTGGCATTGGGCCACATACAACCGTTATTCTGTGGTCATGGTGTGGTACCTCTTTCCTCTCCATTTTTCAACAATGACACGAAAACATTGTGGTTTAGTAATCGAGAAGTCACGCCCTTGGTGCCTACGGATGACCTCAACTGAAGTGATTGTTCTGAGCGTACAGCTTAGATTATTCATGGGGAAAAGTTATCTAGCAAAGCTCAAATACAGTAAAAAAAATTAAAAAGAAGGGAAGCTGGAACATATGAAATGAATTCAGCACAGAAAACCGATTAAGATCTACTGATTAGGATCTCGTAGAACGTCCGGTTGACCAAAAACTCGGCTTGTACCCCCGTCTAATGATTGAAACATGCTTATTGTGGGCTCTTTCATTATTGTGATTGTTGTTGTGAGCACTAAATATGCTCCCAACAATTGAATGAGTACATATAAAACGTAAATAATGAGAGTAAAATTAATGTATTCTTAGAGTAACTACAACAGTGCCCTACCAAAGCTCAGCTGTACAATCCAGATGACTGTCATAAAGTCACAACCAAGGGTGTGGTTTGTGGTAAGTGCATGTTGAGAGAGAACAGAAAGATGATGTAGTTGGCTGGATTTCCTACACACTGGTATGTGCCACTGCCTACGTTACTATATAATCTCACAGGAGAAAAGTCATCTTCAGTGAGTCTTACCTCCACAGGACAGCAAACACTGACAGACATTCACCTCGGACCTCACCCAGGTGAGCACAATTGAGCCTTGGTGTCGTGAGAAGTACCACTGAGCCTTGGTGTCGTGAGACATCTCTATTTGCCAAATCAAATCAAATCTTATTGGTCACATACACATGGTTAGCAGATGTTAATGCGAGTGTAGCGAAATGCTTGTGCTTCTAGTTCCGACAGTGCAATAATATGCGAACAAGTAATCTAACAATGCCAGCGCTACTAAAAGGGTTCTATGGAATGGGATGCTCATCTGGGTAAATTTTAAAAAAGAACCGGTGATGGAATGGCTTACTACCAGGGAGAACACTAAATAAAAGAGTATCTATGCATTAGATAAAATGTTTGTTGTTGCGGCCCTTTTGGGACATCTCCGTGATGTGTCTTTATGCACGAAGAATGCAATGGTTCTGAATACTGCACTCTTAGAAAAAAAGGAGCTATCTCAAACCTTAAATGGTTCTTTGGTTGTCCCCATAGGAGAACCCTTTGAATAACCCTTTTTGGTTCCAGGTAGAACCCTTTCCACAGAGGGTTCTACATAAAACACAAAGGGGTTCTATGTGGAACCAAAAAGGGTTTTCCCTGGAACCAAAACGTGTTCTCCTATGGGGACAGCTGAGTAACCCTTTTGGAATCCTTTTTTCTAAGAGTGCAGGGGTCTGGGAAGGCTGAAAAATAATGTTCCTGTTATGCACAGCATGATACATTGTAAGTCGCTCTGGATAAGAGCGTCTGCTAAATGACTTAAATGTAAATGTAAATGTATCTCATTACATAGCCACACACAGCAGGAGGCCATTCAGGCGTCACACATTATATTTCACACCGCATGAATCAGCACAAAGCTAGAGCACTTCAGCAGGTACCATCTGAAACCATTTCTGTTCCTCTGACTGTCATTTCATCTCCTTTGAAACTATATGGAAGAGGCAGAAAACGTGCTTTTATGTACATGGGCTATGTGAAAAAAGAGAGATAATTTCCATTTGTAGTGATATATGAATATTTTCTGATTACTTGAATCAATTAATCAATCCTCAGATATTGTATATTCCATCTTCCGTAAGACTAATAATTTGCTGTACTTAATGTATTTAACTGTCACAGTGATTGTGAAATACTGACTGAAAGTGGGATGGTTATCTAAAAAATAGAAAGAAGTGAGAGGATGTGGTATTGCAGAGGTGAAGTGGAGCTGACGCAGTTTTCTAAAAGTGACTATTTTCATTCATTAGAGAATCTTCTGCCATATTGTTCATGTCTGTATTTATAAGGAATTCCAAGAGCTTCTTCCAACCCTATTCTTTAAAGACCCGATTCAGACTTAGAAAATGTATGCTTTTCCTAAGCGTTTTGACTGGGCCCTTGAATCTATTGAATACTAATTTATCTTATTGTCTTACCAGGGAGGAAATATTACACTATTTGAGTAACAACCCCAAGGAGATTGTGTGATTCTGGACTAAACTAAAGTACGCCGCAATTCCACCATTCAGTCTGTTGCCTGCCTGTCATCCCCTGGGTCAGAGATGACTGCCTCCATGCCCCTGTTCCTCTCAGCCATTATGCTCCTCAGCATCTCCTCTTATGTGCTCCACCAGAGGCTCCTACTGCTGGCTCAGATAGGGATCGCTCATCAACACAAACCCAGGAACCTCACCATCCTGCTGTGGCACTGGCCCTTCGGCCGTCCCTACAGCCTGGAGGGAGATGTGTGCAGCGACGAGTACGGTATCCCAGGCTGCCTCCTCAGTGACAACACCTCCCTGTTCCCCCAGGCAGACGTGGTGGTCTTCCACAACCATGAGCTGAGGACCGGCCGCTCTTCCCTGCCTCTCCACCTCCCCCGGTCAGTCTCCCAGCGCTGGCTCTGGCTGTCCCTTGAGCCCCCGGTGCACAATGGCAACCTGACCAAGTACAATGGACTGTTCAACTGGACCATGAGCTACCGAGGCGACGCTGACATATCCATGCCCTATGGGAAGATAGTTCCGGTTCCACATAACGGTAACAGTAGCAGCTATGTGATCCCCAAGAAGAGGGCTTGTTTGGCCAGCTGGGTGGTCAGCAACTACAGGCCGGACCATGCCAGGAGTCAAGTCTACCAGAGCCTGAGGAAGTACATTCCCATAGAGGTGTATGGACACTGGTCAAAGAGGCCACTGACCGACCAAAGTCTGATACCCATCATTGGCCACTGTAGCTTCTACCTGGCTTTTGAAAACTCAGTGGCATTGGACTACATAACTGAGAAGTTGTGGAGGAATGCCTACCAAGCAGGGGCAGTACCTGTGGTTCTGGGGCCCTCTCGGGCTAACTATGAGGCTCTTGTGCCACCAGGCTCGTTCATCCATGTCAGTGACTTCAATAGCACAGAGGGGCTGGCTGTCTTCCTACAGCAGCTGGCCACAGACAGAGGACGCTATGAGGGTTACTTCAAGTGGCGTCAGACACATAGAATCAAGATGTACACCGACTGGAGAGAGAGGCTCTGTAATATCTGTGCCAACTATCAAAGACTACCAGGTAACAAGGTGTACTATGATCTGGAGGCATGGGCCAGTAGATAACATCATAGATGCTTTTACTACTGTAGGTTATTTTGTACTACAATATGTTCAAGAACTTGTATTGTAGCCAGTTTTTTTTCACCTGCAAAACAACAGTCTGCAGTGAAACTTGAAAAACATTCCGTTCTGGTGGTGTGCCACTTTCACATCAGCTTGATGACATTACAACATTCACTTTTGGTCCCTAATGCAGAAACACCACAGAAAAATCACAACTTCTGTAACACCCAGCTTTCTGACACAATACATTTTTAGTTCATATATTAGATACTTTATTTTGTTATTATTAGTAATATGTATTTTCTTTCTGTATCTAATCAGGTTGACAAATGTGGGTGGGCAAGTGGGAGGGATAGGGAAGGCTCAGGGGACAAACAAGGGCTTTTTGGGATTCAGAGAGGTTTCACTTTTGTAAAAATGTTTGCTTAAAACTTCAATAGAAAAATGGAAATAAGGAAATGACACAACCGTGTAGGCTAGCTAGCTCATGATGCAATTGTAATGGCACAAGACAATGTCTTTCCAGGCAGTAATATTGAGGGTAAGCTTTCATAGATTTGTTTCTCTCTCTGTATTTTGCTACTTATAATACGTTACAGTATAGTTCATACCCTTTATTTAGGCATAATGACTAATGCAAGTAAGTTGCCAACCTTAGCGTGACTTACTCGACTTAAGCCCTTGGCTCCTATGGGGAGAATAGGCAGTTGATGAATGTCCTCCATCACACTTGGTTCAGGGTTTTTCCAGATCACACCAATTGAGGCCGTTCTCAGTCATTTCTGCCTGGATGTCTCTCCTCCAAGTGCTTCTGGGTCAACCCCTGTTTCTTTTCCCCTGGAAAAGAATAGTAAACCATTAACAAAATCCCTGTACCAATACTTACGCAATCCCTCTCAGAGAGATTACTGTGTATTAACAGTTCTGCATGTCACTCAATTCAAACAAACTCCTCTGTAACCTAATGTGACTGTATAACCAATAATGATGCAATTATTGAATTTCTAGTTTCAATGAAAATTACACACACAAACGTTGCATCTCAAATGGTACCCTATTCCCTACATAGTGTAATTTATAGGGAATAGTGTGCCATTTGGGATGTAACCTTAGTTTCTGGTACAGATACCCGTGAGGAGACGTTGCTTTATAATCTCAACATCTATGGATTCAGGGAACAATAATTGACCACTATGCACATATAGCTCTGGCCACCAGATGTCATGATTGCCTAAAAACTGAATAAAACATGGAAACAATAAAGATATGCTTTTTACATTTCTTCAGTGGTGTAAAGTACTTAAGTAAAACTACTTTAAAGTACAACTTAAGTAGTTTTTTTGGGTGTCTGTACTTTACTATTTATATTTTCAAAATGGTTTACTTTTACTTCACTACATTAAAACATTCCCAAACCAGAAACCGTGGATTGATGGCAGCATTCGCGCAAAACTGAAAGCACGAACCACTGCTTTTAATCAGGGCAAGGTGACCGGAAACATGACCGAATACAAACAGTGTAGCTATTCCCTCCGCAAGGCAATCAAACAAGCTAAGCGTCAGTATAGAGCAGGGGCGAAAATCTGATATCCACTTTGGAGGGGACAATCACATGAAATTTTCTCAAGAGCAATTCCTGAGGGGGACACCAAAAGTAGTGCTGTAACACATAGCCTACATTGTAATATGGTAAATGTATATTGAGGAACCAAAGAAATAAGGTGTTTGCCGTACTCCTAACTACCGGTACCCAGAACTACACAACTAATCACAACAGCAATACCATTGCCTTTAACAAATCTTAGTTCAGTCACCAGTTTAAGTTGAGAGTGGGGGTATCCATGGCATTTTCCAATTATGTTCCTATTTTACAAGTCAAAAAAATTGAGAACCTTTCATAATGTTGCCAAACAAAGACTCAACAAACTTACCTGAGACTCCCTGTCTCTGCCAGTCTGTCCCTGCATATCTGTCCCCAACTCTGCTGTCTGTGTGCCATCTGTTGCCTGCTCTGCCTAATGACATCATTGTGAAACATTTCCATTAGAATTTAATTTCTTTCTTATGAACATTTTATCAACTAGTCTTTGAGATATTAGGCTACTAGGGTTCTTACTATGCGTTTTGGTGTATTGAAAAATACTCTGATGTCCGTCCTTTATTTTTCTGCCATTTTCTACCTGGCTGGCTGGCTGGCTACACACACATTGTGTAGGTTATTTACAGTAGGAGATGGGCTTCTATCATCTTCAATCATTCTATATGGGCTTCGATCTAAAAGGTAGGTAGCAAATGTGAAACGGATTAAAATGACAAGAGTTGACAGCTGTATGAGTTCACCATTTACACAACATATGCTGCAACCTTTTGTAATTTTAATAGTTTGTTTCATATTGGCTGGCTTCTAACAATAGCTGAATTTGCAAAGCTAGCGAGCACCAATTCAGTTTCAGTGGTGTTTGCTATAATCTTTGCTACCTGGGTTAAATAAAGGTGAAATAAAATAAATAAATAAAAGTTCCCTTGTGACAATTTAGCTTTTGCAACGAGACCATTAAATATATTTAAGACAATGGTAGAAGAGAGTGTAGTTCTGTTCAGTTTGGACTTCAGTTTATCGCTAACCTTATCACAGGGACTTTGAAGCACTAACTTACATCATCTGCATGCTGATTCCATCTTTGACGACGCCACATAAATGGAATAGGTACTAGCTAGCTTAATAGTTAATATTTGCGCGCTAGCTCTGCATATTCAGCTAGTGTGTGTGCGCGATTGACTGGATGAACCTCACGGCAGTTACGTAGCAAGCTAAGGAACTGGCAGTGGATCAAACCCTTGTGAGGCAAAGGGCGGGGGGGTCGCAATCTTTTGAAACTTAAAAACGCGCTATTAAGTGTCTATAATCAGCACAATTGCTTTCATTGCGTATTATTAATATTATTTAAATTACATAGTTATGTTTCAGTGATATATTGGGGGGGGACAAATCATATTTTTCCAAGGATGGGGGGGTCGTGTCCCCCCCGTCCCCCCCGGGATTTCCGCCCCTGGTATAGAGACAAAGTAGAGTCGCAATTCAACGGCTCAGACACGAGAGGTATGTGGCAGGGTCTACAGTCAATCACGGACTTTAAAAGGAAAACCAGCCCCGTCACAGACCAGGATGTCTTCCTCCCAGACAGACTAAACTTTGCTCGCTTTGAGGACAATACAGTGCCACTGACCCGGCCCGCTACCAAAACCTGCGGGCTCTCCTTCACTGCAGCCAACGTGAGCAAAACATTTAAACGTGTCAACCCTTACAAGGCTGCAGGTCCAGACGGCATCCCAGCCGCGTCCTCAGAGCATACGCATAGACCATCTGGCTGGTGTGTTTACGGACATATTCAATCAAACCTTATTCCAGTCTGCTGTCCCCACATGCTTCAACAGGGCCACTAGTGTTCCTGTTCCCAAGAAAGCTAAGGTAACTGAGCTAAATGACTACTGCCGTAGCACTGACTTCTGTCATCATGAAGTGCTTTGAGAGACTAGTCAAGGACCATATCACCTCCACCCTACCTGACACCCTAGACCCACTCCAATTTGCTTACCGCCCCAATAGGTCCACAGACGACGCAATCACACTGCCCTAACCAATCTGGATAAGAGGAATACCTATGTGAGAATGCTGTTCATCGACTACAGCTCAGCATTTAACACCATAGTACCCTCCAAACTCGTCATCAAGCTCGAGACCCTGGGTCTCGACCCCACCCCGTGCAACTGGGTCCAGGACTTCCTGACGGGCCGTCCCCAGGTAGTGAGGGTAGGTAACAACATATCCACCCCGCTGATCCTCAACACTGGGGCCCCACAAGTAGAGGTCGACCGATTATGATTTTTCACCGCCGATACCGATTATTGGAGGGCCCAAAATAATGACAAAATAATGGGTTTGTAATAATGACAATTACAACAATACTGAATGAACACTTATTTTAACTTAATATAATACATCAATAAAATCAATTTAGCCTCAAATAAATAATGAAACATGTTCAATTTGGTTTAAATAATGCAAAAACAAAGTGTTGGAGAAGAAAGTAAAAGTGCAGTATGTGCCATGTAAGAAAGCTAACGTTTAAGTTCCTTGCTAAGAATATGAGAACATATGAAAGCTGGTGGTTCCTTTTAACATGAGTCATCAATATTCCCAGGTAAGAAGTTTTAGGTTGTAGTTATTATAGGAATTATAGGACTATTTCTCTCTATACGATTTGTATTTCATATACCTTTGACTATTGGATGTTCTTATAGGGACTTTAGTATTGCCAGTGTAACAGTATAGCTTACGTCCCTCTCCTCGCTCCTACCTGGGCTCAAACCAGGAACACATCGACAACAGCCACCCTCGAAGCAGCGTTACCCATGCAGAGCAAGGGGAACAACTACTCCAAGTCTCAGAGGGAGTGACGTTTGAAACGTTATTAGTGCGCACCCGCTAACTAGCTAGCCATTTCACATCGGGTTACACCAGCCTAATCTTGGGAGTTGATAGGCTTGAAGTCATAAACAGCACAATGCTTGAAGCACAGCGAAGAGCTGCTGGCAAAACGCACGAAGGTGCTGTTTGAATGAATGCTTACAAGCCTGCTGCTGCCTACCACCGCTCAGTCAGACTGCTCTATCAAATCATAGACTTAATTATAACATAATAACGCACAGAAATACGAGCCTTTGGTCATTAATATGGTCGAATCCTGAAACTATCATCTCGAAAACAAAACATTTTTCCTTTCAGTGAAATACGGAACCGTTTCGTATTTTATCTAACGGGTGGCATCCCTAAATCTAAATATTCCTGTTACATTGCACATCCTTCAATGTTATGTCATAATTACCTACAATTCTGGCAAATTAGTTCGCAACGAGCCAGGCGGCCCAAACTGTTGCATATACCCTGACTCTGCGTGCAATGAACGCAAGAGAAATGACACAATTTCACCTGGTTAATATTGCCTGCTAACCTGGATTTCTTTTAGCTAAATATGCACGTTTAAAAATATATACTTATGTGTAATGATTTTAAGAAAGGCATTGAGGTTTATGGTTAGGTACAGTCGTGCAACGATTGTGCTTTTTTCGCAAATACGCTTTTGTTAAATCATCCCCCGTTTGGCGAAGTCGACTGTCTTTGTTAGGAAGAAATAGTCTTCACAGTTCGCAACGAGCCAGGCGGCCCAAACTGCTGCGTATACCCTGACTCTGTTGCAAGAAAAGTGACACATTTTCCCTAGTTAATAGAAATTCATGTTAGCAGGCAATATTAACTAAATATGCAGGTTTAAAAATATATACTTGTGTATTGATTTTAAGAAAAGCATTGATGTTTATGGTTGGAGCAACGTGTACCTCAGCGATTATATGCAACGCAGGACAGGCTAGATAAACTAGTAATATCATCAACCATGTGTAGTTAACTAGTGATTATGATTGATTGATTGTTTTTTATAAGATAAGTTTAATGCTAGCTAGCAACTTACCTTGGCTTCTTACTGCATTCGCAGGCAGGCTCCTCGTGGAGTGCAATGTAAAGCAGGTAGTTAGAGCGTTGGACTAGTTAACCGCAAGGTTGCAAGATTGAATCCCCGAGCTGACAAGGTAAAAATCTGTCATTCTGCCCCTGAACAAGGCAGTTAACCCACCGTTCCTAGGCCGTCATTGAAAATAAGAATGTGTTCTTAACTGACTTGCCTAGTTAAATAAAGGTAAAAAAAAAAAAATGATTGGCCAAATCGGCATCCAAAAATACCGATTTCCGATTGTTATGAAATCTTGAAATCGGCCCTAATTAATCGGCCATTCCGATTAATCAGTCGACCTCTACCCACAAGGGTGCGTTCTCAGCCCTCACCTGTACTCCCTGTTCACCCACGACTGCGTGGCCATGCACGCCTCCAACTCAATCATCAAGTTTGCAGACGACACTACAGTGGTAGGCTTGATTACCAATAACAACGAGACGGCCTACAGGGAGGAGGTGAGGGCCCTCGGAGTGTGGTGTCAGGAAAATAACCTCACACTCAATGTCAACAAAACAAAGGAGATGATCGTGGACTTTAGGAAGCAGCAGAGGGAGCTCCCCCCTATCCACATCGACGGGAGGGTAGAAAGTTTTAAGTTCCTTGGCGTACACATCACGGACAAACTGAAATGGTCCAACCACACAGGCAGCATGGTGAAGAAGGCGCAGCAGCACCTCTTCAACCTCAGGAGGCTGAAGAAATTCGGCTTGTCACCAAAATCACTCACAAACATTTACAGACGCACAATCGAGAGCATCCTGTCGGGCTGTATCACCGCCTGGTACGGCAACTGCTCCGCCCATAACCGGAAGGCTCTCCAGAGGGTTGTGAGGTCAGCACAACGCATCACCGGGGGCAAACTACCTGGTACTTTTGATACTTAAGTACATTTAAAATCAAATACTTTTAGACTTTTACTCAAGTAGTATTTTACTGGGTGACTTTCACTTTAGCTTGAGTCATTTTCAATTAAGGAATCTTTACTTTTACTCAAGTATGACAATTGGGTACTTTTTCCACCATTGGATTTCTTGAGTTTAGAATAAATCATTAATTGTTTTATAGGCTATTAACATTACCAGTCAGAAATATGGATACACCTACTCAATCCAGGGTTTTTCTTTATTTTTACTATTTTCTACATTGTAGAATAATAGTGAAGACATCAAAACTGAAATAACACACATGGAATCATGCAGTAACCAAAAAAGTGTTAAACAAATCCAAATATATTTTATATTTGAGATTCTTCAAAATAGCCACCCTTTGCCTTGATGACAGCTTTGCACACTCTCGGCATTATTTCATCCATCTTCACCTGGAATGCTTTTCCAACAGTTTTTAAGCAGTTCCCACTTATGCTGAGCACTTTTTGGCTGCATTTCCTTCACTCTGCGGTCCAACTCATCCAAAGCCATCGCAATTGGGTTGAGGTCGGGTGATTGTGGAGGCCAGGTCATCTGATGCACTTTCCCTCTTGGTAAAATAGCCCTTACACAGCCTGGAGGTGTTGGGTAATTGTCCTGTTGAAAAACAAACGATAGTCCCACTAAGCGCAAACCAGATGGGATGGCATATTTCTGCAGAATGCTGTAGTAGCCATGCTGGTTAAGTGTGCCTTGAATTCTAAATAAATCACAGACAGTGTCACCAGCAAAGCACCCCCACACCATCACACCTCCTCCTCCATGCTTCACAGTGGGAACCACACATGCAGAGATCATCCATTTACCTACTCTGTATCTCACAAAGACATGGTGGTTGGAACCAAAAATCTCACTTTTGGACTCATCAGACCAAAGGACAAATTTCACCGGTCTAATGTCCATTGTTCGTGTTTCTTGGCCTAAGCAAGTCTCTTCTTATTATTGGTGTCCTTTAGTAGTGGTTTCTTTGCAGCAATTCGACCATGAAGGCCTGATGCACACAGTCTCCTCTGAACAGTTGATGTTGAGGTGTGTCTGCATTTATTTGGGTTGCAATCTGAGGTGCAGTTAACTCTAATGAACTTATCCTCTGCAGCAGAGGTAACTCTGGGTCTTCCTTTCCTGTGGCGGTCCTCATCAGAGCCAGTTTCATCATAACGCTTGATGGTTTTTGTGACTGCACTTGAAGTTTTCAAAGTTTTTGAAATTTTCCATATTGACTGACCTTCATGTCTTAAAGTAATGACGGACTGTCGTTTGTCTTTGCTCATTTGAGCTGTTCTTGCCATAATATGGACTTGGTCTTTTACCAAATAGGGCTAATTTAAAACTTTTTTGCTTACTACATGATTCCATATGCTTTATTTCATAGTTTCGATGTCTTCACTATTATTCTACAATTTTATAAAATAGTAAAAATAAAGAAAAACCCTGGAATGAGTAGGTGTGTCCAATTTTTGAATGTTACTGTATATTTTGATTCTCTCATGAGATCCCAGATTGTTGTTTGCATCACATCTAGTATTTTTGCTTGATTTTCATTTAAAAACAATCTTCACTTGAAGCTTTAGATCATCTTCCAACAAGATTGTCCATTGTCATAAAAAACACAGCACAGCAGACCATGTTGCAGTTAAGATAGTATAAATACTTTATTACATTTTTCTGATATCTCTTCATGCATCATGTTCAACAATCCCAGTAGTAGTGAAAGAGGTTGTTCATCGCTCAGGGTTGGTGTGTTAATTACCCTCTAGTCCGGGAGGGGGGTTTACTGTAGAAAAGGGCAGTCACTAATCACTCCTGGAGATTCTTAACTATCCACATTCGTGAAAGTAAGCAAAGAGCACATTTCAATCCTTCAACAAAGATTTATGGAAAACCTAGGAATTATGATCAGCATTTTGCAACCCTGGGCCTAGGGGACAGTATTGATGTACAGGTAACTGCCAAAATAAAAGGAAGGATGAGGGATACAAAGTACTGTATATTGAAGGCAGGTGCTACCACACAGGTGTGGTTCCTTAAAAGTCCAAAGCAGATGCTTTTCTCAATATCAAATCATTTCTGGGTAACAATTAAGTGCCTTACTGTGACTGTTTTCAATTAAAATGATCAAAAATAAACAAAAATAGCTTCTTAGCAAAGAGCAACTTCTCATACAAGAATTTTGCTAGGACTGTCTGGGATTGGTCTGGGATACAGTAAAAACTGAAAACTAGCTGTTATTGGCAGAGAGGTTTGGAACTCTCTTCTTATTGGTCTACTAACGACACCTGGGTATGACACCAGGCAGGCCAAAACGACAGTAGGCTGAACATTTCAGGCAGTCTTTTCAAACAGCTCTTACACTTAAAGGGCATTACCATCATTTTCACAATGTTAGTGTTATTCTAACCTCAGTGTGGAAATCCATGACAGACTGACCAGGTGAATCCAGGTGAATCCAGGTGAAAGGTAAGAACCCTTATTGATGTCACCTGTTAAATCCACTTCAAACAGTGAAGATGAAGATGAAGGGGGAGGAGACAGGTTAAAGAATGCTTTTTAAGCCTTGAGACAATTGAGTATGTGTGCCATTCAGAGGGTGAATGGGCAAGACAAAATATTTAAGTGCCTTTGAACGGTTTGAGTGTCAAGAACTGCAACACTGCTGGGTTTTTCCACTCAACAGTTTCCCGTGTGTATCAAAAATGGTCCACCACCCAAAGTACATGCAGCCAACTTGACACAACTGTGGGAAGCACTGGAGTCAACATGAGCCAGCATCCCTTTGGAACGCTTTCAACACATTGTAGAGTCCATGCCCTAACGAATTGAGGCTGTTCTGAGGGTAAAAGGGGTGCAATTCAATATTAGGAATGTGTTCCTAATGTTTTGTGCATTCTGTGTAAATATAAAACATTTGACTGCACTGGGCTTTAAGCAATTAACATCCCATCATGCTTTGGGTCATGTATAAAAATGTCAAGTTGGCCATTATTTTGGCTACAATGGCTATAAGCAGAATTCTGTGACTTTGAAAGAGCATAGGGGGTTTAAAGGGTGTGTATGTGTGTGTCTCTCTGTCACCAGATCGCAACCAAATTGAACACTTATGGGAGATTCTGGTGCGGCGCCTGAGACAGTGTTTTCCACCACCATCAACAAACTTCATATTATGGAATTTATTGTGGAAGAATGGTGTCACATCCCTCCAAAAGAGTTCCAGACACTTGTAGAATCCATGCCAAAGTGCATTGAAGCTGTTCTGGAGGCTCGTGGTGGCAACACTTCCAATTAAGACACTTTGTATTGGGGTTCTTTATTTTGGCAGTTACCTGTAAGTATGTAGGTAAAAACAGTCAAGGTTTGATGTTCAGCATTTTAACAAGTCATCTAGGCCTACATCAATGGATGGGTCCGTTCTAAGAGAATCCCCTTTCCATCTTACATACATTGTTCTTGAAGCCTAACTGGGCAAATCAAATTGTCTGCATCCACAAATCATTCATGTTCCAGTATGTGTCGGACCACCTTTTCCTTCAGTATGAGAGAGTTGAGGCAGAGAGTAAGAGAAATGGTTAAGTACATAGAAGAGCTAATGACTTCAGCATTCCTGAGAGACAACAGCAGTAGGCAACTTCTGAAAAGACTAGTGTGCTCCAAAGAGCATCCTATTCCCTATAGTGCAAAACTTTTGACCAGGCCTTATCTGGCTTTCATAAAAAGTAAATGCACTATACAAAGATTGGGGCGCAATTTGGGTCTCACCTTAGGCTAAAGAAAACAGTGGTTCATTTGACACAGCAATCAGAAATATGAACTAATAATGTGTACAAATACATCATTAGTGACAGTTTGCCATCTCTGTACGGTACACGTCAGTGGCTATTTACATAAACATCGTCACAAATCATGGGGACAAATATATGTACACAGTGGGGTTGCTCTGTTTGAGTTCTGTAAAGAACTTCCAAATTCCTTTGAAATCATTCACGTTATCTAAATATCATAAGCAAGTTTACACAGGAAACTTGAATAACAATCATAAATGCATATAGACTTCTATCCCTTTTCAGCAGAACCCAGTGTCATCAAGTCATGCATAGTGGGACCATATATAATGATAATATAAAGGCTATATAAGAGAACTTTAACAGGTCAGGTTTACCGTATGCACTGCATGTGTACATGAAACAGTCAAATAAAATACAAATTATATATTTTTTAAAGTTAAATTATTAGAAAATCAATGATGAGTTTCAGATATTTAAGATGCATAATTAATGGAACTTGATTCCCTATATATGTGTATGTAGGGAATGAGGTGCCTTTTGGAATGCAGCCATTTAGTCTGGCCAATGACTGCATTGACAGCCTTATAAATTGTACTATGCCAACCATTCTTCATCTCCATTTCAAAGGCTTGAACTAACGTTTGCAGTTCCATAATTATTTCTAGGACCAGTTTTCAAGCCTACAGCTACCTATAGGCCCATAACACATCTTTCTTTTCCCACTGTAGTTCTTCTCTGTTCTCCTTGAACCTGTCTGTGGGTATCTATCGTATGAAGAAGGGTTGTATTCATTAGTGCACACTGTAGCAATACATTTTGCAATGGAAAAAGAAAACAGCATTTCTTGTTGGAAAAGTTCAGGTATAGTCCCTCTGTCAGTTTTCTTCTGTTGGATTTCTAGTGAATACGACCCAGAAGTTCCTCTGTACAGGGGTGACACAGCACAAAGGACTGAAGGGGAGAGCAGAACTTGGAGAATCTTATCCATCATCCTACACACTAATCTCTCAGTCAGTTTGTTGATGTGTGCACATGTTTGACAGAAAAAAAAACAGGAGAATTTTACAGGATCAATTACACCAGAGATAAGATAAACATAAAATACGAAGGAATGGATATTTTAGGCCAGACGGAAAGGTACAATATCGTGTAGGTTTTCTAAGTGCGAGAGATGTCATGGGTCCCAGATATCGGTCCGATTCAAGAGGAGATTCATCTGCATGCCACTTCAATCTGCCATTCAGATACAATGTCCATACAGTCCACCACTTCTCTTCCTCCTCCTTTTCACATCTGTCTCTCTCACAACTTCCGCTCCTTCCTTCTCTCCTTACAAACCTGCCTGCCCTACCGTGTTAGGAGTGTATCATGTGAGACAGGGTAGTATAGAGAAACCCGATGGGTTATTTGTAGGTGTTTGAGTAACTAAGTGTGATTTGATCTTCCTGTACATGTAGGATGATATCTTTCATAGGTGCATATCAGAATGTCCAGGGTTGTCAGGGTTACTTGTGGCTCCGCTGAAGGGTGGAATCATCAAACAAAGGATTCTTCACCTCCATTTCCCCTGTCTAAAGAGAGAGAGAGATAATGACAACCTGCCATGAGATGAGGAAGAATGTGTAGTTTATAAAACTATGATTAGTAGTATTGAGTCCATTTATTCCCCTCCCTCCCCTGATTCAAATTGTTACTTGATAATTCTGTTCTGATTTACATAACCTGTTCATTTTCTATTGTTAATTGCTCCATTTTCTAATTTAACATTGTGCTTTGGCAATATGTATCAATGCGTCATACCAATAAAGCAAATGCGAGAGAGAAAAGAAGAGAAGCCTGTAGCGTATTTATAAAATTGTATTCAAAGTAAATGTACAGTATTTAACTAAAATGTATTCAAACTAGGAGGTAAATATATATATTGGATATCAGTCGTGTATCGTTGTCTCTACCATGCCTGCATGTCTGTGCAGTACACTATGTGTGTGTCTGTCTCTTACTGGGGCCAATCCAGGACACTCGTACACCGTGAAATCGCCGTCCTCATTCTCCTCATCTGACGTGGCCCCAGAGTCAGGCACATTTGGTTCATCCCGGTGTCTGAAGAATAGGGAAAAACACAGAACAGAACACTGAGTCATGGAGGTATCCAAACATCACACCACAACCTACAATTCACCCTGATACAGACTGACAGGAAGACAAGGGAGAAGGGAGGGAAGAGGAGGAGAGGCAAGACGTGGGCTGTGTCTGGAAACGTTAATAGCCTTCTTCCTCTGTCCTTTTCGCCCTCAATTCCTGGTAAAAACACTTTGGAGCACCACCAAGTAGCTTTACAAAAGAGGAAACAAGGAATTGACAGCTAGTAACATTTTCAGACAGCCAGGGACAGAGGGCAGACAGGTAAGTCTGGTTACGTAGCAGACAAGACAGACAGACAGAGTGGAGCTAGAAGGCCAGGTGCATGACTCACTTCTCCAGGGAGAGCATCTGCTGTTTCTGGTGTTGGTAGTGGTACATCTGGGCACTCTGAGCCAGCCTCTTATCCCCAGGCTGCAGGCAGGGCATACGATTACATTAGAGGGCATGGTGGCACCCTACTCCCTACAAAACTTTTGACCAGACTATATAAGAATCGGGTGCCATTTTGGAGTATTTCAATAGAACATTATTGTACAGAACATGAGATTGTTTCAATGTGATTAGTATTGCATTGCATTTAAAATTGAAACACACTTTACAGTAAAACAATAAAATGAAGATGATAAAAAAATTAACTAACATGAAAGATAACGTAGGAAAAAAAATGTATAAAATAACATTTATATGATTTCTATTGTGACCATGACTTTGTAATGCAATTGTGTTCTGTACTCACCACATTGTTGTCATAGGAATGGGGCCCCATACCCCCATAAGCAGGGTAGTCTGCCTTCTGAGCCAGGCGCACACCTCTCTGCAACCTGAGATGATACAGGGACATCCGAGTTAGCTCTATGCCATACCCAGCACATTGTACATCCTACTGTGATGAATGTGGTTCTATTTTGTAAAATGTACTTTCTTCTTTGTCAGCATTTATAACATGGAATAGATTACAGGGCTCTAGACAGACTTTTTTCCCGTTTTGACTTGTGTCCCATATTGTACCTGCGTTCCATACAGAACCAGGCTAACGACTAGCCATCTTTTAAATTACCATGCCCTTGTAGGGCTTGACATTCAGGTACATTTGCTAGTGGCACACTGGGCCAGTGCCACCTGAAAACTACTAGCCTGAATGAAAAGAATACTGGCCCGGCAAAGCAGATGATGCGTGCATCATTTAAATGTCATCTTAAATTTGCGGGCTGAGCAAGTAACTTATATACCCTCAAACAAAACGACATTTTAACTTGACAATATCATATTTGCATTTATTGTTTGGAGGGAAAAATATAACCTTTACGCAATCTCAAAAAGGGTGTTATTGTTAGAGATTTTGAACAGGGCCCTATTTAATTTTTCCCAGTTTCTCCAAGTTTTTTCAGGTTTTCACTCTTGAGATATATATTTTTTTTAACTACAAAAACTTCATATTCTAACAATGCTTAAACCACACCAGAGGAGATAGTTGTGTTAGGCTAGCGTTTTTGTACTGTACAGTGTAGGCTACATGATGTGATGGCGAAGTTTGTTAAACAAATGCCGGGCAATTGATACAAATCATTATGATCTCATTCTGCCAGGTAGGCCTACTTTGCAGTCAACATTTAATTGGGAAGTTTTTTGGGGAAAGCCTTTAGACAATGTTCATTCAAACAGCGCATGATGGGTGAATTGCGCATCACAAAGTCAACTAAGACTTCGGATCAAACTTTTTGAATACCTGGTTTGCATACCCATTGTTGCATACCGATTGATGTTTGAATAAATCTTGATAAAAAAAAAAACTGAACCAAAAACTAACGTAACCAGTTAAAGCAATTAAAATTGGTTTCACACTGCCAAGTCAAAGGGTCGCAAATTCGAGGATTTCAGTCACAGTTTTGAGCTCTGGATTAAAGTTTAAACCAATATGAATCTAATCTCCCTGAATTTGCTTTGTAATCATTTTACAAATAGTCATGTAGCAAGTTAAACCTCGGTTGTTTATTAATGCTGAGTCAGTCTAGACTCTAAAATGGTTACATGGAGTAAATCTCTACTAGTCCGTACAACTGAAGTGCATACAATTTACAATCAGCACCTTAAAACGTACACTAAAACGAAGCAACAATGTGACTACTAAAGACACGCCAAACTGTCCGTTCATAAAACAGTTAAGTCAATGTACAGTAAAGTACCACGCAACATGTAAGAAACCAATGCCAACTGGAACAAGATGCAGATGTAGGGAGAATTTTACCTGATCCAACAGACACCAGCCAAGAGCAAGGCCACAGATCCCATGACCGCAAACACACTGGTCATGACTGTAAAGAGGAAAAGAAAGGGTGTTAGGAAAAGAGGATGAAAACGGCCGATAGAGAAAAGGGAAGACATATCTAGAAGAGGGTATAGATCAGAGGAGAAGACAGACTAAGGCACTGTCTGGGTTAGTTCATGGACTAGGAGAAGTAAGTGGGACAGGAAAGATAATCCATTGACAAGGTTGTATGCATCCCAAATTGCATCCCTGGGAATATCGTGCCATTTGGGGCACTATTAACCTCATTTAAGAGCCAAGAGCAGTTAAAGTCAATACAGCATTCACAAGATAATCAGGATGTGGAAAAACTTCAGATTGGAGAACAATGGTTCCCCTGTTCAATATTTCCATGAGAAATGTGTAGATAATACTGGAACGTTCTTGACTCACGTATATAGAGGAAAGCATTTTGCTGTTAAAATCGAAACATTAAAAAGTAATAAGGAAGGTTACATGCCAATAAACACATGATCGTTGGAGGGGTAAGGGATGATCAGGGGCCCACTACGAACTGCTGGGATGTGGGTGGTGGTGGGGGCCGTCATTGTGGGGGCGGCTGTAGTCGTGTTATACGGGGCTGTAGTGGTACTGTGTGTCGTAGGCTGCTCTGTGGTAGGCCGTTGGGTGAGGATCATGGATCGGTCATCCTCCTCCTCGGCTTTGGAAAAATCCTGAGTGAGAGGAGCTAGGAGATACAAAAATTTGAGAATAAATGGTAATTGATAGCAAGGAAAACTATACTAATATAGCAAATCATATGATCTTCCTGGTCACATTATGCCATAACTATGCAATTAAAAGCCGAATGGCGGAGCGGTCTAAAGCACTGCATCGCTACCGGCCGCCCCCTCGGGGGCGGCGCACAATTGGCCCAACGTCATCCGGGTTAGGGGAGGGTTTGGCCAGGGGGGTGCTTTACTTGGCTCATCGCGCTCCAGCGACTCCTGGTCAAAAGTATGGCACTGTAAAGCCAAAGGTTTTCTTCTCTCACCTGGATGTTTGACCCCTGACTCCTTCTGTTGGCTGATGATGGTGGACAGGAAGTCTATCTCCTCATCCACTTCAGGGAACGTGGTCACTTTGCCCGCTGAAAGGAGAACATGATCATGGTCATTGGGTTTCAATGATTACTTACACAACGATGTGAGGAGAGGAGAAGACAGAGGTAGACGCAGAAAGAGAGCAATTCCTCCTCCACCATCCGGGTGATTGCAGGTATGAGTCAGAGATCTACAAATCGCCAATGATGACCTCCTACTACACCATAGTGACTATGGGGAAATCAGTCATCAGATACTGATAACACAAGCTACACTTAATCAACTGCACAAGCTACTGAATTCCATACAGAATGACAGGCTACGAAATAATACAAAACACAGAGCAATATAGACACACTACTGTAGAGATCAGGCATCTATTCATCCTATAATTGTATTAATAGTAGTGCTGTAGGTAAGGGTGGCAGATCAACAGGAAAACCACAGCCCTGCTGACTAAGGGAAATACAGAGTCTTTGGTACTTGACTCCAGAGGCATACACTTTAAAATGG
The DNA here is from genome assembly GCF_965601325.2 of Salmo salar. Classification (NCBI taxonomy): domain Eukaryota; kingdom Metazoa; phylum Chordata; class Actinopteri; order Salmoniformes; family Salmonidae; genus Salmo; species Salmo salar. Next base: position 6,270,196 of record NC_138314.1, on the reverse strand, counting down.
GGAGCTAACATGGCCACCATATAGAATTACAGTGTCATCATGTAAATGCATCATATTGCATCTATTACTGAACATAAATACAAAATGCAACATGCAACAATTTCAAAGATTTGACTTCTTATTTACAGTGATGGTCCTACCCCGGCCAAACCCGGACGACACTGGGCCAATTGTGCACCGCCCTATGGGACTACCAATCACGGCTGGATGTGATGCAGCTGGATTCGAACCAGGTACTGCAGTGACGCCTCTTGCAATGAGATGCAGTGTCTTAGACCACTGCGCCACTCGGGAGCCATGGGTGGGCATAGGCCCACCTATTTGGCAGCCAGGCCCAGTCAATCAGAATGAGTTCTTCCCCACAAAAGGACTTTATTACAGACAGAAATACTCCTCAGCACCACCTCAGACGATCCCGCAGGTGAAGTAGCCCGATGTAGAGGTCCTTGGCTGGCGTGGTTACACGTGGTCTGCGGTTGTGATGCCGGTTGGAAGTACTACCAAATTCTCTAAAATGACATTGGAGGCAGCTCATGATAGAGAAATTAACAATAAATCTCTGGCAACAGCTCTGGTGGACATTCCTGCAGTCAGCATGCCAATTGCACACTCCCTCAAAACATCTGTGGTGTTGTTGACAAAACTGCACATTTTAGAGTGGCCTTTTATTGTCCCCATGCCGTTTAATCAGCTTCTTGATATGCCACACCTGCCAGGTGGATGGATTATCTTGGTAAAGCAGAAATGCTCACTAATAGGGATGTAAACAAACTTGTGTTCAAAATTTGAGAGAAATAAGCTTTTTGTTCATATGGAAAATGTCTAGCATTTTTTATTTCAGCTCACAACACTTTACGTGTTGTGTTTATATTTTTGTTCAGTATTAACACATGGCTCTCCTTGACATCCATTTACCCCGTACTGGTACTCTCAGGGACACAGAGGAATTCCAGTTAGAAAGAACTGGTCCACGCCGCCCTCATGTGGCCAGTGTGGATAAACACACACACACACACCTACAACAAAAAGTGAGTCGATGATAAGTGTAAGGATCCAAATCAAATCATTCATCAAGTACAAAAGGCTTGCGCAAAGCATTAAATAGCTTTGCATTTGCAGAGACGACTCGCTGCATGTTCCTTACATTGGATTGGTTTGTGCTTAATCATAAAGGGTTACTATATCAACAGTAATTAATAATGCTGGTTTCACAGGTGAGGTGAGAGCAGTGAGGTGATAAACTGCATAGCAGTACGGTGCTATAAGTGTTAGAATGTGTGTGTGGTACTGTAATGCCTGTGTGCCTATGTATGAGACTGAGTAAGCCAGTGATACTGTGTGTTGCTAGCTGGATCAAAGTGAGAGAATCTCTGTGTGGGTGGGTGTCTATGACAGAGTGAATGTGAGGTGCTTTCGTGCATACACGTGTGTGTGTGTGTGTGTGTGTGTGTGTGTGTGTGAGAGTGGTGCAGTGTGTGTATGTGAGAGAGAGAGAGAGAGAGAGTGTGCATGCATGCGTGTATTTGTGTGTGTAAGAGAGTCTGTACATTACAAATTAGTGAGAGTGGGGGAACGTGTCGCAGTGTGTGGGTGGATAGGTCAGCGTCTCTGTCATGAAGAGGTGCTCTGAGCGTGTGGGTGGAGGGCACAGGAGAGAGAGAGAGAGAGAGAAAAATCATGAATGAAAACCATAACCAGGGCAACAGAGAGAGGAGCCAAGAAAGGGAAAGGATAGAAGGTAACTATTCCCCAGGTCATTTCTGTAAATGAGAATGTGTTCTCAGTCAACTTACCTGGTAAAATAAGGGTTAAATAAATACTAATTTAAAAAAAAGAGAGGAGGGGGTCAGAGTCAGATTAAATATCTGGTTCAGAGGCGAAGAATCATAAATGAACCAAAGACCCATTTCTAAAGGCCGTTTCAAGGACTGGAGGGAGGGTATTATAATTTTCTGATGTAATAAATGTTTTCAAAATGTCAGACTATTCAGTTCAATGCCACTATTGTATGCAGCAGACCACAGATATAACTCCAATTATACTGAGCAAAAATATAACACGCAACATGTACAGTGCTGGTCCCATGTTTCATGAGCTGAAATGAAAGATGTTCCATATGCACAAAAAGCTTATTTCTCTCAAATTTTGTGCAAAAATGTGTTTATATCCCTGTTAGTGAGCATTTCTCCTTTGCCAAAATAATCCATGCATCTGACAGGTGTGCTATATCAAAAATATGATTAAACAGCATGATCATTACACAGGTGCACCTTGTGCTGGGTAAAATAAAGGACCACTCTAAAATGTGCAGTTGTGTCACACAACACAATGCCACAGATGTCTCAAGTTGAGGGAGTGTGCAATTGGCATGCTGACTACAGGAATGTCCACCAGAGCTGATGCCAGAGAATTATAAGTTCATTTCGCCTCCGTCGTTTTAGAGAATTTGGCAGTACGTCCAACCGGCCTCACAACCGCAGACCAGATGTGATGACGTGCAGCAGCTTGAAGAGATCTGTAGTCTTGCATGATGTCTTCTTTGATGTTAATTCGAATTTTTTAATCAGAGTAAATAGAGCCAAATATATTGATAAGAGCCACCTTGTCCGAGAGATATTTACATGGATATCAAAATGTCATGCCAGGGTAAGCTTACACAAAACACAGCCCTTATTTCTAGTGTTTCTAAAATCTACAAAGGATAAAATGAATGGTGTAAAAACAACTGGAACCATCAGTGTTTGAACGCTAGGTTTTATGGGTATTATGACACGGCCAGTTATGACACGGCCATTCTGTTAAAGGTCCCCAAGGCACATACATCCCTGGGTCGCTCGTCTTTTCAGTTCGCTGCAGCTAGCGACTGGAACGAGCTGCAACAAACACGAACTGGACAGTTTTATCTCAATCTCTTCTTTCAAAAAGACTCAATCATGGACCCTCTTACTGACAGATGTGATGTGTTGCTACCATGCTGTGTTGTCATGTGTTGCTGCCATGCTATGTTGTTGTCTTAGGTCTCTCTTTACGTAGTGTTGTCTCTCTTGTGATGTTGGTCCACGCAGGAGGCATTTTCGTAGGCCATCATTGTAAATAAGACTTTGTTCTTAACTGACTTGCCTAGTTAAATAAAATCAAAAAGTCCACTGTGGAGCTCAATAGTCCCATATAGTATCCGACTAAACAACACGATAGACGATGGAGTTGAGCAGCAGCTGATGTGAGCAGACTGGTGCTCCGAAGTCACATAAAATGATTTATTAAAATAAAAACCCTATTGACTTCAGCACCCAAAGAATAGCCTGCAATTACACAGAACACTTTATGTGACGTCGGAGCTCTAGTCAGTCCACACTAGTCGCCGCTAAACTCCAATTGTAAATCGGCTATATCGTCTGTATAGTTGACCCATGATAACCTGGTTTATTTTTCTATTCACACAGTAAGACAAAAAGGCCTCACTGCTTGTCTACTGGCATATGAAATAAGTAAATGTCATTAAGTATTGAATTATAAATCCTCAGAACCCTTTTTCAGTCTGGTTACCTTCTAGCTGTGGTCGATGGCATATGGGTCTTAATGACGCAAGCCAGTTATGCATATATTAGTGATCTATTCCCTTTTGATAACAGAGAAAAGGTTGCACCTGAAACCAATGCAAGTTAGTCAACTCCAGCTGCAATTTCCAATAATTTGGTGGCCACAGTTAAAGTGAAAATCTCGGACTTTAACAACAGCTAGGGAAAAGGGTGCCGTTTGGGAGCACACAAGACACAGTGGCAACAGAAATATGAGTCATACTGCAGCTCAATGCTCAAATGTAATTATTCTGTCACATTTCCTCAAAATGTTCTGTGTTTGTCGAGTGGGTGGTTAGGGCTGGGTAAAGACCAATCTCTTGTTTGAACATGTTGTGTCTGCAAATATTGCCTTGTTTTGGGGGAAATGACCTGAAATAGGCAACTGTTTGCCCTGTGTCTAGCAGCCTTTGTCTACTGGAAATATGCTGCCGATTGCTCCATGTGCCTAGTGGCCATGGTCTCAAGCGTATTACATAGAATTGTTCCAGGTGTTTTGTAAGTGAGCGAGCTGTACTGTAGGGCAGGGTTCCCCGACTGGCGGCCCGCGTGCTGTGGTTTAATTTGGCCCCCCAAGTTTTCTGAGCAACTGAAAAACGTATATATACTCTGAACAAAAATATAAATGCAACATGTAAGGTGTTGGTCCCATGTTTCATGAGCTGAAATAAAAGATCCCAGAAATCTTCCATATGCACAAAAAGATTCTCTCAAATTTTGTGCACAAATTTGTTTACATCCCTGTTAGTGAGCATTTATCATTTGCCAAGATAATCCATCCATCGTTTTAGAGAATTTGGCAGTCCCTCCAACCGGCTTCACAACATACAAAGTGGTTCGCATGCGATGCATTCTTATCCATTAAATTCAGTCATGTGCCAGTCATGTCCAAAGTGGCTGCAAAGAACTAATGGCCATTAGGAAAATGGATACCACTTAAATGCGGTGGGCTAAGTCGGTGAATTAACTGTGTGTACAGCTGCAAATCCAGAGGTACGTCTCAAATGGCATCCTTATTCACTACATAGTGCACTATTTTTGAACAGAAGCCGGACTATGGTCAGAGCAGTGCAGTCACGGTCGTTGTAAGAGACGGACCAAGGTTTGTTGAGTTCCACATATTTATTTAAAGAGAAACTTCTTCAACCAAAACAAACAAGCAACACAACGTGACTACGTGGTGAAACAAGCACCAACACAAACAATATCCCACAAACACAGGTGGGAAAAATGGCTACCTAAATATGATCCCCAATTAGAGACAACGATTACCAGCTGCCTCTAATTGGGAACCATACAAAACACCAAAATAGACATATTGAACTACTACACCATAGAGAACCAAGGGCTCTCTATGGTCAGGGCATGACAAGTGCATACAGGGACCATTTGGGAAGCAACCCAGGATGAGAGCTGGTAAACATGTCCAGATGTACAGATACTCAAAGTCTAAATGGGAAGAATGATCTATATCACAACCAACACCCTTGTTAACATGGCCATCCATACGAGTGGACGATAGTTTCCAACAGAGCAAACTGTTGCTCACAATATCAGTGTGCATGGAGTGGCTAGAATATCCACGGATGAGCTCGCTCAGGAGGAGGATAGAGTGTGTGAAGGACAGCAAGAGGAAAAGAAAAGAGAAGAAAAGGAGGATAGAGAGTGATAGAGAGGAAGAGAGATATGTGGAGGAGGAAAGAATAATAGAGGGGTCCTCTCTAACCTTCTGTTTAGTGATTTACTCTGTTACCATCAGCTCTTCTAGAGCCAGTCAGTGCATGTGTCCTAAATGGCACGCATGCGTTAAAAGTAGCATGCTCTATAGGGATTAGGGTGCCATTTGGGATGTATTTTCTGTCAGTGGATCAGGGAAAACCTGCTTGGCAGACAGTCCATGCTTTAAATCTGTGCTGAGGGATACTCGGTTAGACTTTGTTGTGACTAGGCTGTAATCTCACAGACCGATGGTGAATCAGGTCTCAGTCTTTCAATTCCTTTCCTTCTTTATGTAGGACTTTCCTGGAGTCGCCCTCCCTCCAGTGTCTGTCTGGCCTATGACTAAATCTAAGCGATATCTTTATGGGTTTTAATGCCAATTGTTTTGTATCAGTACCACTTTATGAAAGTCATCCATTCTCATTTTGAACCATTATGAATCCTTTCCCATTGCTCTGGCTCTCTCTCCCTCTCCATTGGAACAACACACCTTTTTCCTGAGCTATCAGCTCTCAGTCCCCTGATGACGCACCTCCTACGCTGTCTCATTAACACTCGTTAAAGTCTGAGGCAGTGGGGGACTGGAGGGGAGACTGCTATTATCCATTAAAAAGTGAGCAATATTAACCTCTTTTTCACATTAAACTAGTCTCTCGTGAGATAGGACAGAATGTGGAACAATTCTCCCTGTGCCCTCGTTTTGTAACAGGTTATTAGGACAAATCTCGTGGGGGTACACTCAATGTTCCCTCAAAAAGGTCTGCTGAGCACAAACTTGAACATTGTGAAAATTCTGTGCAACTCCTGGCGCTCGTTTACTGCGAACACTGCGGCTGTACCCGCTTTAACTTACAGTTTTAACAGTGGTCAAGTGTTAAAAGTGCTGTGGCTATTTGTGCTGTGGCTATTTGATCATAATTTAGTCCTACCCGAGTGGCCTACCATCAAAATCAATGGAGGAAATGGCTCCATAACATTTTAACATTTTAACATGGAAATAGCTGTTCTATCATTCAGCCTACTGTAGCAGCCAATGTGTTGTGTTCAATGTATGCCTACATTCGATTAGGCCAGTGGTTCCCAAACTTTTTATAGTCCCGAACCCCTTCAAACATTCAACCTCCAGCTGCGTACCCCCTCTAGCACCAGGGCAGGGGACTCTCAAAATGTTGTTTTTTTGCCATGATTGTAAGCCTGCCACACATACACACACTATACGATACATTTATTAAACATAAGAATGAGAGTGAGTTGTCGTCACAAACCGGCTCGTGGGAAGTTCTTATAGGACCAGGGCACAAATAATAATAATCAATCATTTTGCTCTTTATTTAGCCATCTTACATATAAAACTTTATTTATTCATCGAAAATTGTGAATAACTCACCAGGGGTTAATGAGAAGGGTGTGCTTGAAAGGATGCACATAACTCTGCAATGTTGGGTTGTATTGGAGAGAGTCTCAGTCTTAAATAATTTCCTACACAAAGTCTGTGCCTGTATTTCGTTTTTTATGCAAGTGAGGGCCAAGAATCCACTCTCGCATTGGTACGTGGTTGCAAAGGGCAAAAGTGTCTTAACAGCGCGATTTGCCAAGGAAGGAAACTCTGAGCATAGCCCTATTCAGAAATCTGGCAGTGGCTTCTGATTAAATTCCATTTTCACAGAACTGCTTTATGCAATTTCGATGAGGCTCTCTTGTTCAGATTTCGGTGAGTGGACTGGAGGCAGGGCATGAAAGGGATAACGAATCCAGTTGTTTGTGTCATCTGTTTTGGGAAAATACCTGCGTAATTGCGCACCAAACTCACTCAGGTGCTTCGCTATATCACATTTGACATTGTCCGTAAGTGTGAGTTCATTTGCACACAAAAAAAATGGTACAATGATGGAAAGACCTGTGTGTTGTCCTTGTTAATGCAGACAGAAGAGCTTCAACTTCTTAATCATAGCCTCAATTTTGTCCCGCACATTGAATATAGTTGCGGAGAGTCTCTGTAATCCTGGATTCAGATCATTCAGGCGAGAAACTCGTCATCATGCAAGTGGTCAGACAAGTGAAAATTAAAGAAAACTTTAAGTTTGCCTCTCAATTAAAAAAAACGTGTCAATACTTTGCCCCTTGATAACCAGCGCACTTCTGTATGTTGTAAGAGCGTTACATGGTTGCTGCCCATGTCATTGTATAGTGCAGAAAATACAGAAGAGTTTAGGGGCCTTGCTTTAACAAAGTTAACAATTTTCATTATAGTGTCCAAAACGTCTTTCAAGCTGTCAGGGATTCCCTTGGCAGCAAGAGCCTCTCTGTGGATGCTGCAGTGTACCCAAGTGGCATCGGGAGCAACTGCTTGCACGCGCATTACCACTCCACTATGTCTCCCTGTCATGGCTTTTGTGCCA